>NC_053023.1:132213971-132869765 GCF_003073215.2 Triticum urartu | reverse complement strand
CTACACTTCCACCAAGAGAAATTTGATTCCCCCACCAATCCCTAGCGGATCTTGTTACTCTTGGGTGTTTGAGCACCCTAGACGGTTGAGGTCACCATGGAGCCATAGTCCATTGTGGTGAAGCTTTGTGGTGTTGTTGGGAGCCTCTGATTAAGTTGTGGAGATAGGCCCAAACTTGTTTGTAAAGGTCCGGTCGCCGCCTCCAAGGGCACCAATAGTGGAATCACAGCATCTCGCATTGTGTGCGAGCGTGAGGAGAATACGGTGGCCCTAGAGGCTTCTTGGGGAGCATTGTGCCTCCACACCGCTCTAACGGAGATGTACTTCCCCTCAAAAGGAAGGAACTTCGGTAACACATCCTCGTCTTCACCGGGTCCACTCTTGGTTATCTCTTACCTTTACTTGTGCAAGCTTATTAGTGTTACTTCTCTTGCTTGCTTGTTTGCTCGTTGTTGTTGCATCATATAGGTTGCTCACCTAGTTGCATATCTAGACAACCTACTTTGATGCAAAGTTTAATTTGGCAAAGGAAAGCTAAAAATTGTTAGTTGCCTATTCACCCCCTCTAGTCAACCATATCGATCCTTTCAATTGGTATCAGAGCCTCATCTCTTTACTAAGGACTTTGCTGTCCGAAGAGTATGGTTGACATCATAGACGGTGTGGAGGAGCACTCCGGTGTGAATCTGATCTCGTCTACGGGTGATGGGGGAACCTCGGTCTCCCATGAGGAATTCAATGTAGCCTTGGAGACATTGAAAACCTCAATGACGACCGAGGTTGAAAGCATATTTACTAAATTCATTGAAGGGCTTAAACTATCCACCACACCATTGAAAGCGGGTGATCCCACTGACAAGGTGACGAATGCTAACTCCGACAAGGGGGAAGCTAGTAGTGAAAAGGCTCCTTCTTCTAGTGGTAAAAATGGCACCGACAACTTTGCCCATGTGGAACCACCACTTGTTTATGGTGGACCGATTCCTTCCACTCATTTGAATCATGCCGGTCCTCCCCCTAAGATTGTGAAAAATGAGGACTTTGATTCTTGGGTTTATCTCTTTAAGCGTCATTTAAATCATGTGAATACTAATCTTTGGAGAATCATTGAAGAAGATTTCTATCCGCATGACCCAAGCAACTTCACTCCTCGAGAAGCCGCGGATAATCAATTCAATGAGAATGCTCTCTTCATCATCCAAGATGCAATTCCACCCGAAGATCTACCTCATCTTCGGCCATTCGCCTTGGCCAAAGATGCATGGCTTTGTGTTGTCTCTCTCTACCGGGGAAGCGCAAGCATTCAACGCTCCAACTATGAAGTAGTGCAAGATGAAGCCGATGAGTTTGCTATGAAAGAAGATGAAGAACCTCGTGAGCTTTATTGGAGAGTAACCAAACTCGCGGTCTCACTCCGAGATCATGGGAGCAAGGACACAGATGACAATTGGATCAAGCGCAAATTCCTCAAGGCAACGATGCCTTACCATAAGGCCATGTCCTCCGTCATTCGTCAAAGGACCGACTTCCACACCTTGACCTCAAGTGAAGTGTTGGATGAGTTTGTGGCTATGAACATCTTGGACAAGACCGCCGACAATGCGGTGCTTCGCTCTCAAAGGGAAAAGAAGCCCAACCTTGCATTGAAGGCCAAGGTTTGTGTTGAAGAAGAACAAGAAGAGGAAAGCAACCCCGAGGATACAAAGTATGCCTATCATGAATACATGGCACTTGCTTCAAGGCAATTTTGGAGCAAGAAGAACTCAAGGCCAAACTTCAACAAGAACAAATCAAGTGGCACGAAGAGCAAGCAAAGTGTGAGGACTTGCTACAATTGTGGTAATGTGAGCCATTTTGTTGCGGAGTGTCCATATGAAAAGAGGGAAGACAATGTTGGCAAGCTCATCCGAAAGGACAAAGCCAAGTCTTTCCCCAACAAGAGCAACTTCACCAAGAAGACCCCTCACAAGGCGTTGGTGGTTCAAGAAGAGTACCATGAGGATGATGATGATGATGATGATGATGATGATGAAGATGGTGAGTCGGTTGCCATGGCCTCCGTTGCCATTGCAAAAACTCCACGAGTGTCTCTCTTCTACTCACCCAATGAGAACATCACCGCCAAGTGCCTCATGGCTAAAGCCACCAACAAGGTAACCCCCAACATCAAAACTACCATCATTAATAATCCTTCCTTGACAGATTGCATTGATGAATATGAGGGATCCAATGTGGAGGAAAATGAGTTTGAGTCCTTTATGGGTAAACTCAAGGGTAAATCCAAGAAGCATTTTGTTGCTCTCTTGGAACAACTTGGTGAAGCCAATGACATGATCGAGGCTCACGAAGATACTATCTCCAAGATGGAGGGGCATAGTCGTGACTATGCCGATGAGATTTCGGATCTTTCCAATGCTCTTGAGGAAGAGCGTGGTCTTCGTTTAGCTCTTGAGGAGTCACACAACGTTGATCACGCTAAGTTAAAGAAAGATTTTGATCATGCTCTTGTTGTCTCTCGTGTGCTAAACTCCAAGAAGGCCAAGCTTGGGGTTGGTCTTGCTAGACTCAAAGAGGAGTTAGACCTACTTGACAAGGCTCACAAGGTCTTGAAGGGTGCTCATTCTAGCCTCAAATAGTCTCATGATCAACTTCAAGTAAAGCTAACCAAGGAGAAAGCCACTTTTCCTCGTATGGTGTTAGTTGATAATGCAAATGCTACTAACCCATGTTGTGAGCATGTGCATCTTGTTGAGGAGAACGCTAAGCTAAAGGTGCAACTTGAGAAAGGTCTTGTGTCTTGCATACAAGGCGAGAAGAATCTCAACGACCTTTTGACCAACCAAAAGGGAGTTGTGGCCAAGGAAGGGATTGGGTACATGCCCAAGTCCAAGAACAAGAAGAAGAATGACAAGGCCAAACGACCTCCTCCTCTCAAGCAAACTTTTGTGAAGGAGGGAGAGGGTGCTACTAAGGAGAAGGAGAAGAACTCTGTGAGGGGTAGTGATGCCACGAAGGGCAACGCTTCCATTCCCAACAAAGCCGGTGACTTTAACCCTTCTTATGTATTGTGCCGTGCTAGAGATGGGCATGTTTATGCCAAATTTGTTGGTTCTCCTTATGAGTACATTGAATGGTCTATTTGGGTTCCTAAGACCCTTGTTACTAACATCAAAGGACCCATTACAAAATGGGTAACTAAAACCAAGCATTGATCTCTTGTAGGTGTTTGTTTCCGGTGGGGGATCATGGTTGCTCGATAGTGGAGCTACTAATCATATGACCGGAAGCAAGGACTTGGTGGTGGACGTGCAAAAGATTCCATCCATGCCCACCAACGTCGAGTGGGGTGACGCCTCGTCCTCTAAGGTATTGGGACTCAGCAAAGTTGTCATTTCTCATGATCTTACGATCGATAAGGTCATGCTTGTTGAGTCCCTTGCATACAATTTACTTTCCGTTCGTCAACTAGCACTTATGGGATTTGCCACTTTCTTTGATATTGATACCATGGCCCTCTTGTGGAGCAAGATTCTTAAAGTAGCCTTTATTGGGCATGTCGAGAATGGTCTCTATGTGATTAACTTTTCGGAGCGACCCACTAAGACCGCGACATGCCTAATGGCTAAGGTTGACGTGGGATGGCTTTGGCATCGCCGTTTAGCTCACGTCAATATGAGATCTTTGCAAAGGCTTCTCAAGGGGGACCATGTCCGTGGACTAACAAATGTTAGTTTTGCCAAAGATCGTGCTTGCAGTTCTTGTATCGAAGGAAAGCTACACGAGAAGGCTCACCCTCCCACGACTATCATCTACTCGAAGAGGCCTTTGGAGCTCCTTCATTTGGATCTCTTCGGGCCTCCATCCTTTGATAGTATTGGCGGTAGAAAGTATTGGTATATTTCTTCAAGAGGAAGATCGAGACCCAACAAACCGTCATCGACTTTGCAAATGAAGCTCAACGACAACACAATACAAAGATCTTGACTATAAGAAGTGACAACGGCTCCGAGTTCAAGAACTACACCGCCTTGGATGAGTTTTTGTGTGATGAGGGAATCAAGCATCAATATTCCGCACCTTATACCCCTCAACAAAATGGTGTAGCGGAGAGGAAGAACCGGACGTTGATGGATGCGGCAAGGACCATGATGGCGGAGTTCAAGTCTCCCTACAACTTTTGGGCCGAAGCCATCAACACCGCATGTCATGCATCTAATTGGCTCTACCTCCGCAAAGGCTTGAACAAGACTCCATATGAGATACTCACCGGTAACAAGCCCAACCTCAAGTACTTCCGGGTGTTCGGGTGTAAGTTTTTCATTCTCAAGAAAGGTGTCCGTTTGTCTAAATTTGAGGCTAGAGCTTATGAGGGCATATTTGTTGGTTATGCTACAAACTCTCATGCTTACCGTGTTCTCAATAAGTCCATGAGACTTATTGAGGAAACGTGCAACGTGGAGTTTGATGAGAATAACGGCTCCCAAGTGGAGCAAAGTGGTACTTGTGATGTAGGTGATGAAATTCCTCCCCAAGCCATAAGAAGAATGGGTGTTGGTCATATCCTACCCATTGAGGAACCCCTTGTGGCCGAAGGAGAAGGACAATGTTCCACTCAAGTGGAACCTTCACCAACCCAAGACCCACACGCTTCCGAAGAACAAAGTGAAGGCCCTCAACCTCAAGAACAAGACCAAGGGCAAGGTCAATCTCAAGATGGTGTTGTAACATCAAGTGATGCCCAAGGCTAAGTTCTCTCCTCTAAGCAAGTTCAAGATCAAGAGCTTCCTCGAGATCAAGAACAAGCTCAAGATGGTGCTCAAGATGATCAAGTGACCACTCCTCGTCTCACCCCCGAGGAGGAATTGGAGCGTCGTGCCGCCAAGATTGCTTCCAAGATCTCCACCAAGGATCATCTCATGACAAATGTGCTTGGAAGCTTAAGAAAGGGGGTAAGCACTCGTAGAGAACTAGTAAACTATTGTGAACATCACGCGTTTGTCTCTTGTGTTGAACCCCAAAAGGTCTATGAGGCGCTCAAAGATCCGGATTGGCTCAATGCCATGCATGAAGAACTCAACAACTTCGAGCGCAACAAAGTATGGAGTTTTGTGCCAAGGCCAACTAAGAACCACAATGTCATTGGAACCAAGTGGATATTCAAGAACAAGCAAGATGCTCATGGGATTATCATTCGCAACAAGGCTCGTTTGGTAGCACAAGGCTACTCCCAAGTCGAGGGTATCGACTAGGGTGAAACCTTTGCCCCCGTTGCTCGTCTTGAATCCATTCGCATGTTGATTGCATATGCTTCTCATCATAACTTTAAGTTACAATAAATGGATGTGAAGAGTGTTTTCCTTAATGGTCCGATTAATGAATTGGTATATGTCAAGCAACCCCCGGGTTCGAGGATCCCTACTTTCCTGATCATGTGTATCAACTCGATAAGGCACTCTATGGCCTTAAACAAGCCCCACGTGCGTGGTATGACCACCTTACCGAGTTGTTACAAGACCGTGGTTTTGAAGTTGGGCTAATCGACCCCACTCTTTTTACTAAGAAGGTCAAAGGGGAGTTGTTTGTGTGCCAATTATATGTTGATGATATTATCTTTGGTTCCCCTAACAAAGCTTTCAATGAGGAATTTGCCGCTCTCATGACCTCAAAGTTCGAGATGTCTTCCATGGGTGAGTTGAAGTTCTTTCTTGGGTTCGAAGTGAAGCAAAGGAGAGAAGGAACCTTCATCAACCAAGCCAAATACACTCAAGACATGCTCAAGAGATTCAAGCTAAGTGATGTCAAGCCGGCTTCCACTCCCATGCCCACCAAGTGCCAACTTGACATTGATCCCAATGGTAAAGCGGTGGATCAAAAGGTATATCGCTCCATGATTGGCTCATTGCTTTACCTTTGTGCATCTAGACCGGATATCATGTCGAGTGTGGGAATTTGTGCATGGTTTCAAGACGCACCTAAGGAAAGTCACTTTGTGGCGGTCAAGCGAATCTTTCGATATTTGGCTCATACCCAAAACTTTGGCTTATGGTACCCAAGGGGAGCAAACTTCAAGCTTGTAGGTTATCGGACTCGGATTGGGCAGGAGACAAAGTGGATAGGAAGTCCACTTCTGGAGGGTGCCAATTTCTTGCTTGCTCTTTGGTGAGTTGGTCTTCCAAGAAGCAAAGTTGCGTATCTCTCTCGTCCACGGAAGCGGAGTATGTGGCTGTCGGTAGTTGTTGTGCACAACTCTTATGGATGAGGCAAACTTTAAAGGATTACGGTGTCATTTGTGACAAAGTGCCTCTTTTGTGTGACAATGAAAGTGCCATCAAGATTTCTCTCAACCCGGTGCAACACTTCAAGACGAAGCATATTTAGATTCGGTATCACTTCATTCGGGATCACATTAGGTGAGGGGAGATCGAGCTCAACTACATCAACACCCATGATAACCTTGCAGATATTTTCACGAAGCCTTTGGATGAAGCAAGATTTCGCGAGTTAAGGCATGAGCTAAATATCATTGATTTGAGCAATGTTGCTTGAACCCTTGCACACCCCACCTCACTCAACTTGTTGTCTAATCAAGGTGTAGGCATGGACATAGGGGGAGTGCTGTTCTCTCAATGAACTCTCCCTCCCCCATTATGCATAAAGTGACCAACTCTTTCACATTAGCCATTTTTGATGGTACTTGTGCTTCAAAGACGAGTTTTGGTCATGGGCCCAAGGATAATTCTTCGCGGTGCCATACCAATTGACTCAAACATAGGTGGCTCCAGCCACCACCCTCTCCTTGGAGAGTTTGTGTCTCATTTTTGGTCTGTGTTGTCTCTTGCTTCTCTTCCTTCGTGCCGAGCTTGTGCTTGTTGTGTCCAGTGTGTTAGCTCTTTGGTGTGGTCTTTCGCTTGATGGTTCCGTGCTTTGGTGTTCTCCCGATTGGTTGAAACTGCTCTTTCTTGAGCTCACGGTACTACCGCGGCCTGCCATGGTACTACCGCGTGGGGACCGCGCGGTACTTCCGCACCCAGCGTGGCAGAATTTTTTTACTGCTGCCTGGGGGAGTGTACTACGGCCTCGGTGCGGTACTTCCGCCCGGGCGGTACTACCGCAATGACGTGCGGTACTACCACGTGAGGAGCGCACGGTACTTCCGCACCTAGCGCGACAGAATTTTTCTACTGCCGCCTGGGGGAGCGGTACTAAAGCCACGGTGCGGTACTTCTGCCTGGGGCGGTACTACCGCGATGACGTGCGGTACTACCGTGCGGTCGAGGGGCATGGGGGATTAATCACGGGCAGGGGGAGTTCTAACTCCCCCATACCCATTCGTCTCTCTCTCTCTCACTCAAGAACGGCGCCGTAGGTCCTCGTCGGATCTCCGTCTCTGGACGCTCTCCTCGGATTCTAACCGCTGGGATCGTTCCCCACCACTCCCTCCTGCCATGGAACAAGGTTTCTCCCCAATCCCTTCCTTTTTCTTGTTCGTGTTGTTGTTTTTAGGTTTTGGGGAGATGCAAGTTGTTCGTGAGATTTTAGGCCAAATCTTTGCAAGAGTAGGATAGGAGAGTAGTTTTGTGTAGTGATGGTACTTGCTATACTTGTCCCATGATGGATTTGATCGACCATAGTACCGCGTGTTGACATGGTTGTGCTTAGATCTCCGTGGCCATTACAGATCTGCAACCGTGCGATACTACCGCTCTTCAGGTGCGGTACTACCGCCCTCCTAGTGCGGTACTACCGCGTCGATGGTACTACCGCTCCTTGGAGCGGTACTACCGCATGTGGCGCAACACACAATACTACCGTTGTCTCAAATCCCTCTAGTGGCACTTCTCACGTGCTATGTCTACTTGTTTCACCCGTTTTGTTGTGGTCTTTGCATTGATCCTTCTCGCGTTTCGTGCGTGGTTGTTTTGTGGTGTGTGTTTTAGGTGGTGGCTCAGGTGCTCCGGCTCGCCGCTCCAATCCAAGCCGTAACACAGGATCCAAGCGTATGCGCAACTCAGAGGTAGCAGAGGGCTCCAATGCCCCCCAATGCAGAACCAAGACCACCGCCACCAAAGAGAAGGAACCCACCATGGGTATGGATGAGATACCGCTTGCTGAGTTCATCTCTCGGAGGAAGATCAATCCATATGGAAACCCTCGTGCCAACTTTCGAGGGAATGAGCTATTCTGGACCAAGCAGCAGAATCTCATCTATCTGGATGTCATCAAGGCCAAGCAAAACATCTATGTGGAGGTGAAGTGGATCAACATGCATCACATGAAGCAAGAGAAGCACCGGGAATACTTTGGTGAGGCTTTAGACCTAGTGGAGCAATTTGGCATTGGGCATATCATCTCATTCCACACAGACTTTGATCCTAAGATCCTTGCTCAGTTCTTTGCCTCAGTGCATTTTCGTCCCAATGAGGAAAGGACCATGACTTGGATGACCAATGGTCGGTAGCTGACTGCTACTTGGAAGGAATTCATGACTTTGCTTGGGGTTCCGGATGTGGGGCTCGCCACACCCCAAGGTGTTCGCCCTCATGCCAATTCCGAGTCTGCAAACAAGAACAGGCTTATGCCCTTCTATGTGGAGAAGAAGCTCTCCAATGGCAAGTCAACTTGGGTACTCAACTCTTTTCTTGACATCATGCACCGGATCTTCCGCAACACTCTCTTCCCACGCATTGGGGACAAGGACAAGGTGCATGCCTATCTTGTGGATATGATGCTCTTGTGTGAAGGCGCTCACAACTCTCAGACACTACCACTTGATGTCTCACATATCATGTGGAATGAACTTCGGTTTGCGGTCTACAACCGCAAGGTCCCCATCTATGGACCTTATCTGTTTCAGTTGATCTCAGCAACTTGGGAGCAGCTCTACCCTCAGGATGATTTTGAGGCCCCTAGTTGGATCCGGCATAAGCCCATCAACGTCCGTGTCAAGACTCACTGGGCCAACACTACCTCTCATGCTGATGCCGCGGCTGCCATGGACGTGGCTGTAGATGAGCATGAGGAGGCAGCAGATGAGGACAGCTCTGAGGGTTACAGCCCTCTCACTTCTGAGCCATCTTGGGCTAAGCAACTGAAGAACAAGATGAAGATGTTGTTCTGTATGCAGGAAAAGGGGCAGTACAAGACCCATGTGGCTTCCAAAGGAGACTCACCGCCGCGACAAGTGGATTTTCAGGACCTTTGGCGAGAACATCTCCAACGGGTCAGAGGAGGACGTCACCCCAAAGGCAGAATGGATCGCCAAGCAGGGTTACCGAGTCCGAGGAAGAGTCCGTCCCAGCTGTCGAGTCTGACGGGGAGCGTGCAAGTGACTACTCAGCTTGAGCCACCACTATTGTTGTAGGTGTCCTCTCTGCCTTTTTGGCGTCTCGATGCCAAAGGGGGAGAGAATGTAGGATTTGCTAGTTGTGTCGTTTGTTCAGTTGAACTTCGTTTTTGTCGTTTGCTTTGGTTTGCTTTGGTTTGTGCTTGTGAGACCTTCTATCATATGGTGTAAGACATATGCACTCTATCGTACCGTAGTGAGCTTATTCTATCTTGTGCTTATTTCATTATGCTCTTTCATATCTTGCTTAGTTTTAGCCTTTTTGCAAGATATGCCATGTCTATAAAATATAGGGGGAGTGTTGATCCTAGTATGTGTGCCATGCAGTCCAAAGCACTCATCGAGATAGCACACATCTAGGGGGAGCCCGTCTGTATTTTAGAGACTTGGGGTTTGCCCTTGCTCTTTGCATTATACCCTTGTGCAAATCCCGTGTTGTCATCAATCCACCAAAAAAGGGGCGATTGTAAGGGCATTTTTATCCCTTAGTTGGTTTTGGTGATTGATGACAATACTTTTGCGGACTAATCATGTGCATCGAATATTTCAGATATATATTGACTAGGCACAAGATGATTTGGTTCCCCTCGAAGGCTATGGAAGACGGCGTTTCTCTACGTTTCTTTTTGGTGGTATTGAGTCGTAGGGAAGCCGTACTATTAAGAAGGGGTCCGCGTCGGAAAGGTTGGGTGGATTCATCACGTACACATCTTCCTTTGTACCTCATTTTCTTCTAGCCTTTGGAGCATCCTATGTTTTCCTTGTCTATGCGAATATTTCTCGTGCTTGCTAAACTAGGGTGTGCGGTAGTACTGTTCCTTATTGCGGTAGTACCACAGGTCCTTGCGGTAGTACCGTCCGCTGGTGCAGTAGTACCGCAAGCGCCCACGGTAGTACCGCTTCCTGGCAAGCAGTAGTACTGTGGCCGGAGTCCAGATGTTGTCACCCTCTCCCTAGTGGGTGGCACCCATCACGGTAGTACCGCGCACTGGGCACGGTAGTATCGTGGTATCTGGCTTAGTTCCGCAAGTATGGGGCAGTAAGGGGCGGATGAATTTTTTTTCATCCGCGCCTAGCGCGGTAGTACCGCTGCAGGCTTACGGTACTACCGCGTCGGGTTTTTGCATCGACTCTGTTGGGGATTGAAGCTAATCCGGAAAAGATTGTAGCAATTACATCCTTGGCTAAACCGGCGTGTATCAACGATGTTCAACGTCTGGCCGGCCGGATTACAGCCTTGAGCTAGTTTATCAGCCGCCTTGGAGAAAAGGCCATCCCTTTATATCAGATGCTCAAGAAAACAGATAACTTTGTCTGGAGTGAGGCAGCTGATAAAGCGTTCGAGGATCTGAAGAGGCAGCTAGTTGAACCGCCCGTGCTTGCAGCACCGATCGATAAAGAACCATTATTATTATATGTGGCTGCTAATGCCCGGGCTGTTAGCATAGCCATTATGGTAGAGCGCAAGGAGCCTGGCAAGGAGTATCCGGTTCAACGGCCGGTTTATTATATCAGTGAGGTGCTCATTGAGTCAAAACAGAGGTATCCACATTGGCAGAAACTGGTGTATGGGGTGTTTATGGCAAGCCGGAAGCTTAAACACTATTTTCAGGGCCATCCCATCACAGTGGTCAGTTCAGCTCCTCTGGGTGACATCATTCAAAACAGAGAGGCAACTGGCCTGGTTGCCAAGTGGGCCATTGAGCTTGGACCTCATGGGCTCAAATATATACCCCGCACGGCAATCAAGTCCCAGACACTCATGGATTTCATCAATGATTGGACGGAGTTACAGGCACCTGAAGAGAAACCAGATAATACATATTGGACTATTCATTTTGATGGGTCCAGACAGTTGGAGGGCTCGGGGGCTGGAGTCGTATTAGCTTCCCCACGAGGTGACAAGTTTTGTTATGTTCTCCGTTTAATGTTCCCTTGTACTAACAATGCAGCTGAATATGAGGCTTTACTCCACGGGCTTCGGATGGCTAAAGAGATGAATTTGAGCTGGGTTAAGTGCTTCAGTGATTCAGATCTAGTGGCCCAGCAGGTGTCTGGCACTTGGGACTCTAAGGACCCACTCATGGCTGCATATCAGCGAGAGGTGGACGCAGTGGCTGGTCACTTTAAAGGTTATCAGGTGGACCATATAGACCGGCGGAAGAATGAAGCGGCGGATGCTTTAAGTCGTCTTGGTTCCCAACGTAAACTGGTTTCGCCCAATGTCTTTCTTGATGTGTTGCACAATCCGTCAGTCAAAATACCGACTGAAGAAGATTTGGCTATTCCTAATCCAGAGGCTCAGTTGGTGGCAGCTATGCATACCATACCGAATTGGACGATCCCATATCTGGATTACATGAACCTGGGCGAGTTACCAGATGAGGAAACGTTGGCTCGACAGATAATCCAGCGTTCCAAGTCCATGACCATCCTCAATGGGGAGTTACATCGTTACAGTGTTTCAGGAGCAATTCAACGCTGTGTTTCTCCTCAAGATCATGAGATTTTGCGAGAAATCCATGAAGGGGATTGTGGTCACCACACCGGTTCAAAGTCGTTGGTTGCCAAAGCTTTTCGCCACGGTTTTTACTGGTTGACGACGCATGCTGATGCGGAGGATTTAGTCAAGAGATGTGATGGATGTCAAAAATTTGCCCGCCGTGTGCACGTTCCGGCTCAAGAGTTGCGGATGATTCCAATTATGTGGCCGTTTGCAACTTGGGGGCTTGATATGGTTGGACCCTTCAAGCGCTCTAAGGACAAGAAGACCCACCTGTTAGTAGCAGTTGATAAATTCACTAAATGGGTGGAGGCAGAGCCGGTCAACAAGTGTGACGCAGCCACGGCGGTTCAATTCATTAAAAAGGTGATATTCTGGTTTGGCTTCCCACACAACATTATAATAGATAATGGTACTAATCTGTCAAAAGGGGAGATGGAAGAATTTTGTCAACGTGAGCACATCCGGCTTGATCTAGCATTAGTGGCTCACCCCCAATCTAATGGTCAAGCGGAAAGGGCAAATCAAGAAATTCTACGGGGTATCAAACCAAGGCTTATGGTTCCCTTAAAGCGGACACCGGGTTGTTGGGTTGAGGAGCTACCTTCTGTGTTATGGAGTATCAACACCACACCCAATAGGTCTACGGGTTACACACCTTTCTTCATGGTTTATGGAGCGGAGGCAGTTCTTCCTAGTGACATCCGTCACGATTCGCCCCATGTTGCAGCTTATGTTGAGGCTGATAATGAGAAGGCACGTCAGGATTCTCTGGACCTGTTGGATGAAGAGTGTGATCTTGAAGCAACACGTTCGGTGATTTATCAACAAGATATTCGACGTTATCACAGCCGCCGGGTTAAAACTAGAACCTTTCAAGAAGGTGATTTGGTGCTCCGGCTCATCCAGGATCAGACTGATATGCACAAGTTATCCCCCCCTTGGGAAGGACCTTTTGTGGTCAACAAAAACCAGCACAACGGATCTTACTACCTCATTGATGTTCGAGAACATGAAGACTCACGTCAATCGGAGGAGGATACAAAGCGGCCATGGAACATAGCTCTCCTTCGGCCTTATTATACTTGAAGCCATAGGCTCTTCATCTGTACATATTTATGACAGTGTATATATCATATAATAAACCGGAGCCTCCGTTATAAGCGGGGTATCTGTTCTTTCTTATATCATGTGTGCGCTTTTACAAGTTAACTAACAAAGCGGAGTCTTTGTTAAACCGGCTTTAGCAGCTGCATAGAGATAAAGAAAATCACTAGGGGGCTTGGTCATGTTTGAACCACAGCTACACCTCTTGATAGGCATTTCAAGCCACACAAGGAAACATTTGTGGAGCCAAAGAGAGTGTTGTACACAATACAGACTCAAACATAGGCACACACTGAGCATCGCTCACAAAGTTACTTGGGGGCTCTTTTTTGCACAACAACAAAGACTTTGAAAGGACCCTCGTAATTGGCTATCAAGCCACGGCTTGGAAGCCTGGTGTATTCACCTAAAACCCCGGGTTAGCCTGCCTTCATCAAGTAAGCCACTCCTATCCAGGTAATCCTGGTATGACCCATCGAACATTTGACAAGTCAATCTTTTACAGACCCTGAACTTGTCATAGTTAAAACGATGATTGGTTAATTGGAGGCCCATCTTAAAAGGCTTTGTTAAATGGTTTAACTCAGAGGCCTGGCAGCCCATGAAAAGCCTTGATTTGGAGCCTGGCAACTCGTAAAAAGCCTCGCATATTTTCCTATTTGAATTTTTTTTGTTGAAACTCATAAGTATTTTTTGATAAACCGGCGTCCTTGACCCGACTTGCTTTCCAACTACCAGTTGTTGGCAGAGGATCAATTATAAACCGGTGGTCATTGACCCGGTCTAGTTTGAATAAATCACCGGTGTTATAAAGAAAATCCAGTAGTCATACTGGTCCGGTTTAATATATAGACCAGCATTATGAAGATGAACTTATCAAACGTATCGGGTTGGTGTTAAGCACCTTTGCTGTATACACGTTTGGTCAATCAATGAGGTATGTTCTGTACATTATTTTTTGTACAAACACTTGATTATTCAGCTAAAGTACTATATACTTCTTGGATATTATGACATGTCTAGCGGTAAACCGCTAGACACTTTTAAGTTTTTTGGACCCAGGAAGATAAGTCATCATAGGCTATGCATAAAATATATCCCGAAGGGCGG
This sequence comes from Triticum urartu, assembly GCF_003073215.2. Taxonomy (NCBI): domain Eukaryota; kingdom Viridiplantae; phylum Streptophyta; class Magnoliopsida; order Poales; family Poaceae; genus Triticum; species Triticum urartu. The sequence continues at coordinate 132,855,702 of NC_053023.1, read as the reverse complement.
CACAGATTGTCACAAAGCGTTACGAAACATGCTCGATGGCATGGCAGATAAACAAAGTTTCAACAATCCTATTACATGAAGCTTCAAAGCGGCTCAAACAATGCCATTGTTTTTCACAGTAGCCATATAAACCGGCGACCGGATCAGGACTCTTCATCACGACGGTTTGATGGTTGCGGATCAGTTGATGTAGGCACTTCTTCATCCCTCCCCAGCCGCTGGAAATCAGCCGTTGACCAATTGATTCCGGTTAAAGCTTGGAACACGGCTTCCTCATGGATAAGATCAGAAGGGTTAATATCAGGGGCGTAAGTGTGCTTACGAATCAGAGGCACAAGTTCTTCGACTTCATGGATATCGGCCGGCTGTCTTTTCCCTTCTGCATCATAAAACGGTTGAAAATGGGACAAATCGGTATCCTCAGCCAACTTGCTGGCCGCTGGCCGCATCTGTTTGGTCAGCCACCAAAGATCATCATTGTCAAAGTTTGAACCGTCTTCTTTAACGCCTGGATATCCTTTAATGATATCCTCCGCTTCAAGGTCTAGAATCCAGACCTTGGCTCGAATAAGGGCGGTTAATGCTCCTGCTCTGGCAGCGGCTCTCTTCAACTCGACAATACGCACTGGTAACATGCCCAGCTTCTCAAGGGTCTCCTTAATCAAAGTTGGCACCGGTTTGTTATAAGCCGCCATACTAATGGCCCGCTGAGACCCAGAGTATAGCTGCTCAACCAATGTATATGCCGCTTTGAGCTTCATCCGCATATCTGAACCAAGATGAGTGATCCGAGTGCCTGCCAAAGATTTTATCAACATTTTTGTCAGTTTAAAGATTCATTGACTGGCGCAACATACATAAGCAGACATGTAAGTGCATCTAGTGCCACCCCTAGTTGGTTTTGGAGCATTGACGACAAACCTAGTTAAGGGACTAATGTGTTTGTGAGAATTGCAGGATAACACAGGTAGAAGTCCCTCATTGATTCGGTTTTACTACCAGAGATGACCCCTAAAAATGTATGAAGACATTGAAGCCAAAGGTGGTATACGAAGATATTCACATTGAAGACTATGACAAAAGAAGACACGTTATGAAGCCTATGGAGCTCGAAGACTTAGATCTTTCGGAGTTCTTTTTCTTTTGTGTTGAGTCATAGGAACCACCGTACTGTTAAGTGGGGTCCAGGAGAACCAGTCAGAATGACTGAAGTGATGCCTAAACCAAAAACATATGTCTTCGAGTGAAGACAATGAGAGCGAATCTTGTCCAGAGCCGGACAAGTCAGCTTTGCTTGTAGCCCAAGTAAAGTTGCCATGAGAGTTTGAAATCTGACCGTTGAGACACGTGTCAGTTTCTTAGTGACCCAGGGTCATTTCAGACAAATCAGGTCGGGTTGCCAAGTGGCTATAAATAGCCCACCCCCTACAACCATAAATGGTTCTCTGCTCAGATTGAGAGTACGGCTTTTGTCATTTGAGAGCAACCCACCTCAAAGCCTTTGAGAGAGAGAATTCCTTGCGAGGATAAAGCCCTAACCACCCAGAGCCAGAGAACATTGGGCATCACTTAAGTCTTCTTGTCTGTGTGATCTGAAGACTTATTACACTTGAGGACTGTGCATCCCCAGACGGTTAGGCGTCGCGTTCAGAGCATCCAAGAGACATTGTGGATTGCCAGTGAACGAAGTCTGTGAAGGTTTGGGAGTCTACCTTGAAGACTTACCAGAGTGATTGGGCGAGGACTATGTGACCTTAGCTCAAGGAGAATACGGTGAGGACTTGGTGTCCTGAGCTGTGTGTTCAGGACTGGGTGTCCGGGACTATGTGTCCTAAGGTTTAAATACCTAGCCGCTCCAACCAGACGTACAGTTGTCACAGCAACTGGAACTGGTCCAACACATCATTGTCTTCAACGAGTCACTAGTTTCATCTTCACTTCCTTTTACTTACTGATCACTCATTGTGAAGTCATTGCGTGTCTGTTCTATCTTTTGTCTTCACAACATGAGTGTATGATCTGTTTGGCTTCATAGTATCTTCCTACCTGATCCTAATTACACTACAGCTATTTGTCACTGTGCTTTCACTCTGTTGATACTTGACCATGGCTTGCCTAGTGTAGTCTAACTTCCGCTGCATAGTAATAGGCATATCTCTACTGTTTGTCTTCATAACTTCCACGTTTTGAAGACTTTCATAAAAATCACCTATTCACCCCCCCTCTAGTCGATATAACGCACTTTCAATTGGTATCAGAGCAAGGTGCTCCCTTGTTCTGTGTGATTCGGTTTAACCACCTGGAGTTTTAGCTATGTCGACTGCAGGGATAATCAAAGTCTCCGCTGCGTGCCCAGTCTTCGATGGAACTGAATATCCCTACTGGAACAATAAGATGCATATGCATCTTGAAGCCATTGACGTCGACCTATGGTATGTCGTCGAGAACGGCATTCGCAAGGCTGTGGAAGGTGTCACTGCTGCTGATGTCAAGAAATTCGTTCAACTGGACTCTACTGCCAAGAACATCATCTGTGGTCATCTGACCAAAGGACAGTATGGCCGTGTGAGTGCTTTGAAGACATCCAAGCTGGTCTGGGACTGGCTCTCCAAGGTCAATGAAGGCATCTCAACCCAGAGAGATCAGAGAATCAGTGTCCTTCGCAATCTCTTCAACCGCTTCAAGCGAAATGACAATGAGAATGTCCAGCACACAGTTGACCGACTCACTGACATCACAAATGAGCTTCAAGCCCTTGGCGCCACTGAGATTACCAAACACGAAGTCGTCAAGATGCTGCTGAGATCACTTGATAGTTTGTTTGACATCCTGGCCCTGATGATCCAAGAACGTCCTGATTTCAAGACACTCGATCCGTCTGACATACTTGAGAGGCTCAATACACATGAGTTTCAGCTTTCGGAGAAAAGAGATATCCACGGTCCAAACTATGGGCGAACTCGTGCCTTGAAGGCAAAAGCTGTTTCCTCATCTAAAGAAGAATCTGACAGCAGTTCTGATGATCCTGAAGACATTGGAAGGGAACTTGCAATGCTAGTGAAGAAGTTCCAAAAATTCACCAAGAATAAAGGCTTCAGAAAGTCTTCACGATCAAGCTCAAGGAATAATGAAGCTTCTGCTCATGACTACAAGAAGAAAACATGCCATAAGTGCAAGAAAACTGGACACTTCATCTCTGAGTGTCCACAGTGGGACAATGAGAACAGAAAGAAGAAGAAGAGCAAGGAATATGACTCTGACGACAAGAAGAAGAAGAAATACACAAAGTCTTCCTCCAAGTCTTCCTCAAAGTCTTCATCACACAAGAAGAGCTCATCTGGCAAGGCACGTGCGTTTGTTGGCAAGGAAATGGATTCAGAGGAGGAGTCCGCTTCTGAGGAGGCAGAGGTGGAGTCTGAGGAGGAATCTGATTCTCGCATTGCAAGTCTGGCTACAGCATACGTCGCCAAGTCCATCTTCAACACTGAGGACAATGACTTCATCACCAACACCGATGCAAATGACAAGGACTACTCCACTCCTACCTACTGCTTCATGGCACGCGGTGCCAAGGTAAACAAACGCACTACTCACTATCAAACATCTAGTGACTATGACTCTGATTGTGATTCAAAACCCAGTTACAAAACACTTGCTAAAATTGCAACTGAACAACAGAAAGCCATGGAACATATTCAAAAACTGTTAGACAGAAGCGATGATCTGTTGGGTGCTGAAATGACTCGATCTGAATCCTTAATTGAAGACATAAAAAATCTTCACGTTAAGTATCAGGAACTTGAAGATCGTCATGATACTCTCTCAACAACTCATGAAAAGCTTTCCTATGATTATCTTCAAAGGAAGCAAGAACTTGAGAAATTGAGAGCGGCTCATGAAGATCTTCAAAAGGAAAACGAGTCACCTCGCGCCGAATAGATCAGTTCCGCTCAGGAAGGATTTGAACCACCATGTCTTAAATGCATTGAGTGTGATAATGCTACTTCTGTTGCTGAATGTTCCACTGCTACTGCTGTTGCAATATCTTCAACTGTTGATGTGGTAACTAACCCCTCTGCTGAGGATACCACTGCTATTGCTGATGAGAATGCTAGGTTGAAGACATTGCTTGAAACAGGGATGTACAAAAGCCTTAAAGGGCATCAGACGCTATGTGATGTCCTGAAAAGGCAGATTCTGAACCGAAACCCTAGGAAAGAGGGTGTAGGGTTCGTAAGGAAAATCAATGCAGATGGCTCTTACTGGAAACCTGAGCAGTACCCCAAAACCAAGTGGGTTGCTGCAAAGGAACCTTCAGCGTATCCATCCAATTTATCTGGCTTCACCTGTGCTAACCCCATTATCATTGATGAATCCTTTGATGCAAACTATGTACTGTTTAAAAATCAGAATGGTGTAGTGTTTGCCAGGTACATTGGTACTAACTGCAGGAATGGACCGCCTATGAAGAAGATCTAGGTTCCGAAAAAGTGTCTGGAAAATCTTTCTATGAATGTCTTCATGACACCTCACATGAAGAAGACAAACCTCAGTCCAAAGGCTTCATGCAGACAGAGGACTCACCTGAGTCACACTAACGCAAATGTTTTGCAGGGAAACCATAATCAGGAATATGAATAAGAGAGCGGTTCATCAAACCGTCATGTTCATATGACCAAAAACTATTCTTCCTATTCTTATGAGTACTATTGTCCGCCTGCTAGACTGCTTGCTAGGACACCAAAACCAAAATTCTCAAATGCTGCACTTAGACTTATTGCTTCTAAGCCACCCTTGAAGATGTGGGTGGTTAAGAAAGCTTAACTCTCTTTTGCAGGGAAAGGTCTCCAGCAGAAAAACAAAATCTTCTGACGATATTGCTGGGGACCTTAAAAATCTTGTAGGGCGCAAGATAAAATGCCCGAATGGCATCATTATGTACTTCGTTCCTGAATCGCATGCTACTCTCCCTATTAGTCCTAATCTGGATCTAAGTTTTCATAACCCACTGGTTCGTCAAATGTTTTTGCTTCACAATTCTCTTCGTGAAGCCTATCCCCCTAACTGCACTGTAGGGTACGACACCAGCGTCTTCAAAGTCTTCAGAATGGATTATTGACAGTGGGTGTACAAATCACATGACTGGCAAAAGAAGCCTTCTTATGGACTCAACCTTACGTCCATCCGACAAGAGCCACATCACATTTGCTGACACTGGTAAAAGTAAGGTATTGGGTCTAGGTAGAGTTTCAATCTCAAAGGATCAACACATGGATAAAGTCATGCTTGTTGAATCCCTTGGTTTCAACTTAATGTCTGTCTCAATGCTTTGTGATTTGAACATGGTCGTAATATTTGGAAAATATCGTTGCCTGGTACTAATGGAATCTGACAAGTCTCTAGTGTTTGAAGGGTATCGGAAAGATGATTTGTATGTGGTAGATTTCTCAGCAGGGCCACAACTTGCAGTATGTCTTCTTGCAAAAGCTTCAGAATGCTGGCTTTGGCATCGGAGGCTTGGGCATGCTGGCATGAGGAACCTCCACACCCTTGTGAAGAAGAAACATGTCATAGGCATCGAGGGCGTCAAGTTCAAGAAAGATCACTTGTGCGGTGCCTGTGAAGCAGGGAAGATGACGAGGGCAAAACATCCCTCGAAGACAATCATGACCACTACTCGACCCTTCGAACTGCTTCACATGGATCTTTTTGGTCCCACTCACTACTCAACTTTTACTACTACTGCTTGCCTCTATGGCTTTGTCATTGTTGATGATTACTCTAGATATACTTGGGTGCACATAATCCTTTACAAGACTGAAGTGCAGGATGTCTTCAGACGCTTCGCCAATCGAGCTATGAACAATTATGGCGCCAAGATAAAGCACATCAGAAGTGACAATGGCACTGAATTCAAGAACACTGGCCTTGATACATATCTTGATACCTTGGGCATCACACATGAATTCTCAGCTCCGTACACGCCACAGCAGAATGGCGTCGTCGAACGCAAGAACAGAACACTCATTGAGATGGCCAGAACGATGCTAGATGAATACAAGACTCCAAGAAAATTCTGGACTGAAGCCATTGACACTGCATGCCATACAATCAATCGTGTTTATCTTCACAAGCTTCTGAACAAGACATCTTATGAGCTCCTTACTGGCAAAAAGCCAAATGTCAGTTACTTCAGAGTATTTGGCGCAAGGTGCTGGATCAAGGACCCACATCACACCTCAAAATTTGCACCAAAAGCACATGAGGGTTTTATGCTTGGATATGGAAAGGATTCGCACTCCTATAGAGTCTTCAATCTCTTTCATTACAAAGTGGTTGAAACAGTGGATGTGCGGTTCGATGAGACCAACGGATCACAAAGAGATCAGCTGCCAAGTGTGCTAGATGAAGTTCCATCCAGTGAATCAATCAAGCTAATGGGAACTGGAGAGATTATACCTTCTGAAGCTCATCCTGAAGAAGAACTTATCATTTCAGCACCTGATCAACATGAAGACATTACTCAGCCTGAAGACATTCCTTCCAACAACGACAGTGAATAGCAAGAGCAAAGTCTTCACCTTGTACATCCTCGCATTGCCAATGAAGTGCAGATTGAAAGAATAATTGATAGCATCAATGGAACTGGTCCACTCACTCGTTCAAGGGCAAGTCAACTAGCAAATTTCTGTGGGCACTTCGCATTCGTCTCAATATCAGAACCCAAGAAAGTTGAAGAAGCCTTCATGGAACCTGAATGGATTCAAGCTATGCAAGAAGAGCTTCAACAGTTTGAGCTGAATAATGTATGGGAACTGGTTAAGCATCCTGATCCATGGAAGCACAACATAATAGGCACCAAATGGATATACTGCAACAAGCAAGATGAGCATGGTCAAGTTGTCAGAAACAAAGCTCGTCTCGTTGCTCAAGGATATACTCAAGTGGAAGGCATTGACTTCGATGAAACATTTGCTCCTGTGGCTAGGCTTGAAGCCATACGCATACTGCTGGCCTATGCAAATCATCATAACATACTTCTATATCAAATGGATGTGAAGAGTGCCTTTCTCAATGGCAAGATTGAAGAAGAAGTGTATGTTGCACAACCGTCTGGCTTTGAAAATCCAAAACATCTTGACATGGTATACAAGCTCAACAAGGCACTGTATGGCCTCAAACAAGCCCCTAGGGCCTGGTATGACACACTCAAATATTTCCTGAAGAGCAAAGGCTTCATACCTGGTTCCCTAGATCCCACTCTTTTCACGAAGACATATGATGGTGAACTGTTTGTGTGCCAAATATATGTGGATGACATTATCTTCGGATGCACCAATCAGAAGAACAGTGAAGAGTTTGGCTATATGATGCAAGAGCAATATCAGATGTCCATGATGGGGGAGCTGAAGTTCTTCCTTGGTCTTCAAATACGACAACAGCGCAATGGCATCTTCATATCTCAAGAGAAGTATCTCAAAGATTGCCTGAAGAAGTTCGGTATGCAAGACTGCAAAGGCTTCACAACACCAATGCCAGCCAAACATCATCTGGGTCCTGACGACAATGGTAAAGAGTTCGATCAAAAGGTATACCGCTCCATGATTGGTTCTTTACTTTATCTATGTGCATCTAGGCCAGATATTATGCTTAGTGTTTGCATGTGTGCTCGATTTCAAGCGGCACCAAAGGAGTCGCATCACTTAGCTGTGAAGGGAATTCTTCGATATTTGGCTCACACCCCAACTCTAGGATTATGGTATCCAAAGGGCTCAGAGTTTGATTTAGTTGGATTCTCGGATGCTGATTATGCTAGTGACAAAGTTGATCGCAAGTCTACATCAGGCACATGTCACTTTCTGGGACGATCACTTGTATGTTGGTCTTTAAAGAAGCAGAACTGTGTATCCCTCTCCACTGCTGAATCTGAATACATTGCTGCTGGATCTTGCTGCGCTCAGCTTCTGTGGATGAAGCAAACTCTTAAGGACTATGGCATTCATCTGAAGCAAGTGCCACTTTACTGCGACAACGAAAGCGCCATCAAGATTGCCAACAACCCAGTTCAGCACTCGAAGACAAAGCACATAGAGATTCGTCATCACTTTCTCAGAGATCATGTTGTGAAGGAAGATATTGATATCATACACGTCAACACTGAAGAGCAATTGGCAGATATCTTCACCAAGCCCTTGGATGAGAAGAGATTTTGCAAGTTACAGTGTGAGCTAAATATCCTAGAATCCTCAAATGTCCTATGATTAGGCACACATCCTAACACTTATGCATATTGATGACTTAGATGTGCAACACACGAAGTAACGTATATCTTCAATCAATGAAGTCATACATTCTAAGTGTGAATACATTAATGTGGAATTTGACTTCGGAGCGCCACGATGGTTGTGCGCCGTGTCTGGGTCTAATACTTCCTATACGGTGGGTAACGCCACCACCAACCGTTCTATTTTGAAGTGTTTCACTCATGGCGTTACCTTGCAATGTCTTCACATTTGGTTTGGCTTCGAACTCAACATATTTTCATGATTATCTTCACTATGTTGACTATATATATATATATATATATGCTAGTGTTCTGTCCTCTACAGCATTCACTTATAGCTATGTCTTCTTGTTTGAATCTTTTGAACTAAGTGAATGTGATCGGACCCTAACCTCTCTATGCTTTCTATCTCAAATTCTATCTTTCCAAGTCATATGCATTCTATTGAAACTGTCGAATGTCTTCACTGCGTCCTAGTCAGCAGAAGATATAGAGACAACCATAAAGTCTGTTTTCAATGCTCATTCCTCCACATAAAATCCGGAGAAGCAGGAATGACCACCCGACAATCCAGGCGTGCGTGGGACGTGGAACAAACCCCAAACTTCCGCAAACTGGCCACGCGTTCCTCAGATGCGAATCGCCAGGGGCACCTGTGTAATAGCACAGTGCCGCCCCTATGCCTATAAATACACACTCACAGCGGTAACTATCTCTTCTTCCACCCTCGCACGAACCCTAGCGCCACCGCTAGCTCTCGACGACGCCGGCGACGAAGCGCTTCGCTGCCGCAACCTCTCCGACGCCGTCTTCACGCCGACCGCGGACATCGTCCTCTCCGCCGTCGCCGTAGGTCTCCTCCGTCGCCAAGTTAGGGCACGGACGAGTGAACTGCTCGGCCTCATCTCTCGCTCCGTCTAGCAGTTCTCAGTGTGGTAAATAAAACTGCCTTTTTACAGCACCGTTGATCCTATTGATCTGTCACTTTCTACCACAAGCAGTTTCTGCTCACACAAACTAGATCTCTCTCAAACTGCATCTCATAACATGCCTAGAATATTCACTTGTGCTTCAAAAAGTAGTTAGATTCCTCACTTGTACTGATCTGAGGATTCGTACAAATCTGGAACCAACTTCTTATCTATGAGTGAATGTCTTCGCACGATGAGGTCATTGTCTTCTAAACTGATTTATCTTCAAAATCTTCTGAGAATGCATATGACCTCTTCCCCTTCCCTCGCACCTTAATGCTGTCACAGGTACATGTCCGTGGGAGAATCCTTTGGTTCTCATAGTCTGCATTCATTTGTAGAATTCCTACAGCATCACATAAATTCTCCTGAAGCCAGTTCCTGTTGGTCCAGCAAAAGAAAGCCTTTGAAGCCTTTGAACGTCTTGAAGCCTTCCAAGTTAAGGTTTATGGCTTCAGAAACAGCAACAAGGAAGGGGGGCAGACAGCGACATGGAGGAACATCCAAAGATCTGCCTGATGAACTGGCAGAAATGTATAAAACAGATCCTGAAGAGAATTACGGTCAGCGCAAGACCCGAATCCAATGGATTCGACGATATTGGGCGGAACAGTGGTTCAAATACCGCTTCACAACACAAGAGTATGCTGAGAAAAGTGCCATCAAAAGACCGTGGGGAGACATCTTATACAAGAACCTTGTACCCAGGTCCAGAGATGAAGCTATTGCCCAAAGCTTCTATCCATGCATGGTCTGTGGACCACAGCCTGCTGATGCACATCCGTCGTCACTACTCTGGTGTCGTGACGACAATCTGTTCAAGCGCAACTTCCAGTTTGCCCAAAACTCAGCGAAGCAGAACAAGAAGAAGTTTGGGTTAGACTTCAACCCTGGTCCCTCCGCACCAAGGGCAGACGGCACACGCGACGCAGAACCCAATATCATCGGTCCGTATGCCAACCTTGAAGGCCTCATCACCTACATCTTGGTTCAAGGGACTGCAGTGAATGAGCCTGCAGCTGACTCTGAGTCTGATGAAGCGCCTACTATACCGAAGCCAAAGCAGTCGAAGAAGCCAAAAGCTTCAAGGCCGGCCCCTTCACCAAAAATCTCAAGGGCGAAGCCATTGGCAACTGCACCTCCTGAAGACAATGTGCAGTCTGAAGACGTATCCCGCGTCTCCAAGCCCCAGAAGGCCAAGATGCCTCAGCCCCACATCGGCAAAGAGCTCACAGCTGCTGCCATTCTGCGCAGTGAAACCATTGATCTGTCAAGTGATGAAGATCTTGGGGATGATGCTCTTGAGCAACTCATCAAGAGCAAAGAAGAAGCTGAAATATTCAACAATCTGCCTCTCTTTGATGTTGCCATCATCCACAATTTCATTGAGGAGTGGTTTGACACGCCAAACATCAGCTTTGAAGATCTGCAGCTGCCCATTGGCCTCAGCGTCGCCTTCCAAGGCGCTATTGCTTCAGAACTTGCTATTGCCCAACGCATAGTTGAACTGAAGCAGAAAATTGACTTTGAAAAGGCTCAGTTCAAGAAGCATATGGCCAAGCTCAGCGTGCAAGAAGTGAAAAACTTAAAGATCATGATGCACGAGCTCAAGGAAAACTTTCTGAAGAAGCGTGCAGAAGCTCAGGGTTCGCGTGAGCGCATGAAGTCTCTGGCTGACAGATGTGTGCAAGCCTACAATGAGGCTGAGAAGCGCAAGGCACTTGGGCGTCCTGGCATCGACCCCAAGATGGCCGCAAAGAAAAAGAAGAAGACTGTTCCAGCTGAACCAGAGGCATCAAGGCAGGAAGCAGTTCCGCTTGTCTTCCCAACTGCAACGACTGGCTCGAAGCCAAAGAGCCGGTCAACAGCTTCAGAGCTCAAGAAGACAAGAACTGCTGAGGCTGAAGCCAGGAAGAGGAAAAGCTCTGAAGCCTCTCCTATTGCCCCCAGCAAGAAAAAGAGAAAGACCAAGAAATCTCGGGCTTCTCCCACAGAGCCCTTGATAGTTGAACCTATTTCTATGGTTCACCCTGACGCAGAACGGCAACTGACGGTTCATGAGCCTGCTTCCACAGAGGCTCCTGAAGCTGAAGACATTCCAGCAGCTGATCCCATCACTGCTGAAGACATTGGTCATCGTGACAATGTAGAAGATGATGCATCCCTTCCTCAGTTAGAACACAACGAACACATCAGCATTGGTCGTCCACTGACGCCAATTGCACAGAATGCTTCATGGGCAGATCGCCCTCAAGAGGAAGAAGACTATGAGGCCCAGCCCACTCAAACCCCACAGGCGTCGTCTGCGTTCCGCAGGCTTCACAAAGGTCCAAGGCCTCAAGTCTATGCTGAAGACATTCCGGCTGCATCAGCCGAAGAAGATGAAGAAGTACCACAAGATCCCACTTCCCCGCTCCACCAAGAAGCCGTTCTCCAGGAGAATGTGCCTGAGTCTGACCCTCCAGCTAGTCAAGTGGAGGCTGAAAATATTGAAGCTGCCACAACTAACATTGAAGCTAATGTGGCGTCCTCCCCACCGAAAGCATCAGAAGACAGTGAAGCCACTGACCCTGATACTTCTGTTCCTGAGTCTGCTGCCGGTCCCCAATTTGATTACCATGTTGAGCACAGGCCTCAGGTACAGAAGCCGATCCCAAGACTACCAAGGTTCCCAGGTTCTGCATCAGCACCTGGTTCCTTCAACATCAATGGCTTCAGGGCAGATAATACTTTCTTCAATAGCTCCAAGAACCCCTATACAAGGGAAAGGATTTCATCAGATAGGTTCTGGAGCTATCCTCAACGCAGCTACTACTCTTGCATATTGTACAACCAAGGTCGCATTTTCCCGCACAAGCGCCTTGATGTTGAAGCTATTGCTGGTCTGCCCTGTCTAGAGGAAGCGTTGGATTGCTTCAAGCAAGTGGGTCTGCTGCAGTTTGTTACTGATGAAGAGTACTGGAATGAAGAGCTGCTGCTACAATTCTATGCCACCCTTCACATCAAAGGATACAACAGAGATCCGAAGACTTGGGTCCTGGAGTGGATGACCGGCAATGTTCATCACGAAGCCAATGCATTTGATATCATTGAGCTCACCGGCCTGCCCACTCTAGGCAAATTCTTCGAGCAAGGCTGTCAGCTACACACTGAAGCTATTGAGAGCATATTTCAGAGGCTTGAACCGAATATGAGTCAGATGCTCTCCATGATGAAGCCATTGCCTCACGATGCTCCTTATCCCACAGAGTTCTTTGTTGAAGACCTTGAGTACCTGCCCAGGACCATCTATCACATCATCCGGCGGATTCTCTGGCCCATTAAAGGACACTCTCCAAATGCCAAGATCGAGGGTGCAATGAAGACTCTGATATTCTGTATCCTTCATGGCAAATGCTTCAACGCACAAGATTTCTTCATACGCCAACTAGCTGCATCAGGCTCAGATTTACTTGGTTTGAAGTTCTATGCTCCTTGGGTAATGAGACTGATCAAGCTTCACTCTGCGATCTCATATCAGCCCTCAACCCGCAACCATCAGATCTTCTTGCCTGATGTGGATACCTCTGCTGAAGCCATCTATGCTGAACCTGCCAAGCAACCTCTGAGTCTTCAGAATGCAAAACACCAGAGCTTCACTCAAAATGTTGAAGGTGTTGAAGCCATCTCCAGGGTGTATCCTTTGGCTGGCACTACACGTGCACCACACCCTGCTTCAACTGAAGCCACTGACAGTGCCACTGCTTCAAGATCCAAGAAGCGCACTCGTGTTCTCAACGACCGAGAGCTTGTTGTGGCCCTTCATCAAAAGCAGGATAGGCATCATGACTGGTTGAAGAGACAGATGAAAAGCCTCTTGGTGGATGTAAATCGCATCCGAAATCTTGCCACCAAGAACGCTTTCGTTGCCCATGAAACCTGTCGCTGCTCATGGAAAGGGCTAACGATGATGCTTTCTGAAGCTGCTCTTCAAGAGGATGGCTTCACTGAGAGATTCAAGTTTGACTCCACACCTCCTCGAAGAGCTGTGCTGCTGGGGACTCCATCTCTTGAAGACTCTGAGTTTTCTTCCTCTGCTGCCACAGTCACTGCCAGAATCATTGAGGAAGAAGACGATGCTACCTCACCGCCACCTGCTTCAGCACCTCCAAGCTCTTCTGCACCGCCAAACAACGCCAACAACCCTGCTACTTCATCTACTCATGGGAACGAGTAGAGGCTCTATGTCTTCAAACCTTTTTGGTCATTACTGACAAAAGGGGGAGAAGCATATGAGATTGATAGTCTTCAAGCGGGTTCATATGGGCGGGTGCCTTATATTTTGCTTCGTGCTTACAACTCTCGTTTTTTGCTACATTTGGTTCTTATGAGTTGTAGCACTTAAACCAGATGGTCGTCTGCTACTTGTTTGCCACCCTGTTATGCGAAGATAAATTCCGCATGTGCGACGATAAATTCCGCACTTATCTCATTCTGCAGATGTCCATTTTCCATTATGCATGTCATTATCTTCATATACTTTCACATGCATAGTGGATTGTCATCATAAGCTGAAGTGGATCTCCACAAGTACAACCTGCCATTTGCATTTGCATTCCAAAAGCAAATTAACTTATATGCACATCTTCAGGGGGAGCCCTTGCAACTTATGAAGACAATTCCTTATCCTTTACAATTTCACAAACTATATTCCCCGTTGAAAACTTCAACTAGTTTGTCATCAATCACCAAAAAGGGGGAGATTGTAAGTGCATCTAGTGCCACCCCTAGTTGGTTTTGGAGCATTGACGACAAACCTAGTTGAGGGACTAATGTGTTTGTGAGAATTGCAGGATAACACAGGTAGAAGTCCCTCATTGATTCGGTTTTACTACCAGAGATGACCCCTAAAAATGTATGAAGACATTGAAGCCAAAGGTGGTATATGAAGATATTCACATTGAAGACTATGACAAAAGAAGACACGTTATGAAGCCTATGGAGCTCAAAGACTTAGATCTTTCGGAGTTCTTTTTCTTTTGTGTTGAGTCATAGGAACCACCGTACTGTTAAGTGGGGTCCAGGAGAACCAGTCAGAATAACTGAAGTGATGCCTAAACCAAAAACCTATGTCTTCGAGTGAAGACAATGAGAGCGAATCTTGTCCAGAGCCGGACAAGTCAGCTTTGCTTGTAGCCCAAGTAAAGTTGCCATGAGAGTTTGAAATCTGACTGTTGAGACACGTGTCAGTTCCTTAGTGACCCAAGGTCATTTCGGACAAATCAGGTCGGGTTGCCAAGTGGCTATAAATAGCCCACCCCCTACAACCATAAACGGTTATCTGCTCAGATTGAGAGTACGGCTTTTGTCGTTTGAGAGCAACCCACCTCGAAGCCTTTGAGAGAGAGAATTCCTTGCGAGGATAAAGCCCTAACCACCCAGAGCCAGAGAACATTGGGCATCACTTAAGTCTTCTTGTCTGTGTGATCTGAAGACTTATTACACTTGAGGACTGTGCATCCCCGGACGGTTAGGCGTCGCGTTCAGAGCATCCAAGAGACATTGTGGATTGCCAGTGAACGAAGTCTATGAAGGTTTGGGAGTCTACCTTGAAGACTTACCAGAGTGATTGGGCGAGGACTATGTGACCTTAGCTCAAGGAGAATACGGTGAGGACTTGGTGTCCTGAGCTGTGTGTTCAGGACTGGGTGTCCGGGACTGTGTGTCCTAAGGTTTAAATACCTAGCCGCTCCAACCAGACGTACAATTGTCACAGCAACTGGAACTGGTCCAACACATCATTGTCTTCAACGAGTCACTGGTTTCATCTTCACTTCCTTTTACTTACTGATCACTCATTATGAAGTCATTGCGTGGCTGTTCTATCTTTTGTCTTCACAACATGAGTGTATGATCTGTTTGGCTTCATAGTATCTTCCTACCTGATCCTAATTACACTACAGCTATTTGTCACTGTGCTTTCACTCTGTTGATACTTGACCATGGCTTGCCTAGTGTAGTCTAACTTCCGCTGCATAGTAATAGGCATATCTCTACTGTTTGTCTTCATAACTTCCACGTTTTGAAGACTTTCATAAAAATCGCCTATTCACCCCCCCTCTAGTCGATATAACGCACTTTCAAGACACTTACCAAAGATAGCAGAGGTCATAGCATTGATTTGACGCTTCAAACCGGCTAGTTCTTCAACCACTGATTTCAGGGCTGCCTCCGCGTCTACAGCTCTTTTGGTTAAACCGGCTTTTTCGTTTTCCCATTCAGCACGATCTTGGTTGAAGGATTCTTTCAGCTTTTCCATTCCGGCCAGGGCCTGGGTCAGCTCCTCTTTGGCTTTTGCAGCTTCAGCTTGTTGAGACTTCACATTTTCTTGCAAGTCAGAGTTTCGGGCATCTTTGCTTCTCAGCTCAGCCTGCAACATTGAAGGTATATTGAACAAACAACATATTTATGCACTAAGTATAAAGCATATAACAAGTTATCCACTTCATACTTGGGGGCTAATTCCTGTTTGCTCTCAAATACTACACTCTATACAAGTCTCTAGAACAATGCAAGCATTATCCTTGACACTTGGGCGCAAATGTACGTCTGTTCTAAAAAACGGCTGTGCGGATTAAAAACTGGATTAACTTGCCAAGTTAAACCGGCCTTTGGGGGCTATGCTGCAGAAAGTTATCTAATTTTTTTCACAGATGAGTCTTATCTATTATTGGCGACACGCCTTTGCAAGGATCAATGATGGGATGCTTGAAGTGTTACAAAGACCCGGTTTGTGATTAACAATCATAAAACGGCCCTTGGGGGCTACTTGGGATAGTGTTTCAGCTATGAATCAATATACAAAGATAGAAGAATTTACCTCATATCGCTCTTTCATCAAGTTCACCAAACCGGCTTCATAATCCCGGTTTGAGTGCAGACGGTTCAAGAAGCCTGAATGAAGCTCATCAGCGTTAAGATGAGCATAGTTTTATAAGTCGCTGCTCCATTTAGCTTTATCCCTGGCAATTTGCTCTTCTTTGGCACTATGCTGAGCTAAAATAACGGGATGGCCAGGAGAGCTGTGGCCTATTCCAGTAATAATAACGCCATCACCTTGGCCTTCAGGATGTTTGGTGGATTATGATGGAGTTTCAGTGTTTTTCATTGGACTAGCCCGGTTTGGTTCAGCCGGTTCAGGATCGGGTGCGGCAGGCTCAACATCTGTTGGTTCATTGGTATGTTGGCCTTCAAGGGGCGAATCATCAAAAGTAGCTTCAGGATGGGGGCCTTCCGGTTCATCAGTCTATCCCGGTTCACCTCTTGGTTCTTCTTCTTCAATGACAGGGTCTTCTGGCGGATTGGTGACCCGAGCTTTCTTGCTGGGTCTGGCTTTGGCCCTGCAAACAGAATAAAAAAGGATTAACATCCTATTCAAAGGATTTAGGGCGCATTGAAAGGAAAGGTTTTTTATAACTCACCCAGCCACAGTTTTCAAAGGGGGGAGTTGAGTTGCTGTCGATTCACCAGAAGAGGAAGGAGGTGTCACCTAATAATTTGAATCAGACGGATTAAGAGGCTGTCTCAAATACCTTCCTTGGGGTAAGAATGGTCAGAAGTAGGAGAGACCTCAGACCGGCGCTTCCGAACCGAAGTGTCAGGTAAACCGGCAGAGGTGACCTGTTGGCCACTGTGCCGGGTTGTCCGGCGAGCTTCATGCTGTTGAGTCTTCAAAATAAATGTTGGATCCAAGTGAGCAAGAGGATGAGAAAAGCTTACTTTCCGGATTGCTTGGCGAGTTTTTTGTGTTGGCATAGAGTCTGAACCGGAGGAAAGGGTAATTACCTCTACGTCATTAGCTTGACTAGCTTCTGCCTCCTTCTGAGGAAGATCATTGTTAACAAGATGCATAAAAAGAGATCCAAGTGAGTCAAGTTCTACCTCAACTTCTGGATCATCAGTATCATCATCAAGCTCCATATTAACTCGGTCAGCCATTTTCCGCTTTGACGTCCGTTTTACGGCTTTGGTCTTCGGGCGGGTTGGCTTGACCGCTTTGTCTCCAGTTGGCTTTGCCGCTTTCTCTATGGATTTCTGTTTCCAGAAGGGGTCATCACCCTATATATATAAAGAAGAAGGGTTATAGATTGTATAAGTTAAAGATATTACAGATGAAGAGGAAGTGTAATGCTTACAGCAGGCGGTTTGTTCTTAGCATAGAAGGGACTCAGACCGGTTTGACTACAGACCAGTTCTGATTCATTCAGAATCTTCTTTACACCTTCAGTAACTTCTTCCTCAGATAATTGGATGTTGCAATGGCGTTGAGGGTCGTCAACCTCACCGGTATATTCGCACATTAAACCGGGACGCCGGCTTAGCGGCAAGATACTCCAGGATATCCAGCAGCGCACAAAATCCATGCCTGTTAAACCGTTTGCCATAAAGGCCCGGAGCTTGGCGAGTTGAGGAGCGTATTTCGCCCTTTCTGAAGAGCTCAGACATTGTGGCATTGGGTGAGTATTGGATAGTCTGTGATCACGAAAACTGGGGAGGGGATTTTCATCCTCAGGCGAAGTGTCTCTGCAATAAAACCATGTTTGGTTCCATTCCTTTGGGTGGCTATGATGTTTGGCATGAGGAAATTCCACTTATTTCCGCTTTTGAATTGATACACCACCAAGCTCTGTGTTTAGGCCATTTACAAACTCTGTGCGCCGGTTTAAGTGAAAGAAATCCCGGAATAGTTCGGCAGTTGGTTCTTCTTGTAAATATACTTCACAGAAGACCTGGAAGTTGCATAAGTTGGAAACTGAGTTGGGACCAATATCTTGTGGATGCAATTGGAAGCTGGCGAGCACATCTTGATAAAACTTTGACCCTGGCGGTTTGAAACCACGGCCTATATGGTCAACAAAGACCACCACCTCGCCCTGCCTTGGGGTTGGAGGTTTTTCTGTTCCTGGTACTCGCCATTTGATCTCAGTTTTCTTAGGCAGAGAGCCAATGCCAACCATCTCATTCAGCTGAGCCTCAGTAACCCGGGAACGAGCCTAGTTGCAGGCAGTGAATTGTTTGGCCATTGCAAAGCAAACAAACTGAAAATGAAAGGCTGGTTTATATACGTATGATTATATACAAGAGACAAGGGAGTAAGAAACATACTGATATGTGAAATGGTACAACTCGGAGACTAATGCAATAAGAGAAAAAAGGGTATATTAGCACAGGATGGCTCAGACACTGTTAAACCGGAGGAGCATTTTACCTTCATAATTATGCTCCGGTTTAACAGAGGGCTAATGGCATGGACTGTTTATACAAGGTCAAACCGCCTATATTGGTGCGAGGAGAAACGGATCTCACAGGAACATAAAAACAGATCTCACAGTGACAGATAAAACTTTCGGATCTAAGATAAGACAGAAAAGCAAAAATAATTGGATCTTGAAGGGGTGCAGAACTAAAGCAATTTATGACAGACTAGATCAGTTCTTTGCACATAAGGATTTGTGGTGACCATGGTAGATTAGCTATGGCAAGAGATGCGTCAATCATGAAGTATCCATCTACGTACTAAAGGAAGAAAGGGAAGAACAGAACTGATGAACTTCAGAAGAACTGCGAGGAACGTCGAAACCCTAGAACAGATCTATGGCGAAAAAAGTGGAGAACTTACCAGAGCTGGTGAGGAAGCGGAAAGGCGCCGCAGTATTCTGGTGCGTTCAGGGTGATGCAGCGGCCAGGGTCGGAGCAGAGGCGATGGTCGACGGTGGCGGCGGAGCTCCAGAGGCTGAGCGCACGAGGAATACGACGTGAAGAGGCACCGGGGGAAAGGTGAAAATGACCCCTCGGTCCTATTTATAAGGCGAAGCGATAAAACGGCAAGCACGGGAATGGAGGAGCCCAAAAAAATGGATAAGTTAATAAAGGTGTTGCCTCGATGACTGAATATATATTAAATGAAGGTAATCTTCGACATCAACGGATGGATGACATCAGGGCGGTTCATCATAATTTTGAAGTATGACGTCACGGCGGTTTACAAGATCAAAAGTGAAGATAGGAGAAGATTTTTTATAAGTGTGGAAGATTGACATGAACAAGTTCAAACCAATCTGGGGCCTAATGTTGGGGATATTACTACTGGAGGTAAACCAGCCTTATGTAGCTGGGTTGACTCCTTGAAGATTAGAAGCCCATAAAGATGCAAAGATGATGGCGCTTCATGGAGGCCCAAGGCCCAAAGGCGGGTTAAAGCCTGTAAATGTAAACCGGCTTAGTTATGTAACTTGTATTGTAAGATAGGAAGGATAGAGACTGAACTGGATACGTTTATGATCCGGCTCGGGACTCTGTAAACCGGCAGGCGTCAACCTATGTATATAAAGGGACGACCCGGCAGTGGTTTAGGGATAGACAACAACAACTCGAGAGCCAGACAAAGCGGATTCGCTCCCTAGCCTTCGAAACCCTAGCAATACCAATCACAACTAGACGTAGGCTTTTACCTTCCTCGAAGGGGCCGAACTAGTATAAAATTCCCCGTGTCCCTTGTCCGGTTTAACCCCTTAAGCTAACCCATAGCGATGGCTCCACGACTAGTCCTTTCACAAGGACATCTGCCGTGACAAACCCACGACAGACTCCAACTCTGCGGAAGTAGCCACGGATGTAATTTATTATATCCGTGCCTTCCCATCTCTGGACAGCCCATGCCTTGCGGTAGTACTGCAAGGGGCGCGGTAGTACCGCGCCAGCAGTACTGCCGCCCTCTGCCTTAGTGCATTTTGGGCTGTTCTAGTCTCTGCTACGTGGGTGGTAGTACCGCAGGGCCCTGCGGTAGTACCGCGTGCCCCCGCGGTAGTACCGCGCCTCTGGTACACTAGTACCGCATTGCGCAGGCTGAGTTGGTGGATAATGGTTGGATTTGCTCTTCCACTATATAAGGGGTGTCTTCTTCCTCTAGTTGACTATCTCTTCCCCCAAAAGCTCCATTAATGCTCTAAGCTCCATTTTTGCCCGATCTCTCTCCCTAGCCAGTCAAACTTGTTGATTTTCTCGGGATTGGTTGAGAAGGCCCCAATCTACACTTCCACCAAGAGAAATTTGATTCCCCTACCAATCCCTAGAAGATCTTGTTACCCTTGGGTGCTTGAGCACCCTAGACGGTTGAGGTCACCACGGAGCCATAGTCCATTGTGGTGAAGGTTTGTGGTGTTGTTGGGAGCTCCGATTAAGTCGTGGAGATAGCCCCGACCTTGTTTGTAAAGGTCTGGTCGCCGCCTCCAAGGGCACCAATAGTGGAATCACGGCATCTCGCATTGTGTGAGGGCGTGAGGAGAATACGGTGGCCCTAGTGGCTTCTTAGGGAGCATTGTGCCCCACACCACTCTAACGGAGACGTACTTCCCCTCAAAAGGAAGGAACTTCGGTAACATATCCTCGTCTTCACCGGGTCCACTCTTGGTTATCTCTTACCTTTACTTGTGCAAGCTTATTAGTGTTACTTCTCTTGCTTGCTTGTGTGCTCGTTGTTGTTGCATCATATAGGTTGCTCACCTAGTTGCACATCTAGACAACCTACTTTGATGCAAAGTTTAATTTGGTAAAGAAAAGCTGAAAATTTTTAGTTGCCTATTCACCCCCCCTCTAGTCAACCATATCGATTCTTTCACCTGTAGATACTGCCTCATCTCCATCTTTGCTGCATGGTGGTACTGCTGAGCTTGATGGCGTATTCTTTACCACCTGTGTTTTGTCATTCCATGAATTGACTCTTTTGTTTCCGAATTTGCCTGCTATTGCTGCTGAGAAGGACCAGTTTTTCTCAGGGTTGTCTACCTTGACTTTCCCCCTTGGCCATATCTTGGATTTTCGGCACGATATGCTTGCGAATGCATTGCTATTTCATTCATCACAGGTGGCTCTAATACGAAACTGATAGTTTTCTTCATCTTCTTTAATGGCGGGAGTGGTGGTAGTTGGTTTTGACAAGCATTCTTTTGTTCCGTAGCTTCATTTAGAGCGCCACTTTCTCTCATTATTTTCTCGCGAATCGGCTTTGGGCATATTTCCTTAGGGTCAAATGTGAAGACCATATCCAAGTCTTCCCCCCTCAACAACTCTTCGAACATCCTCCTCGCTTCGGTTGCCATGGATATGTCATCAATATCCAACATTTCTTTCAATTCAAAAACAGGGAAGCGTGGTTTTGGGGAAATAGCAGTTTTGAATTGTATCGTCACAAGGTCTATGATAGAGATCCTATCTTCCTCATCCAATCCTTTTGGCTTTCTGTCTCTCTTCTTTTCAATTAGAAATTGCAGCGTGCATTGCTCATCATCATCTCTGCCTGGTTTTTCAGCTACGGCATCCTCATCCCGACCGGAGCCGCCATTGCCGCCTGAGCCGGCGTTGCCACCTCCACTGTCATCATCAACATCGTCATCCTCCTTCCCCTGCCCATCATCTTCCTTGTCTTTATCGTTTCCATCACCTTCTTCGTCGTCATCATCTTCCTTTCCTTCATCCTCTTCTTTTTCTTCATCCTCTTCCTCTTCATCATCTTCATTGTCCTCATTCCCCTCAGTTCCGTCTTCCCTCCCCATGTCAACACTTTCCCCCTCGTGGTGATCCACCGTTTGTCATGCTCCATGGCTACTTGATTTCCCCTGAACTCCACTTGGTCCATCATCGCTGTCTGAACTGCCATCGCTATCGCTTTCATCACTAACTTTATCCCTGCCATCTCCCTCACTTTCACTATCGAGTGCCTCCTGTCATCGCTATCAGAATTAAACGACTCCTCCTCACTTGGTAAGCTATCTCTGTCGGCTGGTACTTGATCACGGCTTCTCTTAGACTGCCGCCTGCTTGTCTCCGCAGTTGTAGGATCTGCCTCCTTTCCCCCCATTCGTCATCATCTATCTTCCCAATCCTGGTCACGAGCTTCCCCACTGCATGTGAAATTATGGAACACATTTCGTGCACCAAACCTGTGAGCTACTTTTGCTTCTGTAAAACATAAAAGTGGATGGTAGAGAACACGATAAGTACAAATCTTCTATTGAAGAGTCTGAAAAATGGTTGAATGTACAAATGGGGATGAAAAGGGAAACAACAGTGAGAGGGAAAAACAACTGCCGGATAACTTATAGTTTTGTCATACGACTCGGGCAATCTTGTGGCAACAAATTTGGTGATATGGTCCATACTACCAAACAAGCTATCATCCGCACACCGGGAAAACTCCGTCTTGAGCGGGTGGTTTATAGTCAAAGAAGATAAAAAAATGAGTGACAACAATTCTGGCACTTCCATACCAAAAAGAACTAAGAAAATGAAGAAAATGGTACTACTAATTGTCTGAAAATTCCTGCATCCACTATCCCACTTTCCCGTTGCCTACTATTAGCGGGTACTTAAGATTTAATAAGTAGCAAAAATGTAGGAGTTGTATGCATCTTGCTAGTTTTCAGAACATAAGTTGCTTGTGTTGTTGTAGAAACTTGCTACTTTTCAACATGTAAATTGCAGACAAAAAAGAGCTAAAAAATGTACTACAACGGCTACCATTAATACAACAATCCTTCCTGTAAACATTATCCAAGTGTGTGCATGACAAACAAAAGGTTCGAAGAAGACTGATAACTACTTGAACATACTTGAAATATATGTAAAGCAGTTGCCCAAAAAATTACATTAGCTTGCTTGGTATTTCAAAGTGAATTGCCTACTTGAAAATGGTAGTGTTTCCTAAAAATAATATATCTCCTAAACCAGAAAAATTGAGTTACCCGCAAATTGCCGTTGTCGGTGTCAAAACCGGCGGATCTCGAGTAGGGGGTCCTGAACTATGCGTCTAAGGTCGAGGGTAACAGGAGGTAGGGGACACGATGTTTTACCCAGGTTCGGGCCCTCTTGATGGAGGTAATACCATACATCTTACTTGATTGATATTGATGAGTATGAGGATTATAATGGCTAAACCCTAGATGTCTAGCCTGTATGATTGTGATTGCCCCTACGGACTAAACCCTCCGGTTTATATAGACACCGGAGGGGCCTAGGGTTGTACAGAGTCGGTTTACAAAGGAAGGAATCTACATATCCGAACGCCAAGCTTGCTATCCACACAAAGGAGAGTCCCATTCAGACACGGAGAGAAGTCTTCTGTCTTGTATCTTCATAGCCCATTAGTCCGGCCCATGTTACATAGTCCGGACGCCCGTGGACCCCTTAATCCAGGACTCCCTCAGTAGCCCATGAACCAGGCTTCAATGATGATGTGTCCGGTGCACAGATTGTCTTCGACATTGCAAGGCGGGCTCCTCCTCCGAATACTCCAAAGCAGCTTTTGAACACAGAAAACATGTCGGGCTCTACAAAGCAAATACTGCACACAACCGCATAGAGCATAATATTTCACGAGTCCAATCTACTGACAGCTTTTGTAGCCTGACATCACGTCCCTGCCCAGTCCTTATTTTGAACTGTTTTCTAGCCTCCCGCTCCACATTTCATGGTGCGGTTTTATTGGCATGTCTTGTCAAAGCAGAGATCGTGTCCCCTTATTATGGGATTTTCATCAATACGGGCGTGGGTATTCCAACCGCCCCGTTGGCACGATTCCTAGGGAATAGGCAAGTTTTAAGGCGCATGAGGAGGCGTTCAATATTAATTGCCTTTATAAAGGGGCACAGACCCGTCCTTCTCCTCTACGCCCACCTCTTCCTCAACTTTTCCAACTTCGAGCTCCAGCACCCAGGTTTCAAATTAATCGCTCCAAGCCTCCCAATCATGTCCGGACCCAGCATTCAAGGCTGGTGGGTGGCCTCCTCTATCAGAGAGGAGGATAACGCGAAGCTCCGGGCAGCAAGATACCTGACCGTGGAAATCCTCCACAGGCTCCCGGCTAAGGGGCAGGTTATTCCTACACCCATATCCGGCGAGAGGGTCGTATTCATCTCCCACTTCCTCCGGGGGCTAGGGTTCGCTCTCCACCCCTTCGTTCATGGTCTCATGTTCTATTACGGGCTAGATTTTCACGATCTGGCTCCGGACTCCTTTCTTCACATCTCAGTGTCCATTGTCATGTGCAAGGCCTTTCTCCGCATTCGTCCACACTTCGGCTTATGGCTCAAGACCTTTAATGTGAAGCCGAAGGTAGTCGACGGGAGCAAGCGGAGTGTGGCGGTGCTATGGTGAGCAAGCTCGCCAATACTATTTGGCCAAAGGGATCCTTCACATAAACTTCCAACCTATGGCAGCAGGAGTGGTTTTACATCACTAAACCCCGTGGTACCAAGTGGGCAGCTACACCTACGTTCCGATCTGGCCCTCCATTACGAATCACATCATGGATTAATAAGGGGCTGGACTGGGGATCGATTGACAAAGTGTAGACGCTACAAAGCCGTATCCGGAGCCTCCTTGAAAAGGACACCGGCCTCATCAACGTGATCCAGGTAATGCTAGTCCGCCGGGTCCTGCCGTGCCAGCGACAGCCTCTCCGCATGTGGGAGTTCAATCCAGAAGGACCACAGACCCTTCTGCACTTCTTCGGCACAATGCACACAGGGATGTGGAAGTTATTCTTCGGGACCTGTTGGGGATATTACTGCTGGGCATAAACCGGATAGGAGAGGCCGGGTTATCCCCATAAATGAGTTATTATATTTGAAGCCCATGAAGACAAAGATAGTGGCGCTTTATGAAGGCCCAGGGCCCAAAGGCAGATTAAGGCCTATAGACATAAACCGACATTGATATGTAAACTTGTGATGTAAGATAGAAAGAGTAGAGATCGAGCCGGACATGTTCATGAGCCGGTCTCGGGATTCTGTAAACCGACGGGCATCAACCTATGTATATAAAGGGACGACCCGACGGCGGTTTAGGAACAACAAACAAGAACTCGAGAGCCAGGCAAAGCAGATTCGCTCCCTGGTCATCGAAACCCAAGCAATTCCATCACAACTGGACGTAGGCTTTTACCATCACTGTAAGGGGCCGAACCAATATAATTCTTTGCGTCCCTTGTCCGCTTTAACCCCTTTAAGCTAACCCGTCGTGATGGCTCCACGACTAAGTCCTTTCATGAGGACATCTGCCGTGACAATTCCACGACGGTTGGTGCCCACCGTGGGGCTATCAAACGATGGTTTCGAGTTCTTGAAGGGCAGCTTCGAAGGACTCAAGGGATACGCTGTGGGCCGGATGACCAAGAGTTGTCGCGGCAAGCTCTACATCGATGACACAGGCTGGGGCCCCGAGGCTGGCTCGATCGAGTACGGGTACCGGGTCCCCTTTGGCAGAATACACGTCTTCATTGGCAAGATCGGTGAACCGGGCCCTGAGCCAGACATCTGCACGGACATCATCGAGACGGCTTAGCGTGCGAGACCTATTCGCGTTCAGCCTGCCGTGAAGCGTGCCTTTGTGGGAGTCATCCACGGAGCGGGATCTGAGGATAGATCGGTATCTAGTGGCGAAACCGTCGTTTACTCTGATGACGAGTCTTCAACCGGAGAAACCGAATCGCTGTATCAGCTGCATGATGACCGGATTAGCGGTAGTTCCGATGGCGACAGTATTCCAAACCTCCTTGAGCCGCCGAGCTGAGCTGCGATCTTCATGGGCGGTACACAATCGGTACGGCATTCTTCTACCGCCGCACCGGTGATTTCCGGTTCAGCAGCAGCGACACCAGCCGGAGCAGGGGGCTCTACACCGCCACCGGCTCAGGTTTTGTCCGATTTGTTCGACACTTTGGGAACGTTGCTGGCAGCGGAGGTTGACGCGGTAAACTGGGATCAGCACAACATGGAGATTGCAAAGGTGAAAGATCAGATAGCTCAAGCTAAGGTGGATCTGGCAGCGGAGAACACCAGGATGTCCCCTGAGCGTGCCGGATTAGAGGCACAGGCCTATCGGCTTATGCTGGACTAGAGTGCGTCAGATGATGTCATGAGGAGAAGGTACCGATCTCACCTTCCGCCGGTTTACGAAGGAAGAAACCTCTTTAACATACCAGGAACAGGCACCAGCAACCAACCAGTGGTAGACCGGGCAGAGGCACCTGGGACAGGGGCACCGGTTCAGCCGCGTGCGATGGATCCGCCCCCTCAGCCTCGTCAGAACGATGTCCCATCACGGCACGTCTCAACGCCTCCGGGTCATTACTCTAACCCGTTGGATAATATCGTTGCCGCCGCTTCATGACTGGCAGCTCTCCCGATCGACGACGATTCCCAAGTAGAAGTTGAGACACGACGGGCCAGGGAGCTCCTTCAGACGGCCTTGACTCAGCAGCAGGCTTATTCATATAGTCGCGAAAGGATTCATTCTACTCCCCGCCCGAGCCGGAGTTACATCAGGCATATGGATGAACCGGCTGTATCAAGTAGTGCGCGGAATCGTAATCCGCCCCGAGGCCATAACCTGGCGGGTGGCGGTGGTGATGCTCAGGATGTGGTGGACCGCGCTAGGGCATGTCGAGAGGCCGAGTTAGCGGCGCAACATGAAGCCCGCCAACTTACTCCAGTTCGTCCAACAACGCCGGTGGAACCAGGGGTTACCTCCAGTTCTTTGGGGGTACCGTGTCTCGTCCCAGCGCTGCGCAATGTACGGCTGCCCAAGGATTTCAAAGGCCCGCATAAGGTGCCGAATTACACCGCTGATTTATCCCCCGAGTCATGGGTTGAAAGCTATGAGATGGCAATGGAGATGCTGGATGTGGATGATGCGGCGTGTGCCAATTTTTCTACCATGATGTTGGAGGGAACAACTCGCACATGGTTGAAAAACCTACCGGCTAACTCCATTGGGTCGTGAGCCGTGTTAAGGGCCCGGTTTATCCACAATTTCAAGGATACATGCAAGCAGCCCATGTCAATTGTGGATTTAGCTGCCTGTGTCCAGGAGGAGGGAGAGTCAACAACCCGTTGGGTGCGCCGGGTTTAGGAGATTTTGCATTCATCAGACCGCATCAACGCTGATACGGCAGTTTTAACATTGGAAGCCAATTGCCGGTTTGCACCTCTAAAGTTGAAGTTGGGACGGCTCAAACGTCATTGCAATGACATGGGAACGCTTATGGCAGCTCTGGTGAAGTATGCCGACTCTGATAGTACCACGGACCCTGAGTATGACGATGACAAGACAGGGAAGGGAAAAAAGAGCGGCAGCACCAAGAGGCAGCAGTATAAACCGGCGAGTCACGGAAACAACAGTAAGCGTAAAGCGGGTAGCAGTTTAGATTTTGTGGCTAATACCAATGTGTAGGACAAAGGCCAGCGTCGTAAGGGTAAACCGCCCCCGCGTGGTGGAGTACCAAGTCCCAATCGCCTGTCTCACCTGTTAAACCAGCCTTGCCCGAAGCACGGATCGCGGGATAAGCCGGCCACACACCTTTGGAAGGATTGTTATATTATGCACGAATTCAAAAATTCAGATTTTTTCGGTATGACCATGGACCGGGCGGCGGTTCAGGCCCCGGATCTCATGGGCCGGGTTACGGTGGAGGCAGTTCCAGTTCAGGTTTTCACGGTAATCAGAGCGGACATGGCAATCAAGGCAATCAGGGAAACCAAGGTGGTTATAATCATCAGGGGAATCAGCAGCAACATCAAAAGTCGGGTTACCAGAGCAACCCGAAGCAATTGAATAGTTGGAAGTACCATGTCTTCACCACAAGTCTATGCAAGCGCGATCAGAAGCTTCATAAAAGGGCGGTGAATTCCGTTGAACCGGCGGTGCCCCGTTATCTGTGCTGGTCTGAATAACCCATCGTGTGGAGTCAAGAGGATCATCCTCCTCGGGTTGATAATCCGGGTCATCTGGCCTTAGTGGTGGCACCTCAGGTTGGGGGGTACAAGTTCACCAAGGTACTCATGGACGGAGGGAGCAGTATCAATATCCTTTATTATGAAACCTTCCGTCGCATGGGTTTGACATATAAGAATCTTAAACCGTTGAACACCGTCTTTCATGGTGTGGTGCCTGGTAAATCGGCGTACCCAGTTGGTAAGATAGCTCTGGAGGTGGCTTTTGGAGATGAGCATAACTCGAGATCAGAAACATTGACCTTTGAAGTAGTAAAGATCAAGAGCCCATATCATGCCCTATTTGGACGGCCGGCTTATGCCAAGTTCATGGCAAGGCCCTGTTATGTTTATCTGCAACTCAAGATGCCAGGTCACAAGGGAACCATCACGGTACATGGAAGCTAAAAGATCGCTTTGGAATGTGAAGAAGGTGATGCGGCTTATGTTGAGTCAGTTTGTGCAACGGAAGAGTTGAAGTTCTACAAGGACAATGTTGATCCGGCAGATATAACTTCGTTGAAGAAACCAACTACAGAGCATGATCCGGCCTTAAAGTTTAAATCAACTGATGAGACTAAGCTGGTTTACTTTGTTCCTGGCGATTCATCTCAGCAGTTTAGTATCAATGTTAACTTGGATCCGAAATAAGAAAGCGTGCTCATCGAGTTCATCCATGAGAACCTAGACATCTTTGCATGGAAACCCTCTGACATGCCAGGTGTACCGAGGGAACTCACTGAGCACACTCTCAATATTGACCCCAAGTTTAAACTAGTTAAGCAATTTCTCCGCCGGTTCAATGAAGAAAGACGCAAGGTCATTGGTGAGGAGATAGCCAAGCTCTTGGCGGCTGAGTTTATCATTGAAGTATTTCATCGTGAGTGGTTAGCTAATCTGGTGCTGGTACTTAAGAAGAACGGCACTTGGCGTATGTGTGTGGACTACACAGATTTGAACAAGGCTTGTCCGGCAGATCCTTTTTCTCTCCCTCGTATTGATCAAATCATTGATGCTACGGCGGGTTGTGAGCGTTTGAGATTTTTGGATGCACACTCTGGTTACCATCAGATCAAAATGACAGTTAAGGACCAAGAGAAGACAGCTTTTATAACTCCTTTTGGAGCCTTCTGCTATGTGTCTATGCCTTTTGGGCTCAAAAGCACCCAGGCGACTTATCAACGCTGTGTGCGGAATTGTCTTCATAATCAGATCGGCCGCAATGTTCATGCTTATGTAGATGATATTGTGGTGAAATCCAGGAAGGAGGAGACGTTGATACATGACTTGAAGGAGACCTTTGATAACCTCCGGGTTTATAAAATGATGCTTAATCCGGCCAAGTGTGTCTTTGGTGTACCGGTAGGAAAGCTCTTGGGCTTTCTGGTGTCTAACAGGGGCATTGAAGCTAATCCGAAGAAAATCAAGGCCATAACCTCTCTGGCTAAACCGAAGTGTATCAGTGATGTTCAACGCCTGGCAAGCCGGATTGCAGCCTTGAGCCAGTTTATCAGTCGCCTTGGGGAGAAGGCCATCCCTTTATATCAAATGCTGAAGAAGACGGATGACTTCGTCTAGAGTGATGCCACCAATGAAGCATTTGAGGACTTAAAGCGGCAGTTAGCCGAGCCGCCGGTCGTTGCTGCTCCTATTGATAAATAGCCCTTGTTGTTATATGTGGCTGCTAATGCGCGGGCTGTTAGCGTGGCTGTTGTTGTGGAGCGCAAGGAGGCTGGAAAGGAGTATCCGGTTCAATGGCCGGTTTATTATATCATGAGGTGCTTATCGAGTCTAAGCAGAGGTACCCACATTGGCAGAAGCTGGTGTATGGAGTTTTCATGGCGAGCCGGAAGCTCAAGCACTATTTTCAGGGTCATCCTATCACTGTGGTCAATTCTGCCTCTTTGGGGGATATCATCCAAAATAGACAAGCAACCGACCGGATTGCCAAATGGGAAATTGAGCTTGGACCTCACGGGTTAAAATATATGCCTCGCACAGCAATCAAATCCCAAGCACTTGTGGACTTCATCAATGATTGGACAGAGTTGCAGGCACCGGAGGAAAAACCAGATAACACTTATTGGACTATTCATTTTGATGGGTCTAGACAGCTGGAAGGCTCGGGGGCTGGAGTCATATTAACTTCCCCATGAGGTGATAAGTTTTGTTATGTTCTCCGTTTAATGTTCCCTTGCACTAACAATGCAGCTGGATATGAGGCCCTGCTCCATGGTCTTCGGATGGCTAAGGAGATGAATTTAAGCCGGGTTAAATGCTTTGGTGACTCGGACCTGGTGGCTCAACAGGTATCTGGCACCTAGGATTCCAAGGATCCACTCATGGCGGCGTATCGACGAGAGGTGGACGTAGTAGCTGGTCATTTCAAGGGTTATCAGGTGGACCATATAGAACGGCGTAAAAATGAAGCGACGGGCGCTTTAAGTTGCTTAGGCTCTCAACATAAGCCAGTGCCGCCCAATGTCTTCCTGGATGTGCTGCATAATCCGTCCGTCAAGATACCTACAGAGGAGGATTTGGTTGTTCCTGACCCGGAGGCTCAATTGGTGGCATATCTTCACGTTATCCCGGATTGGACAGTCCCATACCTGGCTTACATGAACCGGGGCGAGTTACCAGACGATGAAACTTTGGCCCGATAGATAATCTGGCGATCCAAGTCAATGACCTTTATCAATGGGGAGTTGCATCATTGCAGCGTAACGGGGGCGTTTCAGCATTGTGTGTCTCCTCCAGAGGGCTGTGAGATTTTGCGTGAGATCCATGAAGGAGATTGTGGTCACCGCAGGTTCAAAATCTTTGGTAGCTAAGGCTTTCCGTCATGGTTTCTATTGGTTGACGGCTCATGCTGATGCTGAGGATTTGGTAAAGAGGTGTGACGGTTGTCAGAAGTTTGCATGCCGCGCTCATGTTCCGGCTCAAGAATTAAGGATGATTCCAATCACTTGGCTATTTGCAACTTGGGGCTAGATATGGTTGGGCCCTTTAAGAGGTCCAAGGACAAGAAGACCCACCTGCTGGTGGCGGTGAATAAGTTTACCAAGTGGGTAGAGGCAGAGCCAGTCAGTAAGTGTGATGCGGCCACGTCGGTTCAATTCATCAAAAAGGTGATCTTCCGTTTCGGTTTTCCACACAACATCATAACTGATAATGGTACTAATCTGTCCAAGGGTGCTATGGAAGAATTTTGTCAACGTGAGCACATCCGGCTTGACGTGTCATCAGTGGCTCACCCCCAATCTAATGGCCAAGCAGAGAGAGCCAATCAAGAGATTTTGAGAGGCATCAAGCCCCGTCTTATGGTCCCTTTAAAGTGGACACCGGGCTGTTGGGTGGAGGAGTTACCTTCCGTGTTATGAAGTATCAACACCACACCGAACAGATCTACGGGTTACATGCCTTTCTTCATGGTTTACGGAGCAGAGGCGGTTCTCCCTAGTGACATCCTTCATGACTCGCCCCGTGTGGCTGATAAAGTAAGCCGGTGACATCCTTCATCAGCTTATGTTGCAGCTGATAATGAGAAAGCACGTCAAGACTCACTGGACCTATTAGATGAGGAGCGTGATCTTGCAGCGGCACGTTCGGCGATTTATCAACAAGATCTGCGACGTTATCAGAGCCGCCGGGTTAAGACCAGAACATTTCAAGAAGGCGATCTGGTGCTCCGGCTCATCTAGGATCAGACTGATATGCACAAGTTGTCCCCACCTTGGGAAGGACCTTTTGTGGTCAGCAAAAATCTGCACAACGGATCATACTACCTTATCGATGTTCGAGAGCATAAAGACTCACGTAAATCGGAGGAGGAGACCCAATGGCCATGGAATATAGCTCATCTTCGGCTTTACTATACTTGAGCCGCAGGCTCTTCTTATGTACATAATTATGACAATGTTATATTATGATCAATATAATGAACCGGAGCCTCGGCTAAAGCGGGGTATCTGTTGTTTTTCTTATATCATGTGTGGTTACTTGGGGGCTTGCGTTCATAAAGCGGCGTCCGGTTTACCACTTGATTCAGCTTATGCAGCTTTATATAAAATCACTTGGGGGCTTGGTCGTATTCGAACCATAGCTACACCTCTTGATCGGCTCAAAGCCAAAAAGGAAATTACTTAGGGGCCAAAGAGAGTGTTGCAAAATAACAACTCAAACATAGGCACCCACCGAGCACATCTCAAAATATTGCTTGGGGATTCTTTGCTTCGCAATGAACACAAAATCTAGACTTGTAATAGGCTATCAAGCCACGGCTTGGAAGCCTAGTGTATACACCTAAAACCCCGGGTTAGCCTGCCTTTTTAAGTAAGATACTCCGTCCAGGTAAACCTGGTATGACCCGCCGAATTTTTTGACAAGTCAATCTCATAGACCCTGAACTTGTCAAAGTTAAAACAATGATTGGTTAAAGATTGAGGTCCATCTTAAAAGGCTTTGTAAAATGGTTTAACCTAGCAGCCTGGCAGCCCATGAAAAGCCACGAATTTGGGGCCTGGCAGCCCGTGAAAAGCCCCAACTACAAGTTTTCATATGCTTTCATTTGCAAAGTTGTTTCTCCTTTGATGAGATTTATAATGGTTTTGATAAACCGGCGTTCATTAACCCGGTTCAGCTTTCAACTACAAGTTGTCAGTGCATAATCAGGCATAATCCGTCGCTTATTAACCCGGTCTGGTTTCAATTACAAGTTGCCAGTGTTACAAACGGATAATCCAGTGTTTATCATAAACCGGCACAATGTGGAAGGAGTTATCAGTACTCATGATTGGGGTTGTTGCCATCACTACAAAAGTTGGTCAACCAACATTGTGATTCAATGTCACAGGTATCATTTATTTTCATATTTGACTATCTTTTTACAGCCTTGGTTATCAATCCATAGGCCATATGTTTGGGCATCATGACCCGTCCAGCGGTAAACCGCCCGGACACTTTCAAATTTCTTGTATGCAGGAACAATTTAAATAACACCGCTACGGATTATGAACATAATATATCCTAAAGCAAGGTGGACTCGCAGTATCAAGCAAAATAAGTATGCATGATGGCATAGCAGACCAAGTGTTTTAAACTAGCCTATTACAAGGCGCTTTAAGTGCCCGAAAGAATAAATGTTTTTCAACAAAGTGTGGCTGTCGGGACCCCGATTCTAAGTCACACCGATCTAGCATGTAACACCTCATATCACTTTGCGGCCTCACGCACGGTATCCCCACGGGTGTCGCCTTACCATGGCCCGGGACCGTTTACGCCTTTTGGCTCACGTATATGATAGTGTCGCTAGCATCCATATGACAGAGAACCCGGGCCGACATGGCTAGTCGTGAACCCAAAGCGGCACTAACCTATGGGAACAGGCATACATGATTCACATCGAGCGTGTCGGTCAGCAGCGTGTGAATCCGGGCTGTAGCACTGGGCTAACAGGACTCCGGGGAACCCGGGCTGTAGCAGGCTAGGCAGGACTCCGGTTGTCACCGCGTGACATTTCCCCAAAGGGACAGACACATGAACGAAGTGAAACACATGCCGGCCAGTCAAGTGTCCTGAGCAGTAGTGCTGGGCTAGCAGGACTCCGGTGAACCGGGCTATAGCGGACTACTATGGCTCAAGGAAGCACTAGACTACATTTCCCCCATAAGAGAGACTGCCAAGGATAAACAACTAGATTGTCGGATCCCACACATAGCAATACACGTCACACGTACGCATAACATGCAAGTATGTGTTGTACAACATGGCATCACAACATAACACAAACTCATATAGATAAAGGCTCAGAAGAGCCACATAGCATAAATACAAGCAGGGGTCACATGACCCATCATCCAAAGCATACAAGCAACTGAAGCATTACATGTCTGAGTACAGACAACTACAAAAGAAAAGGGCTGAGAAGCCTGACTATCTAAAAGACCCTCCCAAGGGTACAAGATCGTAGCTGAGGTAACAAGCTACTCGTCGAAGTCCAGGCGGTACTACTAGTGAGACAGATGTCTCACCTGCAAAACATAAATAAAGCAAATGTGAGTACAAAGGTACTCAGCAAGAATTACATCAAATCCTATCATATATGCATTTGTATCAAGAAGGTAATGTGGGGTTTAGTTGCAGCAAGCCAGCTTTGACTCAGTGGCTATCCTGTTCTACGACAACGAGAAACTTCTTAGAGATGAGGCGGCGCACACGAGTCCACTAATCACCACATTAATACACTACTATGGATTAATCCTCGTCTTCCTACGAGAAGGCCATCCATAGCACTCACACTTATCTTGAGCATTTTAGAGTATCCTCTTTAAGTTGTCTATGTACCACGTAAGCATCCAAGAAGTCCATAACCGAGGACACGGCTATTCGAATAGATCATGATAACCCTGCAGGGGTGTACTTCATCACACACGCTCTCACCACTTATCACCATATACACGTCATATATCTCGTCAACCTTCAAGCGGAAGCCTGGCGAGTGTGTCGGCCACGACCTGACTAACCACGCAAGACTCTAGTCCAGGTTTATCGCCTATTCGGGTTCCATCCGCAAGGAGATCCGGCCGGGGTGTCGCTCACGGCCCCAAACAATGTGTACAGGGTTCCCGAGCCCACCATCCGGGTGCCACTCGGTACACCGGGCCACGGTGCCTAGTCCGTCCCAAGTCCACCCTGCCGGGTGCCACTCGGTAGAAAAATAGCACTACCTACAAACACCAGAAACTAGTTGCAACTCCTGGACAGAGATCAAGTTGGTTAATAAGTCGAGAGGGGTCGAGTTACCGGAACCCAATGTGTGGTAGTAGCTAGTCATTGGACAACTTACACAGAACTCGGTTCTTAAGGACGGTCCCAATGAGACAACCCACCATGTACTCCTACATGGCCTCTCACCGCTACCTTTACCAAATCGTGTTTCACACGCTTAACTCTCAGCATCAGAACATAGCATAACACTCCAATCCATTCCCAATGAATCAGACCTAACACAACTCTAAGCAATAGCAGGCAGGGCATGGTAGGAACACAACATGGCTCAATCAATTCCTACACATGCTAGTGGGTTTTAACTATTTACTGTGGCAATGACAGGTCATGCAGAGGAATGGGTTCAACTACCGCAGCATAAAGTAGCAGTTGAATCATTGTTGTCCTAATGCAATAAATGAGAGCGGGAGCGAGGGAGTGGGATTGTATCGGAATGAACAAGGGGGGTTGCTTGCCTGGTAGATCAACAAGGGGCACTGCTCCTCAGACAGGTACTCTGGATCGGTCTCCGGAGCAGGACCTATCGAGAAGGAACGGTGTCGGCAATCAATACACAATCATATGCAACAATATGATGCATGAAGATGGCATGAATATGTGATGTTGTTTGAGGTAATGCAACTAGTATTCAAATTGAATGAAGTCCATTTGAACCAAG
Source organism: Triticum urartu (assembly GCF_003073215.2). Taxonomy (NCBI): domain Eukaryota; kingdom Viridiplantae; phylum Streptophyta; class Magnoliopsida; order Poales; family Poaceae; genus Triticum; species Triticum urartu. The sequence continues at coordinate 132,820,197 of NC_053023.1, read as the reverse complement.
GGTTTAAATGCAACTCCAAATTAAGCTCTTATATATGCCATTTATATGTTTTCACCTATACAGCAGGTATAAGTTGTTTTTTCATGCATGAAACTGGTACAGATGGAAAGATTGTATTTTTCTGATAATTTTTCATATATAAATTATTTAAATCTGAGCTATGGTTGAATTTCTACGAATTTTTGAAGTTTATATCATTTTCTGGAATTTCCTGATTTATTTTAATACCAGAAAATGATATATTGCGTCAGCAGGTCAAAGGAGCTGACCGAGTCAAACCTGACGTGTGGGGGCCACACATCAGTGACCGGTTAGTTAACAGGGGGTTAGTTTATCCTAATTATAGAATTAGTGGCGCAGGGGCCCACTGTCAGTGTCATCAGATAGTTAAGTTTAATTAACATCTAACTAAAATTAGCAGGGGCCTGGCCCACTTGTCAATGACCCTGGGTGGTCAAACCCCAGGTTAACTGGGGGGTTAGACCGGTCAACCTCACCGGTGTTTAGCCGCCGGCAAGGCCGAACGCGGCGGAGGGGCTCGGGATCTCCATTCCGGTGACCAAAAGGACGGCGGAGAGCACCGGGGCGTAGCCCGTGCTCTCCTGCATCTAGTGGGATAGATAGGAGGAGGAGGGGTGGCCAGAGCTCGCCGAAGCGAGGCTCGCGGCGGCGGCCGGAGCATGTCCAAGTGCGGGCGAGGGCCGCGGTGCATGGGGAGGCGAGCGGAGAGGCTCTACGGGTTCCTGGCGTCACCAGGAGCACGATGACGCGCACGGGTGCGGCTGGCTCGGCCCCTGGCCACGGTGGCGCCATGGCCGGCGGCGAGGAGCTCGCGGGCGCGGTGGTTGAGCTAGCTGGACGGGGCAAACGAGCACGGGGAGGAGGGGGAAACGAAGTAGAGCTCATGGCGGATCCAGCGGAGGCGTCAGCGAGCTCGGGGAAGCACTTGTTGGAGAACGTAGCAGAAATTCAAAATTTTCCTACGTGTCACCAAGATCTATCTATGGAGAAACTAGCAACGAGGGGAAAGAGAGTGCATCTACATACCCTTGTAGATCGCTAAGCGGAAGCGTTCAAGTGAACAGGGTTGATGGAGTCGTACTCGTCGTGATCCAAATCACCGATGACCAAGTGCCGAACGCACGGCACCTCCGCGTTCAACACACGTGCAGCCCGGTGATGTCTCCCACGCCTTGATCCAGCAAGGAGAGAGGGAGAGGTTGAGGAAGACTCCATCCAGCACCAGCACAACGGCGAGGTGGTGGTGGAGGAGCGTGGCAATCCTGCAGGGCTTCGCCAAGCACCACAGAAGAGGAGGGAGAGAGAGATGCAGGGTTGCACCAACGAGAGATCGAATCACGTGTGTTGTGGGCAGCCCAATGCCTCAATATATATAGGGAAGGGGAGGGGCTGCGCCCCCTCTAGGGTTCCCACCCCTAGGGGGGGCGGAAGCCCTAGATGGGGATCAAGGATGGCGGCCAAGAGGGGGAGAGGAGAGGGAGGCGCACTAATATGGGCCTTAAGGCCCATATCCCTTAGGGTTTGCCCCCTTTCCACCTCTTAGGCGCCATGGGCCCTTGTGGGAGGCGCACAAGCCCACTAAGGGGCTGGTCCCTCACCACTCTTACGCTGCGCAAGCCTCCGGGGTTGGTGGCCCCACTTGGTGGACCCCCGGGACCCCCCCCCCCCGGTGGTCCCGGTACATTACCGATAAACCCCGAAATTCTTCCGGTGTCCAAAACAGGACTTCCCATATATAAATCTTTACCTCCGGACTATTCCGGAACTCCTCGTGACGTCCGGGATCTCATCCGGTACTCCGAACAACATTCGGTTACCACATACAAACTTCCTTTATAACCCTAGCATCATCGAACCTTAAGTGTGTAGACCCTACGGGTTCGGGAGACATGCAGACATGACCGAGACGATCTCCGGTCAATAACCAACAGCGGGATCTGGATACCCATGTTGGCTCCCACATGTTCCACGATGATCTCATCGGATGAACCACAATGTCAAGGACTCAATCAATCCCGTATACAATTCCCTTTGTCTAGCGGTACGATACTTGCCCGAGATTCGATCGTCGGTATCCCGATACCTTGTTCAATCTCGTTACCGGCAAGTCTCTTTACTCGTTCCATAACACATCATCCCGTGATCAACTCCTTGGTCACATTGTGCACATTATGATGATTTCCTACCGAGTGGGCCCAGAGATACCTCTCCGTCACACGGAGTGACAAATCGCAGTCTCGATTCGTGCCAACCCAACAGACACTTTCGGAGATACCCGTAGTGTACCTTTATAGCCACCCAGTTACGTTGTGACGTTTGGCACACCCAAAGCACTCCTACGGTATACGGGAGTTGCACAATCTCATGGTCTAAGGAAATGATACTTGACATTAGAAAAGCTTTAGCATACGAACTACATGATCTTGTGCTAGGCTTAGGATTGGGTCTTGTCCATCACATCATTCCCCTAATGATGTGATCCTGTTATCAACGACATCCAATGTCCATGGTCAGGAAACCGTAACCATCTATTGATCAACGAGCTAGTCAACTAGAGGCTTACTAGGGACATGGTGTTGTCTATGTATCCACACATGTATCTGAGTTTCCTATCAATACAATTAAAGCATGGATAATAAATGATTATCATGAACAAGGAAATATAATAATAACTAATTTATCATTTCCTCTAGGGCATATTTCCAACAGCACTGGTGCGGCCGGAGCACCGTCGGCGATCTCGGGCAGCCGGTGGCGAAGATGATGGCGATGGCGGCGATGGAGGCCGTCCGGAGGTGCGTAGCTCGGTGAGGAGGTAGAAGGCGACGCGGCGAAGCTTTTGGGCACGACGGAGGGACAAGGGGACTACGGTGGCTACGACGGCGACGAGTTGCGGCGACGGCAGCGCTCGGTCGCGGGGAGAGGGAGGAATCCAGGGGAGGAGGGAGAGCGGGAGAGAGTGCGAGAGGTCCGGGGCGGCGTGTGGCGGCGTCCAGGACGGCCAGGGCGTCGGGGGAGAGGCCAGGCAGGCAGTAGCCGTGGCGCGCATGCGCGCGGCGTGCGGCGATCACATGCCCTGTCCCTCTGGCGCGAGGAGGGGGACGACTGGCGTTGCCAGTCGGCTGGGCCGGCCTGTTGGCCATTGGGCCAGGCCGGGCTGCACAGGGAGGTAAGTGCAGGTGGGTTTTCTTCCCTCTTTGTTTCTATTTTCTATTTTCTGACATTTTTTTTTGATTTAATAAAAATACTAAATCATTTTATTTTATTCTGTAAATTTTAGTAGGGTCTAGTTGGACCACTCCAAAGCCCCTCACCAAAATTCAGAATTATTGGAAAATATTTTATATATAATAAAATATTTATCCAACGCAAATAATTACTGGATTAATTCCAAATGCCCAAAATAAATACTTGTGAGCTCCTAAAGATATTGGTTTGATTTTTATCTCTGTCCAATATTTTCAGAGAGCAACATGAGCATTTTCTTGGACCCTTTTGGACCAATTTTTACTTGGATCATTTTCAGAAATGATTCTGAGGGTTTCACAAATCCCCATTTCAAATTTAAATGGAGTTTAAACATGAGGCAAGCATGAAGGGCTAGCCTAGGTCATACCATAACTAGGGATGTGACAACTCGCCCCCACTCGAAGAAATCTCGTCCCGAGATTCAGGAGTCAGCGGGAAGAAAGCGGGGTACTCAAGTCGAAGACGATCTTCACGCTCCCAAGTAGCTTCTCTCTCGGAATGATGAGACCATTGAACCTTGAGAAACTTGATGTTATGACGTCGAGTGACACGCTTTGCTTGTTCAAGGATGCAAACAGGGTACTCTCGATATGTGAGGTTATCTTGGAGATCAAGCGTTTCGTGGTCCACTCCACAGATGGGATCCGAGAAGCAATGCTTGAGTTGAGAGACGTGGAAGACATCATGAACTCGAGAAAGATGTGGTGGTAGTTCCAACTGGTAGGCAACCTCTCCTCATTTAGCGAGAATGAGAAAGGGACCAATGTAACGAGGAGCCAACTTGCCCTTGATACCGAATCGATGGGTACCCTTCAAAGGGGTAACCCGAAGGTAAGCTTTGTCGCCAATTTCATAAGCCACTTCCTTATGACTACGGTCATACTGGATCTTTTGACGAGATTGGGCTGTTTTCAAATTCTCACGAATGATGCGAACTTGCTCTTCTGCCTCCTGGATCATATCCGGTCCAAAGAATTGTCTTTCACCGGTTTCTGACCAGTTCAAAGGCATTCGACATCTTCATCCATAAAGAACCTCAAAAGGAGCTTTCTTGAGGCTGGATTGGTAGCTGTTGTTATAAGCAAACTCGGCAAAAGGAAGACACTTCTCCCAATCCATACCGAATGAGATGACACAAGCTCTAAGCATGTCTTCAAGAATCTGGTTGACCCTTTCCACCTGACCACTTGATTGAGGGTGGAAAGCGGTACTGAAAGAAAGATGGGTGCCCATGGCAGTTTGGAAACTCTCCCAGAAATGAGAAGTGAAAAGACTACCATGGTCTGAATTGATCTCTAGTGGAACACCATGAAGTGACACTATTCGAGAAATATATAAGTCAGCGAGCTGACTAGCAGTGATATTCTCTCGAACAGGTAGGAAGTGAGCCACTTTGGAAAGACGATCAATGACTACGAAGATAGCGTTATTCCCTTTCTTGGTCCTGGGAAAGCCGGTGATGAAGTCCATACCAACTTTATGCCATTTCCACTCAGGAATAGCTAAAGGTTGAAGGGTGCCAACAGGTCTCTGATGTTCTGCCTTCACACGACGACAAACATCATAGTTAGCAATAAACTGAGCAATTTCTCTCTTCATCCTAGTCCACCAGAACCTCTGGCGTAGGTCCTGATACATCTTAGTACTACCGGGATGAATCGTGAGAGGAGATTCATGCGCCTCCTTAAGGATTAATTGTCGAAGATGTTGATTCTTGGGAACCACCAAGCGACTCTCAAATAAAACAACACCACGATCATCTATAGAGAAACTACCACCAACTCCTTTGTTAGTGTTTCTCTTGATCCGGGAAATTCCCGTATCATGCTTCTGGGCTTCTATGATATGATCCACAAGAGTAGGCTTCGCCACCAAGGTAGAAAGGAATCCGTGAGGAGCAATGTGAAGGTTAAGCTTACATAATTCCTCATGGAGAAGTGGTTGGCCCTGCTGCAACATGAGATTGTTGCAGTAGGACTTACGACTTAGCGCATCAGCCATGACATTCCCCTTGCCTGGGGTGTAGGTAATCCCTAAGTCGTAATCTGAGATCAACTCCAACCAATGTCTTTGCCTAAGGTTCAAATCTGGTTGGGTGAAGATATATTTGAGACTCTGGTGATCGGTGTAAATCTCGCTACGTTTACCGAGAAGGTAATGTCGCCATGTCTTAAGTGCATAGACTACGGCTGCAAGCTCTAGATCATGTGTAGGATAATTCTCCTCATATGGATGCAACTGTCGAGATGCATAGGCAATCACATGGCGATCTTGCATAAGAATGCAACCTAGTCCCTGTCGTGAGGCATCACAATAGATAACAAAGTCCTTAGTGAAATCCGGTGGCACAAGTACGGGAGCAGAAGTCAAGCGTCTTTTCAGTTCCTGAAAACTGTGCTCACACTGTGGGGACCACTCAAACTTTTTATCTTTCTTGAGAAGTTCCATGAGAGGTTTGGCCACTTTGGAGAAGTTCTCAATGAATCGGCGACAATAACTGGCTAGACCAAGGAAACTCCTAACTTGCTTAACTGTTTCAGGCGGAGTCCAATCAAGAACGGCCTGAACTCTTTCGGGATTGACAGCAATGCCCTTACCAGAGATTACGTGGCCGAGATAGGTCACTTCTGGCAACCAAAATTCGCACTTGGAGAACTTGGCATAAAGGCGGTGCTCTCTGAGTTTTTCTAGCACAAGTCTAAGATGTTCAGCATGATCTTCCTCGTTCTTCGAGTAAATAAGAATATCATCGAGGTAAACCACGACAAACTTATCTAAGTACTCCATGAAGATCGACTTCATCAAGCGAGAGAAAGTAGCTGGAGCATTAGTTAGACCGAAGGACATGACGGTGTACTCATACTGGCCATAACGAGTGACAAAAGCCGTCTTAGGAATGTCCCCATTTCTAATCTTGATTTGGTGGTAGCCTAACCTCAAATCCATCTTGGAAAAGATTGAGGATCCAGCGAGCTGATCATACAAGTCATTGATCCTGGGGAGCGCTTTATCGTGACCAAATTAACGGGACGATAATCTACAACCATCCGGTCCGTACCATCCTTCTTCTTGACGAAGAGAACGGGGCAAGCCCAGGGAGAAGAACTAGGACAGATGAAACCCTTTTGCAAGGACTCATCAAGTTGTTCCTTAAGCTCGGCTAGTTCTAAGGGTGCCATCTTGTAAGGTCTCCTAGAGATTGGAGCAGTTCCTGGGATAAGATCTATGACAAATTCTACATCTCTTTCAGGTGGAATACCTGGCAGTTCCTCTGGAAAGACATCCGGAAAGTCACGGACTACCAGGATATCTTCAAGGTCTGGAAGAGGGTTGGCATTAAGAGAATAGAGTTGACGCTTTGCAACTCTAGTGGAGACAGTGACTATCTTGCCAGATGGATGTATGAGCTGAACAGAACTGGTGTAACAATCAATCTTGGCATAATGAGCTTTCATCCAGTCCATACCCAAGATGATGTTGATATCTGTAGACTTGAGGGCTATAAGTGATGCAAGGAATACAAGTCTGTCAACAAGGATTTCATTACCATGGATTATTCTGGTAGTTTTCCATCTAGACCACGGAGTTTGGATTTCCAGTGGAGTTGGCATATCACAAAATGACATGTGGTGCAAACGAGCATAGCCTTCAGAGATGAAGGAGTGAGATGCTCCGGTATCGAACAGAACTGAAGCTAGATGGCAATTGACAAGGAGGGTACCAAGAACGACATCCGGATCATCATGAGTGTCTTTAGCTGAGATGTGATGCACACATCCACGTTCAGTGGGAGCTGACTTGACACTAATCATCTTGCGTGATGGCTTACCACGGCCAACAGACTTCTCAGGCTGGGGTGGAGCATAGTTGGTTTGAGAGCAGTCACGTGCATAGTGTCCTGGCTCTCCGCATGTGAAGCAAGTCCCTAAGGTGGGACGTGGACCCGCATTGACAAGCGGTCTACCGATAGGCCTAGGTGGAGCATACGGTTGAACTGGGTGAGGCGCCACACAAGATGGCCTCGGTGAATATCCGGGTGGAAGAGCGGAGTTCGGAACCCAAATCCGGCGCTTTTGCGAAGTAGAACCGGAGGAAGAAACCAAATCACGGTTGTGCTTACGAGACTCCTCGTATGTGAGTTGAGTTGTCTCTGCATTAATGGCCTTGTTCACAAGAGCGTGGAATGTATTGCAATGATGCAAGTGGAGATCACGACGCAACTTGGGGTTGAGACCCTTCCGAAATCTAGCCTACTTCTTGGCATCTGTTGACACTTCTTCTGTAGCATAGCGGGCGAGGTTCTCAAACTCTCTACTGTAAGCATCAACAGCCATCTTACTCTGGGTGAAACTACAAAACTCTTCTCTCTTGTGATCAATGAGAGCCTGAGGAATGTGATGCTCGCGAAAAGCCTCAGTGAAATCCTTCCAGGTAGGTATCTGGCCAGCTGGAAGCATAGCCTCATAGTTCTGCCACCAAAGACTACCAGGACCTTCCAGGTGATGAGCAGCATAGGTGACCTTGTCACCTTCAGCTATGCTCGCGGAGCGCAGCTTGTGAGTAATACTACGGAGCCAGTCATCTGCATCGAGTGGTTCAATGGAATGATGGAAGGAAGGTGGTTTCAGACCGATGAAGTCATAGATGGTCGCTGACTCTTTGCACTGGGGTGCGGTGTTCTCCTCGATACGTGCTAAGAAGCGGTTAGACTCATGCTTGTTCCTCTCCATCTCTAACATGAACTCTGCCAATGAAGACTGGTCGGGAGGATCCTCCTCATCCCTACCACCTCCGTGGTTCAGGCAACGAGCAACAGAACTTCGGTTAACTGACGACATCCTGAAGAACCAACCAAGGAAAACAAGGATGGATTCAGCATCATCATAAGGATGTAGAATATAGTACGAGGAAAAATACTATCTCTTGAACTCCTAGGACAATTCCGGCAGCATAACGGCAGTAAAATGCTCAGAATGAGACATCCTGCTAAAATGGGGTAGTAACATACTCAACATCATTACTCAAGGTTCTGAGATATTACTAAACAGGCTACATCGGAGGTACTCAAACTGGGATATGACTCAGATGAACCAAACCTTAGAGACTACGGAGTAGTAACACATGATCCTGATAGACGGAAGAGAAAGCCTAGTTCCTTAACCCCGTAGGAAAGATAGGATGACTCAGATCAGAAGGCATGAGGCATAAGGAGTAAAAAGATCCTTACGTTCCCTTCCACAATCAATTCCCCCATATAGCTAAAGAATTTCTAGACTCAACTTCGACCAGGTTGGCTTGGAAATCCTACAGGCAGTTAGGCTCTGATACCAAAGCTGTCGGGACCCTGATTCTAAGTCACACCGATCTAGCATGTAACACCTCATATCACTTTGCGGCCTCACGCACGGTATCCCCACGGGTGTCGCCTTACCATGGCCCGGGACCGTTTGCGCCTTTTAGCTCACGTATATGATAGTGTCGCTAGCATCCATATGACAGAGAACCCGGGCCGACATGGCTAGTCGTGAACCCAAAGCGGCACTAACCTATGGGAACAGGCATACATGATTCACATCGAGCGTGTCGGTCAGCAGCGTGTGAATCCAGTCTGTAGCACTAGGCTAACAGGACTCCGGGGAACCCGGGCTGTAGCAGGCTAGGCAGGACTCCAGTTGTCACCGCGTGACATTTCCCCGAAGGGACAGACACAGGAACAAAGTGAAACACATGCCGGCCAGTCAAGTGTCCTGAGCAGTAGTGCTGGGCTAGCAGGACTCCGGTGAACCGGGCTATAGCGGACTACTATGGCTCAAGGAAGCACTAGACTACATTTCCCCCATAAGAGAGACTGCCAAGGATAAACAACTAGATTGTCGGATCCCACACATAGCAATACACGTCACACGTACGCATAACATGCAAGTATGTGTTGTACAACATGGCATCACAACATAACACAAACTCATATAGATAAAGGCTCAGAAGAGCCACATAGCATAAATACAAGCAGGGGTCACATGACCCATCATCCAAAGCATACAAGCAACGGAAGCATTACATGTCTGAGTACAGACAACTACAAAAGAAAAGGGCTGAGAAGCCTGACTATCTACAAGACCCTCCCAAGGGTACAAGATCGTAGCTGAGGTAACAAGCTACTCGTCGAAGTCCAGGCAGTACTACTAGTGAGACAGATGTCTCACCTGCAAAACATAAATAAAGCAAATGTGAGTACAAAGGTACTCAGCAAGAATTACATCAAATCCTATCATATATGCATTTGTATCAAGAAGGTAATGTGGGGTTTAGTTGCAGCAAGCCAGCTTTGACTCAGTGGCTATCCTGTTCTACGACAACGAGAAACTTCTTAGAGATGAGGCGGCGCACACGAGTCCACTAATCACCACATTAATACACTACTATGGATTAATCCTCGTCTTCCTACGAGAAGGCCATCCATAGCACTCACACTTATCTTGAGCATTTTAGAGTATCCTCTTTAAGTTGTCTATGTACCACGTAAGCATCCAAGAAGTCCATAACCGAGGACACGGCTATTCGAATAGATCATGATAACCCTGCAGGGGTGTACTTCATCACACACGCTCTCACCACTTATCACCATATACACGTCATATATCTCGTCAACCTTCAAGCGGAAGCCTGGCGAGTGTGTCGGCCACGACCTGACTAACCACGCAAGACTCTAGTCCAGGTTTATCGCCTATTCGGGTTCCATCCGCAAGGAGATCCGGCCGGGGTGTCGCTCACGGCCCCAAACAATGTGTACAGGGTTCCCGAGCCCACCATCCGGGTGCCACTCGGTACACCGGGCCACGGTGCCTAGTCCGTCCCAAGTCCACCCTGCCGGGTGCCACTCGGTAGAAAAATAGCACTACCTACAAACACCAGAAACTAGTTGCAACTCCTGGACAGAGATCAAGTTGGTTAATAAGTCGAGAGGGGTCGAGTTACCGGAACCCAATGTGTGGTAGTAGCTAGTCATTGGACAACTTACACAGAACTCGGTTCTTAAGGACGGTCCCAATGAGACAACCCACCATGTACTCCTACATGGCCTCTCACCGCTACCTTTACCAAATCGTGTTCACACGCTTAACTCTCGGCATCAGAACATAGCATAACACTCCAATCCATTCCCAATGAATCAGACCTAACACAACTCTAAGCAATAGCAGGCAGGGCATGGTAGGAACACAACATGGCTCAATCAATTCCTACACATGCTAGTGGGTTTTAACTATTTACTGTGGCAATGACAGGTCATGCAGAGGAATGGGTTCAACTACCGCAGCATAAAGTAGCAGTTGAATCATTGTTGTCCTAATGCAATAAATGAGAGCGGGAGCGAGGGAGTGGGATTGTATCGGAATGAACAAGGGGGGTTGCTTGCCTGGTAGATCAACAAGGGGCACTGCTCCTCAGACAGGTACTCTGGATCGGTCTCCGGAGCAGGACCTATCGAGAAGGAACGGTGTCGGCAATCAATACACAATCATATGCAACAATATGATGCATGAAGATGGCATGAATATGTGATGTTGTTTGAGGTAATGCAACTAGTATTCAAATTGAATGAAGTCCATTTGAACCAAGGGTTCAAATGCAACTCCAAATTAAGCTCTTATATATGCCATTTATATGTTTTCACCTATACAGCAGGTATAAGTTGTTTTTTCATGCATGAAACTGGTACAGATGGAAAGATTGTATTTTTCTGATAATTTTTCATATATAAATTATTTAAATCTGAGCTACGGTTGAATTTCTACGAATTTTTGAAGTTTATATCATTTTCTGGAATTTCCTGATTTATTTTAATACCAGAAAATGATATATTGCGTCAGCATGACAGCAGCATTGCGTCAGTAGGTCAAAGGAGCTGACTGAGTCAAACCTGACATGTGGGGGCCACACGTCAGTGACCGGTTAGTTAACAGGGGGTTAGTTTATCCTAATTATAGAATTAGTGGCGTAGGGGCCCACTGTCAGTGTCATCAGCTAGTTAAGTTTAATTAACATCTAACTAAAATTAGCAGGGGCCTGGCCCACTTGTCAATGACCCTGGGTGGTCAAACCCCAGGTCAACTGGGGGTTAGACCGGTCAACCTCACCGGCGTTTAGCCGCCGGCAAGGCCGAACGCGGCGGAGGGGCTCGGGATCTCCATTCCGGTGACCAAAAGGACGGTGGAGAGCACCGGGGCGTAGCCCGTGCTCTCCTGCATCTAGTGGGATAGATAGGAGGAGGAGGGGTGGCCGAAGCTCGCCGGAGCGAGGCTCGCGGCGGCGGCCGGAGCACGGCCAAGTGCGGGCGAGGGCCGCGGTGCATGGGGAGGCGAGCGGAGAGGCTCTACGGGTTCCTGGCGTCACCAGGAGCACGATGACGTGCGCGGGTGCGGCTGGCTCGGCCCCTGGCCACGGTGGCGCCATGGTCGGCGGCGAGGAGCTCGCGGGCGCGGTGGTTGAGCTAGCTGGACGGGGCAAACGAGCACGGGGAGGAGGGGGAAACGAAGTAGAGCTCACGGCGCATCCAGCGGAGGCGTCAGCGAGCTCGGGGAAGCACTGGTGCGGCCGGAGCACCGTCGGCGATCTCGGGCAACCGGTGCGAAGATGATGGCGATGGCAGCGATGGAGGACGTCCGGAGGTGCGTAGCTCGGCGAGGAGGTAGAAGGCGACGTGGCGAAGCTTTTGGGCACAACGGAGGGACGAGGGGACTACGGTGGCTACGACGGCGACGAGTTGCGGCGACGGCAGCGCTCGGTCGCGGGGAGAGGGAGGAATCCAGGGGAGGAGGGAGAGCGAGAGAGAGTGCGAGAGGTCCGGGGCGGCGCGTGGCGTCGTCCAGGACGGCCAGGGCGTCGGGGGAGAGGCCAGGCAGGCAGTAGCCGTGGCGCGCATGCGCGCGGCGTGCGGCGATCACGTGCCCTGTCCCTCTGGCGCGAGGAGGGGGACGACTGGCGTTGCCAGTCGGCTGGGCCGGCCTGTTGGCCACTGGGCCAGGCCGGGCTGCACAGGGAGGTAAGTGCAGGTGGGTTTTCTTCCCTCTTTGTTTCTATTTTCTATTTTCTTACATTTGTTTTGATTTAATAAAAATTATTGGAAAATATTTATCCAACGCAAATAATTACTGGATTAATTCCAAATGCCCAAAATAAATACTTGTGAGCTCCTGAAGATATTGGTTTGATTTTTATCTCTGTCCAATATTTTCAGAGAGCAACATGAGCATTTTCTTGGACCCTTTTGGAGCAATTTTTACTTGGATCGTTTTCAGAAATGATTCTGAGGGTTTCACAAATCCCCATTTCAAATTTAAATGGAGTTTAAACATGATGCAAGCATGAAGGGCTAGCCTAGGTCATACCATAACTAGGGATGCGACAGTGGCGGTACGCAGAAGGCTAAACCAGCCTCCGGATCATGACTCGTCACCAGGCTGGGTTTAAGGCTTTGGGTCGTCCTGCGCTGGTGCATCTTCCTCCTCTCTACCCAGTGGTTGGAAGTCAATGGTTGCCCAATCGATTCCAGTTAAGGCTTGGAACACAGCTTCATCACTTATAAGGTTTGAAGGGTCAATGTCAGGGGCATAGGTGTGCTTACGGATTGGAGGCATAAGATCTTCTACATCATGTGTTGGCGCAGGAAGTCTTTTATGATCAGAGTCATAAACCGGCTGATAGTGAGAGAGATCTGTTTTTGCGGGCAATTTGCTCGCTATGGGGCGCATTTCTTTTGTCAGCCTCCGAAGATCATCATTGTTAAACTCTGAGCCGTCCTCTTTTATGCTAGGATAGCCTCAACCGATATCCGACGAGTCAAGATCCGGTATCCATGCCTTAGCCCGCATTAGTGCAGTCAGCGCACCTGCCCTTGCACCTGATCTCTTTAACTCGTCCAAATGGGTAGGTAACATTAACAGTTTTTCAATGGTCTCCTTTATCAAAGTTGGAGGTGGTTTGTTATGCGCAGCAGTGCAAATGGCCCGTTGAGCTCCGGAATATAACTGCTCTATCAGAGTATAGGCAGCCTTCAGCTTCATCCGCATGTCAGAGCCCAGGTGGGTAATGCGGGTTCCTGTGTCATTACAAGCATCAGTAAACCGACAACCGATGAGATAATGTATATTGCAAAGCTTCAGGTGAGGTCCTTACAAAAAACAGCAGAGGTCATGGCATTGATCTGCCACTTTACACCGGTCAGCTCTTCGACCACCGGTTTAAGGGCCGCCTCTGCATCTTCGACCCTCTTTTGTAAATCGGCTTTCTCTATGCCCCTGTCTGCCTGTTCCTTCTTCAAAGTTTCCTTCAGCTTCTCCATGGCGGCTAAGGCACTGGTCAATTCTTCTTTGGCTTTGGAGGTCTCTGCTGGTTGGGTTTTGATATTTTCGTGAAAGTCAGCAATTTGGGCTTCCTTTTTGCTCAGCTCAGCCTATAAGAGAAAGACATATTATGAGGTATCAGTGACATTTGGAAGTCCCAAGCACATAACAAGTTATACACTTGGCACTTGGGGGCTAATGCCTATTTGCTTGATCATCAGAAATTTTTTACAAGTCCCAAGCACAATACAAGTATTATTCTTGACACTTGGGGGCTAATGTACGTTTTCTCAAAGTAACATTAGTTAAAGTCCTGGTTCAGGTTGGGAAGATGAACCGGCCCTTGGGGACTACACGGGCGGAAGTTCAAAGATTACAACGTTAAAGTACTAGTTCATTTGAAAAAGATAAATTGGTCCTTGGAAGATAAGCATGCAGAGTGGCGACATTGCAAAGTCACGGTTTATATGGGCATCATAAATCGGCCCTCGGGGGCTACTGGAGTCGGTACTAAAAACTTGGACATAAAAGAGAAACAGTTATGAAGTTACCTCATATCGCTCCTTCATCAGATTCACTAAACCGGCTTTGTAGTCATGGTTTGTGTACAGACGGTTTAAGAAACCATAATGAAGTTCTTGGGCGTTGAGGTGGGCGTAGCTTGACAAGTCTGTGGTCCACTTGCCTTTGCCCATAACAGAGAGTTCCTCCTTAGCGCTATGCTTTGATAATGCAACAGGATTGCCAGGAGTGGTGTGGCCAACACCAGTAATTACAACATCATCTTCCTTGTCACCAACAGCCTTTACCGGAGTCGATGATTCATCAGTAGCCTTAACTGGACTTGATGGTCTATTATCAGTTCGGACCAGGCTTACCGGTTTATCAGTATGACCTGTTGCATCAACTTTTGCTGGTTCAACAAAATCATGGTCCTAAAGGGGTGGATCATTAGGCATGGCATCAGCATTGGTTCTTTCCAATTCTGAAGTTCCCTCTGGTTCAACAACCACATGGTCATCAGACGGTTTATCTACACGAGCCTTCTTGCAGGGTCTGGCCTTGGCTCTGAAAGAAAAAGATACAAAGGTTAGTATAACATGTAAATATAAATCGTCAAAAGGAGTAGGTTTAAAGTGTTTACCCGGGAACATTTTTAAGTGGAGGGAGCTGTGTGGCTGTAGACTCGTCGTATGATGAAAGAGGCGTTCCCTGATAATTTGAATCAGATGGATTAAGAGGCTGTCGAAAATAACCCACCTTGGGATAAGAAGTATCGAAAGTGTTCGAGACCTCAGATCGATGCTTCCGAACCGGCGTGTTCGGTAAACCGGCCGAAGTGACTACTTGACCGCTATGCCGGGTTGTGCGGCGAGCTTCGTGCTGCTGCTTCTTCAAAAGAAAGTTTGGGTCCAAGTAAGCTAGGGGGTGAGAAAATCTTACTTTCCGGACTGCTTGACGGATTTTTTGTGTTGGTAGAGTGTCTGAACCGGAGGAAAGGATAATTACCTCTGCGTCATCAGCTTGGCTGCCTTCGGCGTCATCCTGATAATGATCATTGTCAATGAGGTGTATGAAAAATGAACCAAGAGAGTCAAGTTCTACCTCTGTGTCTGGGTCATCAAGGTTTAACCCGATGGGTTCAACTCCCTTTTTCTTGGCAGGTCTTTTAACAATCTTTGTCTTTGGTCAAGGGGTCTTGGCCGGGTTTTCCTGTGGTTTCTTCTTCTAGAATGGGTCGTCACCCTATTAAAAGATTGACAGAAGATATAAAATATTACACAAATAAGAATATCAAGCACAAGCAGGAGTAAGGTAAGTCTTATAGCTGGCGGTTTATTGGAAATGCGGAAGGGACTAAGCCCTGTTTTGCTGCAGACAACCACCGGTTCATCCAACATCTTCTTAACAGATTCAATAACTTCAGCCTCTGTTAGCTGAATATCAATGTGTCGTTGAGGATCTTTTAAGTCCCCTGTGTACTGACACATTAAACCGGAGCGGCGGCTTAACGGTAAAATACTCCAAGTTATCCAGCAACGAGCAAAATCAACTCCTGTCAGACCGTTAGCCATAAAGGCTCTGAGCTTGGCAAGTTGTCGAGCGTATGTGGACCGTTCCTTGGCAGTCAGCCGTTGTGGAAGTGGGTGCGTGTTGGTAAGCCGGTGAGCACGGTAACCCGACAGAGGGTTCTCATCTTCAGGGAAAGTATCCTTGCAGTAGAACCAAGTCGGGTTCCAATTCTTAGGATGACTGTGAAGTTTGGCATGAGGAAATATGACGTCCTCCCTTTTCTGAATGGAGACGCCTCCAAGTTCAGTGTTGGGCCCGTCTACAAATTCAGTACGATGGTTTAAATAGAAAAAATCCCAGAACAATTCAACAATTGGCTCTTCTTGCAAATGGGCCTCAGAGAACACTTGAAAATGGCAAATATTGGACACAGAGTTAGGTCCAATGTCTTGGGGGTGGATTTGGAAGCTGGCAAGCACATCACGGAAAAACTTGGACCCGGGTGGTTTAAAACTATGGCTCATGTGATCAACGAATACCACTATCTCGCCATCCTTGGGGGTAGGAGGATTTTCTGGGCCGAGAACTCGCCATTGGATTTTGCTTTGTTTTGGTCAAGCACCAGTTCTGACGCATCCATCTAGCTGTTCTTCAGTAATGCGGGAAGGGACCCAGTTACAAGCATAGAACTGTTTGACCATTTCGAATAAGGAGCTGGAAAAGATTGATGCCGGTTTAAGACTCATTATTAGCAAGCATAAAGCATAGAAGGTTAAGGAAAAAGCATTCAAGCATGCAAAATTGTTAAACCGGAGTCTGACAATGGAGGAGGTGCAAAGATAAATGAACCGACGGTTTAAGAGGGGACTAATGGTACCTACTGGATTATCAAATTTTTCAAAAAGCTAAACCTCCTATATTGGTATGAAAGGTACAGATCTAAAATACCTAAGTAAGGGAAAAAAGTTTCACAAATTGGTATGATAATTTCAGATTTGCGGTGCGACAGAAAACTAGAATATATTAAGACCTAAACTTCAGGTGCTTGAGCGGTTCATCAGGATCAGATGAGTCTTTCTATATGAAGGGGATGCTCTAATGAAGAAAAAGGAGCGCTAACTACAAAGGCACCGGAAAATATCAGATCTAGCTTTCCATTTGTGCTACTGAGAAGAACAGGGAAGAACAGCTCTAGAACTTCGAGGAACTCCGATGAGTACAAACCCTAAGGATAAGGTCTAGGGTGGAAGGAGAGAAGGCTTACCAGTGTTAGAGGAACAGCGGAGAAGCGCCGCGGCTTTCTGGTACGATCAGGGTGATGCAGCGGTCGTTGTTGGGGCAGATGCGAAGGTCGACGGCGGCGGCAGAGCTCCAACATTCGGGAGACGCAAGGAAGAAGACAATGTGAAGCGGCACGAAGGGAAAAAAATGAAAAGGACCCCTCGACCTTATTTATAAGGTGAATGGATAAACGACATGTGCGGAAATCGAGGAGCCCAAAAAATGGGTATACAGCAAGGTTGTTGCCTCGATTGTTGGAGGATCATTAATGAAGGGTATCTTCGGTTTTAATACATAGATGACGTCATGGCGGTTTATCATGATCCTGGAAGATGACGTCATGGTGGTTTATGAGACTTACATGAAGGTGCTGAAGAAGAAATTTTCCCAAGTATTGAAGATTGACATGAACCAGTTCAAATCAATCTGTGGCCTAATGTTGGGGATATTACTACTGGGCATAAACCGGATAGGAGAGGCCGGGTTATCCCCATAAATGAGTTATTATATTTTAAGCCCATGAAGACAAAGATGGTGGCGCTTTATGAAGGCCTAGGGCCCAAAGGCAGATTAAGGCCTATAGAGATAAACCGACATTGATATGTAAACTTGTGATGTAAGATAGAAAGAGTAGAGACTGAGCCGGACACGTTTATGAGACGGCCTCGGGATTCTGTAAACCAACGGGCGTCAACCTATGTATATAAAGGGACGACCCGACGGCGGTTTAGGAACAACAAACAAGAACTCAAGAGCCAGGCAAAGCGGATTCGCTCCCTGGTCATCGAAACCCAAGCAATTCCATCGCACCTAGACGTAGGCTTTTACCTTCACTGTAAGGGGCCGAACCAGTATAATTCTTTGAGTCCCTTGTCCGCTTTAACCCCTTTAAGCTAACCCATCACGATGGCTCCACGACTAAGTCCTTTCACGAGGACATCTGCCGTGACAATTCCACGACAGGACGCGAAAGCAGTGGCCAGATACAACCGAGGACATCAGCCTCGACTACAATCATCCGGATACCTCGGTAAGCACTCGACTCTTGAACATAGCTTAGTTGATTATCCCGTATCGGTATACTGAGAAATCTGTCTTTGACCAAGGATGGATAAAGAAGGCAGAACGAATTAAGTGTTCGGCTCCGCTTCCCGAAGACTCAGCGGATCCTGTGTTAACAAGGATGCTGGCCCCGGTGCCGTATCAAGTGCCGACGAAGGAGGACAAAGAGGAGGGCAAAAGGCTAGGGGTGGCTCCCACTCCAAAGATACACCGGACGCTATATCCGGGGAGACCAGAACTCCTTCTTCTGAAGACGAAGGGGAAGAAGAAGATGATATCCCTTCTCCCCATGGGAAGAAAAGGACCACCTCCGAAGGTTTGAAGGTGGAGGCTTCCAAGAGAGGGAAAATGTCCCTATCAGACAGTTCGGGTTCAGAAGACGACGTTGCCACACAGTTCCTCCGTAAGGACAAGCCTTTCGCCGAATCGTAAGTGAACAAGTGTATTCTAGACATATCCCGTTCTTTTCAGGTCACAAGGGTAACATCTTAAATATATGTTTGCAGTCCGGCCCGCAGTCTTCCTCAACAGTCCTCCTCCTCAGGTGACCTGCTTTCGGAGATGATGGAAAGCGAGACGCCTCCACATGCTTCCTCGCCCCTTAGGGCGGACAACTTCAAGGTGTCATCCCAGAGGGTCTCCCCCGATCATCAAGTGGCGCGGGGGACAATGAAGGCAGCGCCCGAAGGTGATACTTCGGTCGTCAAGGGTCCGGGGTGTGCAGCCCCTACGGGGACCAACAATAAAGGCCTCGGACTATCCGGTTTACAGCCGAAGACGACTCTAGGGTCGAGTGAACATATCCCTTCGAAGGGAGTTCGTACTCCTGCAGCCGCTTCCAGGAGTCCGGAGGCGCCGGATACATTAATGGGCATGTTGCAGAATGCACCCATCTCAGAGGAACATCGTACCTTAATGGGTATGGTAGTTGAGAGGATTTTGTCCGCAAGAAGCGGATTGAGTGAAGCCTTCATGGGCCTGCTAAGAGGCTTTGAGGTATGCAATGTAATATCTTAACCACTCTTTACATGCAGAATGTGCCTGTCTATAGATAGTAGCCCCTGAGACTCTGGTCAGCTTTCACAGGGAGGCGATCAGAGGATCAAAAAGATATGCTCAGGAAATGACATGATTACTTTGAAAACAGGCTAGTATGTCAATGGCGACTGCCCATGCTGCGGAAGCTGCAGATTTAAAGCAGAAACTTGAGTCAGCGGATGAGGACATTACTCTTATTAACAGGCGGATTGACGAGGCACAAGGTATGTTTTGGGGCAGTCAGTTTATGCATGTATACTAATATGAGCATGAAGCTGGAAAGTATATACTGGGACATGCATAATTGCAGATGGTGCTGCTGCGGTTGAGACCCTTCGGGCTGAACTTGCCCGGGCCAAGGAGCAAGCTAGAGTGAGCAATGCGGGTGTCAAGAAGGCATCTGTTAAGTTAAAGGCCGAACAACCCGCTCGACGCTAGTGCGAGGAGAGAATATCTATCATGGCGCGAGAGCTGAAGGATGCCACTAGGTAATGCGAATCACTCGAGAAGGATAACAAAGCCAAGGCAACCGAACTCAACAAGGCTTTACAAGAGGCGGGAGAGGCACGGTCCGAGTCTAGAGCGGCTTGGGAGGAGATCCGGCAAGCTGGGGACATAGCGGCTGGTAAGCCCTTTCCATTACAGACTAAATTCGGCGACCCAAAGTATGCCCTGCTTAATCAATTTTGGAGTTCTCCAGACTCATTCTTGGACCCGCCGAAGAGTGTCGCTGATGCGGTGCAATTTTATCAAGCGCAAGACGGATGTGCAGTGGAGAAGCTTTTCTGGTCACAGTTCAACGTGCCAAAGCGGCCGTCGTTGCTGCACGAACAAATGGCCCAGTGGGCCGAGCTCCACAAGGTGTCCGGAGCTGCCATGAATGAAGTTGTGGCTCGGCTATGGCCAACTGAGCCAATTCCGAATAGTTATTTCGGTTTGATGCAGTGACTTGTTGATGCGGTGCCGCGTATCGGCGCCGTTAAACGGTCAGCGTGCATTGAAGGTGCATGGATGGCCTTTGCCTGCGTCAAGACGTACTGGGCGAAAATGAAGGTCGCCGATGTTGCGGCAATCAGTCCACCCGAGGGCAAGGACCATCGCACGCCGGAGCATTATTTTGAAGATGTCCTAGACGGCGCCCGCTTGATAGAGGGTCAGTGCTCGAAGAATATTATGTTCAAGTGAATGTATCGGAATTGTGATAACAAATATTATGATATATTAAGGCCGTGTTATATTTATGCCTTTTGCCTGAAAGGCATATCCTCCTGTGCGGCCATTTTTTTATAATATGAAGGTTTGCCAGTCGGCGGCTTCAGCCCCCTCGCATATAATGCGGGGGTGTTCGAAATAGAAACTGACTACACTTGACCCAACGTCTTGGTCCGTGAAGGAGGTGTCAGTGCAGCGAACTAGGCAATCGGACTATAGGGCTTTAACACCTTCACTTAGCCATAGGAGTTTGATGGTGGATCTATGATATATCCCCTTGTATGTACGCGGTTATCCGAATACGGCTGCGCTACATATGTGACCGGAAAATGGTCCTTCATGTTATACGGAAGAAATCGCAAAAGATTTTAATAAGTCGCCGAGTGGTTGACCAGATCTCGCCGTATCATGACTGTCAGTTTTCGGCTTTCTCTACTGAGGTGCTTAACCAGGTGAACCGGAAACACAATCGCAGTAATTCTCCCTTTACTACCCTAGCCGATAGAGCGGAGGTGTATATGTGAAACCACCGAAAAGGTAAAATACAGTTCTATGAGGAAAAAATAAGTACTGAAGACGGATTATGTCCACCAGAATCTGATTGATACGTCGAGCACAATCTTACAGATTATAACACCTCTACCCGGGTCATTTTACATGCCAGGGGTCGAAGGCTGAGGAAAAAGGCTATATCCAGGTTTTAAATAGAGTGTTTGGTCTACAAAAAATCTTTTGGACCTCCTGTCGCACGTCTGTGCTGCCTTTGCCTTAGCGAAGAGGATTCCTTAAAAGGAGCCATCTTTGGTTGCCTGGAAGAAACTAGGCTCCGAAAGAGTCCTTGCATGTCCATAGGACGAGCAGGTTTTGATTCATCTGTGACAAAAGATAAGAAATAATTTAAAAAGAAGGGAGAAAAGCTGTAGGAGGACGAACCGTGTTGTAGGTCTGTCCGCATTGTGCCTCCGCCGACTACCAAGGTATTTTAAGTGCATAATTATGCATGCATGATGCGAACTTCGCGGGCATATGCGGCGAACGACGGAGGCGGAACTGCTAATCCAGCTCGAAAATTGATCGGTCTTGTGCAGTAGAGGCTGGTGGCTTAATGGTCGATAAGTTATGCGGTTTTAACGAGTCCGCTTTGTACTTCGGCTGTGATGGCCGTGGTATACTCCTCAGAATGGAGGGTGTGTTCCGTGTTTCCATTGATCGCTATGATGCTGCGTGGACCGGGCATCTTAAGATTTAGATAGGCGTAGTGTGGAACCACATTGAAACGAGCGAACGCGGTCCGCCCAAGCAGTGCATGGTATCCACTACAGAACGGAACAATATCGAAGATCAATGCTTCGCTTCGGGAGTTGTTCGGCGAACCAAAGACGACTTCCAGTGTGATTGAGCCCGTATAGTGAGCTTCTTTGCCAGGTATTACGCCTTTGAAGGCAGTTGTGGTGGGCTTGATCCTTGAGGGATCAATGCCCATTTTGCGAATAGTGTGTTGATAGAGCAAATTAAGGCTACTGCCGCCGTCCAAAAGGACTTGTGTGAGATGGAACCATTGATGATTGGGTCGAGGACCAAAGCTGCCGAACCTTTGTGACAGATACCTGTTGGGTGGTCATTGCGATCAAAAGTGATCAGATAGGCTGCCCATGGGTTAAATTTTGGTGCGACCGGTTTTATGGCGTAGTCGTCTTGCGGTACGCGTTTGCGCTCCCTCATAGGGATATGCATCACATATATCATGTTTACTATTTTTACTTCGGGGGGAAATTGCTTTTGTCCCTCGGTGTTTGGCTGGCGAGTCTCCTCGTCTTCGCTGTCACTAGGCGGCCCCTTCCCTTTGTGTTCGGCGTTGAGCTTGCCTGCTTGTTTGAAAATCCAACAATTTCTGTTGGTATGGTTGTTGGGTTTGTCAGGGCTGCCATGAATTTGACAGGGCCGATCCACTATCCTGTCTAAATTGGATGGGCCATCTTTGTTTGCCTTGAATGGCTTCTTCCGTTGACCGGATTTGGAACCACCCAATCCGGCGTTGACTGCCGTGTCTTGGGTTCCTACATTATTGTTACGACGCTTGTTTTTATTGCGTCGAGGCTTGCCATTGGCGTCCCTGACCTCAGAGGTGCCAGGATCGCTGGTGCTATTGTTTCGGCAAGCCAGCCAGCTGTCCTCTCCCGCGCAGAAGCGGGTCATCAGTGCGGTAAGAGCTGCCATAGACTTTGGTTTTTCTTGGCCGAGGTGACGGGCCAACCATTCATCTCGGACGCTATGTTTAAAAGCTGCTAGGGCTTCGACGTCCGGATAGTCGACGATTTGGTTATTTTTAATTAAGAACCTAGTCCAGAGCTTCCTCGCGGACTCTCCGGGCTGCTGGATGATGTGACTGAGGTCATCGGCATCTGGAGGCCGGACATATGTACCTTGGAAGTTGTCGCGAAAGGCGTCTTCCAGGTCTTCACAGTTGCCAATAGAGTTTTTTGGGAGGCTGTTTAGCCAATCCCGGGCTGGTCCCTTTAATTTTAGTGGGAGGTATTTGATGGCATGAAGATCATCACCGCAGGCCATATGAATATGGAGAAGAAAATCCTCAATCCATACCGTGGGATCTGTTGTTCCATCATACAATTCGATATTCATGGGTTTGAACCCTTCTAGGAATTCATGTTCCATTACTTCATCAGTGGAGCAGAGGGGGTGTGCGGCGCCTCTATATCGAGCCAAGCCGTGACGCAGCTCGGATGGAGTCCGTCTGCGGTTTTCGGCCCGGGCGTGATTATGCTTGTCACGTCCGGCTAGATAGCCGTCGTCGCGTGTTGGTGCACGCCCCCGTGATCCGTAGATCGATCTGGTCTAACCTGCTCTATTGTCCAGGTCTTGCCGCAGGTCATATGTATATCCCCGAGCTGTTATGTCTCTACCTTTATGGTGAGGTAGTGTGGGCTGGTGTTCAACTTTAGTTGCCGTTTTGTCCCGGCCATGAGGTGGTCGGTCAGCCGCATTACGCGCTGATGGCGCGGGCTCGAGGGCCTTGCCGTCAAATTGAGGTAGCAGCTTACGCTTTGGGTAACTTTTGATTGGGCGCTCGAGGCCGTATTCTTCGGCTGCCAAGACATCAGTCCACCTATCGTTGAGCAGATCTTGATCAGCTTGAAGCTGCTGCTACTTCTTTCTCGGGCTCCTTGCAGTGGCAATTAGCCTGCGCTGAAAGCGCTCCTGCTCGAGAGGTTCCTTAGGTACGATAAAGTCTTCGTCACCAAGGCTCACCTCGTCCTTGGAGAGTGAGAGATAATTACTGTCCCTGAGTCTTCGTTTATGACCTGTTCATCATGGCTAACTTGCCCATTTTCCCGATCGTCCTGTTCGAAAGTTGGCTCGATGGGGTCTTCTTTGTCTTTGGCATTGTCCAGAGTGTTGTTGTCTCCTGTGCCGGTATTGCTGTCTTTTCCACAGCGTGATTTAGAGCGGCGCCGCTGACGTCGGTGATTTGGCTGTATCTTAGGAGGCTTATCCTCGACTGGATCTTCTTTATCATCGCCATTACCCTCCTTGGGTGTGTCCACCATGTACATGTCATACGAAGAGGTGGCCGTCCTGTGTCCGGTAAACGACGGGTTTTTGGCCTGCTCCTTCCGGCATCGTCGTCCATACCGTCGATGTCTTCGGAGCCGTAGTCGAGCATGTTAGTTAAGTCCTCAACAGTGCTATGAAGTGGGTGGTGGGTGGGGCGTAAAATTCTCCGCCCTCAGCCCTAGTCCGGGCTGGGCATAATTTGGAAATTGACCTTCTGTAATGACGAGGGATCGCATTAAGTTCAGTGCCTCGCTTAAAGGCGAGGTTTGATCAGGGAGAAGAAAGTCCGTGGAGTACGGCGGGAAGGAAACTCCTTGGCCGAGCTCACACGATTTTGACTCTGAGGGTTCGAAGCCAGTGTCCGGAGAAGAGTCCGACTTCATGATGGTTGCCAGCGACACTACTTCCTCCGGCTCTCCCGTACAGGGTTTAGTGGCCACAAATAGTCCGACGGGCTCGGTAATCCCGTCTTCGTACCTGGTGATGTGCTCCGGATCTAAGGCCAGAGCGGAGGTAGGGGTTGTGAACCCTTGGAATATCAAGTCTCCTCGGATATTAGTGACATAGTCCAAATTTCCAAAATTAATCTGGTGACCTGGGGCGTAGCTGTTGATCTGCTCAAGATGGCCAAGCGAGTTGGACCGCAGTGAAAATCCGCCGAACGCAAAGACCTGACCGGGGAGGAAAACCTCCCCTAGGGCAACATTGTTGTAGATGATTGATTGAGCCATCGAACCTTCTAATTGTTGGGGAATGCAGTAATTTCAAAAAAATTCCTACGCACACGCAAGATCTATCATGGTGATGCATAGCAACAAGAGGGGAAGAGTGTTGTCCACGTACCCTCGTAGACCATAAGTGGAAGCGTTATGACAACGTGGTTGATGTAGTTGTACGTCTTCACGATCCGACCGATCCTAGTACCGAAAGTACGGCACCTCCGCGATATGCACACGTTCAGCTCGGTGATGTCCCATGAACTCTCGATCCAGCTGAGTGTCGAGGGAGAGCTTCGTCAGCACGATGGCGTGATGACGGTGATGATGATGCTACCGGAACAGGGCTTCGCCTAAGTATCGCTACGATATGACCGAGGTGGATT
Organism: Triticum urartu; assembly: GCF_003073215.2. Lineage (NCBI taxonomy): Eukaryota > Viridiplantae > Streptophyta > Magnoliopsida > Poales > Poaceae > Triticum > Triticum urartu. The sequence continues at coordinate 132,795,306 of NC_053023.1, read as the reverse complement.
ATGGTGGAGGGGGGCACCGCACACGGCTAAGAGATCAATGATCAACTTATGTGTCTATGGGGTTCCCCCTAGCCATGTATATAAAGGATGGATGGAGGAGGAGGCCGGCCCTCATAGGGCGCGCCCAAAGTGTGGAGTCCTACTAGGACTCCCTACTCCTAGTAGGATTCCACCTCCCACATGGAATAGGAAAAAGGGAAGGGAGAGGAGAAGGAAGGAAGGGGGCGCCCCCTTTCCCTAGTCCAATTCGGACCAGTCCATGGGGAAGGGGCGCGGCCACCCTTGAGGCCTTTCTCTCCTTTCCCGTATGGCCCATTAAGACCCAATACGAATTCCCGTAACTCTCCGGTACTCCAAAAAATACCCGAATCAGTCGGAACCTTTCCAATGTCCGAATATAGCCTTCCAATATATCGATCTTTACGTCTCGACCATTTCGAGACTCCTCGTCATGTCCCCAATCTCATCCGGGACTCCAAACAAAATTCGGTCATCAAATCACATAACTCATAATACAAATCGTCACAGAATGTTAAGCGTATGGACCCTACGGGTTCGAGAACTATGTAGACATGACCGAGACTCATCTCCGGTCAATAACCAATAGCGGAACCTGGATGCTCATATTGGTTCCTACATATTCTACGAAGATCTTTATCGGTCGAATTGCATAACAACATACGTTGTTCCCTTTGACATCGGTATGTTACTTGCCCGAGATTCAATCGTCGGTATCTCAATACCTTGTTCAATCTCGTTACCGGCAAGTCTCTTTACTCGTTCCGTAATACATCATCCTGCAACTAACTCATTAGTCACATTGCTTGCAAGGCTTATAGTGATGTGCATTACCGAGAGGGCCGAGAGATACCTCTTCGATAGACGGAGTGACAAATCCTAATCTTGATCTATGCCAACTCAACAAACATCATTGGAGACACCTATAGAGAATCTTTATAATCACCCAGTTATGTTGTGACGTTTGATAGCACACAAGGTGTTCCTCCAGTATTCGGGAGTTGCATAATCTCATAGTCAGAGGAACATGTATAAGTCATGAAGAAAGCAGTAGCAATAAAACTGAACGATCATTATGCTAAGCTAATGGATGGGTCTTGTCCATCACATCATTCTCTAATGATATGATCCCGTTCATCAAATGACAACACATGTCCATGGCCAGGAAACTTAACCATCTTTGATTAACGAGCTAGTCAAGTAGAGGCATACTAGGGACACTCTATTTTTCTATGTATTCACACATGTACTAAGTTTCCGGTTAATAAAATTCTAGCATGAATAATAAACATTTATCATGATATAAGGAAATATTAATAACAACTTTATTATTTCCTCTAGGGCATATTTCCTTCACTGATGACGACACAGCGGAACTCTCAATGAAAGCACCAATGTCGGTGTCAAAACTGGCGGATCTCGGGTAGGGGGTCCCGAACTGTGCGTCTAAGGTCGAAGGTAATAGGAGGTAGGGGACACGATGTTTTACCCAGGTTCGGGCCCTCTTGATGGAGGTAATACCCTACGTCCTGCTTGATTGATATTGATGAGTATGAGGATTACAAGAGTTGATCTACCATGAGATCGTAATGGCTAAACCCTAGATGTCTAGCCTGTATGATTGTGATTGCCCCTACGGACTAAACCCTCTGGTTTATATAGACACCGGAGGGGCCTAGGGTTGTACAGAGTCAGTTTACAAAGGAAGGAATCTACATATCCGAACGCCAAGCTTGCCATCCACGCAAAGGAGAGTCCCATCCCGACACGGAGAGAAGTGTTCTGTCTTGTATCTTCATAGCCCATTAGTCCGGCCCATGTTACATAGTCTGGACGCCTGTGGACCCCTTAATCCAGGACTCCCTAGCCATATTCTCCCGGAGCCTTCCTGTCCTTCTTGATAACTTTGGAAATTAAATCTGAATTCCAAACTGAAACCCTTGGTACCAAGTTCGGGATTGGCTCATCAACATCCAAAGAGTCTAGATACAACAGCTGCGTCGTGACAAGAAAAAGAACACAAAGTTTAAGTTAGATAATGATTGCGAAAAAGAAAAAAGAGAACGATGGATGCTTTAAAAAGCAGAACAGCTTGAAGCACTTACAACAAGGTGGAAAACACAGCAACAAACAACCTTCTTGTTGCCACGCCCCGAAGTGAACGCAAGCTTTAGTTGATCAACAACAAACTAGCATATATTGGTTTCCGTTATTCCATTGACATCCATGACCGCCGGGAAGCTTTTTGGGGAAATAATTAAACTGGTTGAAGGGGCAAGGAAGCACGAAAATACAAGAGCTAGCCAAGCGCGGACAAAGTCATCATCATAAGATCCTCCCATGTCTATGATCATCTTGCACCATTCTGTGAGAGTTGGGGAGTTCTTGGATGTGATGTTGTAAATATTGTACATTGCCTTTGTGATTTCAGGCCGATTCTCGAAGCACACCTTCCTGCCCCTATTTGGCAAACCCCATGTCCTACGGACACTTGCGGCATCTACAGGAATCTTCCCCCTTTCTGGAATGACTATCTGCGAAATCTCAGGGTCATAATGCTTCATTATCCACTGGCTAAGATCTCTGGGCATGCTACTCGCTGCAAGGTCCGGAATGCCACCAAATTCTTTTCCAATGATGACACCCTTTTGGTCAGGAACCAAGTCCTTGTTCAACTTGAAGAGCCTTGCAGGGGATGCCCTGTTTCTACGACCCTATTGCATAGGGGAAAACAAAAAAAAAGGAATTAGCAAAATAATGTTCATCATAGGAAAGGCAACTTAGGCAGCATTGCTGGGCAACTGCTTAGTGAAACTGAGGCAACTATGCAAATACCTCAGTTCCTCCCGTCTTCTGGCGTCTTGGTTTTGGAGGTTGGTCCACATCTGCACCTTCAACATTTGCATTCCCAACATCTGCAGCTTGGCTCTCGTTACTATTATCGTTACTAATAATATCATCATGACGCTTCCCCCGTGCAATAACTGCTTTAGTTCTCTGACGCTTGTACCCAATTATTGGTGCACTACTTTGTGGCTGGAAGATGGAAACCACATAAATCAATAAAAAAGAAAAAGAAAATATGTAATGTACATAAAACTTCCTGAGCATGTGCACACCTGTGTTTGATGCTCTTCATTCCCATGAGATGCAAGGTCATCATGACTTGATCCAACAGGTCCATCCTGTTTTGCCTTATGACTTGTCCCAGCCATTTTTTTCTGTTGCATATATAAAGGACAAACAATGAGCATCAACATAAAAAAAATAGAAAAATGGTTCTGAAAAAACTGTATATCATCCAACAAATTCGTTTGACTAAATTCTTACTAAACTAAGCAAACAACAATTTACAAAAAGTGGACAATAAAAAGAGTTGTAAACTATCTGATTTTCACTATGTTACAACATTAATACAAGGACATACAAAAACCTAAGTAAAACATGACTACAAGGAGCAAGAAAAATCGGTTACACATCAAGCACCTGAAATAAAAGGATGAGGGCGTGTCTGGCAACTGACTCACAAAAAGTTGAGCAAGCCATATATTCCACAAGTGCACTAGGAAACACATGATGTCATGTCATGCTACTGACTAACAAAAAAATTGAGCAAGCCTGACATTGTACGAAATTCATTGGGCAACAGATGATGGCATGTCAGGCAACTGACTCACAAAACTTGAGCAAGCCAGTTATTGCACAAATACACTAGGTAACAGCTGAGGACATGTCAGGCAACTGACTCATAAAACTCCAGCAAAAGCCTGACAACTGAATCACAAAACTTAAGCAAATGACATATCTGTAAAAACAAACATGAGCGTTGAACCCCAGCACACAACCTCATACACACACATTTCAACAACAGGAGCCTACAACATCGAGCATTGTCCCATTGCCTTGTTCAAACACAAATAGGGACATTTGTTGCATGTAAAAAAGGTGCTAGGCAACTATATGAGCAGTTGTTGGGCAAGTTAGCAGATCAACAACGTATGCACGAGAACATCTCCCTCCCTCTCCCTCCACACACCACGACATCCTACTGAGCATCACCAAGCCTTGAATGCCCCTCGAATCCAATCTCACCAGTACCCAAACCAAACCTAACGAGTGCTTAATCCTTTCCAAATCAGTTAACCTACACATAATCTCTTACAAGGGCAAAGGTACTCAGTGGATCTGACAAGCCTACACAAATGGGATCGAGATGAACTGACCTGGGATTCTGCCCTCCGCCCAACAGCAAGGCGATTCTGCTCCTTCGCGCAAAAAGCACGGCGAAGGCGCGTGCGTCGTTCCTCCTCGGCCGCGTCTCCGGCGCTGCAGCGCCTTCCGCCCCCGACTGCTGTGTGCTGCGGGTGTAGTCGTATGGCCCCAGTCGCCGCACCGACGCGCACCTGCCCGCTTAACCCCTCCCTTCACGCCACACACGCTATCCCTTGCTCACTCCGGCAGAAGACGACCGTCGAATCGCCGTGACGCCGTCGGCTGCTCTGGATTCAGGGGATTGGAAGAGGAAATGGGATGCGCCCCCCTGCGCTCGGGAGCGGTTTTGAAATGGGGAGGAAACAGAAGTGGGGAGGGGAGAAGAACTGCAGGGACCCACGACCGCCTAGGCATCCAACGGGTTTCGACCGCAACGCCACGACCAGGAGACACCTGACGCATGCATCAATAAACGACGGTTTCGCCTGGGAAGCGCGCGGCCGCGAGATATCGATCGGACGGCGCGCGAGCGCGTGTGCTCTGTAAGACAAACGAGCCAGCGAGCACTTTTTAGGTTTTAGAATCAAAGAATCCTTGGTACGACAAACGGAAAAAATAATTCCTTTTCACAGGGCCAACAAACCTCATGTTGCTACATATGGACGTGTCAGGCCCGTTACACGCCGGTGCTACCACATGTAGGCTAGGAGCTGCTACTACCACCACTAGTAAGTAGTACATTATCTGCAGTGGAGAGAAAGCAATCTGAATGAACTGGAGGACGACGTCGTGCAATCCTCTCCACATGTTTTTCTCTCTTTATTTACACCGTCTGTCTACTACAACCGGAGCCACTGCTCGCCATTGATGTAGTCCCGGCCGAGGAAGGGGCGCACCTCCTCGTAGGTGAGCGCCCGCGCCCACGGCACCCGCTGCCGCGAGCTCGCCCCGGGCCCCTTGCACTTGTACTCCCCGAACATCACCGTCCTGCACGCCCATGAAACAACAAGAAAAAGCTCAGCCACACGCGTCACTCTCCCACGGATTTCCTCCATGATCAGGTGGTTGAGGTCGAGGTTGAGGCGAGGGGAGCAGCACGTACTTGGTCCTGGCGCGGTCGCCCCAGTCGCTCCAGCCCTGGGGCACGACGATGCCGCCGAGATCGCAGAAGGCGTACACCACCCGGGCGTACCTGCCCCACGCCCTGCCCAGGTACAGCATGCCGGAGCCGGTCAGCCGGCACCCCACGAACGAGAACCCCGACTCGTCCGACGCCGAGCTCCGCTGCGACGCCGCGATCGCGCCGTAGCTCGTCGCCACCGCGTGCAGCGCGCAGCCCTGCGAGTTCATGCAAAGTCGTCAGTTCCCGTTCATCGTGTCAAAGAAAAAACGTACTGTAGCAGCATGCATGCCGTGTGACGTCGCGTTCGTTGACACTTTGACTTCCGATATATTTTTCGGGCCAGTGAGACAGTCGTGCATGCCGAGATTGCAAAGAGAATGTGACCACAAAAGGTTCTAGCATAGGTTTGTGCAAGAGCATTGTGGGCATTGTTTGTGCCTAGCTACCGGATTTCCACTAATCTAGCTATCTAAGTGCTAATCAAGCTGTGCGCCACAATACATGCTAGAGAGCCTACACGTCAGACACGTCAAAAGTGAGGAAACCAAGTGTCAAACAAGTGCTTGCTGTAAGAAATGGAATGGAATGTCAGGGATTGGTGCATGCCTGAATTGTGAAATTTGTGATAGCAACCCACAGTGCAACGGCCAAGAATTATTATTCTGGTCCATGGAAGGGAGGACATGCAGATGGCAAGGCGGCAAATTCGGCATCAAAATAGTAGCCTATGGGAGCAAAATATTCTACAGTGGTATTATAAAAGCAGCGTGCACAACTAATTTTTACCTAGCAACATGGCAAATATCGTAGAGAAAATGTGCATGGTTGATACACAAGAACGTATTGAGAGCAATATCAAATCTTGGACAATCTTTCAGTACCTGGTACAGGGACCTGGCGTTCCCGAAAATGAAATCGATGGAGCCCTGGATGTCGCAGTTGTACAAGTAGTGCCTCCCGATGTTGTCGAAGAGCGTGTCCTGGGTCCCCAGTATCCTGCACCTGTACAGCATGGTCTTGTCGCCGGACAGCCGCAGCGCCACCGCCTGCATCCCCACCGCTCCCGGCGGCGCGGCCGGCGCCGAGTTCTGCACCGACCACGTACGACGCATATACACATGTCACATTTCGAAGCAAGAGGCGGCTGATCGCCGGCGATGGTCATGGGCGGAGAGGTAGAGCCGGACGTGCACCTCGAAGGTGATGTGGCTTGCGCAGAAGTAGTCGGCCTCGACGGCGAAGGAGGCGGAGTAGAAGGTGCCGACCTGGTGCCCCGTCGCGTCGATGTCCGACGCCCGCGCGTTCCATGTGATCACCGTGCGCCCGGTCCCCATGCCGATCAGCGACACGAACGGCTTCGTGATCGGCACCGTCACCTTCTCCCTGCATCCATCCACCACATCCCATGCCTAGCTTGTTAGTTCAGTCCTTACACAAAAGAATTGTTCAACAAAAAGGACCCATTCTGTATTCATCCGTGCATAATAAAAATATAGTAGTACGATATTTTGCCTAATTAGAAGCAGCACACTCTACAGATTTAGTAGAGCCTGCATTGTGTAGCCTGCAGGCACTAAGATAGAAATGGGAAATTACTAGCTTCGGTAGCTGCTACCGGCAGGCAACGCACACATAGCCAGCTCTAGATGACTAGAAATGGCTGTTGAGAAGCTAGGAAGGGAGGAACACACTGTAACTTAATGGCCCCATTAACTCTTGGAGGCAGTTACTGCGAAGTCGAGATCGATTGAGGGGCAGCGGTGGTGGACTGGACGGGCGGATCGCGATCGCCTCACCTGTACACCCCGGGCCTGACGAGGATCTTGACCCGCCGCGTGTTCCCGGCGGGCACCATGTCGACGGCGCCCTGCACGGTCCGCGAGTGCCCCGTCCCGTCCTGCGACACCACGATCGTGCTCACGCCCACGCCCCCGCGGTGCGCTGCCGCCGACTTGACGTCCACCGGCGCGGCGCGGATGAGCCCCGCCACGGCCGGCATGGTCAGGTCCTCCCACGTGATGAACTCGGCGCCGGCGGCCGTCACGGCCGCCAGCAACAAGCCCAGCACCACGGCGCAGCAGGGCCGCTTGCCCGCCGCGGCGGCGGCCATGGACTCCTAGCTCTAGAACGAGTGTGTAGGTCAGATCGTCACGCTGGGATCGGTGAACTGGATGGCGATCGCGCACGCGAGCTAGCACGTGGCTTGGGAGGGAGACGGCCGGACTAGGGAGCTGATCAGCTTGGCAGAGGATATATAGAGGAGCTCGATCGATCGGTCGGTCGGTCGGAGGGGGGCTGCGTCTAGGCGTTACTGGCACCAGATGACATGATCGGAGTGATGGTGCACGCGATGATGATATGGAGGAGGAGGGAATGGGTTGGGTTGGGTTGGGACGGAATGCAAGAAGACGTTGGAGGCGCGAGGAAGTGGTGACGCCATTAAATATGGGGAGCGCCCGGCCGGCCGGTGCCAGCTCCCCTCTCCGACGCACAAATCGTGTCCACTCCGGTGCGCCGGAGCGAGAAGAAATCGATCGTCGACCAGGGAAGAAACAGGAGCTACCCCTCAAAAAAAGAAAAAAAAAGAAACAGGAGCTGACGTGACACTGTTTGTGTGCACGCTGGTTTCTCTTCACGGAAACGAGAGTGGTTCCGTATGGGAAATCTCGGGTAACCGACGCCTAAAGCGCGCGTGAGGTGTGTGGTGTTTTCGTACACCGCACGAATACCCCGTTAGCTCGCGCCACACACTACAAAAGTCGATACGTACTGGCTAGCAGGCTAGCTAGGGGTGACGATCGAAACGGCGACACACGTTGCACGTTCAGAGAAAACTGGTGTCCAGCCCAGGGAATTCGTAAGGGTTACAAGTTAAAAAAAATTGTTGCGATCATAATTGGTAGTGCATGCCGTAATGGCTGGTGTTTATTTATGTCATTTTTTCAAGATGTGGAACTGGAAAGGTTGGTCATGGCTTGTGCGCGAGGGAGTATGTAGATTTGTTTGGGGAGTTTTTGTGTTGATTATGATCCCAGCCATGGAAGGATGAATCTGAATGGGGGTAGTTAGTAAGTGGTTAGCACAGAACGGTTGGGTCCAAGCACGATGCACGTTCCCTTTCTTTTTACTGCTGACCTAGTTTTTGTTGCAGTTAACTGCTTTGGCTTTAGATTGTCCAGAAATGTTCCGAAACTGCATGCTGCTTCAGAGTTCAGACGAGAATGATTGAAAACTTATAATAACCTACGAGTCGATATTAGTTTCTCCTGCTAATGCTTTCTTCAAAGGAAGAGACTCGAGAAGGCTGCTACTAGTGGTTTAGGCCAGTGAGCATTTACGCGCCAAGACTGACGGACCTAACATCGTTGAAACTGTTTTAAAACATTGTTAGAGTTTGCAAAGTGGTCAACTTGGCAGGTGTCTGTTGACGATAAAGCAATCCTAGATTGCTCAGGCCTCAGAACATGTCAAGTTCTCGTTGGGATGACAACGTTCTTGTTCCTCCAAGAGGACCAGGCGGCAATTTCATTCCGTTGAGAATGTTCACAACTTTGCAACTCGAGCCGCCACATGTAACACCAAGAATGCAATAGCACCTCTCGTCAACAGTTTTGCTTCATCATGGTTCTGCTTTACTATGGTACCGCAGAAAGCCGTAACTTTGAATCCGCTGGCAAGTGTAGAAAGAACAGCAGAGCTTCGGAAATTGAATTGTTGCAACATTCGTACACACTTTGCGGGTGACCTTTGAATGAAAAACGGGACGGCGAATTTTGCATGAATCTAATTTTCTACTCTAGAATGAAGATCTGTTAGCTAGAAATACACTGAAGCAAGTGGCCTGGGTTATAGCTGAAGGCAAATTGATGACCACGTGCTTGATGCTTCATCCTTTCGTCATCTTGTATCTATAGATTACGCCTAAGTACACTTCCTGTTCACTAATATGAAAACGTCTTACATCAGTGAACGGCGGTAGTATGAAACATGAGACCAACACATCACCTCATTTTTCTCCTCCTAGTTTAAGTTTGATCAGGTGGACATGGATGAACTTAAGAGCCACCCAATGGATCATACAATCAAGATTCTAGAACAACAGATCTCTAAAGAAGAAGATGAATATACATGAGCAGAAATAATCTCCAAACACAAAATTCACCAGTATGAATTGGAGGTCTCTCTGCCACTGTCTGGATGAAAGATCAGCTGGCATCCTGCCGAAGGCTACTCGATGAAGGTGTCCAAGTGTCATAGCAGTCATCTGCCATCGCTGAAGAGGCATGTTATAACTTATAGATGGTGCTGATGAAGAACCTAACGAGGACATGGCTGAAGGCGGTCTTTTCAGTGAAGGTTTAGTCATGTAGGGTTCTAGGGAAAATTATGATGATGTTAGCCTGATGTAATAACTTTCCCTTTTCCACGATTCAGTTTCGTATTCCAGATTAATACAACTTTACATCTTCTATTTTCCATTCTCTACCAACTCCTTTCTATTCTTCAATTTTTCAGTTCCAAACTGATCCGGGCTATATCAACCTGATTACAGAAGTTACTAAGTGAATATCCCATCCCAATTATGTTCAACGTCCAGCTGCATCTACAATCTCGATTCATGTATTCAAATCTTTTGACTTCCGTGTTTTGTCCGTGTAGGTTTGCACATACAGAAATACTACATATGCTTGTTTAGGCAGCCTGCAAAGTTATCACATTACCAGACGAAAAGTCTATAATCCTACCCTTAGTTGATTCTGCATGATTGAACTTATCAGGTAACCACTTAAGTTATAGCCTGCAAGTTTGGACTTATGACTCATCTTGTCCATGCAATACTACACAGACTGAGTCCGTTTATGAACCGCTACGGAGAAACGAGGAAATCCAACATCAGCACACAGGATAAGAAACGAAGTTGATTCCTGTCACCATGATATAAAAATACTGGCAGTCATTTGAGTTGAATGGACCTTCTCAAATTAATGCACATTGCATATAACCACATGCGCAAAGGGTATGTTGATGCACAATGATTCTTATTTTGGGGAGAGCAAAACCAGCACACAAATGATTTAAGTGTCCAAATTTCTAGTAGTGATGTTCCTTCTCGATATGTGCAGAAAATACATAAATAGAGATATTCTCATCTGGCTACTAAGAATGCCAAAGTACTTCTTACGAGGGAGATGAGGATCAGTCTGCTTCATGAAGGTGCAAGTTAACTTTGCATACTGCAGAAAGGTGTAGCTTTTGCATCGACTGACAAGCCAGATGAAAGACCACGGAGAGAAGTTGAAATGCTGCGATGACCACAGTTAGCAAGTGATCTTCTCTTGAAATGATCTTCGTAAAAAAGATCTTCTCTTGAAATGGGACGAGAAATTTTGCATGACCCATCTACTCATTCACCTTGGAGGCTTGGACCTGCACTTCTCCAAATGTTTACAGTGTACTGTTTCTACAAAGAAAGATAGGGAAGAAATGATTGGAAACTGAGAAAGTCAGCATACATCCTCCTGTTTAGATACTCATAGTAACCAGTTAGTTAAACCAGATTGCCAGCTCACAAGTTTGTGACGAGTGATTGATGATGCCTCCAAACAAGTAAGGTTGCACGGAACTGATAGTTCTAGTTCTAGTGAGTGATGCACTAAAGTAAATAAAATCGGATGGTAACTGAAATGGGACAGTGCTGTACCAGTAGTCCAGTACACCATGATAATATAGCTAGAGGAAAAACGACTGCCACATGTTTCATCCTCTAGACCTCTACCCATCTTATAATATTTGTGTACTAAAGTGGAGCACAAAAACTGATGCAAGAGAAAGACACATCTCCTCAAGTTACAACCAGGTTCAGATCCAGTGGGCTTGGATGCACCTATGAAATGACTCGTTAGACCATACAATCAAGATTTCAGAACCTGCTGCAAATCTTCATGGAAAGTTAAAACTACATACAAGTATATTTAGTCTATTTCTGGTAAGCAGTATTAGTATTCGACTTGGAGTCACGAATGCTAATACTCCTTAACAATTTCAAAGTCCTTCGGATGGAGACAAAAACAACTGTAATCCAGCATTAAAGACTGGGCCCAATCCTTGTGGTGCTCTAATGTTGAGTACACAAGAAAACCAACATTCCAAATTGGCAGTAGGGAAAAAAATACAAAATCAGAATGACCTTCGAGCACAATATTCACCTGCCAGAACTGCTGATAACTACTCCCTCTGTAAACTAATATAAGAGCATTTAGAACACTACTTTAGTGATCTAAACGCTCTTATATTAGTTTACAGAGGGAGTAGAAGATACCATGCATGGTGTTTCGATTTATTTAATGAAATTACACATGGCACCTAGTCTAACATCCCATATATGCATAATTATTTGCACATCATTTGTCATATGATCTTCCTACACTTCACCCACTACTGAATGCTCTCTCAGAGTTGAGAAGTTGCAGACTACAATCAATAATCTAACCAGTGAGCACATAATTGGAGTAGCAATCGCAGCCCTCATTGTGTAATCCATCTCAGTTTTGGTCTCGGCTGTAGCAATGAACTTAAGAAAGGTAAAGGCAGCGCTGCAGAATCCAACAATTTGATTTACTTGCTTCATCAACTTACAAACATATACTAATAAACGATACTGGATAGCTGCTTCAGAGATGATAATCGCACTTGTGGCCACAAAATTGCTTGGTAGGTAAAGCAAACATAACGATTCGATTGGCTAACTCAAACAAGAGGAAACAATATTTTCATGGGGAAACAAAGTTAACAAAAGGATCAATTCACTCATACCTAATTATTATTACGTGCCTGCTCAAGCTCAGGCCTGTGAATTGCCATGCGAGCAATCTCCGATACAGCTGCGTCACTTGCAGGTGTATCATCACCAGCAAGCTCCTCATATGCAGCCTCAAATGCTTCTTGCCAGAACCGTGGAAGCCATACATGATCACCAGTGCGCGTGTACAAGTCCCACATCCGGCGCACTAGTTTCTCCCTTTCCTCCATCTCCTACTCAATTCATAAGTAGGCATACTTCAGTACTCACTAGAAAAAAACATAAACCCAGAAGTAGTTCTAGTTTCATTTGCTTGAACTTTACACTGGCCTACCGCCGGTAACAATATCAAGATTGAAACACTACTTAAATGATTATCACAAGTCAGCACGTTGCCATAACCCAAACCAAGAACAAGGCAGACGGTTCTTCATACATGTAATATACCAGCTAAAACATTTCTTCATAAAAATCGATATCAAGGTATCACCGTAACATCATGGTTTCAGGTTTTCAGCATAAAGCATAGCACTTCCACAGCATAAAACTGAACATTCAGAAACTGAAAAGATGCATATGTATGGCTGAAATCCCCATATGTCTAGATAATTAATTCGTCGTGCAAAGCTTGATTACTATCAGGATTCCAGGTATACTCATATGTTTGTTGAAATGAGTAAGTGTATCACCCAATATCGAAAAAGAAGTAAGTGTACCACCCATTTCATTCTTATTCTGAAAACTTAGAGGTAACCAACTAACCATCACCTTAAAAAATTCGCAATGTCAAATATTTGATGTTTCTAAGAACAGATACATGTTTGAGGTCAGGATTTATGAACAGAACAACTGAACAAGCACCAATGTAGGGCAAGATCTGAGAGGAAATGTGTGTAGAGGGGCCGTACGAGCGGGTCGAGGTCGTCGAGGAGGGGACTACTCAAGTCCCAGGGGACGGCGGCAAGGTCGCCGGAGGACCAGCGGAGGGTGACGGAGGCGGCGAACATGGACCAGAGCGCGAGGAGAGCGATGGCGACGAGGGCCCACGCCTTGTACCGCCCCTTCCCGAGCAGCGCCGCCTCCGCGCCCCCGCCGGCGGAGACGGGAATGGAGATCTTAGTCGCCGGCGTCGGCGAGGGTGGACGGACGCCGTGGTACTGGTGGCTGGCGACGGCCTTCATTGCTCTACTCCGGCCGGTCCTGAACCTCGAAAGACGGGAGTGGAGTGGCGGGTAGGATCGTAGGGGTGTGTGCGTGTCGTCAGTGAAGAAACAATCAATTGTTCTCTTGCTCGCTTGAAATTTTGGTGAAAAAGTGCAACTTTTGTAAATCCTATAGCAGTTTGGTTTAAATAGTACACCCTCTGTTCCTAAATATAAAGACGGTAGGAAAGGCTTCGTCGATGGCAAATCACTTGGTTTTTTCACGAATACACAATGCTTATGTATCTTTTTATTGATGCAAGAAAATAGAATGAGTACGAGGGTACAACGCATGGCACGAACACAAGATGACATGAACACGGTGCCTAGAGTAGAGAGACATAGGGTGCTCGACCTGAACAAGTAAACAACACGGCTAAACCCTTGGCTTAAGAGGCAATCTGAACCAAACATGACATCCGACAAATCCAGCACCGGGAACACTGCGAATAGACAAGAGCACACCTTCAAAAAGGATAATGATTTTGTGGCGGCATCGCTGTTCGATCCGAAGAATCAGACCTAGGGTTTTCGATAGTGCTCGAAGAGGGGGCAGAGGGAGGCCATGGTAACGCCTCCAACGAGGGGACGACACTCATCAGTGTCACCGCTGCCAACACTAGCAAGTTGAGCGGGGTTTTCCCCCTGGCCTTGGTTGAAAACAAGGAATCAGAGGTCAAGACGTTGGTCGAAAACCATCACCACAAGAATGGGAGCCACGCCGGACACACGAGCCTTGAACATGACGGGAGGACAGAGCATCGAGGAGGTAGGGTTATGGAGGTGGCAGGGCGGAGGGGGCGGCGTAGGGGATGAGATGGCAATCTACGAAGCCGACGAGCCAGGAACTAGTGGGGACGCAGATCCGGGCCATTGGGGCCGGGGCCGCCAAGCTACTGACAAGCCAATGAGGCTAGAGGAGATGAAACCTCCAGAGCGTCACGATCGTTGCCGCGCCGGAAGAGACACCGTCAATCCATGGACATTGGAGAACACATGACAAGGGCCTCAGGGGCCGGAGCTGCACCGACAGGACGTCCACTGTGAGGGCACAAGTGCCCGTCAAATGCCAGAACTACGCGTTGCCAGGGGCAGCCGCCGCTGAGGAGACACCAACGAAAACTCACGAAAAGCCAGAATCGTGGAGCCATGGCCGGCGTATCAGAGGAGAAAGGACGCCGCTGTGGCACCACCAAGGGCGGCCCGAGCAAGGGCCATCCCGGGGTATATTCACCAAGGTGCTACCAATATTGTCATTTTACTTGTGTAAGTGCAATCTCAAGCTTCTAGAGACGGTTGGGATTCTTAAAATAGGCTTTCGCCCCGCTTTATAAATAAAACAAACATCCATACAACCAGATTCAGAGTAACAAACAACTAATATTGCTGGGGTAGCAACACAATCACGCTCAAAGAAAGCATAAAAGAAATTAGAGAAAAAACACCTAGTGCCAGTAGGCACAACGACACTATGGAGAGGAGAGGCGACGCATGGTAGTCAAAAGCGTATCCAACATGAGTCCAAGTCGGTCGCGGTCCCGCCGTCTAGATAACAGATGCGAGTACGGGAAAGCAAGGAATTTGAAGAACGGGTTAGAGGGCCTGCCTCTCAATCACCATCTTATTATGCGTCGTCTATAAAGTCCACGACATCGCCACAAATATGAGCCGAAATAGATGAAGTTGTTGCTCGGTCTAGTTAGTCATGGTTTTTAGGAACTCCGCAAGGTCTAGGGCCTTCAATTAGGCCCCAACGCCTTGCTGGACGAAACTCCAAAGGGCACGCGCATGCACTGCACGCGAACAAAATGTGGGCCCTAGTCTTCGGGACATCACCAAGGCGGTAGAGATTGAGGGACGGTGATATAATAGTGTGGATAGCAAATTTGTAACCTTGGTTAGCTAGCTAGCTAAGATTGGATTAGTCCTTATCTAACTCAAACTGATCAGGTTGTTCACCCCGATTTGGTTGTTGTAACCGTGTATTCTTGGCTATGTAGATGGAGATAAGTTGGCCTTTGAGACTTGAGAGATGCCCATTTCGGCTCAAATCACAAATGTCGAACTTCACATTTCCTTCAACCTGCAGAGGAGGAAGTATATGAATCGGAGATTCTGCCACGCATATCAAGAAGGTTAGAAGGGTACTGTGCTGGATTCCTACTGTCCACGTACGGTGCAGGTGCAGGTAAAGTTGCAGTTGCAGCGGGGCGCGGGCGGTGCAGCGCGTCAGGCTCGCGCGGCTAGCCACACCGCGCGTGCTTTGCCGTCTGGCGCGTCCGTCCTTGTCTGGAGCAATTTCCCGCTTGAAATGACTATTGCCCCGAAGAAGACGTTGCCGCTCACTTTCTGGCCACTTGATCAAGAAGGAATTTCTGCCCTATAAACAGTTGACGCACTGGTCATGCTGTGTGTAAGTAGCTACGACTAGTGATCGAGAATATACACCTACATACTTAACGTACGTACGACTCATGTTGCCGGCTGTTGCACCGCCCACCGCCGAGGCCGGACCTGATCCACCGGTCAATCATCCCGAGGTGGAGATCATCACCATGCGCGTGGTCTCGGCAGCGGAAGATGCCGACGAGGCCGAGCCGGCGGTAGATACCACCAGCTTATCGTGTCCAGTACTGCTGCTTCCCACACCATCCTTGGCAAAGGGCATGCACGTGCTGCTCGTCCAGCCCGCCACGGACTCGCCGGCGGCGTCGCTGGTCCCCGCCAGCCGCGGGGACGACGCACCGGCTGTTCAGCAGGCGAGGGATAAGGACGCCCGCAACAGCAAGGCCGCGAGGGAGCTCCGGGGCTGGCTGATGGTCCTGGCCACCGTGATCGCCTCCATCACCTACGCCTCCGGGCTCAACCCGCCCGGTGGCTTCCAAGGCGGAGGCGGGGACAGGGTGACGCCCGTCCTCCGCGCCACGAGCCCCAGGAGGTACACGACCTTCTACTACTGCAACACGGCCGCCTTCGCGCTGTCCCTCTCCATCGTGCTCCTGGTGGCCAGCCAGGACCTGCGGAGGCTGGCCAAGATCAAGGTGCTGGAGATCATCGTGGCGCTGGACGTGCTGGCGCTGCTCATGGCCTACATCGTCGGCTCCACGTTCGGGTTGGAAGAGCTGGGTGTTTGCGCCGGGCTGGTGCTCACCGTGCCGGTGGCCCTCGTCATCATGTCGTCTCGCGTCTGTGGGAAATACTTCTGGGACGAACTCTGAATCTCTCTATGATAAGAAATTACTATTATACGGCCATTAGTTAACTTCCATGTGTATGTGCGATTAATTGAGAGATCTGCTTCTAGTACATTGCTCGTGGATGATTTGTGTACCTTCATCTTTTTATTCTTGGACAACATCGATCGGTCGTTGGGCCTCTTTGATTCAAAGAAGTTTCAAATGAATTTCGCAGGATCGCAGTCCTTCACAACATTTCCTATATTGCTTATTTGATTTGTGGAAATCATTCCATAGTAGTGATGTGTCAAGAGATTCCTAGCTAAAACAGGAAAGCTGAAAGTACCGAAGCTTCAAACTCCTTACTATCGTAAGAATCCATACTTCCACCACAAACTTTTTTTTACAGTCCATTGAGACAAATCAGTTCATTTCTTCTGTTCCCATTTCTCTGGTTTGCACATGCACTTCTCTTTTCCCCACATGTTCTTATGTATGTGCAAGAAACATGCAGATCAAAGAGGCTTTGAGATAGTGAATAGGAGCATATTCACCCGGCATCCTCAAATCCTCGTCAAACATCCGCGACGCGTCCGGTCAATGACCAGACAACAAAGAGAAGGAAAAAATTGACCTAACTGAACCCCTCATATCATCCTGATATGTCCACATTGTTCGCGAACCCTTATATTAAGGACAAATGTAGGGATAATATGAGGGCTCACAGAAGCGCCCGGCCAGTCCGCCAAGTAGAGTGAGGCCCACCTTCAGTTTTCCTTCTCTATGCTATAAGGAGGATAAATTCAATTTTCCTTCTCTACACCGCACCTAGCCGAAGTACTAAACCGTACAGAGGAGTAAAGTTGTTACTTTGAGCCGCATCCGAGGAATAGATATACTCGCCCGATTGGGGCTGGAGAAAAAAAATTGCTGCCTTGTTGCCCACGGTCACCTCTGCCCCTACCCCTATCTTGCCCGCCGTCGCCCCCCTGCCAGGGAAGTTCCCACCCGTCGACCCCGTCGACCAGCTAAAAGCATAATTGCTCCCTTAGTGGTTTTGGTAATTCATGTCAACATACACATTGTTGGACTAACACCTTTATCTAGTATATTTCCGATAAGTCCAATAGTGGCATGACAAGGACATGAGGATGTGGACCCCTTTAAAATGCTAAGGACATGGATTGACAAAGCTTCAACACTCTGCATTTATGGTTAAGTGATCCAAGATCACATTGAGTCCATAGGAAAGCCAATACTATTAAAATGGGGTGAAGTTTTGATCACGACTCAATTGCTCAAGTGCTTGATGACACTGCTCCACAAAAACCCCAACCACCTTCTCCAATTCATATATGTCCAAACCCTAAATATCCAACTCGGTCCCGCCGAATACATCCAATTCGGATCCACCAAGTTCTTCCTATACACTGCCAGAGCCTAACCCTAGAATTTCGGTCTCACGGAGATTGCGATCGAACTCACCGAGTTGCTGTGGCTAAATTTCTGTAAGCCAATTCGTTCACTTCGGAATCACTGAGTTGAACTGATCGGGACTACCAAAACAAAGTCCTGCCTAGGTTATCACATTTTGGTATGTTCAAGATGTCCACTTTGGAACCATTAGCAACATTATAATGGAATCCATTAGACTTCATAAACTTGCACATTGTAATGATCATAACCTAACTAATTCATTGCCCTAGGTGATGATCACATACATGATGATGATGATATTGAACATGGCTATTATCATGATGTGATAGCCTGGCTTATTAGGGATGATAGACTACTCATATCAATAAGGAATTCCTTCTTTTCCAGGAGCCCATTCGGACAAAACTCCAAAGTTAAGCGTGCTCAGCTTGGAGTAGTTTTAGGATGGGTGACCGACTGGGAAGTTGCTACCGGGTGCGCACGAGTGAGGACAAAGTGCGTAGAAAAGACTAGTATTAATCTGTGGAGTCAGTCCAGATCCCGCCAGGAGTAACGACCACCGGTGGGTGTGTCAAATCTTAGTGGCAAATCTTCAAGATTACATGGCCAGAGAAAATAATGGATTCTTGATAGTGGATGCACCGATCACATGACCGGAGGTAGAGACATGTTTCGTGAGCTTGCTAAAAATGATGGTCCACGCAACTATGTGACTTTTGGAGACAACTCCAAGGGTAAGGTACTTGGCCTTGATAAGGTGGCCATATCCAATGATAGCTCCATTCAAAATGTTATTCCTGTTGAATCTCTTGGCTACAATCTTCTTTTCGTATATAGACTAGCCAACTTTGGTTCCAATGTTCTATTTACCAAAGTAGATTGCCAAGTGTTTCTCGAGATAATCATAATATTGTCTTTACCGACATTCGTAGAGGTGACCTATACATTGTTGACTTCACTAAAAGAGTCCAACCTCGTACATGCCTTATTGCAAAATCTTCTAAAGGTTGTGTCATGGTTTTGTCACGACAGATGTCATAGTGTGAGGACTTAGTCGTGAGGCCATTGCAACCTTGCGATTAGCTTGTCGGGGTTGATCGGAATCGAGAGACGCGGATTTACCCAGGTTCGGCCCCTCTCGATCGAGGTAATAGCCTACTTTCTGCTTGTTGCTTATTGCTTTGCGATCAATTACAAGGGAGCGCATTTCGCTTGACCTAGCTATTGATCGTTTGTAACTTAGTCTATCTGCCTCAGGGACTCGCCTTTATATGCAAGTCAAGGCCATGGGCTTACAAGAGTCCGGGTCGTACTATGATCTATAACCTAATAGGATCCTAACTTATCTTGCTTCCTAAGTAAGGAAACTCCGAGCAACTTATACTTCTAGGCCTTGAGTCGCCATCTTCAGATACTGGGCCCAAACCTCTGGGCCTCAAGATGAGCGATACTTCTGGGCCTTGAGTCGCCATCTTCGGGTTGGCCTCTCCGCTGCCTCTGCAATCCTTTAGGTTCACTATCTTTCTTTCTTCAGATTTGTACCGGTTCCATTGTAGTTCACCGGAGTTCATCCATACCCCACAGTCATTGCATGTTTAGATCTAATACTTTCCATAAGTTTTTCATCAAAATGTAGCGGCGCTAGTTATAACACCATTTTTGCATCTAGAATCCCTAGTTTTTTCTGTAGAATCCATGAACAGACTAGCGGTCACTATGAAAGTGCAACTATCCCTAGGTGGTTTTGGTAATTCCTAACAACATATAGCTCATTGAACTAATGCTCTTTCAAGATGATCATTTCAGAAAGTTCAGTGATTGGCATGGCAGGGACTAGGAATGTGGACCCCTCAAAATGCTAAGGACACATATTGGCTCAAGCTCAAGACTCTACATTTTCATTTTAGTGATCCAAGATCACATTGAGTCCATA
The DNA here is from genome assembly GCF_003073215.2 of Triticum urartu. NCBI lineage: Eukaryota > Viridiplantae > Streptophyta > Magnoliopsida > Poales > Poaceae > Triticum > Triticum urartu. Next base: position 132,775,406 of record NC_053023.1, on the reverse strand, counting down.
GGAAAAGCCAATACTATTGAAAGGGGATGAGGTGTTGCTTAATGGCTTGCTTGCTCAAAATGCTTAGTGATATGCTCCAAAAGCCCTCAACCAGTTTCTCATATCCACATATGTACCAAACCAAAAGTCAAACTCGGCCCCACCGATTTGATCTATCCAGCGCCACCGAGTTCACTTGACATAGCCAATGCTAGAAACCCTAGTCAGTTTGGTCTCACTGATAGGGATCCCGGTCTCACCGAGATGGGATTGCAAACTCTCGGCTTCCCTTTGTAACGTTTTGTTCTAACCAAGATGAGCGATCGGTCCCACCGAGTTCGCAATGCAAAATCTCTGTTTCCCTTTCGTAACGTTTCGGTCTCAACGAAATGAGCAATTCAGTCCCACTGAGTTTGCCTGACCAACTCTCTGTTTGCCTATTATAGAAATCGGTCTCACCGAGATTACGTTATGCCCTAACCCTAGCGAAATCGGTCCCACCGAGTTGACATGTCGGTCCCACCGAAAATCCTAACGTTCACATTTTGAACTAAATCGGTCTGACCGAGTTTCATGATTCGGTCCCACCGAGTTTGGTAAATTGTGTGTAACGGTTAGATTTTGTGTGGAGGCTATATATACCCCTCCACCCACTCTTCATTCATGGAGAGAGCCATCAGAACGTGCCTACACTTCCAGCATATATTTTCTGAGAGAGAACCACCTACTCATGTGTTGAGACCAAGATATTCCAATCCAACCATAAGAATCTTGATCTCTAGCCCCCCCCAGTTGCTTTCCACTCAAATCATCTTTCCACCAAATCCAAATCTGTGAGAGAGAGTTGAGTGTTGGGGAGACTATCATTTGAAGCACAAGAGCAAGGAGTTCATCATCAACGCACCATCTATTACCTTTTGGAGAGTGGTGTCTCCTAGATTGGTTAGATGTCACTTGGGAGCCTTCGACAAGATTGTGGAGTTGAACCAAGGAGTTTGTAAGGGCAAGGAGATCACTTACTTCATGAAGATCTACCCAAGTGAGGCAAGTCCTTCGTGGGCGATGGCCATGGTGGGATAGACAAGGTTGCTTCTTCATGGACCCTTCGTGGGTGGAGCCCTCTGTGGCTCGCGCAAGCATTACCCTTCGTGGGTTGAAGTCTCCATCAATGTGGATGTACGATAGCACCACCTATCGGAACTACGCCAAAAATCTCCGTGTCTACATTGCGTTTGCTCCCTCCAAACTCCTCCCTTTACCTTCATATGCAAATGTTTTACATTCCGCTGCTATACTCTTAGACTTGCATGTGTAGGTTGATTGCTTGACTTGTGCTAAGTTTCTAAATCTACCTAGACTTAAAATTTGGAAAAGGCTAGATTTTTATTTGGTCAAGTAGTCTAATCACCCCCCTCTAGACATACTTTCGATCCTACAAGTGGTATTAGAGCTTTGGTCTCCATTTGCCTTGATTTCCATTGCTTTGGTGATCATAGCCTTAGGAGAGTATGTCGTCTAGCGAGGGAAATTACCATCATAGAGGTCCTTACTTTGATGGTACTAATTTTGCTAGTTGGAAGCATAAGATGAAAATGCATATTCTTGGACATAACCCCGCCGTTTGGGCTGTTGTGTGTATTGGCTTGCAAGGTGAATTCTTTGATGGGAGAGAACTGAACAGTGAAGCTAGCACGGAAGAGTTAAAGATGCTGCAATACAATGCTCAAGCTTGCGATATCCTCTTCAAAGGATTGTGCCCCTAAGAATTCAACAAAATCAACCGTCTTGAGAATGCAAAGGAAATTTGGGATACTTTGATTGATATGCATGAAGGTACCGACTCCGTCAAGGAATCCAAATTAGATGTGCTTCAAAGTCAACTTGACAAGTTCAAAATGAAGGATGGTGAAGGTGTCGCTGAAATGTACTCTAGGCTTGCTCTCATCACAAATGAGATTGCCGGATTAGGAAGTGAAGAGATGAACGATCGATTCATCATAAAGAAGATCCTAAGAGCCTTGGATGGAAAATATGACACCGTGTGCACATTGATCCAAATGATGCCCAATGACAAAGATCTCAAGCCAACGGAAGTGATTGGAAGAATTGTTGCGCATGAGATGTCATTCAAGGATAAATAAGAGCTTCACAACAAGTCTAGTGGTGCTTACAAAGCCTCATGTGATGCTCCTACATTATCAAGTGAGAAACAAGCCTTCAATGAAGAATTGAGCCTAATGGTGAAGAATTTCAACAAGTTCTACAAGAGTAGAAGCAAAGAAAGAAGTTCCAAGTCAAGGTCCTACAATGACAAAAGATCTTCTAGTCATGAGCGTAATTGCTACAATTGTGGAAGACCCGGACACTACTCAAATGATTGTACGACCCCCTACAAAAGAAGAGAAGATTCATCCAAAAGGAGAATTAGAAGAGAAGAATCACCTCCAAGAGAGAGAAGGAGTAGAGATGATCATTATGAACGAAGAATTTCTCGGAGAAGCAAGGATTCGAAAAGGAAGGACAAGTCATCAAGGAGCTACACAAAACGAAGACATCAAGCTCATGTTGGTGAATGGGTATCCGGTTCCGACTCCGACAACCACTCCGAGAGAAGTTATCACTCCGACTCCGAATATACTCAAGATGAAGGTGTTGCCGGTCTAGCACTTGTGTCAACCAACTCCTACGACATATTTGACTCACCAAATGAAGGAACTGGAAGATGCTTCTGTTGGGGAACGCAATAATTTAAATTTTTTCCTACACACATGCAAGATCCATCTAGGTGATGCATAGCAACGAGAGGGGATAGAGTGTTGTCCATGTACCCTCGTAGACCGTAAGCGGAAGTGTTATGACAACGCGGTTGATGTAGTCGTACGTCTTCACGATCTGGCCGATCCTAGCACCGAAGGTACGGTACCTCCGTGATCTGCACACGTTTAGCTCGGTGACGTCCCACGAACTCTAGATCCAGCTGAGTGTCGAGGGATAGCTTCGTCAGCACGACGGCGTGATGATGGTGATGATGAAGTTACCGACGCAGGGCTTCGCCTAGCTCTACAACGATATGACCAAGGTGGAAATCTGTGGAGGGGGGCACCGCACACGGCTAAAACAATCAACTTGTGTGTCTATGGGGTGCCCCCTCCCCCGCATATAAAGGAGGGGAGGAGGAGGCCGGCCGGCCCTAGAGGGCGTGCCAGGGGGGGAGGAATCCTCCTCCTAGCAGGAGTAGGATTCCTCCTTTCCTAGTCCTACTAGGAGGGGGAAGGAAGGAGAGGGGGAGGGAGAGGGAAAGAGGGGCCGCGCCCCCCTCACCTAGTCCAATTCGGACTCCCTTGGGGGGGCGCCACCTCCTGGCTGCTGCCCTCTCTCTCCCCTAAAGCCCAATAAGGGCCCAATAAATTCCGGGGGGAGGGGGTTCCTTTAACCCTCCGACACTCCGGTTTTATCCGAAACCTCCCGGAACACTTCTGGTGTCCAAACATAGCCGTCCAATATATCAATATTCATGTCTCGACCATTCCGAGAGTCCTCATCATGTCCCTGATCACATCCGAAACTCCGAACTACCTTTGGTACATCAAAACACATAAACTCCTAATACGGATCGTCACTGAATGTTAAGCGTGCGACCCTACGGGTTCGAGAACTATGTAGACATGACGGAGACTCATCTCTGGTCAATAACCAATAGTGGAACCTGGATGCTCATATTGGTTCCTACATATTCTACGAAGATCTTTATCGGTCAAACCGCATAACAACATACGTTGTTCCCTTTGTCATCGGTATGTTACTTGCCCGAGATTCGATCGTCGGTATCTCAATACCTAGTTCAATCTCGTTACCGGCAAGTCTCTTTACTCACTCCGTAATGCAACATCCCATAACTAACTCATTAGTCACATTGCTTGCAAGGATTATAGTGATGTGCATTACCGAGATGGCCCAGAGATACATCTCCGATACACGGAGTGACAAATCGTAATGTCGATCTATGCCAACTTGATAACCCACAAGTATATGGGATCACAATAGCTTTCGAGGGTAGAGTATTCAACCCAAATTTATTGATTTGACACAAGGGGAGCCAAAGAATATTCTCAAGTATTAGCAGCTGAGTTGTCAATTCAACCACACCTGGAAACTTAGTATCTGCAGCAAAGTGTTTAGTAGCATAGTAATATGATAATGGTGGTAGCAGCAACAAAAGTAAAGACAGCAAAAGTAATGTTTTTGGTATTTTGTAGTGATTGTAACAGTAGCAGCGGGAAAGTAAATAAGCGAGAACCAGTATATGGAAAACTCGTAGGCACCGGATCAGTGATGGATAATTATGCCGGATGCAGTTCATCATGTAACAGTCATAACATAGGGTGACACAGAACTAGCTCCAATTCATCAATGTAATGTAGGCATGTATTCCGTATATAGTCATACGTGCTTATGGAAAAGAACTTGCATGACATCTTTTGTCCTACCCTCCCGTGGCAGCGGGGTCCTATTGGAAACTAAGGGATATTAAGGCCTCCTTTTAATAGAGAACCGGAATAAAGCATTAGCACATAGTGAATACATGAACTCCTCAAACTATGGTCATCACCGGGAGTGGTCCCGATTATTGTCACTTCGGGGTTGCCGGATCATAACACATAGTAGGTGATTATAGACTTGCAAGATAGGATCAAGAACTCACATATATTCATGAAAACATAATAGGTTCAGATCTGAAATCATGGCACTCGGGCCCTAGTGATAAGCATTAAGCATAGCAAAGTCATAGAAACATCAATATCAGAACATAGTGGATACTAGGGATCAAACCCTAACAAAACTAACTCGATTACATGATAAATCTCATCCAACCCATCACTGTCCAGCAAGCCTACGATGGAATTACTCACGCACGGCGGTGAGCATCATGAAATTGGTGATGGAGGATGGTTGATGATGATGACGGCGACGAATCCCCCTCTCCGGAGCCCCGAACGGACTGCAGATCAGCCCTCCCGAGAGGTTTTAGGCTTGGCGGTGGCTCCGTATCGTAAAACGCGATGATTTCTTCTCTCTTATTTTTTCTCTCCAAAAGCAAATATATAGAGTTGGAGTTGGCATCGGAGGGCATCCAGGGGGCCCACGAGGTAGGGGGCGCGCCCTAGAGGGGGGGGGGGCGCCCCCCACCCTCGTGGATAGGGTGTGGGCCCCCTAGTCTTCATCTTTGGCGAGGATTTTTTATTATTTTTCTAAGATGTTCCATGGAGTTTCAGGTCATTCCGAGAATATTTGTTTTCTGCACATAAAACAACACCATGGCAATTGTGCTGAAAACAACATCAGTCCGGGTTAGTTCCATTCAAATCATACAAGTTAGAGTCCAAAACAAGGGCAAAAGTGTTTGGAAAAGTAGATACGATGGAGACATATCAACTCCCCCAAGCTTAAACCCTTGCTTGTCCTCAAGCAATTCAGTTGACAAACTGAAAGAAAGAAAGAAAAACTTTCACAAACTCTGTTTGCTCTTGTTGTTGTAACTATGTCAAGCCACCATTCAAGTTTTCAGCATAGATCATAACTAACCACATTTGCAATAATTCTCAGGTCTCATAATTACTCATATCAATAGCATAATCAACTAGCAAGTCATAATAATAAATCTCGGATGACAACACTTTCTCAAAACAATCATAATATGATATAACAAGATGGTATCTCGCTAGCCCTTTCTGAGACCGCAAAACATAAATGCAGAGCACCATTAAAGATCAAGGACTGACTAGACATTGTAATTCATGGTAAAAGAGATCCAATCATAGTCACACCCAATATAAATTAATAGTGATGAATGCAAATGAGAGCTGTGCTCTCCAGCTAGTGCTTTTTAATAAGAGGGTGATGACTCAACATAAAAGTAAATGGATAGGCCCTTCGCAGAGGGAAGCAAGGATTTGTAGAGGTGCTAGAGCTCGGTTTTGAAATAGAGATAAATTGTATTTTTGAGCGATATACTTTCATTGTCAACGTAACAACTAAGAGATGGCGATATCTTCCATGCTAAGCACATTATAGGCGGTTCCCAAACAGAATGGTAAAGTTTATACTCCCCCTCCACCAACAAGCATCAATCCATGGCTTGCTCGAAACAACGAGTGCCTCCAACATACATCAGGTCCCAGGGGGAGTTTTGTTTGCAATTAATTTTGATTTAGTTTGCATAAAGCATGGGACTGGGCATCCCGGTGACCAGCCATTTTCTCGTGAGTGAGGAGCGGAGTCCACTCCTCTTGAGAATAACCCGCCTAACACGGAAGATAAGGACAACCTTGCTTGATACATGAGCTATTCGAGCATACAAAACAGAATGTTTATTTGAAGGTTTAGAGTTTGGCACATAAAAGTTTACTTGGAATGGCAGGTAGATACCGCATATAGGAAGGTATGGTGGACTCATCTAGAATAACTTTGGGGTTTAAGGGATTGGATGCACAAGCAGTATTCCCGCTTAGTACAGGTGAAGGCTAGCAAAAGACTGGGAAGCGACCAACTAGCGAGCGACAACAGCCATGTACATGCATTAAAATTACTAAACATTGGATGCAAGCATGAGTAGGATATAATCCACCATGAACATAAATATCGTGAAGGCTATGTTGATTTTGTTTCAACTACATGCGTGAACATGTGCCAAGTAAAGTCACTTAAATCATTCAAAGGAGGATACCACCCCATCTGCCGGGGTTTCTGATCCACGGGCACCTATGGGACCGGCGGACCGGGTCCTTTTTGGTTCGGCGGGGGGCGGAGGCTACGCAAAGAGCAGATCGAGGCGAAGCAAGCGGGCGGTTGGTCGTGCGAGGAGTAAATCAAGGCGAAGCACGCGAGCGATTTACCCAGGTTCCGGCTGCAAGGATGCGTAAAACCCTACTCCTGCTTTGTGGATTGGTATTGATTTCTAGCTCGGGAGCGAGCGTGAGTGTGGAATTGCTGAACCTCGCGAGAGCTCTCGAGGTGGCCGACCCCCTCTACGTTGCACACGGGCCTCCTTTTATACTCAAGGGGTGACCGACATGGAGCAACGGGGGCCAAGGGCAAAAATGGAAAGGGTGCCGTGGGTAGGCACAGCTAGGTGCTGTAGTAGGCACAGCTAGCTGCTACAGTGTTATCATACCTAACCCTGACGGCAGGGGACAAGGGCATTAAATGCCCGTCTGTGTCGCCTAGACAGCACCGAAAGGGACCGCTAGGGACGCCACCGTCTTGCCATGATGGTTGTCTTGTCAGCGCCTGCGTGCCACCGCACGCCCCTAGCTGCACAGCCTCCTGCCACGTGCGCTTGGGAGGGGCCCCGGAGCGACACGTGGGTGGATGTGCTGGAGCGCGGGCGTGGAGTGGGAGCTTGCCGCGGCAAGCGCCTTGCCGCGGCCGTCAACTTGTCGCTTCCGGGAGCTTGTCGCTCACCGGGCCTTGTCGGGGCGCGTAGCGCGTCGCGGCAAGTTCCTTGGAATGCCTTGGATGGCCTTCCCGGCAAGCGCCTCTTGCCGGGGCCTTGGGACGCTTCTGATGGCCTTCCCGTCAAGCTCCTCTTGCCGGGGCCTTGCCTTCTTCCCGGCAAGCTCCTCTTGCCGGGGTCTTGTCTTAAGTACTTTGTTCTTGAATGGTCTTCAAAAGGACCACGGAGGATCTTGGCGGTGACCTGGCAGGCCTTGCCGCGGGACGCTGCGACTGCCCGTGCACAAGTTCGGGGTACTAAGGGTACCCCTACTTTAGTACACCGACAGGAGCCCCCGGGCCTGGGCCAGACACGGTGCCGAGCGCTGTTGGGCCAGGCCCAAAACAGTGCACGGGCACGCGCGGCCTAGGTCACGCCGCATATCTCTCCGCTTCCATCGCGCACGCCCGTAACGGCGCGCGTCGAACGCGGCGTCGTGGGTGACGTGGGCGGCGCACGGGCGTGGGGCTAAGCCCCGCGAGCATGCGTCAAGCCATGATGAAGGGGAACGGCCCACGCCCTCTTCTCCAAACGGAGGTAGGCGTGGGGGCGTGGCTCATTTACTGGACGGGGCCGGTGCGCGATTTCCGAAGCGCCCACTCCCTGAGATCACGGGGTAGGGTGAGGCCGCCCCATCCGTCGCCTCAGTTCTGCATCTCCGCCACGCGGCTCCCATGCATTTGGGATCGCGGACGGCAGGAGCGGGAACCCGGGCCGTTGCGAGCAGAGGGGACGGGTCGGCCCGCCTCCCTGCTCTTCCTGTGCCTTGATTCGCTGAGCGGGGCGGCTGGGCTCCCACTTCGCTCCTTTATAAGGAGCGGGAAGGGAGCACCGAAGCCTACACTCTCCCGCCTCCTCCTTTCTTCAGCTTCTACTCCCCTTTCTCTCAATCGCCATGGAGAAAGGGAATCCTGGGCCTTCATCGGTGGCGGCGAGGGTCGCCGCCAGACAGCGCACCCTCCCCTTTTCCTCGCTCGTGGTGGCAGAGCCAGCCGTAAGGGGAAGAGGGAGGGGGCGAGGTCGTGGACGAGGTCGAGGACGAGGTCGAGGCGCTCGGGGAAGAGGCGGACGGGGCGACGCGCCATCTTCGCCCCCGCCGGCGGCTCCTCCCCCCGCGGCGGTCCATATAGGGGACAACCCTTGCGAGTTCTTCGTCAAGCTGCGCCGGGCGCCTCGTCGTCGCCTCCGGCTTCCGGCTCCGTTCGCGGGCGCGATGGAGTCGGACCCGCCCGAGACTCTGAGATTACACATGAGGGGCTGTGGGATCAGCGGCACGCGAGTCCGCGTGGCGTTCCCAGCCCCTGGTGTGATGTATCTCGATCGAGGGTGGAAGACGTTCGCCCGCATCCACAGCTTGACGGGGGGACTCACCCTCCATTTTAAGCTGGTGGAGGGCGATCTCCTTTCCGTCAAGGTCTTCGGGTGCTTCGGCACCCGGGTGAAGTGCTGCGTGGACAGCTCCTCCGATAGCGAAGGCTCCTCCTCGAGCGAGAGTGACGAGGAGGAGAGCGGCAGTGATGGTGAGGGTGGCGGGCGGCAGGACGGCGGCTCTGACTAGGTGTCGGGCGCCGTCTCGTGCGGCACCGGCGACCCTATCATCCGCGGCGCCGGCTTCTTGAACTCCCCGGGGGCGTCTCCTTGGGCGGCTGGCGTAGGGAGGTCGCGGAAGGGGAAGAGGGCTGGCGACAAGGCCGTCAGGTCGGAGTACGAGGGCGTGGTGCCCTCGACAGCGTGCTGACGTCCTGCCGCCCCTCCTTCGCACCCTTCTCCCGGCGTCGCCATCACCGTCCGGCCCCCGGATGTTCTCTTGGTGTCTTCTGGCACCTGTAGCTCGCCTTGGCGCCCCTTTCCCCTTTTCGCCTGCTTGTTCTACCTCCTGAAGAGAGGGACAGGAAAAGGATTACGGGCACCTTATCTTTTTAATTGTAAGCCTTCGGGCCTTTAGCTGTATCTTGTAATCCTCTCTTTCATGTTTTTCACCCTCTATGGACTGTACCTGTATGGGATGTTTTTTGATGAAAAGTGGATGTTTGCCGGGTTATTTGCCTCGCGGGTCGAACCCACACCAAGGAGCAAATCCTTGGTATCTCTCGGACAGGCATTCCATTCCCCGACAACAAGCCCCGCCGCCTTCCCACGCCGCTCGACCTTTCTCACGCCTTTGACGGAGGTGGGAACGAGGTGGGCGCGGCCTCCTCGTTTCATCCCTTCTGCTGCCGTGACTACGACCAAACTTGGCCCCAGGAACGCGCTCCAGGGCCTAGAGTCGGGGGAGTACGGCAGTTTCTGGGAAGAAACGGGGTTTCGCATTCCCCAGTCCATAAGAGGATGCATGAAGTGGGATAAAAGACTTATCTGATATTGCAGCCCCCGACAACTCTGGCTTGCCGGGGGTGACATCTTGGCATTCGCAGCCCCCGGCGTTCTTGCCGGGGCCCAGGTGCCGGCACGCCCTTCTTCTCCTTTTCGCCTCCAGGTGGCCTGGCCAGGACGTGCGAGCCCTGCGAACGAAGGAAAAGCAAAGGGACGGACACTCGACCTCTAAGCTAGGGGTTAGCCGCTGTTAGGACTATCGACCCTAACCAAGGACGAGACTCAGACTCAATCTAGCATGCATGCTATAGCCCCCGGGGTATGCAGCGCTTCATTTTCTGGTGCTCAGGGTCTGCGCCTGGCTCTGTACAGAGGTTTACATGCAACAGCGGCAAGACTCGTACAGAAAGGTGGTTGCCGGACGGGGTCCGACAACCGCGCCTTACGGGTAAAACTTACGAAGATGCTCGATGTTCCAGGAGTTGCTCACTGGAAAGCCATCTTCGGTCTCAAGGCGGACAGCGCCAGGCCTTGTGACTCATTTCACCCGGTAAGGGCCTTCCCACTTCGGCGTCGACTTGTTTGGATCTTGGCCGACTGAACGCGCCGAAGAACAAGGTCGCCTTCCTCGAAGCTTCTGGCACGGGCTGGGAGCGACGGCTCGCACAGCGGCCTGAAGACGATCTTCCTCAAGGAGCAGCGCGTCATCTTGCCGCAGCCGCTCTTGCTCAAGCTCATCATGAGCGAGCACTCGAGGTGACCCGTATACGAGTTCCGTGAGGATATCTGTTCCTGCGCCAGGGTCTGCGCCTGGCTCTGTACAAAGGATTACATGCAGCAGCAGCAAGACTTGCACAGAGAGGTGGTTGCCGGACGGGGTCCGACAACCGCGCCTTACGGGTAAAACTTGCGAAGATGCTCGATGTTCCAGGAGTTGCTCACTGGAGCACCGTCTTCGGTATCCAGGCGGACAGCGCCAGGCCCGGTGACTCGTCTCACCCGGTAAGGGCCTTCCCACTTCGGCGTCAACTTGTTGGAATTCTTGGCGGGCTGAGCGCGCCGAAGAACAAGGTCGCCTTCCTCGAGACTCCTGGCATTGACTCTGCGGCTGTGGTAGCGGCGCAGAGCTTGCTGGTAGCGAGCAGCTCGCACAACAGCCTGGAGACGATCTTCCTCAAGGAGCAGCGCGTCCTCTTGCCGCAGTCGCTCTTGCTCAAGCTCATCATAAGCGAGCACTCGAGGTGACCCGTATACGAGTTCCGTGGGGGTAACTGCCTCTGCTCCATAGACTAGAGCAAAGGGTGTCTGTCCAGTGGCTCGATTTGGCGTCGTTCTGATCGACCAAAGAACCACCGGTAGCTCCTCGATCCAGTTTCTTCCACACTTGTGCAGCCTGTCGAAAGTTCTGGTCTTGAGCCCGCGCAGCACCTCGGCGTTTGCCCTCTCCGCTTGACCGTTGCTCCTTGGGTGAGCAACAGAGGTGAAGCAGACTTTGGCGCCGAGATCTTGGATGTACTGCATGAAGGCATGGCTCGTGAACTGTGTGCCGTTGTCGGTGATTATTCTTTTAGGGATCCCGAAACGGCAAACAATCGACCTGAAGAACTTGACGGCTGACTGTGCGGTCACCTTCCTCACTGGTTCCACTTCCAGCCACTTTGTGAACTTGTCGATTGCGACATACAAGTACTCAAAGCCCCCGACAGCCCGGGGGAAGGGGCCAAGGATGTCGAGCCCCCAGACCGAAAAGGGCCAGGATAAAGGGATCGTCTGGAGAGCTTGAGCTGGCTGGTGTATCTGCTTGGAATGGAACTGGCACGCTTCACACTTGGTTACTTGTGCAGCTGCATCCTGGAGGGCTGTTGGCCAGAAGAAACCTTGCCGGAATGCTTTGCCGACGAGTGCTCTTGCGCCAATGTGGTGACCACATATGCCTCCGTGTATCTCTGCCAACAGCTTCTGTCCGTCTTCCCGGGGTATGCACCTCAATTTCACACCGTTGAGTCTTCTTCTGTACAGCGTCTTGTCGACAAACTGGTACATACTTGACTGCCGGGCTACTCTTTCGGCTTCTTCTTGCTCTTCGGGAAGTTCTCCTGTCTGAAGGAAACGGACAATCTGCTGCGCCCATGTTGGAGCCTGTGGCTCGACAACAAGGACTAAAGGCAACTCTGCTGCTGCGGGAACGTCCGCTTCTACGGCGAGAAGCTGTGTCTCTGCCGGAGCTTGACGTTCCGCGACAAGCTTGCTGGGAGCTTCAGCTTCAACGGAACAAACCCTAGGGCTTGCCGGAGCATCTTGCTCCTCAGCGCCTTCAGTGTAGGTCTTGGAGATTGTTGCGGGAATATCCGCTTCTACGGCGAGAAGCTGTGTCTCTGCCGGAGCGTGACATTCCGCGACAAACTTGCCGAGAGCTTCTGCTTCAACGGAACGAACCCTGGGGTTCACCGGAGCATCTTGCTCCTCAGCGCCTTCGGTGTTGATCTTGGGGACCTTCTTGGCGGCGGCCTCGGGAAGCTCTGCCGGCAGGTAGTCACCAGGAATCAACTTCCTCTTCTTGCTTTGTCCAGTTGACGGTGTTACGGACGGTTGAGTCAGCTTGAGCACAAAGGTCCCTGGTTCCACAGGTAACTTAAGTGCGGCGCACTTTGACAGGCCATCTGCAATGGTGTTCTGAGATCTCGGAACGTGCTCCATTTATAGGCCGTCAAAGCGCTCTTCTAGCTTTCTCACTTCGTCGACGTAAGCTTCCATCAACGGACTCTGATAATTCTTGTTTACTTGGCGGACGACAAGCTGTGAGTCACCCCTGACAACGAGCTTCTTGATCCCAAGGTCTGCTGCGATCCGGAGACCGGCAAGCAATCCCTCATACTCTGCAGTATTGTTTGTTGCTTGCTCCTTGGGAAAGTGCATCTGGACTATGTACTTGAGGTGCTCTCCGGTGGGGGCGATAAGCAGCACACCAGCGCCGGCGCCTTGCAGCGAGAAAGCACCGTCAAAGTACATCAGCCACTCTTTGCTCGCTTCTTTGTCGGGGATGCTCGTCTCCGGAATTTCTTCGTCCGGAGTTGGCGTCCATTCCGCTATGAATTCTGCCAATGCTCTGCTCTGGATAGTTGAAGTGCTTTCAAACTTGAGACCAAAGCTTGACAGTTCTAGTGCCCACTCAACAATCCTGCCTGTCGCTTCAGGATTCTGCAGTATCCTCTTCAGCGGAAAGCGAGTGACCACTGTGATCTCATGCGCTTGGAAGTAATGGCGCAGCTTTCTCGAGGCCATGAGAAGGCCGAAAAGCAGTTTCTGCACACTAGAGTACCTTGACCTAGCCCCCTGCAAGAGGGAACTGACAAAGTAAACTGGGCGCTGCACCGTTTTCTTCCGTATCTCCTCGTGTATCAGCGCGGGTTCATCTTTGTCGGGTCCAGAGCTTGTCGGGGAAGCCCCCTGCTTGTCGCTGGATGCGCTTGCCGCGGTTGCTGGCTCATCATATGCCTCCCTCTCTGCCACTAACGCAGCACTAACCACTTGATTGGTTGCCGCTATGTACAGCAACAACTTCTCTTGTGGCTTAGGCGCGACAAGTATTGGAGGGGAGGACAGGTATCTCTTAAGGTCTTGCAGCGCAGCCTCCGCGTCCGGAGTCCATTTCATTGGACCTGCCTTTTTCAGTAGTTTGAAAAACGACAAGGCGCGCTCAGCAGACCGAGAGATAAACCTGCTGAGAGCAGCCACGCAACCGGCAAATTTCTGGACATCTTTGACGCGCTTCGGGGCTTCAATCTGCTCAATGGCCCTGATCTTGTCGGGGTTGGCTTCAATCCCCCGCTGAGACACGAAGAACCCGAGAAGCTTTCCGGAGGAAACTCCGAACACGCACTTCTCTGGGTTGAGCTTGAGGCTGATTTTGCGCAGATTTGCAAAAGTCTCGTCCAAGTCTTGGATCAGGGTTGCTCTGTTTTTGCTCTTGACCACTATATCATCCATGTAGGCTTCCACATTTCTGTGTATTTGTGGCTCAAGAGCAATATGGACTACTCTTGCGAATGTTGAGCCGGCATTTTTTAATCCGAAAGGCATCCGTACAAAGCAGTACGTGCCACATGGAGTAATAAATGCGGTCTTCTCTTCATCCTCCTCTGCCATGAAGATCTGATGATACCCGGAGTATGCATCAAGAAACGAAAGCAAATCACATCCAGCTGTGGAGTCAACAATCTGGTCAATGCGCGGCAAAGGAAATGGGTCTTTGGGACAAGCTTTGTTAACATCGGTGAAATCGATGCAAAGCCTCCATTTCCCGTTTGCCTTGCGCACGACTACAAGATTGGCCAACCACGTGGGATGGAGCACTCCTCTGACGAGGCCTGCTGCTTCCAGTTTCTTGATTTCCTCCGCAATGAATTCTTGGCGCTCCACTGCCTGCTTCCGGACTTTCTGCTTGACGGGCCGCGCATGAGGACAGATGGCAAGGTGGTGCTCAATCACTTTCCTGGGAACACCGGGGATGTCAGACGGTTGCCATGCAAACACGTCGACGCTCGCCCGCAGGAAAGCAACGAGCGCGCTTTCCTATTTAGGGTCAAGCGTGGCACTGATGGTGAAGGTACCACCAGCGCCATCCTCCTTGGCGGACACCTTCTTCGTCCCTGGCGGAGCCGCCATCGTCTTCTTGTGCTCGCCGGCGGAGCTCGATGGTGCGTCCTTGACGGCAGCGCAGCACTCCGAAGAGGCGCGCTTGCCGGAGTGGGCACCAGAGCTTTTGCCGGACTCGATCTTCTTGCCGGTGGAGCTCGATGGTGTGTCCTCGACGGCAGCGCAGCACTCCGAAGAGGTGCGCGCGCCGGAGTAGGCACCAGAACTCTTGCCGGACTTGGTCTTCTTGGTCCCGGGAGCTTCAGCGGCAAGTGGATCGCGGTCTGCCGTGGCTGCTGCTTCCCGGTAGATCTTGTCGGCACAGATAAGAGCGTCCTTCTTGTCGCCAGGGACAGAAATGACGCTTATCGGGCCTGGCATCTTCAGCACGTTATACGCGTAGTGAGAGGCCGCCATGAACTTGGCGAGTGCTGGATGGCCAAGTATCCCGTTGTAAGGCAACGGGATATCGGCAACGTCGAACGTGACCCTCTCAGTCCTGAAGTTTAGCTCGCTGCCGAATGTTACCGGCAGCGTGACCTTCCCCTTCGGCTTGCTCCTTCCCGGATTAATTCCTTGGAATGTGCCGGTTTCTTCGAGCTCGCCGTCAGGGATCTGGAGTTTTCGGAGCACAGCGGAGGAGATCAGGTTTAAGCCGGCCCCGCTGTCGACTAGCATCTTGGTGACCTTGAGGTTGCGGATGGTTGGTGAAACCAACGTCGGCAGACACCCGACCGCGGTTGTGCGATCAGGGTGGTCCTCAATGTCAAAGATGATAGGCGTGCTGGACCACTTCAGAAGCTTGCGCGATTCGATGGGTGGCTCCGCTGCATTGACTTCCCGCACCCACTGTTTGAGTTGGCGGTGCGAGGTATGCAGGGAAGCACCCCCGTCAACGCACAAGACCTCTGTGGCTTTCTGAAACTCCTGCTCACTGGTCTCAACGTCATCCATGTCTTCATCCTCGTCGTCGTCGTCGTCGTTGTCGCGACCGCGGGGAGGTCTGTCTCCTTGCCGCTGCTTGGCCTTGCCGCGGCGTCCTTCCTGGCCGGTGCGCTTCTGGCCAGGTTTCTCGGCACCCCCTTGGGCTCTCTCTTTGTCGCGCCGCTCGTACTCAGCCCTCTGTTGCTGGACGAGCTGCTCGACCTTCTTGCAGTTCTGGAGGTCATGGCCCTTGGTGCGGTGAATCTTACAGTATCTCTTGCCGGAGCCGTCCCGCTTGTCGGCAACCGCCACAGCCTGACAGTTGGTGCACGCGGCAACTTCCTTGCCGGAGCTACCAACTGTAGCCTTCGTGGCGTCACCTTCATTGCCGGACTGCTCAACGACCAGCACCTCGTTGTTCTGCTTCTTCCTGTTGTTGCGCCGCCGGCTTCTCTTTGCCGGGGCGGCATCCTCACTGTTAGATCCTCCTGCTCCAGTGCTTTCTCCGAGGAATTTCCTCCCCTCCTCAGCGCGTGCACATCTGTCGGCCAGGGCATAAAGCTCGCTGACGTCCCGAATCTTGCACATCGCCAGCTCCTCCCACATCCTGCGGTTACGCACGTTCTGATGGAACGCGCTGATTACCGCGGCGGGGTGGATATTTGGGATGTTGTGGTGTACACGGCTGAACCTCTGGATGTACTGGCGCAGGGGCTCTCCTTCCTTCTGGACGAGCAGATGAAGATCGCTCTCTTGGCCATGAGGTTTGTGGCCGCCTGTGAAGGCACCAACAAACTGATGGCACAGCTCAGCCCAAGAGGATATGGAGTTGTCCGGCAAGTGCATGAGCCAGGACCTGACGTTGGGCTTGAGTACCAGCGGGAAGTAGTTGGCAAGGATCTTGTCGTCTCGCCCCCCAGCATCCTGCACCGCGATGGTGTAGATGCTGAGGAACTCCGACGGATGCAACTTGCCGTCGTACTTCTCTGGTACGTCGGGCTTGAAGTTCTTCGTACTGGGCCACTGGACTTGCCGCAGCTCATGAGTGAACGCAGGGCAACCTACCGGGTACGGTAGGTCGCCTGGTTCCCCTGGTGCATGAATGTCGACAGAGGGCCCAGCGCGCTGGTCTGACTGACGTCGCGCTTCTCTCTGGCGCTGGATGCGTGTACGAGCGTCTTCCCGCTGCCGTTCTTGAAGAACTTGTCATTGGTCGCGACGAGCTCGCGGATCCGACGACGCGGTGGAGTCGCTGTCGTGGCGGATCTGGTGGGTCGGCGATCTTGGCCTTCGGGGTGGGGAGTGCATAGTAGTTGCACCCCCACCAGTCTTGTCTCCACCGGTTTGCGCCTGGCTGACTCGCTACGGCTACAACGTACTCGGCTGCCGAGGAGTGTCGCCGTTGGCGAAGCCGATGAGACTCTGGATAGTGGCCCTCCAGTCGTCAATCTTGTCCGCCGCTGGAGGGTAGTCTAGGAGCAGCTGAGCTCGTGCCAGAGCTTCCGCTGCGGTGGCGGGCGGCGGTAGCGAACGGTGCGAGGAGCGGGATATGCTCGGACTCCTAACCACGTTAGAAGGAGCGGTATCCCGTCCAGGTGACCGTGTCTCGCTCGCGCCGGCTTGTTGAAGCGCATGGTGGTCCTGGGCGCTCCGGGATCCACCAGCTCGATCTTGATCCAGCGAGCGCATGGTACCGTGAGTACCATGACGGTGCCGGTCCCGCGCCTCCTGAGATGGGCGCGGTGCATGCACGGACGCCGAGGTCTTGGAGGGCGCCCGGTCGTTGTGGGAGCCGGCCACGCCGCCGATGGGCAGCGCAGCCTTGCCCTGGGACCTGGCAGCACCGAGAGTTCCCTCGTCGATGCGTGCCCTTCCGCCGGTGCCTGCCCCACCGTCCGTTTGCTCCGGCGGTGGGTAGCTCGGCGCGGATGGAGCAGCTGCCTCCGAAACCTTCTTCTTCGGTGGCATGTTGATGAAGAAGATGAAGATCTAGCTCGCAAGAACGCCGGATCTGATTCGCACAACGTTGACGCCCCCTACCTGGCGCGCCAGAGATGCCGGGGTTTCTGATCCACGGGCACCTATGGGACCGGCAGACCGGGTCCCTTTTGGTTCGGCGGGGGGCGGAGGCTGCGCAAAGAGCAGATCGAGGCGAAGCAAGCGGGCGGTTGGTCGTGCGAGGAGTAAATCGAGGCGAAGCACGCGAGCGATTTACCCAGGTTCGGGCCGCAAGGATGCGTAAAACCCTACTCCTGCTTTGTGGATTGGTATTGATTTCTAGCTCGGGAGCGAGCGTGAGTGTGTGGAATTGCTGAACCTCGCGAGAGCTCTCGAGGTGGCCGACCCCCTCTACGTTGCACACGGGCCTCCTTTTATACTCAAGGGGTGACCGACATGGAGCAACGGGGGCCAAGGGCAAAAATGGAAAGGGTGCCGTGGGTAGGCACAGCTAGGTGCTGTAGTAGGCACAGCTAGCTGCTACAGTGTTATCATACCTAACCCTGACGGCAGGGGACAAGGGCATTAAATGCCCGTCTGTGTCGCCTAGACAGCACCGAAAGGGACCGCTAGGGACGCCACCGTCTTGCCATGATGGTTGTCTTGTCAGCGCCTGCGTGCCACCGCACGCCCCTAGCTGCACAGCCTCCTGCCACGTGCGCTTGGGAGGGGCCCCGGAGCGACACGTGGGTGGATGTGCTGGAGCGCGGGCATGGAGTGGGAGCTTGCCGCGGCAAGCGCCTTGCCGCGGCCGTCAACTTGTCGCTTCCGGGAGCTTGTCGCTCACCGGGCCTTGTCGGGGCGCGTAGCGCGCCGCGGCAAGTTCCTTGGAATGCCTTGGATGGCCTTCCCGGCAAGCGCCTCTTGCCGGGGCCTTGGGACGCTTCTGATGGCCTTCCCGGCAAGCTCCTCTTGCCGGGGCCTTGCCTTCTTCCCGGCAAGCTCCTCTTGCCGGGGTCTTGTCTTAAGTACTTTGTTCTTGAATGGTCTTCAAAAGGACCACGGAGGATCTTGGCGGTGACCTGGCAGGCCTTGCCGCAGGACGCTGCGACTGCCCGTGCACAAGTTCGGGGTACTAAGGGTACCCCTACTTTAGTACACCGACACCATCATACCACATCATAATCATCTCAATAGCATGTTGGCACACAAGGTAAATCATTATAATTCATAGCTAATCAAGCATGGCACAAGCAACTATGATCTCTAATTGTCATTGCAAACATGTTTATTCATAATAAGCTGAATCAAGAACGAGGGACTCATCATATTTACAAAAACAAAAGAGGTCGAGTTCATACCAGCTTTTCTCATCTCAGTCAGTCCATCATATATCATCATAATTGCCTTTCACTTGCACGACCGAACGGTGTGAATAATAATAAGAGTGTACGTGCATTGGACTAAGTTGGAATCTGCGAGCATTCAATAAACAGGAGAAGACAAGGCAATATGGGCTCTTGGTTAAATCAACAATAATGCTTATGAGAGCCACTTCAACAATTTAATTATGGTCTTCTCCTACTGACCCCCAAAGAAAAGAAATAAAACTATTTACACGGGAAAGCTCCCAACAAGCAAAAGAAGAACGGGAAATATTTTTGGGTTTTCTTTTTAATTATTACTACTACTACAGCAAAAAAATAAACTACTACTAATTTTTTGGTTTTTCTTAAGGTTTAACAAACACACAAGAAGAAAGCAGGAAAAAGAAAATAAACTAGCATGGATATTACAGTGAAAGAGTATGAGCACCGACATCTAGCAATGAGTGTGTGTGAACATAAATGTAATGTCGGTGAGAAATACGTACTCCCCCAAGCTTAGGCTTTTGGCCTAAGTTGGTCTATTGCCAGGGATAGCCTGGCGGATACCCGTAGGTGTAGCTGGGGTCGTACTGCGATGAAGAATAGTTGGGATCATACTGATGTGCAGCGGTTATCGCCTGCTGAGCTGCAGCGTGGAGTCGAGATGCCTCCGCTCTCCTCTCGTACTCTTCTGCCTCCTTTCTGGTAATAACATATCTTCTTTTTGTCTGTGAATCAAAGAAGGTAGGAGCAGGGAGAGTAATACGGAAAACACGTCGTTTATCAAAAATTAAACGATATAAGAGAGGTGATTCAGGCCTCTCGACAAACTGGTGCGAAGCCATAGAGTTATAATCTAAATATGCAGGAGGCAACTCCGTATCACCCTCACGAATGTCTATCTCAAGAAAGTGAGCTAAGCGGGTTGCATAAATTCCTCCATAGAAATCTCCATTATGTCTATTACGATGCAACCTACGAGCTACAATGGCTCCCATATGATAAGATTGGTCTCCTAACACAACACTCCTAAGAATGCTAAGATCAGGGACACACATGTGACATGCTTCATCCTTAGCATTTATGCATCTACCGATGAAGAGAGCAAAATAATGTATAGCAGGAAAGTGAATGCTCCCTATGGTAGCCTGCGTTATATCTCTAGATTCCCCCACAGTTATACTATTAAGAAAGTTTCTAAATTCAGATTTAGGGGGATCCCTAACACTACCCCATGACGGAAGTTTGCAAGCAGAAGTGAAATCCTCTAAGTCCATGGTATAAGATTTGTCATAGAGATCAAACATGACTGAAGGAGAATTACGCGAAGATGAATACTCAAACCTCCTCACAAATGAACTTGTGAGATCATGATACTGGGGGTATTTTTTAGCCTCAAAATCCTCAAGACCGGCATTGCACAAATATGCTTTGAATTCTTCTTTAATTCCTGCACGGTCCATAAAATTTTCTGACAGCCATTCGCAAGGCCGTACTGGAGCGTCTATTAGTGGATCCTCGTCAGCATCGCGCATAGCAATCCTGGGTCCTTGCTTCTTAGAAGAACCACCTTGGAACATCTTCCTAAGCATATTGTTTTTCTCTGAAAAATTCTGAAATTTTTAGTAACTTCAAACAAGAGTGAACCAACTTCAATAAAACTGATAGCAACTACTCCTACAAGTGCCTAGAGCCTATATCAAGCATTAGAACTACTTGGAACCATATAAATTTGACATGCAAGCTCAAGAACATGGTCACCTATGCAGCACCAATTTGCAAAGAATAAAGCACTAGAACAAAAACTAATTGGACCAATGGAGGAGTCACATACCAAGGAACAATCTCCCCAAGCAGTTTTGCGAGAGGTGCTTTGAGCAAGGAGATCAAAAATCACAGCAGAAGTGGCTGGAACTCGTGCTTGAGTTGGTTTTTTGGGTTTGTGTGAGATAGAGGAAGAAGATGGGTGCTGGGATAAGTGGAGGAGGGCCACTGTGGGCCCACGAGGCAGGGGGGTGCGCCCTACAGGGGGGCGCCCACCACCCTCGTGGCCAGGTGACAGCTCCTCCCACGGTAATTTTTGCACAGTAAATCCTCAAATATTCCCAAAAAAATCATATTAAATTGGCATGGCATTCTGAGGACTTTTATTTTCAGGATATTTTTATATTGCACGGATAAGTCAGGAAACAGACAGAAAATACTATTTTTACTTTATTTCTACTAATTAACAGAAGATAAAGAGAAGGTACATAAGGTGGTGCTTCTAGTTTCATCCATCTCATGCTCATCAAAAAGAATCTACTAACAAGGTTGATCAAGTCTTGTTAACAAACTCATTCCAATAATCATGAAACCAGAGAAATTTCGAATAACACTAAGTTACCTCAATGGGGATATGCACATCCCCTATAATAAGTATATCATATTTCTTTTTGACAGTAGGAAGAGGAAATTCAAAACCTCCAATTATAATTGATGGAATTTTTCCAATGGAGTTGATACTATGAACTTGAGGTTGTTTCCTTGGAAAGTGTACCGTATGCTCATTACCATTAACATGAAAAGTGACATTGCCTTTGTTGCAATCAATAACAGCCCCTCCAGTATTAAGAAAAGGTCTTCCAAGAATAATAGACATACTATCATCCTCGGGAATATCAAGAATAACAAAGTCCATTAAAATAGTAACGTTTGCAACCACAACAGGCACATCCTCACAGATACCGACATGTATAGCAGTTGATTTATCAGCCATTTGCAAAGATATTTCAGTAGGTGTCAACTTATTCAAGTCAAGTCTACGATATAAAGAGAGAGGCATAACACTAACACCGGCTCCAAGATCACATAAAGCAGTTTTAATATAATTTCTTTTAATGGAGCAAGGTATAGTAGGTACTCCGGGGTCTCCAAGTTTCTTTGGTATTCCACCCTTAAAAGTATAATTAGCAAGCATGGTGGAAATTTCAGCTTCCGGTATCTTTCTTTTATTAGTAATGATATCCTTCATATATTTAGCATAAGGATTTGTTTTGAGCACATCAGTTAATCGCATACGCAAAAAGATAGGCCTAATCATTTCAGCAAAGTGCTCAAAATCCTCATCATCCTTTTTCTTGGATGGTTTTGGAGGAAAAGGCATGGGTTTCTGAACCCAAGGTTCCCTTTCTTTACCATGTTTCCTAGCAACAAAGTCTCTTTTATCATAACGTTGATTCTTTGATTGTGGGTTATCAAGATCAATAGCAGGTTCAATTTCTACATCATTGTCATTACTAGGTTGAGCATCATCATGAACATCATCATTAATATTTTCATTAGGTTCATGTTCATTACCAGATTGTGTTTCAGCATCAGACATAGAGATATCATTTGGATTATCAGGTGGTTCAACAATAGGTTCACTAGAAGTTTGCACAGTTCTATCATTTTTCTTCTTCTTCTTTTTAGAAGAACTAGGAACATCAATATTATTTCTTTGAGAATCTTTCTCAATTCTCTTAGGGTGGCCTTCAGGATACAAAGGTTCCTGAGTCATTATACCAGTTCTAGTAGTCACTCTAACAGCATAATCATTTTTTCTTACTATTCATTTCATCAAGCACTTCCTTTTGAGCCTTAAGTACTTGTTCTACTTGAGTGGTAACCATAGAAGCATGTTTGCTAACAAGTTTAAGTTCACCTTTAATATTAGCCATATAATCACCCAAGCGTCTAATCATATAAGCATTTTCTTTTAATTGTCTACCAAAATAAGCATTGAAGTCGTCTTGCTTAAACATAAAGTTATCAAACTCATCCAAGCACTGACTAGCAATTTTAGTAGGAGGGACTTCAGCTTTATCATATCTATAGAGAGAATTTACCTTTACTACTTGTGTCGGGATATCGGGATCAGGAGGTTCTTCACTAAATAAAGAATTGAGATCATATGTTTCTTCAATAGGCGGTATATTAAGACCATGTATTTCTTCAATAGGAGGTAAATTCTTAACATCTTCAGCTTTAATACCTTTTTCTTTCATAGATTTCTTTGCCTCTTGCATATCTTCGGGACTGAGGAATAGAACACCTCTCTTCTTCGGAGTTGGTTTAAGAATAGGCTCAGTAATTGGAGCAGGAGCTGGCTCAGGAGGTGGCTCAGGAGGTGCCCAATTATTTTCATTTGTCAACATATTATTCAATAGAATTTTAGCTTCATCCGGTGTTCTTTCCCTGAAAAGAGAACCAGCACAACTATCCAGGTAATCTCTGGAAGCATCGGTTAGTCCATTATAAAAGATATCAAGTATTTCGGGTTTCTTAAGAGGATGATCAGGCAAAGCATTAAGTAACTTGAGAAGCCTCCCCCAAGCTTGTGGGAGACTCTCTTCTTTAATTTGCACAAAGTTGTATATTTCCCTCAAAGCAGCTTGTTTCTTATGAGCAGGGAAATATTTAGCAGAGAAGTATTAAATCGTATCCTGGGGACTACGCACACAACCAGGATCAAGAGAATTAAACCATATCTTAGCATCACCCTTTAATGAGAACGGAAATATTTTGAGTATATAGAAGTAACGCGATCTCTCATCATTAATAAACAGGGCAGCTATATCATTTAACTTAGTAAGATGTGCCACAACAGTTTCAGATTCATAGCCATAAAACGGATCAGATTCAACCAAAGTAATTATATCAGGATCAACAGAGAACTCATAATCCTTATCAGGAACACAGATAGGTGAAGTAGCAAAAGCAGGGTTGGGTTTCATTTTATCTCTAAGTGATTCTTTGTTCCATTTAACTAATAACCTCTTAAGCTCATATCTATCCCTGCAAGCTAAAATAGCGGCAGAAGATTCCATATCAAAAAGATAGCCCTCAGGAATAACAGGCATATTTTCATCATCACTATCATCATCGTATTCAGATTCAATAATTTCTTTTTCTCTAGCCCTAGCAATTTGTTCATCAAGAAATTCACCAAGGGGCACAGTAGTATCAGACATAGAAGTAGTTTCATCATAAGTATCATGCATAGCAGAAGTGGCATCATCAATAACATGCAACATATCGGAACGAATAGCAGAAGCAGGTTTAGGTGTCGCTAGCCTACTCATAACAGAAGGTGAATCAAGTGCAGAGCTAGATGGCAGTTCCTTACCTCCCCTCGTAGTTGAGGGATAAATTGTTGTCTTAGCGTCTTTCAAGTTCTTCATAGTGTCCAGCAGATATAAATCTCAAGTGACTCAAAGAATAGAGCTATGCTCCCCGGCAACGGCGCCAGAAATTGGTCTTGATAATCCACAAGTATAGGGGATCGCAACAGCTTTCGAGGGTAGAGTATTCAACCCAAATTTATTGATTCGACACAAGGGGAGTCAAAGAATATTCTCAAGTATTAGCAGCTGAGTTGTCAATTCAACCACACCTGGAAACTTAGTATCTGCAGCAAAGTGTTTAGTAGCACAGTAATATGATAGTGGTGGTAGCAGCAACAAAAGTAAAGACAACAAAAGTAATGTTTTTGGTATTTTGTAGTGATTGTAACAGTAGCAGCGGGAAAGTAAATAAGGGAGAACCAGTATATGGAAAACTCGTAGGCACCGGATCAGTGATGGATAATTATGCCGGATGTGGTTCATCATGTAATAGTCATAACATAGGGTGACACAGAACTAGCTCCAATTCATCAATGTAATGTAGGCATGTATTCCGTATATAGTCATACATGTTTATGGAAAAGAACTTGCATGACATCTTTTGTCCTACCCTCCCGTGGCAGCGGGG
The DNA here is from genome assembly GCF_003073215.2 of Triticum urartu. NCBI lineage: Eukaryota > Viridiplantae > Streptophyta > Magnoliopsida > Poales > Poaceae > Triticum > Triticum urartu. The sequence goes on along the minus strand of NC_053023.1, from coordinate 132,750,983 downwards.
TCCTATTAGAAACTAAGGGATATTAAGGCCTCATTTTAACAGAGAACCGGAACAAAGCATTAGCACATAGTGAATACATGAACTCCTCAAACTATGGTCATCACCGGGAGTGGTCCCGATTATTGTCACTTCGGGGTTGCCGGATCATAACACATAGTAGGTGACTATAGACTTGCAAGATAGGATCAAGAACTCACATATATTCATGAAAACATAATAGGTTCAGATCTGAAATCATGGCACTCGGGCCCTAGTGACAAGCATTAAGCTTAGCAAAGTCATAGCAACATCAATCTCAGAACATAGTGGATACTAGGGATCAAACCCTAACAAAACTAACTCCATTACATGATAAATATCATCCAACCCATCACCGTCCAGCAAGCCTACGATGGAATTACTCACGCACGACGATGAGCATCATGAAATTGGTGATGGAGGATGGTTGATGAGGACGATGAAGACGAATCCCCCTCTCCGGAGCCCCGAACGGACTCCAAATCAGCCCTCCCGAGAGGTTTTAGGGCTTGGTGGCGGCTCCGTATCGTAAAACGCGATGATTTCTTCTGTCTTATTTTTTCTCTCCGAAAGCAAATATTTAGAGTTGGAGTTGGCGTCGGAGGGCATCTAGGGGGCCCACGAGGTAGGGGGTGCGCCCTAGAGGGGGGGGGGTACCCCCACCCTCGTGGACAGGGTGTGGGCCCCCTGGTCTTCATCTTTGGTGAGGATTTTTTATTTTTTTCTAAGATGTTCTGTGGAGTTTCAGGTCATTCCAAGAATATTTGTTTTCTGCACATAAAACAACACCATGGCAATTCTGCTGAAAACAGCATCAGTCCGGGTCAGTTCCAGTCAAATCATACAAGTTAGTGTCCAAAACAAGGGCAAAAGTGTTTGGAAAAGTAGATACGACGGAGACGTATCACAACTCAACAAACACCATCATGGACACCTGTAGAGCATCTTTATAGTCACCCAGTTACGCTGTGACGTTTGATAGCACACTAAGTGTTCCTCCGGTATTCGGGAGTTGCATAATCTCATAGTCGTAGGAACATGTATATGTTATGGAGAAAGCAATAGCAATAAACTAAACGATCATAGTGCTAAGCTAACGGATGGGTCTAGTCCATCACATCATTCTCTAATGACGTGATCCCGTTCATCAAATGACAACACATGTCTATGGCTAGGAAAGTTAACCATCTTTGATTAACGAGCTAGTCTAGTAGAGGCATACTAGGGACACTCTGTTTGGCTATGTATTCACACATGTACTAAGTTTCCGGTTAATACAATTCTAGCATGAATAATAAAAATTTATCATGATATAAGGAAATATAAATAACAACTTTATTATTGCCTTTAGGGCATATTTCCTTCAGTCTCCCACTTGCACCAGAGTCAATAATCTAGATTACGTTGTAATCATTCTAACACCCATGGAGTCTTGGTGCTGATCATGTTTTGCTCGTGAGAGAGGCTTAGTCAATGGGTCTGCAACATTCAGATCTGTATGTATCTTGCAAATCTATGTCTCCCTCCTTGACTTGATCGTGGATGGAATTGAAGCATCTTTTGATGTTCTTCGTTCTTTTGTGAAATCTGGATTCCTTTGCCAAGGCAATTGCACCAGTGTTGTCACAAAAGATTTTCATTGGGCCTGATGCACTAGGTATTACATCTAGATTGGATATGAACTCCTTCATCCAGGCTCCTTCATTTGCTGCTTCTGAAGCAGCTATATACTCCACTTCACACGTAGATCCCGCCATGACGCTCTGCTTGGAACTGCACCAACTGACAGCTCCACCATTCAATAAAAATACGTATCCGGTTTGTGACTTAGAGTCAACCGGATCAGTGTCAAAGATTGCATCGACGTAACCGTTTACGATGAGCTCTTTGTCACCTCCATAAACGAGAAACATATCCTTAGTCCTTTTCAGGTATTTCAGGATGTTCTTGACCGCTGTCTAGTGATCCACTCGTGGATTACTTTGGTACCTTCCTGCTAAACTAATAGCAAGGCACACATCAGGTCTGGTACGCAGCATTGCATACATGATAGAACCTATGGCTAAAGCATAGGGAATGACTTTCATTTTCTCTCTATCTTCCGCAGTGGTCGGGCATTGAGTCTGGCTCAACTTCACACCTTGTAACACATGCAAGAACCCTTTCTTTGCTTGATCCATTTTGAACTTCTTCAAAACTTTATCAAGGTATGTGCTTTGTGAAAGTCCAATTAAGCATCTTGATCTATCTCTATAGATCTTGATACCCAATATATAAGCAGCTTCACCGAGGTCTTTCATTGAAAAATTCTTATTCAAGTATCCTTTTATGCTATTCAGAAATTCAGTATCATTTCCGATCAGCAATATGTGATGACCCACAACTATAGGGGATCAATCGTAGTCCTTTCGGTAAGTAAGAGTGTCTAACCCAACGAGGAGCAGAAGGAAATGATAAGCGGTTTTCAGCAAGGTATTCTCTGCAAGCACTGAAATAATAGGTAACAGATAGTTTTGTGATAGGATAATTTGTAGCGAGCAACAAGTAACAAAAGTAAATAAAGTGCAGCAAGGTGGCCCAATCCTTTTGTAGCAAAGGACAAGCCTGGACAAACTCTTATATGATGTAAAGCGCTCCCGAGGGCACATGGGAATATCTTCAAGCTAGGTTTCATCATGTTCATATGATTCGCGTTCGGTGCTTTGATAATTTGGTATGTGGGTGGACCGGTGCTTGGGTACTGTACTTACTTGGACAAGCATCCCACTTATGATTAACCTCTATTGCAAGCATCCGCAACTACAACAAAAGTATTAAGGTAAACCTAACCATATCATGAAACATATGGATCCAAATCAGCCCCTTACGAAGCAACGCATAAACTAGTGTTTAATCTTCTGTCACTCTAGCAACCCATCATCTACTTATTACTTCCCAATGCCTTCCTCTAGGCCCAAATAATGGTGAAGTGTCATGTAGTCGACATTCACATAACACCACTAGAGGAGAGACAACATACATCTCATCAAAATATCGAACGAATACCAAATTCACATGACTACTAATAGCAAGACTTCTCCCATGTCCTCAGGAACAAACGTAACTACTCACAAAGCATATTCATGTTCATAATCAGAGGGGTATTAATATGCATATATGATTTGAACATATGATCTTCCACCAAATGAACCAACTAGCATCAACTACAAGGAGTAATTAACACTACTAGCAACCCACAGGTACAAATCCCGGGCTTGGAGACAAGAATTGGATACAAGAGATGAACTAGGGTTTTGAGAGGAGATTGTGCTGGTGAAGATGTTGATGGAGACTGCCCTCTCCCGGTGAGAGGAGCGTTGGGGATGACGATGGCGATGATTTCCCCCTCCTGGAGGGAAGTTTCCCCGGCAGAACAGCTCCGCCAGAGCCCTAGATTGGTTCCGCCAAGGTTCCGCCTCGTGGCGGCGGAGTCTCGTCCGGAAAGATGGCTTATGATTTTTTCCTCATCGAAAGACTCCATATAGCAGAAGATGGCCATCAGAGGGACACCAGGGGGCCCACGAGGTAGGGGGCGCGCCCCCCACCCTCGTGGGCAGGGTGTGGCCCCCCTGGTGAACTTCTTGCGCTCAGTATTTATTATATATTCTGAAAATGACTTCCGTGAAGTTTCAGGACTTTTGGAGCTGTGCAGAATAGGTCTCTAATATTTTCTCCTTTTCCAGCCCAGAATCCTAGCTGCCGGCATTCTCCCTCTTTATGTAAACCTTGTAAAATAAGAGAGAATAGGCATAAGTATTGTGACATAGTGTGTAATAACAGCCCATAATGCAATAAATATTGATAAAAAAAGCATGATGCAAAATGGACGTATCAACTCCCCCAAGATTAGACCTCACTTGTCCTCAAGCAAAAGCCGAAAACAAAAAATATGTCCACATGTTTAGAGATAGAGGTGTCGATAAAAATAGAATATGGACATGAGGGCATCATGACCATGCTTATAACAACAACTTATATAATTCTTGTCATATGATCTCTTATGATAGAGTAATAATTCAATCACAATTTCAAGTATGAATCATAAACTTCATTGAAAACTAACAAACTATAATCTCAGTCATTGGAGCAATTGCAATTTATCATAACATAGGAAAGATTCAATATAAGATCTTTTCAGCAAGTCCACATACTCAACTATCATATAGTCTTTCACAATTGCTAACAGTCACGCAATACTTATGGGTATGGAGTTTTAATCGGACACAGAGAAAGATAGGGGCTTATAGTTTTTCCTCCGAACGTTTTACCTCAAGGGTAATGTCAACAATAATAGTTCATGAAAACTCACATCCAATTAGCCATATATACCAGGATCTTTCCAACATGTTGTGCTTGCCAAAAGATAAAATTTAAAAAGGAAGGGTGAATATCACCATGACTCTTATGTAAGGTAGGAGATAAAGCTAAAAGATAGGCCCTTCGCAGAGGGAAGCAGAGGTTGTCATGCACTTTTATGGTTGGATGCACAAAATCTTAATGCAAAAGAACGTCACTTTATATTGCCACTTGTGATATGGACCTTTATTATGCAGTCCGTCGCTTTTATTTCTTCCATATTACACGATCGTATAATGCTTATTTTCTCCCACACTAATAAGTCATACATATTTAGAGAGAAATTTTTATTGCTTGCACAGATGATAACTTACTTGGAGGATCTTACTCAATCCATAGGTAGGTATGGTGGATTCTCATGGCAAAACTGGTTTAAGGGTGTTTGGAAGCACAAGTAGTATCTCTACTTGGTGCAAAGAATTTGGCTAGCATGAGGGGGAAAGGCAAGATCAACCATGTTGGGTGATCCATGACAATATAATTTATCTCAGATGTAAGAAAACATAACCCATTACGTTGTCTTGTCCAACGTCAACTCTTTATCATGTCATATTTTAATGAGTGCTCACAATCATAAAAGATGTCCAAGATAGTATATTTATATGTGAAGACCTCTCTTTCTTTATTACTTCCTATTAATTGCAATGATGACCAAAACTATGTTTGTCAACTCTCAACAACTTTTATTCATCATACTCTTTTTATGTGAGCTCATTACTGTCCATAAGGTCCATATGATCTCTTTGTTTCTTTTTATTCTTTCTCTTTTCTTTTATTCACTCAAGATCATGGCAAAATAATCAAGCCCTTGACTCAACACTAATCTTTATTATATATAGCTCACGGACTCAATTACATAGAAGGATCATATAGCAAAACTCACAACTAGATCATACTAAAAGCTTTTATTCTAGTAGATCAAGATATTATCAAAAGGATCGAACTAAGAAAAACGGTAAGGATGAAAGTGATGATGATACGATACCGGGGCACTCCCCCAAGCTTGGAAGTTGCCAAGGGGAGTGCCCATACCCATGTGATTATGTCTCCTTTGTTGGTGAAGAGGATGGTGGGGATGATGGGTAGTCGCACATCGATCGTAGGAGGTCTTCCAACTTGCGGATAATGCCCTTGAGTGTGATGATATGCTCATTCAACAAAATATTTTCACGTGTGAGATACTTGTTTTGTATACAAGCTAGCTCAATCATCTTGAAAGCTTCGATCTCAGTTGGGGTAAGAAGATTGTGATCAAGTTGAAGGGTGTCTTTTGTTGCCGGAACTTGGTCCTCCGTGGCCTTCTTGATCCCTTCATCCTTGTTGATCTCCATGGGTTCTTCTCTCTTCAGCTCTATCTTCATTAGCCAAGCATCATTGCCCTCATTGTTGGAGGAGGAGGGAGACGACATGATGCCTGGCTTTGACAACCCCGGCAAAAAACAGCTCGAAACAAGAACAGGAGATTTTTGCATGATACGGTGGTCAAAACCTTCGGGAGATTATATAATGAATTTTACCAACCAAAATATGTGACGTGTAAGAAAACGGAGTCCGGAAAGCACACGAGGTGCCCACGAGGTAGGGTGGCGCGCCCAGGGGGTAGGGCGCGCCCTCCACCCTCGTGGGGCCCTCGTGTCCTTCCCGGACTGCTTCTTATTTTTCTATTTTTCTAAATATTCCAAAACGGAGAAATATTGCCATAAAAACTGTTTTGGAGTCGGTTTACTTACGGTACCACATACCTATTCCTTTTCGGAGTATGAAACGTTCCAGAAAGTGTCCCTTATGTATTCCTCCGGGGTTACGGTTTCAAAAACATTGGTTTCAACATTTATAGGATTACCTGAGATATAATGTTTAATTCTTTGGCCGTTCACCACCTTTGGATTTGTGCCTTTGAAGTTGTTGATTTTTATGGCACCGGAACGATAGACCTCCTCGATAACGTAAGGACCTTCCCATTTAGAGAGAAGTTTTCCTACAAAAAATCTTAAACGAGAGTTTTATAGCAATACATAATCACCTACATTAAACTCACACTTTTTTATTCTTTTGTCATGCCATCTTTTGACTTTTTCTTTAAATAACTTGGCATTTTCGTAGGCTTGGGTTCTCCATTCATCAAGTGAGCTAATGTCAAATAACCTCTTTTAACCGGCAAGTTTGAAATCATAATTGAGCTCTTTAATAGCCCAATAAACCTTATGTTCTAGTTCGAGAGGTAAGTGACATGCTTTTCCATAAACCATTTTATACGGAGACATACCCATAGGATTTTTATATGCAGTTCTATAGGCCCATAATGCATCATCAAGTTTCTTGGACCAATTCTTTCTAGATCTATTAACAGTCTTTTGCAAAATTAATTTGAGTTCTCTATTACTCAATTCTACTTGACCACTAGACTGTGGGTGATAAGGAGATGCAATTCTATGATTAACATTATACTTAGCAAGCATTTTACGGAAAGCACCATGAATAAAATGTGAACCACCATCAGTCATTAAATATGTAGGGACTCCAAACCTTGGAAAAATAACTTGTTTAAGCATCTTAATAGAGGTGTTATGATCAACACTACTAGTTGGAATATCTTCTACCCACTTAGTAACGTAATCGACAACAACTAAAATATGTGTATATCCATTAGAAGCAGGGAAAGGCCCCATATAATCAAAGCCCCAAACATCAAATGGTTCAATAACAACTGAATAATTCATATGCATTTCTTGACATCTACTAATATTACCAATTCTTTGACATTCATCACAAGATAATACAAACTTACGAGCATCCTTGAAGAGAGTAGGCCAATAAAAACATGATTGCAATACCTTATGTGCAGTTCTATCTCCAGCGTGGTGTCCTCCATAAGCCTCGGAGTGACACTTGCGTAGGATCTGTTCCTGTTCATGCTCAGGTACACAACGTCTAATAACACCATCTACTCCTTCTTTATAAAGGTGTGGTTCATCCCAAAAGTAATGCCTCAAATCAAAGAAGAACTTTTTCTTTTGCTAGTATGTGAAACTAGGTGGTATAAATTTAGCAACAATATAATTAGCATAATCAGCATACCATGGAGCAGTACGAGAAGCATTTCTGACATTTAGTTATTCATCAGGAAAGCTATCATCAATAGGTAGTGGGTCATCAAGCACATTTTCTAACCTAGACAAGTTGTCTGCAACTGGGTTCTCAGCTCCCTTTCTATCAATAATATGCAAATCAAATTCTTGTAGCAAGAGAACCCATCTAATAAGTCTAGGCTTAGCATCTTTATTTTCCATAAGATATTTAATAGCAGCATGATCCGTGTGAATAGTTACTTTAGAATCAACAATATATGGTCTAAACTTATCACAAGCAAATACAACTGCTAGGAATTCCTTTTCAGTAGTAGCATAATTTGTTTGAGCATTGTCTAGAGTTTTACTAGCATATTGAATAACATTTAATTTCTTATCAACTCTTTGCCCTAGAACAGCACCTACAGCATAATCACTAGCATCACACATAATTTCAAAAGGTAAATTCCAATCAGGTGGCTGAACAATAGGTGCAGAGATTAATTCTTTCTTAAGTATTTCAAATGCTTCTACGTAATCATCATCGAAAACAAATGGTATATCTTTTTGTAATAAATTAGTCAGAGGCCGAGAAATTTTTGAGAAGTCCTTAATGAACCTCCTATAAAAACCGGCATGATCAAGGAAACTTCTTATACCTTTGATGTCCTTGGGACATGGCATCTTTTCAATAGCATCAACCTTGGCTTTATCAACTTCAATACCTCTTTCAGAAACTTTATGCCCCAGGAAGATACCTTCATTAACCATAAAGTGGCACTTTTCCCAATTCAAGACAAGATTAGTTTCTTCACATCTCTGCAAAACTCGGTCAAGGTTGCCTAAGCAATCATCAAAAGAGGATCCATAGACGAAAAAATCGTCCATGAAAACCTCACAAATCTTTTCACAAAAGTCAGAGAATATAGCCATCATTCATCTTTGAAAGGTCGTAGGTGCATTACATAAACCAAAAGGCATACGTCTATAAGCAAAAGAACCAGAAGGGCAAGTAAAAGTAGTCTTTGATTGATCATTGGCTGACACAGGTATTTGAGAGAAACCAGTATAACCATCTAGAAAGCAAAAATGTGTATGTTTGGATAATATTTCTAGCATTTGATCGATAAAAGGTAAGGGGTAATGATCTTTTTTAGTAGCTTTATTTAATTTGCAGAAATCAATTACCATCCTATAACCTGTAATAATTCTTTGCGGGATCAACTCATCTTTATCATTAGGAACGACAGTAATACCTCCCTTCTTAGGGACACAATGGACAGGACTTACCCACTGACTATCAACAATGGGATAAATTATACCTGCCTCAAGAAGCTTTAGTATTTCCTTTCTTACCACTTCCTTCATCTTAGGATTCAGCCGTCGTTGATGATCACAAACTGGTTTGGCATCTTCCTCCAAATTTATTTTGTGTTGACACAGAGTGGGACTAATACCCTTAAGATCATCAAGAGTATATCCAATAGCAGCACGGTGCTTCTTCAGAGTTTTCAATAATCTCTCTTCTTCATACTCTGAAAGGTTAGCACTAATAATAACAGGATATATCTTTTTCTCATCAAGATAAGCATATTTAAGAGTATCAGGTAGTGGTTTGAGATCAAACACGGGATCACCCTTGGGTGGAGGAGGATCCCCTAGGATTTCAACAGGCAAATTGTGTTTCAGGATGGGTTCCTATTTAAAGAATACTTCATCTATTTCCCTTCTTCCATTCATAAACATATCATTTTCATGGTCTATCAAATATTGTTCTAAAGGATCACTAGGAGGTACGGCAATAGAAGAAAGACCAATAATTTCATCTTTACTAGGCAATTCCTCTTCACGGTGTTGTCTACAAAATTTAGAGAAATTAAATTCATGAGACATATCACCTAAACCAATAGTAACAACATCCTTTTTGCAATCTATCTTAGCATTAACAGTTTTCAAGAAGGGTCTACCAAATATAATAGGACAAAAGCTATCTTGTGGGGAACCAAGAACAAGAAAATCAGCAGGATATTTAGTTTTCCCACACAAGACTTCAACATCTCTAACAATTCCAATTGGTGAAATAGTATCTCTATTGGCAAGTTTAATTGTGACATCAATATCTTCTATCTCAACAGGTGCAATATCATGCATAATTCATTTGTATAAGTCATGAGGTATAGCACTAGCACTGGCACCCATATCACATAAGCCATGATAACAATGATCTCCTATTTTAACAGAAATAACAGGCATGCCTACCAAAGATCTAGGTTTATCTTTAGCACAAGGTTTAGCAATTCTAGTAGTTTCATCACGGAAATGAATAACATGCCCATCAATATTATCAGACAAGAGATCTTTAACAATAGCAATATTAGGTTCAACTTTAATTTGCTCAGGAGGTGTATAAGTTCTAATATTGCTTTTACGAACCACAGTTGAAGCTTTAGAATGATCTTTTATCCTAACAGGAAAAGGTGGTTTATCTACATAAGCAGTAGGAACAATAGGATCATTATAAGTGACAACCTTTTCTTCAACTTTAATAGGTGCAGCTACTTTTACTTCTATGGGAGGATGATATTTAAACCACTTCTCCCTAGGGAGATCAACATGAGTAGCAAAATATTCACAGAAAGAAGCTACTATCTCAGAGTCAAGTCCATATTTAGTGCTAAATTTACGGAAAACATCAGTATCCATAAAAGATTTAACACAATCAAACTTAGGTGTCATACCTGACTCCTTACCTTCGTCGAGGTCCAAATATTCAGAGTTGCGTTTAATTCTTTCCAATAGATCCCATTTGAATTCAATAGTCTTCGTCATAAAAGAGCCAGCACAAGAAGTATCGAGCATGGTGCGATTGTTATCAGAAAGCCGACCATATAAATTTTGAATAATCATTTCTCTTGAGAGATCATGATTGGGGCATGAATATAACATTGATTTAAGCCTCCCCCAAGCTTGACCGATGCTTTCTCCTTCGCGAGGCCAGAAATTATATATATACTTGCGATCACGATGAACAAGATGCATAGGATAAAACTTCTGATGAAATTCCAATTTCAATCGTTCGTAGTTCCATGACCCTGTATCATCACATAGCCTATACCATGTCAATGCATCTTCCTTCAAAGATAAAGGGAAGACCTTCTTCTTAATTACATCTCCGGGTACACGTGCAAGCTTAAATAATCCACAAACTTCATCCACATATATTAAGTGCTCATCAGGATGCGTTGTTCCGTCTCCTGCAGAAGGATTAGCTAGAAGTTTTTCTATCATACCCGAAGGAATTTCAAAGCAAACATTTTCATTTTCAGTAGGTTCAGTAGGTTGAGGAGCAACTCTTTGCTCTACTAGCCGGGGTGAAGATACCCCGAACAAGCCCCTCAGAGGATTACTTTCCATAGTAACAAGTCATAGTAAATTTCAGCACACTATATAAATTTTTCCTTACCAAATTCCACCTACCAAAGGAGCTTCACTCCCCGGCAACAGCGCCAGAAAAGAGTCTTGATGACCCACAAGTATAGGGGATCTATCGTAGTCCTTTCGATAAATAAGAGTGTCGAACCCAACGAGGAGCAGAAGGAAATGATAAGCCTAGAAACACTCTTATATGATGTAAAGCGCTCTCGAGGACACTGCTACCTCTTTTAGAACTGCGTAGGTTTTCCCCGAAGAGGAAGGGATGATGTAGCAAAGTAGCGTAAGTATTTCCCTCAGTTTTTGGGAACCAAGGTATCAATCCAGTAGGAGGCTACGCGCGAGTCCCTCGCACCTGCAGAAAACAAATAAATCCTCGCAACCAACGCAAATAGGGGTTGTCAATCCCTATAGGTCCACTTACGAGAGTGAGATCTAATAGATATGATAAGATAATATTCTAATAGATATGATAAGATAATATTTTTGGTATTTTTATGATAAAGATGCAAAGTAAAATAAAGGCAAAGTAAATAGCAAACTAAGTAGTAGGAGATTGATATGATAAAGATAGACCCGGGGGCCATAGGTTTCACTAGTGGCTTCTCTCGAGAGCATAAGTATTCTACGGTGGGTGAACAAATTACTGTTGAGCAATTGACAGAATTGAGCATAGTTATGAGAATATCTAGGTATGATCTATACAGGCATCATGTCCGAGACAAGTAGACCGACTCCTACCTGCATCTACTACTATTACTCCACTCATCGACCGCTATCCAGCATGCATCTAGAGTATTAAGTTAAAAACAGAGTAACGCCTTAAGCAAGATGACATGATGTAGAGGGATAGACTCATGCAATATGAAGAAAACCCCATCTTGTTATCCTCGATGGCAACAATAAAATACGTGCCTTGCTGCCCTTACTGTCACCGGGAAAGGACACCGCAAGAATGAACCCAAAGCTAAGCACTTCTCCCATTGCAAGAAAGATCAATCTAGTAGGCCAAACCAAACTGATAATTCGAAGAGACTTGCAAAGATAACCAATCATACATAAAAGAATCCAGAGAAGATTCAAATATTATTCATAGATAGACTTGATCATAAACCCACAATTCATCGGTCTCAACAAACACACTGTAAAAAGAAGATTACATCGAATAGATCTCCACAAGAGAGGGGGTGAACATTGTATTGATATCCAAAAAGAGAGAAGAAGCCATCTAGCTACTAACTATGGACCCGTAGGTCTGAGGTGAACTACTCACACTTCATCGCAGGCGCTATGGTGTTGATGTAGAAGCCCTCCGTGATTGATGCCCCCTCCGGCAGAGCTTCGGAACAGGCCCCAAGATGGGATCTCGTGGATACAGAAAGTTACGGTGGTGGAATTAGGGTTTTGGCTCCGTATCTGACCGTTTGGGGGTATGTGGGTATATATAGGAGGAAGAAGTACGTCAGTGGAGCAACAGGGGGCCCACGAGGGTGGAGGGCGCACCTGGGGGGGGGGGGTAGGCGTGCCCCCTACCTCGTGGCCTCCTGTTACGTGTCTTGACATAGGGTCCAAGTCTCCTGAGTTGTATTCGATGAGAAAATCACGTTCCCGAAGGTTTCATTCCGTTTGGACTCCGTTTGATATTCCTTTTCTTCGAAACCCTAAAAAAGGCAAAAAATAGCAATTCTGGGCTAGGCCTCCGGTTAATAGGTTAGTCCCAAAAATAATATAAAAGTGGATTACAAAGCCCAATAATTTCCAAAACAGTATATAATATAGCACGGAGCAATCAAAAATTATAGATACGTTGGAGACGTATCAAGCATCCCCAAGCTTAATTCCTGCTCGTCCTCGAGTAGGTAAATGATAAAAACAGAATTTTTGATGCGGAGTGCTACTTGGCATAATTTTAATGTAATTCTTCTTAATTGTGGTATGAATATTCAGATTCGAAAGATTCAAGAAAAAAGTTCATATTGACATAAAAATGATAATACTTCAAGCATACTAACTAAGCAATTATGTCTTCTCAAAATAACATGGCCAAAGAAAGTTCATCCCTACAAAATCATATGGTTTAGTCATGTTTCATTTTCGTCACACAAGAATGCTATCATCATGCACAACCCCGATGACAAGCCAAGCAATTGTTTCATACTTTAGTAATCTCAAACCTATAAACTTTCACGCAATATATGAGCGCGAGCCATGGACATAGCACTATAGGTGGAATAGAATATAATGAGGGGGGTTATGTGGAGAAGACAAAAAAAGAGGAAGTCTCACATCAACGAGGCTAATCAATGGGCTATGGAGATGCCCACCGATTGATGTTAATGCAAGGAGTAGGGATTGCCATGCAACGGATGCACTAGAGCTATAAATGTATGAAAGCTCAACAAAAGAAACTAGTGGGTGTGCATCCAACTTGCTTGCTCACGAAGACCTAGGGCACTTGAGGAGGCCCATTGTTGGAATATACAAGCCAAGTTCTATAATGAAAAATTCCCACTAGTATATGAAAGTGATAACATGAGAGACTCTCTACTATGAAGATAATGGTGCTACTTTGAACACAAGTGTGGCAAAGGATAGTAACATTGTCCCTTCTCTCTTTTTCTCTCATTTTTTCTTTTCTCTTTTTATGGCCTTTCTCTTTTTTATGGACCTTCTCTTCTTTTTATATTCCTCACTTGGGACAATGCTCTAGAAAATGATGATCATCACACTTCTATTTATTTACAACTCAATGATTACAACTCGATACTAGAACAAAGATGACTCTATATGAATGCCTCCGGCGGTGTACCGGGATATGCAATGGACCAAGAGTGACATGTATGAAAGAATTATGAACGGTGGCTTTGCCACAAATACTATGTCAACTACATGACCATGCTAAGCAATATGACAATGATGAATGTGTCATGATGAACGGAATGATGGAAAGTTGCATGGCAATATATCTCGGAATGGCTATGGAAATGCCATAATAGGTAGGTATGGTGGCTGTTTTGAGGAAGATATAAGGAGGTTTATGTGTGAAAGAGTGTATCATATCACGGGGTTTGGATGCACCGGCGAAGTTTGTGCCAACTCTCAATGTGAGAAAGGGCAATGCACGGTATCGAAGAGGCTAGCAAGGATGGAAGGGTGAGAGTGCGTATAATCCATGGACTCAACATTAGTCATAAAGAACTCACATACTTATTGCAAAAATCTACAAGTCATCAAAAACATCGGTACTACGCGCATGCTCCTAGGGGGATAGATTGGTAGGAAAAGACCATCGCTCGTCCCCGACCGCCACTCATAAGGAAGACAATCAAATAACACCTCATGTTTCAAATTTGTTGCATAACGTTTACCATATGTGCATGCTACGGGACTTGCAAACCTCAACACAAGTATTTCTCAATTTCACAACTACTCAACTAGCACGACTTTGATATTATTACCTCCATGTCTCAAAACAATCATCAAGCATCAAACTTCTCTTAGTATTCAACACACTCATAAGAAAGTTTTATTATTAATCTTGCATACCAAGCATATTAAGATTTTAAGTGAATTACCATGCTATTAAGACTCTCAAAATAATCTAAGTGAAGCATGAGAGATCAATAGTTTCTATAAAACAAATCCACCACCGTTCTCTAAAAGATATAAGTGAAGCACTAGAGCAAAATTATATAACTCAAAAGATATAAGCAAAGAACATAGAGTATTCTAACAAATTCCGAATCATGTATGGCTCACTCAAAATGTGTGTACAGCAAGGATTATTGTGGTAAACTAACAAGCAAATACTCAAATAATACAAGATGCTCCAAGCAAAAGACATATCATGTGGCGAATAAAAATATAGCTCCAAGTAAAGTTACCGATAGAAGTAGACGAAAGAGGGGATGCCTTCCGGGGCATCCCCAAGATTTGACTTTTAGGTGTCCTTACATTATCTTGGGGGTGCCATGGTAATCCCCAAGCTTAGGCTCTTGCCACTCCTTGTTCCATAATCCATCAAATCTTTACCCAAAACTTGAAAACTTCACAACACAAAACTTAAAGTAGAAAATCTCGTGAGCTCCGTTAGCGAAAGAAAACAAAATACCACTTCAAGGTACTGTAATGAACTCATTATTTATTTATATGGGTGTTATACCTACTGTATTCCAACTTCTCTATGGTTTATAAACTATTTTACTAGCCATAGATTCATCAAAATAAGCAAACAACACACGAAAAACAGAATCTGTCAAAAACAGAACAGTCTGTAGTAATCTGTAGCTAGCGCAAGATGTGTAACCCCAAAAATTCTAAAATAAATTTCTGGACGTGAGGAATTTATCTATTAATCATCCGAAAAAAAGAATTAACTAAATAGCACTTTCCAAATAAAAATGACAGCAGTTCTCGTGAGCGCTAAAGTTTCTGTTTTTTACAGCAAGTTCAACAAGACTTTCTCCAAGTCTTCCCAATGGTTCTACTTGGCACAAACACTAATTAAACACAAAAACACAGCCAAACACAGAGGATAGATAATTTATTTATTAATAAACAGGATCAAAAAGCAAGAAATAAAAATAAAATTGGGTTGCCTCCCAACAAGCGCTATCGTTTCACGCCCCTAGCTAGGCATAACAAGCAAGAATAGATCTAGGTATTGCCATAATAGTAAGATAGATTATTAAAACTCATTTCATATTCTATACGTTCAGCAGCAAGTTCTCTTTGAGGCAATCAAAAGTAATCAAAAGGGCTAAATTTATTGGGACAAAAGTCTCCAAGATCAACCTTGGGAGGTATAGGTTCCTCCTTCGGTCCTTCATATTGCACAACCAATTCATCATTATAAGCATTCTTTTGACAGAACTTTGTGAGCCTATATTCAAGAGAATATCCTAATTCATTATTTTGAATAGCCAAATCATCATTAAGTTCAGAAATTCTATCAACTAAAACATTGGTAGGCACCCTTTTTCTAAGATTTTCATTGGAAGCAACATAGTCTAGAGATTGAAAACACATTATTTCTTCTTGATCAAAGAGGATGGACTCTATGGGAGGACGGCAAGCGTCCACCCTATAATGTGCAAAGATTTCTTTGGCCTCTTTTATTATGAATCGAAACTCATGAGCCAAAAAGATAGTAGAGGCACGCTTAACAGAAGAATGCTCAATATTAAAAAATTCTAGGAAAATCCTTTGTATGGAAGGATGCATGTGCATGAATTGCCTTTCAAGTTCAACTATAAGCATGGCAATAGGGTCCGCAAGACTACTAGTTATATGAAGGATAGAACTATCCATAGAGGGTAAAGCACCGGCACAAGTAAAGAAATCTTGAATAACTCCTTTTCCAATAATATTACCACTACCAACACGGAATCTTTTTATATGTGAGATAGTGGGTTCTTTAGTAGGAGCATCAAAATTATTATCGACAATAGTATCCCCAATTTCAGACATAGAGGCAGAAGGTAAAGAACTAGCCATAATGACAAGCAAACAAACTAACACACAAGCAAACAAAAAGCAAACGGGCAAAAAGAGGCAAATAGAGGGAGGATAGAGAGAGAGAGGGCAAATAAAACGGCAAGGGTGAAGTGGGGGAGAGGAAAACGAGAGGCAAATGGCAAATAATGTAATGCAGGAGATAAGGGTATGTGATGGGTACTTGGTATGTTGACTTTTGCGCAGACCTCCCCGGCAACGGCGCCAGAAATCCATCTTGCTACCTCTTTTAGCACTGCGTTGGTTTTCCCCGAAGAGGAAGGGATGATGCAGCAAAGTAGCGTAAGTATTTCCTCAGTTTTTGAGAACCAAGGTATCAATCCAGTAGGAGGCTACGCGTGAGTCCCTCGCACCTGCACAAAACAAATAAATCCTCGCAACCAACGCAAATAGGGGTTGTCAATCCCTATAGGGCCACTTACGAGAGTGAGATCGGATAGATATGATAAGATAATATTTTTGGTATTTTTATGATAAAGATGCAAAGTAAAATAAAGGAAAAGTAAATAGTAAAGTAATTAACTAACTAGTAGGAGATTGATATGATAAAGATAGACCCGGGGGCCATAGGTTTCACTAGTGGCTTCTCTCGAGAGCATAAGTATTCTACGGTGGGTGAACAAATTACTGTTGAGCAATTGACAGAATTGAGCATAGTTATGAGAATATCTAGGTATGATCATGTATATAGGCATCACGTCTGAGACAAGTAGACCGACTCCTGCCTGCATCTACTACTATTACTCCAGTCATCGACCGCTATCCAGCATGCATCTAGAGTATTAAGTTAAAAATAGAGTAACGCCTTAAGCAAGATGACATGATGTAGAGGGATAGACTCATGCAATATGAAGAAAACCCCATCTTGTTATCCTCGATGGCAACAATACAATACGTGCCTTGCTGCCCTTACTGTCACCGGGAAAGGACATCGCAAGATTGAACCCAAAGCTAAGCACTTCTCTGATTGCAAGAAAGATCAATCTAGTAGGCCAAACCAAACTGATAATTCGAAGAGACTTGCAAAGATAACCAATCATACATAAAAGAATTCAGAGAAGATTCAAATATTATTCATAGATATACTTGATCATAAACCCACAATTCATCGGTCTCAACAAACACACCACAAAAAGAAGATTACATCGAATAGATCTCCACAAGAGAGGGGGAGAACATTGTATTGAAATCCAAAAAGAGAGAAGAAGCCATCTAGCTACTAACTATGGACCTGTAGGTCTGAGGTAAACTACTCACAGTTCATCGGAGGGGCTATGGTGTTGATGTAGAAGCCCTCCGTGATCGATGCCCCCTCCGGCGGAGCTCCGGAACAGGCCCAAAGATGGGATCTCGTGGATACAGAAAGTTACGGTGGTGGAATTAGGGTTTTGGCTCCGTATCTGATTGTTTGGGGGTACGTGGGTATATATAGGAGGAAGAAGTACGTCGGTGGAGCAACAGGCGGCCCACGTGGGTGGAGGGCGCGCCTGGGGGGGGGGGGGTAGGCGCGCCCCTCTACCTCGTGGCCTCCTGTTACATGTCTTGACATAGGGTCCAAGTCTCCTGAGTTGTATTCGATGAGAAAATCACGTTCCCGAAGGTTTCATTCCGTTTGGACTCCGTTTGATATTCCCTTTCTTCAAAACCCTAAAACAGGCAAAAAACAGCAATTCTGGGCTGGGCCTCTGGTTAATAGGTTAGTCCAAAAATAATATAAAAGTGGATAATAAAGCCCAATAATGTCCAAAACAGTAGATAATATAGCATGGAGCAATCAAAAATTATAGATACGTTGGAGATGTATCAGACACATGGGAATATCGTCAAGCTAGGTTTCATCACGTTCATATGATTCGTGTTCGGTGCTTTGATAATTTGGTATGTGGGTGGACCGGTGCTTGGGTACTGTCCTTACTTGGACAAGCATCCCACTTAATGATTAACCTCTATTGCAAGCATTCGGAACTACAACAAAAGTATTAAGGTAAACCTAACCATAGCATGAAACATATGGATCCAAATCAGCCCCTTACGAAGCAACGCATAAACTAGGGTTTAAGCTTTTGTCACTCTAGCAACCCATCATCTACTTATTACTTCCCAATGGCTTCCTCTAGGCCCAAATAATGGTGAAGTGTCATGTAGTCGACGTTCACATAACACCACTAGAGGAGAGACAACATACATCTCATCAAAATATCGAACGAATACCAAATTCACATGACTACTAATAGCAAGACTTCTCCCATGTCCCCAGGAACAAACGTAACTACTCACAAAGCATATTCATGTTCATAATCAGAGGGGTATTAATATGCATATAGGATCTGAACATATGATCTTCCACCAAATAAACTAACTAGCATCAACTACAAGGAGTAATTAACACTACTAGCAACCCACAGGTACCAATCCCGGGCTTGGAGACAAGAATTGGATACAAGAGATGAACTAGGGTTTTGAGAGGAGATGGTGGTGGTGAAGATGTTGATGGAGATTGCCCTCTCCCGATGAGAGGAGAGTTGGTGATGACGATGGCGATGATTTCCCCCTCCCGGAGGGAAGTTTCCCCGACAAAACAGCTTCACCAGAGCCCTAGATTGGTTCCGCCAAGGTTCCGCCTCATGGTGGCGGAGTCTCGTCCGGAAAGATGGCTTATGATTTGTTCCTCATCGAAAGACTCCATATAGCAGAAGATGGCCATCGGAGGGCCACCAGGGGGCCCATGAGGTAGGGGCGCGCGCCCAGGAGGGTAGGGCGCGCCCCCACCCTCGTGGGTAGGGTGTGGCCCCCCTGGTGAACTTCTCGCGCTCAGTATTTATTATATATTCTGAAAATGACTTCCGTGAAGTTTCAGAACTTTTGGAGCTGTGCAGTATAGGTCTCTTGTATTTGCTCGTTTTCCAGCCTAGAATCCCAGCTGCCGGCATTCTCGCTCTTCATGTAAACCTTGTAAAATAAGAGAGAATATGCATAAGTATTATGACATAATGTGTAATAACATCCCATAATGCAATAAATATCGATAAAAAAGCATGATGCAAAATGGACGTATCAATATGTCATCCACATATAATATCAGAAATGCTACAGAGCTCTCACTCACTTTCCTGTAAATACAGGCTTCTCCAGAAGTCTGTATAAAACCATATGCTTTGATCACACTATCAAAGCATATATTCCAACTCTGAGAGGCTTGCACTAGTCCATAAATGGATCGCTAGAGCTTGCACACTTTGTTAGCACCTTTTGGATCGAAAAAACCTTCTGGTTGCATCATATACAACTCGTCTTTAAGATATCCATTAAGGAATGCAGTTTTGACATCCATTTTCCAAATTTCATAATCAAAAAATGCGGCAATTGCTAACATGATTCGGACAGACTTAAGCATTGCTACAGGTGAGAAGGCCTCATCGTAGTCAACTCCTTGAACTTGTCGAAAACCTTTTGCAACAAGTCGAGCTTTGTAGACAGTAACATTACCGTCAGCATCAGTCTTCTTCTTGAAGATCCATTTATTCTCTATGGCTTGTCGATTGAGAGTTCCGTGATCCAGTTCTTTGAGCATACATAGGTTGAGGATGGAACTCCTATAGCAATCGATGTGGAAAAAGGCAACAGCCGAGAATACAAAGCAGAAAAAGCTCATACATGGATCCCATCTCAGATTTCATGGCCTCAAGCCATTTTGCGGAATCTAGGCTCATCATTGCTTCCTCATAGTTCGTAGGTTCATCATGGTCAAGTAACATGACCTCCAGAACAGGATTACCATACCACTCTGGTGCGGATCTTACTCTGGTTGACATACGAGGTTCGGTAGTAACTTGATCAAAAGTTTCATGATCATCATCATTAGCTTCCTCACTTACTGGTGTAGGAATCACTAGAACTGATTTCTGTGATGAACTACTTGCCAATAAGGGAGCAGGTATAGTTACCTCATCAAGTTCTACTTTCCTCCCACTCACTTCTTTCGAGAGAAACTCCTTCTCTAGAAAGGATCCGTTCTTAGCAACGAATATCTTGCCTTCGGATCTGTGATAGGTGTACCCAACTGTCTCCTTTGGGTATCCTATGAAGACGCATTTCTCCGATTTGGGTTCGAGCATATCATGTTGAAGCTTTTTGACACAAGCATCGCAACTCCAAACTTTAAGAAACGACAACTTGGGTTTCTTTCCAAACCACAGTTCATAAGGTGCCGTCTCAACAGATTTCGATGGTGCCCTATTTAACGTGAATGCATCCATCTCTAAAGCATAACCCCAAAATGATAGCGGTAAATCAGTAAGAGATATCATAGATCACACCATATCTAATAAAGTGCGGTTACAACGTTCGGACACACCATTACCTTGTGATGTTCCAGGTGGTGTGAGTTGCGAAACTATTCCGCATTGTTTCAAATGAAGACGAAACTCATAACTCAAATATTCACGTCCACGATCATATTGTAGAAACTTAATTTTCTTGTTACGATGATTTTCCACTTCACTTGAAATTCTTTGAACTTTTCAAATGTTTCAGACTTATGTTTTATCAAGTAGATATACCCATATCTACTCAAATCATCTGCGAAGGTAAGAAAATAACGATACCCGCCACGAGCATCAACACCCACCGGACCGCATACATCAGTATGTATTATTTCCAACAAGTCTGTTGCTCGCTCCATTGTTCCGGAGAACAGAGTCTTAGTGATCTTGCCCATGAGGCATGGTTCGCAAGCATCAAGTGATTCATAATCAAGTGATTCCAAAATCCCATCAGCATGGAGTTTCTTCATGCGCTTTACACCAATATGACCTAAACAACAATGCCACAAATAAGTTGTACTATCATTATTAAACTTATATATTTTGGCTTCAATACTATGAAGATTTAGTAAAAATAGACCGCTCATCAAGGGTGCATGACCATAAAAGATATTACTCATATAAATAGAACAACCATTATTCTCTGATTTAAATGAATAACCGTCTCACATCAAACAAGATCCCGATATAATGTTCATGCTCAACGCTGGCACCAAATAACAATTATTTAGGTCTAAAACTAATCCCGAAGGTAGATGTAGAGGTAGCGTGCCGACGGTGATCACATCAACTTTGGAACCATTTCCCACGCGCATCGTCACCTCCTCCTTAGACAATCTTCGCTTAATCCGTAGCCCCTGTTTCGAGTTGCAAATATTAGCAACAGAACTAGTATCAAATACCCAGGCGCTACTTCGAGCATTATTAAGGTACACATCAATAACATGTATATCAAATATACCTTTCACTTTGCCAACCTTCTTATTTGCCAAATACTTGGGGCAGTTCCGCTTCCAGTGACCAGTCCCGCTTCATAGTCATAGGAACATGTATAAGTTATGGAGAAAGCAATAGCAATAAACTAAATGATCATAGTGCTAAGCTAACGGATGGGTCAAGTCAATGACATCATTCTCTAATGATGTGATCCCGTTCATCAAATGACAACTCATGTCTATGGTTAGGAAACTTAACCATCTTTGATTAGCAAGCTAGTCAAGTAGAGGCATACTAGTGACACTCTATTTGTCTATGTATTCACACATGTACTAAGTTTCCGGTTAATACAATTCTACCATGAATAATAAAAATTTATCATGATATAAGGAAATATAAATAACAACTTTATTATTGCCTCTAGGGCATATTTCCTTCAGCTTCATGGCTAAAGGCCCAAAGGTATCACACCCCGAGTATGTTGATTTCAATAGTGATGAAGATGACTTGCTAGGTGATGATGATTTACTTGTTGACAACTCTAGTGATGAAAACTATGATGAACTTGCTATTAATCATGCTAATCAAGATAAAACGAATGCTGATGATAAGAAGGAGATTGAGCATCTAACTAGAGAACTAAATACTCTTAAGTTAGCTCATGAAACTACCTTGGAAGATCATCGAGAGCTTTTAAAGACTCATGAGAAGCTATGCTTTGAAAAGCTCAACCTTGAGCAAGAGCATGGGTTCTTAAAAGCAATCAATGATGATCTTCGCAAGAAAAGGTCTTCTTACATTTCCAAGCATTTACTCTTGTCTACTTACATGCCACAAGTTAAATCTAGCAACAAGAACAAGAGAAAGATTATTCTTCTAGTAGTACCAATGATCTTGTTAAATCCAATGTTGTTGCTTCTAGTAGTTCTCTTGATTCCACTAATGATTCTCGTAGCCAAGTTACACTTGAGCAAGAAAATAGCTTATTGAAGGGAATTACAGAGAAAGGTGTTTATAAGAGCCTTGCCGGAAGTAAGCACTTTGAGGAAATCGTACGCAAGCAAGGAAGACACCAGAAGAATCAAGGTGTTGGTTTTGAACGAAAGTTCAATGCCAATGTAGTTGAGTGGGAAGAAGATCAATACCCCAAGACGAAGTTTGTTCCTCAACAAGAGAAGTATGATCCTACTTATTTCAGAGGGACACAAGCTCAAGATGATCTTCCACCACAAGACCACAAGCAAAAAGGCAAGGACAAGCATCAAGAGGAGATTGATGCATTTGAAGAAGCTCCCAAGGCCTTGGTCAAGTTGGTTCCCAAGGCTACATCAAGTTCTACTTCATTAAGTACGACTACAACTCCAAGGATTCCCATCAAGATGATGTGGATCCCAAAGAAGAAGAACTAGAGAGTTCTTCATGGTGACTCCGCCAACATATTTCACTCGTATCATTTTGGCGAGAACAAGTGCAAACAACTTCCACATCTTGGACTAGTTCAAGGAGTCAAAACCCCTCTTGTTGGTAAGACAAGGGACAAGGTAACCTAATGCTTTCATGGACATCATCATGTATGAAATTCATTCTACGTCCATGGATATCTTTGTTTGTTCCTTGTGGGACTAACCCATGTAGGTATTGAATGTGCAACTCAGTCAAATGGATTGCTCCGAATGATCTACATCAACATTGAGCATCCACATCTTCAAAATCTACATGAAGTCATCATCAACAAAACCCAAGGTTAGTTCATCCCTCTTAGGGGGGATATCACATCTAGGGGGAGCTTTACTCTAAGATTTGAGCTAAAGCAACTCTAATGGTGTGAACATAACAATGCTTTATGTAAAAGTGGTAACCCCACTTGTGCTTAAACGATGAGTATGACCTACGATCAAATGTTCTCATTTGACTCCTCAACAATACACTCATATATAGATGACCTAGTCATCGCAAATTGCTTGATAGATGCTAGAGTGCTTGTGCATGCTTTGCCACATATTTCATTTGCCATTTTATTGTGTGAGCATGTTGGTTGCATATTTTACTCATTCAAGGACATCCATTTGTTGCTTTGATTGTTTGGCTCCTTTTCTTCTGCCAAATGGATGGACAAGAATGCCTAAGAACTTCCTCTAGCTATCTATGCTTTTCTCGTCTCAAACTCTATTCATGCTACTGTTGGGTTTCGTAGTAATTTCAAAAATTTTCCTACGCACACGCAAGATCATGTGATGCATAGCAACGAGAGGGAGAGTGTTGTCTACGTACCCAACGCAGACCGACTGTGGAAGAGATGACATGACGTAGAGGAAGTAGTCGTACGTCTTCACGATCCAACCGATCAAGCACCGAAACTACGGCACCTCCGAGTTCGAGCACACGTTCAGCTCGATGACGATCCCCGGACTCCGATCCAGCAAAGTGTCGGGGAAGAGTTCCGTCAGCACGACGGCGTGGTGACGATCTTGATGTACTACAGCAGCAGGGCTTCGCCTAAACTCCGCTATAGTATTATTGAGGTATATGGTGGCAGGGGGCACCGCACACGGCTAAGGAATAGATCACGTGGATAAACTTGTGTGTCTAGAGGTGTCCCCTGCCTCCGTATATAAAGGAGTAGAGGGGGGGAGGCTGGCCGGCCAAGGAGGGAGGCGCAGGAGGAGTCCTACTCTTTCCGGGAGTAGGACTCCCCTCCAATCCTATTCCAATTAGGATTCCCCGAGGGGGAAAGAGGGAGAAGGGTGGCCGGCCACCTCTCCTAGTCCTAATAGGACTAGGGGAGGGGGGAGGTGCGCAGCCCCCTTGGGCTGCCCGTTTCTCCTTTCCACTAAGGCCCATGTAGGCCCATATGGCTCCCGGGGGGTTCCGGTAACCTCCCGGTAACCCGGTAAAATCCCGATTTCACCCGGAACACTTCCGATGTCCAAACATAGGCTTCCAATATATCAATCTTTACGTCTCGACCATTTCGAGACTCCTCTTCATGTCCGTGATCACATCCGGGACTCCGAACAACCTTCGGTACATCAAAATGCATAAACTCATAATGTAACTGTCATCGTAACCTTAAGCGTGCGGACCCTACGGGTTCGAGAACAATGTAGACATGACCGAGACACGTCTCCGGTCAATAACCAATAGCGGGACCTGGATGCCCATATTGGCTCCTACATATTCTACGAAGATCTTTATCGGTCAGACCGCATAACAACATACGTTGTTCCCTTTGTCATCGGTATGTTACTTGCCCAAGATTCGATCGTCGGTATCCAATACCTAGTTCAATCTCGTTACCGGCAAGTCTCTTTACTCGTTTCGTAATACATCATCTCACAAATAACATATTAGTTGCAGTGCTTGCAAGGCTTATGTGATGTGCATTACCGAGAGGGCCCAGAGATACCTCTCCGACAATCGGAGTGACAAATCCTAATCTCGAAATACGCCAACCCAACATATACCATTGGAGACACCTGTAATGCTCCTTTATAATCACCCAGTTACGTTGTGACGTTTGGTAGCACCCAAAGTGTTCCTCCGGCAAACGGGAGTTGCATAATTTCATAGTCATAGGAACATGTATAAGTCATGAAGAAAGCAATAGCAACATACTAAACGATCGTGTGCTAAGCTAATGGAATGGGTCATGTCAATCAGATCATTCAACTAATGATGTGACCTCGTTAATCAAATAACAACTCATTGTTCATGGTCAGGAAACATAACCATCTTTGATTAACGAGCTAGTCAAGTAGAGGCATACTAGTGACACTTTGTTTGTCTATGTATTCACACATGTATTATGTTTTCGGTTAATACAATTCTAGCATGAATAATAAGCATTTATCATGATTATAAGGAAATAAATAATAACTTTATTATTGCCTCTAGGGCATATTTCCTTCAGTCTCCCACTTGCACTAGAGTCAATAATCTAGTTCACATCGCCATGTGATTTAACAGCAATAATTCACATCACCATGTGATTAACACCCATAGTTCACGTCGATATGTGATCAACACCCAAAGGGTTTTACTAGATTCAGTCATCTAGTTCACATCGCTATGTGATTAACACCCAAGGAGTACTAAGGTGCGATCATATTTTGCTTGTGAGAGAATCTTAGTCAACGGGTCTGTCACATTCAGATCCGTAAGTATTTTGCAAATATTTATGTCAACAATGCTCTGCACGGAGCTACTCTAGCTAATTGCTCCCACTTTAAATATGTATCTAGATCGAGACTTAGAGTCATCCAGATCTGTGTCAAAACTTGTATCGACGTAACCCTTTACGGCGAACCTTTTTTTCCACCTCCATAATTGAGAAACATATCCTTATTCCACTAAGGATAATTTTGACCGCTGTCCAGTGATCTACTCCTAGATCACTATTGTACTCCCATGCCAATTAGTGTAGGGTATACAATAGATCTGGTACACAGCATGGCATACTTTATAGAACCTATGACTGAGGCATAGGGAATGACTTTCATTCTCTTTCTATCTTCTGCCGTGGTCGGGCTTTGAGTCTTACTCAACTTCACACCTTGTAACACAGGCAAGAAACTTTTCTTTGACTGTTCCATTTTGAACTACTTCAAAATCTTGTCAAAGTATGTACTCATTGAAAAACTTATCAAGCGTCTTGATCTATCTCTATAGATCTTGAAGCTCAATATGTAAGCAGCTTCACCGAAGTCTTTCTTTGAAAAACTCCTTTCAAATACTCCTTTATGCTTTACAGAATAATTCTACATTATTTCCGATCAACAATATGTCATTCACATATACTTATCAGAAATACTGTAGTGCTCCCACTCACTTTCTTGTAGATACAGGCTTCATCGCAAGTCTGTATAAAACTATATGCTTTGATCAACTTATCAAAGCGTATATTCCAACTCCGAGATGCTTGCACCAGTCCACAGATGGATCGCTGGAGCTTGCATATTTTGTTAGCTCCCTTTGGATCGACAAAACCTTCTGGTTGCATCATATACAACTCTTCTTCCAGAAATCCATTCAGGAATGCAGTTTTGTTTATCCATTTGCCAGATTTCATAAAATGCGGCAATTTGCTAACATGATTCGGACAGACTTAAGCATAGATACGAGAGAGAAACTCTCATCGTAGTCAACACCTTGAACTTGTCGAAAAACCTTTTTGCGAAAATTCTAGCTTTGTAGACAGTAACATTACCATCAGCGTCAGTCTTCTTCTTGAAGATCCATTTATTCTCAATTGCTTGCCGATCATCGGGCAAGTCAACCAAAGTCCATACTTTGTTCTCATACATGGATCCCATCTCAGATTTCATGGCTTCAAGCCACTTTGCGGAATCTGGGCTCACCATCGCTTCTTCATAGTTTGTAGGTTCATCATGATCTAGTAGCATGACTTCCAGAACTGGATTACCGTACCACTCTGGTGCGGATCTTACTCTGGTTGATCTACGAGGTTCAGTAGTATCTTGTTCTGAAGTTTCATGATCATTATCATTAACTTCCTCACTTATTGGTGTAGATGTCGCAGAAACAATTTTCTGTGATGTACTACTTTCCAACAAGGGAGCAGGTATAGTTACCTCGTCAAGTTCTACTTTCCTCCCACTCACTTCTTTCGAGAGAAACTCCTTCTCCAGAAAGTTTCCGAATTTAGAAACAAAAGTCTTGCCTTCGGTCTTGTGATAGAAGGTGTATCCAATAGTTTCTTTTTGGATATCCTATGAAGACACATTTCTCCTATTTGGGTTTGAGCTTATCAGGTTGAAACTTTTTCACATAAGCATAGCAACCTCAAACTTTAAGAAACGACAGCTTAGGTTTCTTGCCAAACCATAGTTCATACGGTGTCGTCTCAACGGATTTAGATGGTGCCCTATTTAACGTGAATGCAGCTGTCTCTAATGCATAAACCCAAAACGATAGTGGTAGATCGGTAAGAGACATCATAGATCGCACCATATCTAATAAAGTACGGTTATGACGTTCGGACACACCATTACATTGTGGTGTTCCAGGTGGCATGAGTAGTGAAACTATTTCACATTGTTTTTTAACTGAAGGCCAAACTCGTAACTCAAATACTCTTCTCTACGATCAGATCGTAGAAACTTTATTTTCTTGTTACGATGATTTTTCACTTCACTCTGAAATTCTTTGAACTTTTCAAATGTTTCAGACTTATGTTTCATTAAGTAGATATACTCATATCTGCTCAAATCATCTATGAAGATCAGAAAATAATGATACCTGTCGCGAGCCTCAATATTCATCGGACCACATACATCAGTATGTATGATTTCCAACAAATCTGTTGCTTGCTTCATTGTTCCGGAGAACGGCGTTTTAGTCATCTTGACCAAAAGGCATGGTTCGCAAGCATCAAGTGATTCATAATCAAGTGATTCCAAAATCCCATCAGTATGGAGTTTCTTCATGCGCTTTACACCAATATGACCTAAACGGCAGTGCTACAAACAAGTTGCACTTATCATTATTAACTTTGCATCTTTTGGTTTCAATATTATGATTATGTGTATCACTACGATCGAGATCCAACGAACTATTTTCATTAGGTGTGTAACCATATAAGGTTCTATTCATGTAAACAGAACAACAATTTATTCTCTTACTTAAATGAATAACCGTATTACAATAAACATGATCAAATCATATTCATGCTCAACGCAAACACCAAATAACACTTATTTAGGTTCAACACTAATCCCGAAAGTATAGGGAGTGTGCGACAATGATCATATCAATCTTGGAACCACTTCCAACACACATCGTCACTTCACCCTTAACTAGTCTCTGTTTATTCTGCAACTCCCGTTTCGAGTTACTAATCTTAGCAACTGAACTAGTATCAAATACGGAGGGTTTGCTATAAACACTAGTAAAGTACACATCAATAACATGTATATCAAATATACTTATGTTCACTTTGCCATCCTTCTTATCCGCCAATCACTTGGGGTAGATCCGCTTCCAGTGACCAGTCCCTTTGCAGTAGAAACACTTAGTCTCAGGCTTAGGATCAGACTTGGGCTTCTTCACTTGAGCAGCAACTTACTTGCTGTTCTTCTTGAAGTTCCCCTTCTTCCCTCTGCCCTTTTTCTTGAAACTAGTGGTCTTGTCTACCATCAACACTTGATGTTTTTCTCGATTTCTACCTTCGTCAATTTCCGCATTACGAAGAGCTTGGGAATCGTTTCCGTTATCCCTTGCATGTCATAGTTCATCACGAAGTTCTACTAACTTGGTGATGGTGACTAGAGAATTCTGTCAATCACTATCTTATCTGGAAGATTAACTCCCACTTGATTCAAGCGATTGTAGTACCCAGACAATCTGAGCACATGCTCACTAGTTGAGTGATTCTCCTCCATCTTTTAGCTATAGAACTTGTTGGAGACTTCATATCTCTCAACTCGGGTATTTGCTTGAAATATTAGCTTCAACTCCTGGAACATCTCATATGGTCCATGACGTTCAAAACGTCTTTGAAGTCCCGATTCTAAGCCGTTAAGCATGGTGCACTTAAACTATCAAGTAGTCATCATATTGAGCTAGCCAAACGTTCATAACGTCTGCATCTGCTCCTGCAATAGGTCCGTCACCTAGCGGTGCATCAAGGACATAATTCTTCTGTGCAGCAATGAGGATAAACCTCATATCACGGATCCAATCCGCATCTTTGCTACTAACATCTTTCAACACAATTTTCTCTAGGAACATATCAAAATAAACACAGGGAAGCAACAACGCGAGCTATTGATCTACGACATGATTTGCAAAATACTACCAGGACTAAGTTCATGATAAATTTAAGTTCAATTTAATCATATTACTTAAGAACTCCCACTTAGATAGACATCCCTCTAATCCTCTAAGTGATCACGTGATCCAAATCAACTAAACCATGTCCGATCATCACGTGAGATGGAGTAGTTTCATCGGTGAACATCATTATGTTGATCATATCTACTATATGATTCACGCTCGACCTTTCGGTCTCCGTGTTCCGAGGCCATATCTGTATATGCTTGGCTCGTCAAGTATAACCTGAGTATTCCGCGTGTGCAACTGTTTTGCACCCGTTGTATTTGAACGTAGAGCCTATCACACCCGATCATCACGTGGTGTCTCAGCACGAAGAACTTTCGCAACGGTGCATACTCAGGGAGAACACTTCTTGATAATTTAGTGAGAGATCATCTTATAATGCTACCGTCAATCAAAGCAAGATAAGATGCATAAAAGATAAACATCACATGCAATCAATATAAGTGATATGATATGGCCATCATCATCTTGTGCCTGTGATCTCCATCTCCGAAGCACCGTCATGATCACCATCGTCACCGGCGCGACACCTTGATCTCCATCTTAGCATCGTTGTCGTCTCGCCAATCTTATGCTTCCACGACTATCACTACCGTTTAGTAATAAGGTAAAGCATTACATCGCGATTGCATTGCATACAATAAAGCGACAACCATATGGCTCCTGCCAGTTGCCAATAACTCGGTTACAAAACATGATCATCTCATACAATAAAATTCAGCATCATGCCTTGACCATATCACATCACAACATGCCCTGCAAAAACAAGTTAGACGTCCTCTACTTTGTTGTTTGCATGTTTTACGTGGCTGCTACGGGCTTAAGTAAGAACCAATCTCACCTACGCATCAAAACCACAATGATAGTTTGTCAAATAGACTCCGTTTTAACCTTCGCAAGGACCGGACGTAGCCACACTCGGTTCAACTAAAGTTGGAGAGACAGTCGCCCGCAAGCCATCTATGTGCAAAGCACGTCGAGGGAACCGGTCTCATGTAAGCGTACGCGTAAGGTTGGTCCGGGTCGTCTCGTCCAACAATACCGCCGAACCAAAGTATGACATGCTGGTAGGCAGTATGACTTGTATCGTCCACAACTCACTTGTGTTCTACTCGTGCATATAACATCAACATAAATAACCTAGGATCGGATGCCACTGTTGGGTTTCGTAGTAATTTCAAAAAATTTCCTACGCACACGCAAGATCATGTGATGCATAGCAACGAGGGGGAGAGTGTTGTCTACGTACCCAACGCAGACCGACTGCGGAAGCGATGACACGACGTAGAGGAAGTAGTCGTACGTCTTCACGATCCAACCGATCAAGCACCGAAACTACGGCACCTCCGAGTTTGAGCACACGTTCAGCTCGATGACGATCCCCGGACTCCGATCCAGCAAAGTGTCGGGGAAGAGTTCCGTCAGCACGACGGCGTGGTGACGATCTTGATGTACTACAGCAGCAGGGCTTCGCCTAAACTCCGCTACAGTATTATCGAGGTATATGGTGGCAGGGGGCACCGCACACGGCTAAGGAATAGATCACGTGGATCAACTTGTGTGTCTAGAGGTGTCCCCTGCCTCCGTATATAAAGGAGTAGAGGGGGGGAGGCTGGCCGGCCAAGGAGGGAGGCGCAGGAGGAGTCCTACTCTTTCCGGGAGTAGGACTCCCCTCCAATCCTATTCCAATTAGGATTCCCCGAGGGGGAAAGAGGGAGAAGGGTGGCCGGCCACCTCTCCTAGTCCTAATAGGACTAGGGGAGGGGGGAGGTGCGCAGCCCCCTTGGGCTGCCCTTTTCTCCTTTCCACTAAGGCCCATGTAGGCCCATATGGCTCCCGGGGGGTTCCGGTAACCTCCCGGTAACCCGGTAAAATCCCGATTTCACCCGGAACACTTCCGATGTCCAAACATAGGCTTCCAATATATCAATCTTTACGTCTCGACCATTTCGAGACTCCTCTTCATGTCCGTGATCACATCCGGGACTCCGAACAACCTTCGGTACATCAAAATGCATAAACTCATAATGTAACTGTCATCGTAACCTTAAGCGTGCGGACCCTACGGGTTCGAGAACAATGTAGACATGACCGAGACACGTCTCCGGTCAATAACCAATAGCGGGACCTGGATGCCCATATTGGCTCCTACATATTCTACGAAGATCTTTATCGGTCAGACCGCATAACAACATACGTTGTTCCCTTTGTCATCGGTATGTTACTTGCCCAAGATTCGATCGTCGGTATCCAATACCTAGTTCAATCTCGTTACCGGCAAGTCTCTTTACTCGTTTCGTAATACATCATCTCACAACTAACATATTAGTTGCAGTGCTTGCAAGGCTTATGTGATGTGCATTACCGAGAGGGCCCAGAGATACCTCTCCGACAATCGGAGTGACAAATCCTAATCTCGAAATACGCCAACCCAACATATACCATTGGAGACACCTGTAATGCTCCTTTATAATCACCCAGTTACGTTGTGACGTTTGGTAGCACCCAAAGTGTTCCTCCGGCAAACGGGAGTTGCATAATTTCATAGTCATAGGAACATGTATAAGTCATGAAGAAAGCAATAGCAACATACTAAACGATCGTGTGCTAAGCTAATGGAATGGGTCATGTCAATCAGATCATTCAACTAATGATGTGACCTCGTTAATAAAATAACAACTCATTGTTCATGGTCAGGAAACATAACCATCTTTGATTAACGAGCTAGTCAAGTAGAGGCATACTAGTGACACTTTGTTTGTCTATGTATTCACACATGTATTATGTTTTCGGTTAATACAATTCTAGCATGAATAATAAGCATTTATCATGATTATAAGGAAATAAATAATAACTTTATTATTGCCTCTAGGGCATATTTCCTTCAGCTACATCACAAAGTTTGATCAAGTCAGATTCGCACACTCTGTGTGAGGAGCACTCGGAGTCCCTGATTCGTCATAGACTTAAACTTCCAAAACCTCTCTGTGCATTTCAGTCTGACTGATTCATCCTTTTCGGTCTGACCGAGTTCACTGAGTTGATCTATGTTTTCAGTCTTGGTGCAACCGATTAGAACTTTTCGGTCACACCGAGTTGCAGTAACCGCTTGCGATTCTGCATCTCGGTGCCACCGAGTTGTTCCACTCGGTCACACCGACAGGGTCATGATATATATACTGACAGGTCGAATTTTGGAAATTTCTCCAAAACCTCTCAGCCCGTGTGTGTCCTGCTCTGCTGCCTCGGGTCTTCGGATCGTGCTCTTGTCGCCAGTGACCTCCCGCCGCTGGTCTCCGTCACCGTCAACGGAATTCAACCCCGCCGTTGCTGCCGTAGCAAACTCACCGCTGAACTAGGGTATGAGTTCGAAACTTTGTGCTTTTCCTTACTCCGATTCTTAGCACAAATTAAATGCCATGTTCTTTACCATGTATGAGATCATCCTGTCTAGCAAGAACATCCCTTAGATTAGGTTTGATTCGAAAATTTAGGGTTAGGTTTCCGCCGAACTCACCTCGGACCAACCGAGTTGTGGAAATCGGTCTCACCGATTTGGCCTAGGCCATTGCACTTGCACTTTTCGATCTGACCGACAGTTGCAAATTGGTGTGACCGAGTTCAAATCTCTGTGAAACCCTAGCAATCTCAGAGTCACCGAACTGTGTCTTGTTCTGACCGATTTCACTAGTTTAGACTCCAAAAGTTGCTTTGGTGTCACCGAGTTTAACAAATCGGTAGCTCTGAAATGCTTTATGTGGAAAACTAAAACTAAGTTTTTGACTTATTTGTTTTGGAAAAACTCTGCACTTTGTGATGCTCATCCACTCTATCTCATATATAACTATTCAGAGGGTCAGCAGTTTGTTTGCTTTGCCAGAATGTCTGATCAGAGTGATAGCCAAAACAAGTCAGAAGAGCAGATGAACCTAAGTGAGGGCACTAGTCCCTCTAGAAGCTATGATGAAGGTAGCAGGAGTACCCCAAGCAACTTGCCCAAGGCAGCTACAAGGACAGGGAAGAAGAGAAACTCAGACTTAGAGGATGAAGATTATGTTGCTGCTAAGGAAGAGGTCAGCTCCAAGAAGAAGGTGCTGAAAAAGGAATATGCTACTGCTACTGCAACAAAGCCTGGTATGCACAAGAAGGCCTCAATTATTGAAACTTCCAAGTTAAATGTTGAAGAGGCTGCCGGAGAGGGCTAGAAGAGGAAAGAAAGGGTCAAGAAAACTATGGCCAAAGTCATTGGAAGATCCTCCATGATGGAAAATCTAGAAGAAGAAGATGCTGCACCAGCATCAAAGTCTCAAAAGCTGATGGGAGATGCCATCAAGTCTGGGGCTGCCCCTTATAATCCCAAGACAGCTCCCAAGGCTTCTGCTACAGCTCCAAAGACTGCACCCTGATACATCTCCAATGTATCTATAATTTTTGATTGTTTAATGCCATTATATTATCTGTTTTGGATGTTTATGGGCTTTATTATACACTTTTATATTATTTTTGGGACTAACCTATTAACTGGAGGCCCAGCCTAAATAGTTGTTTTCTTGCCTATTTCAGTGTTTCGAAGAAAAGGAATATCAAACGGAGTCCAAATGGAATGAAACCTTCGGGAGAATTATTTTTGGAACAGAAGCAATCCAAGAGACTTGGAGTATAGTCAGGGAAGCTTTGAGGTGGCCACGACGCAGGGAGGCATGCCTGCCCCCTGGGCGCGCCCCCACCCTCGTGGGCCCCTCGTGGCTCCCCTGACTGACTTCTTTCACCTATATATGTCCATATACCCTAAAAACATCAGAGCGTAGAATAGATCGGGAGTTCCGCCGCCAGAAGCCTCCGTAGCCACCGAAAACCAATCTGGACCCGTTCCGGCACCCTGCCGGAGGGGAAATCCCTCTCCGGCGGCCATCTTCATCATCCCGGTGCTCTCCATGACTAGGAGGGAGTAGTTCACCCTCGGGGCTGAGGGTATGTACCAGTAGCTATGTGTTTGATCTCTCTCTCTCTCTCTCGTGTTCTTGAGGTGGTACGATCTTGATATATCGCGAGCTTTGCTATTATAGTTGGATCTTATGATGTTTCTCCCCCTCTACTCTCTTGTGATGAATTGAGTTTTCCCTTTGAAGTTATCTTATCGGATTGAGTCTTTAAGGATTTGAGAACACTTGATGTATGTCTTGCATGTGCTTATCTGTGGTGACAATGGGATATCATGTGATCCACTTGACGTATGTTTTGTGTCACATCCCTAGCTAGTCATTGCTTGTCCTTGCATCAATCATCTTGCATCATGTTTAAATTCATGAAAGTTGAATTGGGGAAAGTGGAAAGCCTCAGAAATCATTTCAAAAAAATGATCAACATTAAAAATTGCTTCAAATAACCCAAGAAAATGTTCCTGTTAAGCTATAAAAATATTGGCAAGAGGTAAAATTCAAACCAATATTTTTGGAGTCATAGAAATATTTATTTTGGGCATTTGAGTTAATCCAATAATTATTTGCATTGGATTTATATATGTGATATATTAACTATATGTCCAATAATTCTGATAATTGTTGAGGGGCTTTGGAATAATCCATTTAGTCCCTGCAAAAATTGTCAGAAGCAGAAAAATTAGTTTGGTTCAAAACCCAAATTAAAACAAATGTCAGAAATAGAAAACAGAAACAAAATTAGAAAGAGAGAGAGAGAATACCTGGCCAGCCCGTTACTGTAGCAGCCCAGCCCACTGGAGATGCCAGTCATCCCCTACCTCATGCCAGTAGGCAGGGGCGCGTGGCCTCCGCATGCCAGCACGCGCGCGGCCACCTCCTGCTTGCCGCCGCTGCTGCTGGAGGGCGCCAAGAGCGCCACGACACCGCCTGCATCTCCCTCTCCCCTCTCTGGTTCCTCCCTCTCTCCCCAGCGCTCGTGCCGTAGCCACCTGAGCGGAGACCGTCGCCGCCGACAAGCACCACCATGGCCACCGCCTCCCCCTCGCTTCCCTGACGTGTCCACGAGCACCGCCGCATCTTCCTCGTCCTCTCCACCTGTAGCGACCAGACCTCAAACAGTCTGATCTCTGTGCTCCGGTGTCATACATGGATCAGTAATGCTGACACCACACAGTACTCAGAGGATTTATAGCAGAGTAGCAATCACACACTTATTACATCGAGTGTCTCAAAAGAGAACTTATTACAATAAGTATGGCTTAAGGCCATCTAATAACGATAATAGCGGAAGGCTTGGAATATAAGTGAGTCCATCAACTCCAACGGCATCACTGAGTATAGAACCATGACCTAAAAACTCCTTAATCGTCGTCTGAAAAGTCTGCAACATTAACGTTGCAGCCCGAAAACGGGTCAGCACATGGAATATGCTGGCAAGGTAACACATAGAGAGTAATGGAATGTAACAGCTAGACTATATGCATATTTGGCTAGTGGAAAGCTCTATGGTTACAGTTTTGCGTAAAGCCAATTTTTCCCTACTTCAAAGGAATAGATTTATTTAACTATCATGGTGGTTGTTAAACATTGATAATGGTTGACAGCATTCTCAATCCCAATTAAGCATCATCATTAAACATAACCCAACAAAATTAATTTTAGAGTAACATGTTGAGATTCACATGATAATCCAAGTACTAGATACTCAATATGTCCATAACCGGGGACACGGCTAACCATGATTAGTTTATTACACTCTACAGAGGTTTGCGCACTTTTCCCCACAAGACTCGATCGCCTCCGTTTGGTTTCTCGCACTACATGGTGTTTGAGAAGACGGATGACCAAGACATAGTCTTTCAGAAGCGCTAGCACCTTACGATCGGGTAGACCGTACCACCTACATCCCCTACATCTGCTAGTATACCACTGTAAGAGTTCGCACAACTTAGTCAACTATGCTAGAGCCCATAATAGCTTGTGGCTGCCCACGAAAGTTTCTAGTATGAATAGTCTCATGATCCCTTTGAGCCTGGGTGGCGGTCCAAAAGAAAACAGGCAAGTCCTGGAATACCCAGGTGCCTCAATCCACCCAAATGCGTGTTTAAGTTGCCACCTTAGATAAACCATTAATTAACAATCTCACATCTGTCATGGATATCACTCACCCAATCCACATCTACTAGCATAGCATGGCATAATAAGAAAACGTAGAAGTAACTCCCAAAGGTTTGATAATAACAGGTAATAGGTACTACCTCATCTACTTCCCATCCCACAATTTAATTAGATCCTAATCATGCAATGTGTGAGGATTGATCTAATGCAATAAAACTGGGTAGTAGAAAAGGTATGATCAAAGTGTTACTTGCCTTGCTGATGATCCGCGAAACCTAATGATTCGAAGTAACAAGCGGCGTACTCCGGGTATTCTATCGCGGACAAACAAACAAGCATACAATAAGTACTCATCTAATGCACAGGTAAAACTCAAATAAGAGGTCTAACCAGAAGATTCAACTTAAGAACTCCGGTTTGCAAAAAGAATCAAATCGAACGAAGCAACGAAAGACAAACGGCGAAAGAAAACAACTTCATTCTAGTAATCTGGATCTAGGGCAAATTTTACAGTAACAAAAACTTGTTTAAGTTGGTTAAACGGATAAAGGGTTTCAAGACGAAACTCTAGGCGCTTGAATCGCCTGATTCCGATAAACGAGTGAAAAGTTAAACTAAAACGAAAATCGGATCAGGAATCGCGATCAGAAAAATCGCGGATTTAATCCGAGAAAAAGAAAAATGACGAACGCCAATTTTTTTAATTATTCCGCTCAGAAGAAAAAAAAGAAATACTAAATGGACTCCAAAAATTCCGAAATAAATTTTCACGGGCTTCTAAAATCAAGCCGCACAAGGTGAACATTTATTTGGGCCCTAAATGCAATTTTGAAAAACGCACATTTTTCCTAAATTCAAATAAAACACTGAAAAACTCCGAAATTAAATCTTATTTGATTTTTTATATTAAATCTTCAATATTTCTTTATTTTGGGAAAGTCATTTTATTCTCTCTCTCATATTTTTGTAATAGAAATAATTAATGATAAAATAAATAAAATCAAATGATCCTATTCTCAAAATTTGAGAAAACTCAAATATGAAAATAATGAAATCCCCAACTCTCTCCGTGGGTCATTGAGTTGCGTACAATTTCTAGGATCAACCAAAATGCAAAATAAAATATGATATGCATGATGATCTAATGTATAACATTCCAAATTGAAAATTTGGGATGTTACAAACCTACCCCCCTTAGGATGAATCTCGCCCTCGAGATTCGGGTTGGCTAGAAAATAGGTGAGGGTGGTCTTTGAGCAAATCTTCCTCTCGTTCCCAGGTGGCTTCATCCTCCGTGTGGTGGCTCCACTGAAGCTTGCAAAACTTGATAACCTTGCTGCGAGTAACTCGGCTGGCAAACTCGAGAATCTTAACTGGTTTCTCCTCGTAGGTCAAATTGTTATCCAACTGAATAGTTTCCAATGGCACTATGTCTCTCAACGGTATGTCAGCCATCTCCGCGTGACATTTCTTTAACTGAGAAACGTGGAACACATCATGAACTCCTGACAATCCTTCGGGCAATTCCAACTTGTAGGCCACTTCTCCCATACGCTCCAAAACTAGATATGGTCCTACAAATCATGGCGCTAATTTTCCCTTAACTCCAAAATGCTTTGTTCCCCAAAGTGGTGATACTCGAAGATAAGCTCTATCTCCGACTTCGTAAATTGTCTCCTTGCGTTTAGAATCTGCATAACTCTTCTGTCTGGACTGGGCTACCTTGAGCCTATCGCGAATCAACTTCACCTTCTGTTCAGACTCTCTAATCAAGTCAGGTCCAAACAACTGGCGGTCTCCAACTTCGTCCCACGATAACGGTGTCCTGCACCTCCTTCCGTACAAGGCTTCGAAAGGGGCCATCTTTAAACTGGTTTGATAACTGTTGTTGTAAGAGAACTCTGCATATGGAAAATTATCGTCCCAACTAGATCCATAATCTAGTGCACAAGCTCTCAGCATATCCTCCAAAATCTGATTGACTCTCTTAGTCTGTCCATCTGTCTGTGGATGAAAAGCTGTACTGAATTCTAGCCTGGTTCCCAAAGTTTCGTGCAACTGCTTCCAGAACTTTGAGGTAAACTGGGTTCCTCTATCTGATACGATACTCCTTGGAACTCCATGCAAACATACGATCCTGGTCATGTATATCTTTGCCAACTTAGCACTGGTATAAGTGGTCTTTACTGGGATGAAATGAGCTACTTTCGTCAATCGATCAACTACAACCCAAATCGAGTCATAGCCTGAACGAGTCCTGGGCAATCCCGTGATAAAATCCATGCCTAGCTTATCCCACTTCCATTCGGGTATCGGCAATGGTTGTAACAATCCTGCTGGCTTCTGATGCTCTGCCTTTACTCTCTAACATACATCACAAACTTCTACATACTCCGCAATATCCTTCTTCATTCCGTTCCACCAGAAAATATCCTTCAAATCCAAATACATCTTGGTATTTCCCGGGTGAATTGAATACGGTGAGTCGTGTGCCTCTTGCAAAATCAACTTCCTGATCTCCGAGTTATTGGGCACATAAACGCGGTCTTCAAACCATAAGGTGTCGTGCTCATCCTCACGAAATCCTTTAGCTTTTCCTTTGCTCAGTTTCTCCTTTATAGCGGCAATCTCTTTGTCAGCTTTCTGAGCTTCCCTGATTTTATCCATCAGGTTGACTGAATCTCCAATGCTGCTACATAGCCTCTTGGAACTATTTCCAAACATAGTTCATGAAGATTTTCTGCTAACTCCTTGGGTATTTCTCCCGTCATTAATGTATTGACATTGCTCTTACGACTTAATGCGTCTGCTACTACATTAGCCTTTCCAGGATGATAATGCAATTTCATATCATAATCTTTGATAAGCTCCAACCATCTCCTTTGTCTGAGATTCAACTCCTTCTGTGTGAAAATGTACTTTAAACTCTTATGATCCGTGTACACCTCACAATGATTTCCAATCAGAAAATGTCTCCATGTTTTCAATGCATGCACTATGGCTGCTAACTCCAAATCATGCATGGCATAATTCAACTCATGAGGCTTCAGTTGTCTTGAGGCATATGAAACAACTCTCCCTTCCAACATGAGCACTGCTCCAAGTCCTCGACGTGAAGCGTCGCAATACACCTCATAATCTTTGGTCTGGTCTGGCAAAATCAACACTGGTGAGGTAACCAAACGTTTCTTTAACTCCTGGAAACTAGCCTCACATTCCTCTGTCCATATGAACTTGGTATCCTTCTTCAACAACTCAGTCATAGGATTCGCAATCTTTGAGAAATTCTCAATAAATCTCCGGTAGTATCCTGCGAGTCCAAGAAAACTCCGGATCTCTCCAACTGTTGTTGGGGCTTCCCACTTGGTCACGGTTTCAACTTTAGCGGGATCTACTGCTATACCTTCTCCAGATATAACATGTCCGAGGAATCCTACTTCCTTCAACCAAAACTCACATTTGCTGAACTTGGCATATAATTGATGTTCTCTGAGCTTTCCAAGTACCAAACGCAAATGCTCCTTATGTTCCTCTTCATTCTTCGAATAAACCAGGATATCATCAATGAACACTACAACGAACTTATCCAAAACTCCATAAACACTTTGTTCATCATGTTCATAAAATAGGCAGGTGCATTAGTCAGACCAAATGACATAACGGTATACTCGTACAGCCCATACCTGGTAGTAAAAGCTGTCTTCGGAATATCCTGTTCTCGAATCTTCAACTGGTGGTATCCTGATCGCAGATCGATCTTGGAAAATACCTTAGCTCCTTGCAATCGATCAAACAGATCGTTGATCATTGGTAGTGGGTACTTGTTCTTGATCATTACTTCATTCAATCCTCGATAATCAACAACCATCCTTAACGATCCATCCTTCTTCTCCACTAGTAGTACTGGCGATCCCCAAGGTGAAGAACTTGGGCGAATATATCCTTTATCCAGTAACTCCTTAATCTGCTTCTTAATTTCCACCAAATCCTTTTCTGGCATCCGATATGGTCTCTTTGATATTGGCCCTGTGCCTGGCAATAGCTCAATCAAAAACTCAATATCTCTATCCGGTGGCATGCCTGGCAACTCCTCCGGAAATACATCAGGGAAATCCCTTACCACTGGTACTTCCTCCTGCACAACTCCTGTTAGGCAATTTACTTGAGTCCTCTTTGGCACATGCCGGGATACATACTTGATCCTTCTCCCTTTTGGGGTGGTAAGCAAAATTGACTTACTAGCACATTCTATATTCCCTTCATACTTTGATAACCAATCCATGCCTAATATCACATCCAATCCTTGAGATTCCAATACTATTAGGTCTGAGGGAAAAACATAGTTACCAATCCTTAATGGTAACCGATCACACCATAGACTAGCCACATACTCTGCTCCAGGCGAGGTTACTAACATGGGTGACCTAAGGGCTTGGGTTGGTAGGTTATACTTATCCACAAATCCGGGGTCATGTCTCGGAGGCATCTGAGGGTTTAGAAAATATGAGATATAAGAATAGAGGGGGTCTAAAGAGAAAACACTACCCATATGCACATGAGGCAAAAGCAAACAATTCACTTCAATCAATCAAACAAGGGCATACAATCGACCTATCTATCGCAAAAGTGCTCGGAGTACTATATTTACATGGTGGACTACTACTACTGACGAGGTGGTCTACTAGAAATATTCTACGGTCGTTGACTCCATGATATCTGCTCCAGCTTCATCAACATAGTCATCATCGCTACTATCTGCTTCCGAGTCGGTGCCGTCGATGATGATGTAGTCTTCCGGGCTAATTTTCTAAGGTTCTTCGTCTTCATCTACTGGCGTAGGGTCTCCCATAAATATTCCAATCTTCTTGATCAGGTCGTCATTCTTCTCCACTAATACTTCAATTTCCTCTTCATAATCTTCACGTGTAGCCTTGAGTTCTTCCTCCAGTTCCTTGATTCTAGTCTTTGCCTTCTTCAGGTCTATCATGTCGGCGCACATCTGGTTCTCCTGTCGTCGAATGTGCTGGTTTAACTCCTGGATAAAAGCTGCGATTGATCTATCCTTCCTGGTGCTGATCATCTCCCATTGTTCATCTCGACTCCCACAAATCTGGTAGATAGTATCCTTGAGATCCTTGCGGTAGACTTCTCCAATGCGTCCCATGGCGATGTGAGCTGCCATGCTCTTTCCTAGACTCCAAGTTGGTGCATCAAAAGAAAACTCTATGGGCTCAGTGACTGGCATAAACGTCCTTCCTGGAACTTGAACTTGAATCATCCAGCGCTCTTCTTCAGGTAAAGTGGCGTTGTAGGTTCCGGTGAAACTTGATACTCCTATGTTCAGGTATCTAGTGACTTCCTTCAAGTGACGTCCAAAGGGTGTATCTTCATCCGGTTGTGTGAACTTGTTCATTGCATCCGCCATCCTAAAGAGTAGAAAATATGAGAGGTCAGAAGAGAAGAGAGTGAATAGTGATCTAGGTCTTTAGCTTAGTGGTCGTGTCCTACAGTCAGCATGTGCTCTGATACCATCTCTGTAGCGACCAAACCTCAAACAGTCTGATCTTTGTGCTCCGGTGTCATCCCAGGATCAGTAATGCTGACACCACACAGTACTCGGAGGATTTATAGCAGAGTAGCAATCACACACTTATTACATCGAGTGTCTCAAAAGAGAACTTATTACAATAAGTATGGCTTAAGGCCATCTAATAACGATAACAGCGGAAGGCTTGGAAGATAAGTGAGTCCATCAACTCCAACGGCATCACTGAGTATAGAACCACGACCTAAAAAATCCTTAATCGTCGTCTGAAAAGTCTGCAACATTAACGTTGCAGCACGAAAACGGGTCAGCACATGGAATATGCTGGCAAGGTAACACATAGAGAGTAATGGAATGTAACAGCTAGACTATATGCATATTTGGCTGGTGGAAAGCTCTATGGTTACAGTTTTGCGTAAAGCCAATTTTTCCCTACTTCAAAGGAATAGATTTATTTAACTATCATGGTGGTAGTTAAACATTGAGAATGGTTGACAGCATTCTCAATCCCAATTAAGCATCATCATTAAACATAACCCAACAAAATTAATTTTAGAGTAACATGTTGAGATTCACATGATAATCCAAGTACTAGATACTCAAGATGTCCATAACCGGGGACACGGCTAACCATGATTAGTTTATTACACTCTACAGAGGTTTGCGCACTTTTCCCCACAAGACTCGATCGCCTCCGTTTGGTTTCTCGCACTACATGGTGTTTGAGAAGACGGATGACCGAGACATAGTCTTTCAGAAGCGCTAGCACCTTACGATCGGGTAGACTGTACCACCTACATCCCCTACATCTGCTAGTCTACCACTGTAAGAGTTCGCACAACTTAGTCAACTATGCTAGAGCCCATAATAGCTTGTGGCTGCACACGAAAGTTTCTAGTATGAATAGTCTCATGATCCCTTTGAGCCTGGGTGGCGGTCCAAAAGAAAACAGGCATGTCCTGGAATACCCAGGTGCCTCAATCTACCCAGATGTGTGTTTAAGTTGCCACCTTAGATAAACCATTAATTAACAATCTCACATCTGTCATGGATATCACTCACCCAATCCACGTCTACTAGCATAGGATGGCATAATAAGCAAACGTAGAAGTAACTCCCAAAGGTTTGATAATAACAGGTAATAGGTACTACCTCATCTACTTCCCATCCCACAATTTAATTAGATCCTAATCATGCAATGTGTGAGGATTGATCTAATGCAATAAAACTGGGTAGTAGGAAAGGTATGATCAAAGTGTTACTTGCCTTGCTGATGATCCGCGAAACCTAATGATTCGAAGTAACAAGCGGCGCACTCCGGGTATTCTATCGTGGACAAACAAACAAGCATACAATAAGTACTCATCTAATGCACAGGTAAAACTCAAATAAGAGGTCTAACCAGAAGATTCAACTTAAGAACTCCGGTTTGCAAAAAGAATCAAATCGAACGAAGCAACGAAAGACAAACGGCAAAAGAAAACAACTCCGTTCTAGTAATCTGGATCTAGGGCAAATTTTACAGTAACAAAAACTTGTTTAAGTTGGTTAAACGGATAAAGGGTTTCAAGACAAAACTCTAGGCGCTTGAATCGCCTGATTCCGATAAACGAGCGAAAAGTTAAACTAAAATGAAAAT
This sequence comes from Triticum urartu, assembly GCF_003073215.2. Classification (NCBI taxonomy): domain Eukaryota; kingdom Viridiplantae; phylum Streptophyta; class Magnoliopsida; order Poales; family Poaceae; genus Triticum; species Triticum urartu. The sequence continues at coordinate 132,707,199 of NC_053023.1, read as the reverse complement.
CGGATGAGGAATCGCGATCAGAAAAATCACGGATTTAATCCGAGAAAAAGAAAAACGACGAACGCCAATTTTTTTTAATTATTCCTCTTGGAAGAAAAAAAGAAAAAAAAGAAATACTAAACGGAATCCAAAAATTCCGAAATAAATTTTCACGGGCTTCTAAAATCAAGCCGCACAAGGTGAACATTTATTTGGGCCCTAAATGCAATTTTGAAAAATGCACATTTTTCCTCAATTCAAATAAAACACCGAAAAACTCCAAAATAAAATCTTATTTGATTTTTTTATTAAATCGTGAATATTTCTTTATTTTGGGAAAGTCATTTTATTCCCTCTCTCATATTTTTGTAATGGAAATAATTGATGATAAAATAAATAAAATCAAATGATCCTATTCTCAAAATTTGAGAAAACTCAAATATGAAAATAATGAAATCCCCAACTCTCTCCGTGGGTCATTGAGTTGCGTAGAATTTTTAGGATCAACCAAAATGCAAAATAAAATATGATATGCATGATGATCTAATGTATAACATTCCAAATTGAAAATTTGGGATGTTACAGCACCGAGCTACACGACGCCGGAGGCCCTGCTTCATCGCCACCATTGTCGTCTTCGGCCTCGGTTGCCGTGGATCGCCAACATCGAATTCGCGGCAACCAAAGCTTCCCCGAGCCCATTGAGCTGCTCTGCGAGATCGCCGTGAGCTCCTCCTTCTTTTCCCCCCTGTCCCCTCACTTCCGCACGTGCTCTAGCCCCGATCCCCAACCGTGACTGGAGCTCTTCGCCGCCGGTCATGAGGCCGCCGTAGAAAGAGCTAGCAAAGCTCGCGTCCGGGCTTGTCTTCGTGATCAGCACGCTCCTAGGAGCCGAACGCACCCACTCACTCTTCCTGAGGTGCGCCGTAGCGCCTAACCCGCTAATGCCGAACGCTGGCCGCCACCACGAGCTCAACTCCGGCGAGCTCACTCCACCCAGCTCCTCCCACATGCCCTACCAGATGCGCGCGAGCCCCAGCTACGCGTAGGACCAAACCGCGGCCAATTTGGTCGACCGTGGGTAATTTCCGAGGCCCTCTGCCGTCTCGGGCTTCGCCGGCGACGAGCCGCGGGTCAGCTCCGGCGAGTTAACCCAAGGGTTTGACCCCGTCTGACCTTGTTTGACCTACCAGGGTCAGTGACGCGCGGGCCCACCCTGTTAACCTCTAATTAGTTTTAGGTTAGTGCTAACTAACTTAGATTAATTAGTATAGTCACTGACTAGTGGGCCCACTGCCCTAATAGTTTTAACTTAATCTCTAATTAGAGCAAGTGCCACTGACATGTGGGCCCAGGCCTTAACTAATCTAGATTAGGTTAGTTTAATTTTAATTAACCCTGGTAGTTAACTGTGTCACTGACGTGTGGACCCCACACGTCAGGTTTGACCTGGACCGAGCCGTTGACCTGATGACATCATCTTGATGTCATGGTGACGCTGTTACTATTTTCTGAAATTTGAATAAATCAGAAAAGGTTTAGAAAATTTCAGAAAATAGTTAAAACTTCAAAAATTCATAGAAATTCAACCGTAACTCCAAATAAGATAAATTATATATGAAAAATTATCAGAAAAATCCAATCTATCCATCTGTACCATTTTCATGCTTGTTTGAGCAAGTTAACCTCACTGTTTAGGATGAAATATGATTAGGGCAAAGTTCATAATAGGTTTGGAGTTGGAATTTGATGTAGTTTTGAATTCCACTTCAATTAAAATGAATTTCTGTCACATTAGCCCAAATCACAGCATATTGCCATGTCATGATCATGCATCATATTGTTGCATTACATTGATTGTATTCTTCCTTGTTTGCCGGTAATTGCCCCCTCTCAGTAGACGATGTTTCCGACGTTGTGATCGATGACACCGATGAAGAGCTATACTATCTTCAGAAGTGCCAGGCAAGCAAAACCCCCTTGTTCATTCCAATACAATCCCACTCTCTCGCTCCTGCTCTCTTTTACTGCATTAGGACAACACCGTTTCAATTGTTACATGCTGCGGTAGCTGAACCCCTTTCCTCTACATGACCTATCATTGCCACAATAAATAGATGAAACCCACTAGCATGAGTAGGAGTTGTTTGAGCCCTAATGTGCCTACTCATTCATGCTTGTTTGTCATGCCTGCTACTGCTTAGAGTTGAGTCAGGTCTGATTCATCGGGGATGAATTGGAATGGTGTTGAACATGTCCTACTGTGTGTGAGCTAAGTGTGTGAACACGATTTGGTAAAGGTAGCGGTGAGAGGCCATGTAGGAGTACATGGTGGGTTGTCTCATTGCAGCCGTCCTCAGGAACTGAGTTCTGTGTTTGTGATCCATGAACAGTTACTACCACACATTGGGTTCCGGTAACTCGGCCCCTCTCGGCTTATTAATCAACTTGATCTCTGTCCAGGAGTTGCAATTAGTTTCTGGTGTTGGTAGGTAGTGTTAGTAGTCTACCAAGTGGCACCCGGTACAGGTGGGCATGGGCAGACTAGGCACAGTGGCACGGTGTACCAAGTGGCACCCAGATGGTGGGCTTGGGAACCCTGCTCACATCGTTTGGGGTCGTGAGTGACACCCCGGCCGGATCTCCTTGCAGATGGAACCCGAATAGGCGATAAACCTGGGCTAGAGACTTGTTGGTTAGTCAGGTCGTGGCCGACACCCTCGCCCGACTTCCGCTTGAAGGTTGCCGAGGTACATGACGTGTACAGGGTGATAAGTGGCGAGAGCGTGTGTGAAGAAGTACACCCATCCAGGGATATCATTATCTATTCGAATAGCCGGATTCCTCGGATATGGAAACTTGGACCCCTTGCATAGTTCATAGACAAGTGAAAGTGGATACTCTAAAACTCGCAAGATAAGCGTGAGTGCTATGGATGGCGTTCTCGCAGGGAGACGGGAGCGGATCCATAGTGGTGTATTGGTATGGTGAATTTCTGGACTCGTGTGCGCCACCTCAAAAGAGTTACTTGCAGTCGTAGTTCAGGATAGCCACCGAGTCAAAGCTGGCTTGCTGCAGTTAAACTCCACCACCCCCTTTGTTGATACCGATGCATATGTAGATAGTTCTGATGTAAGTCTTGCTGGGTACATTTGTACTCACGTTTGCTTAATTTATGTTTTTGCAGAGAGATTTTAGTCTCGCTAGTAGTTCCGTGTGGACTTCGACGTATAGCTTGATACCTGAGCTACGATCTTGTGCCCTCGGCAGGGTCTGGTAGATAGTCAGGCTTCTCAGCCTTTTTCATTTGTAGATGTTTGTACTTAGACATGTTAAGCTTCCGCATGTGCCTTGACTTGTATGCTCTGAATGATGGGTCATGAGACCTGTTGGGGATATTACCATTGGGCGTAAACCGGCCTATCTAGGCCGGGTTAACTTCATCAGTAGTTAATTATGTTAAAGCCCAAGAAGACAGATGAGAGCTCAAGGCCCATAGTCGGTTCAAGGCCTGTAGCCATAAATCGGCGTTGCTATTTGACTTGTATTATAAGTTAGGAATAAGTAGAGACCAAACCGGACACATATATGAGCCGGTATTGGGACTCTGTGAACCGACGAGCGTCACCCGTGTATATAAAGGGATGACCCGGCGGCGGTTCAAGGACAACAGACAACAACTCGAGACTTAGGCGAAGCTTGTTTGCTCCCTAGTCATCGAAACTCCATCAATTCCATCACAACTAGACGTAGGCTTTTACCTTCATCGAAGGGGCCGAACTAGTATAACTCTCTTGCGTCCCTGTGTCCGCTTTAACCCCTTCAAGCTAACCCGTCGCGATGGCTCCACGACTAAGTCCTTTCCCTAGGACATTTGCCGTGACAAAACCACGACAGTTGGCGCCCACCGTGGGGCTATCGCACGATGGTTTCAAGTTCTTGGAGGGCCTCTTTGAAGGACTCGAGGGCTACGCTGTGGGTCGGATGACTAAGAGTCATCGCGGCAAGCTCTACATCGATGATGCAGGCTGGGGCCCCGAGGCCGGCTCAGTTGAGTACGGGTACCGGGTACCCTTTGGTGGCATACACGTTTTCATCGGCAAGATCGGTGAACCGGACCCTGAGCCGGACATCTGCACCGACCTCGTCGAAACGACTCAGCGTGCGCGGTCCGCCCGGGTTAAACCGGCCGTGAAGCATGCCTTCGTGGGAGTCATCCATGGAGGAAGTTACGAGGATGGATCGGAATCTCGCGGCGAGACCGTCGTTTATTCCGGCGACGAGTCATCAATCGGAGAAACCGAATCTCTATATCAGCTACAAGATGGCCGGATTGGGGGCTGTTCCGACAGCGACAGTATTCCAGACCCCTTTGATCTACCCAACCGAGTTGGAATATTCATGACCGGCACACAAGCAGCGCTTCATTCTTCGACTGCTGCGCCAATAACCTCTGGTTCAGCAACGGCGACAGCTGCCGAGGCAAGAAGCTCTGCACGCCCGCCGGCTCAAGTTCTATCAGATCTATTTGATGCATTGGCTGTGCTTATGGCAGAAGCTAATCCGGCGGATCAGGAAGTCCACAACGCGGAGATTGCAAAGGTGAAGGAACAGATCGCCCAGGCCAAGGTGGACCTGGCAGCTGAGAATGCCAGGATGACCACAGAGTGGGCCGCTTTAGACGCACAAGCCTATAGGCTCATGTTGGACCAGAACGCGTCGCATGAAGTCATGAGGAGGAAGTACCGATCCCGTTTGCCTTCGGTTTTCGAGGCCAGAGACCTTTTCAACACCCCAGGAGCAGGAACCAGTAATCCGCTGGAGGGGAACCGGGCGGAAGCTCCTGGGACCGGTACGCCAGTTCAGCCCCGTCTGATGGATCTGCCTCGTCAAAATACTATTATACCTCAGGCTGTTTCAACACCTCCGGGTCACTACTCCAACCCAATGGACAATCTTGTTGCCGCTGCTGCACGGCTGGAGGCCATTCCAATTGAAGGCGACTCACCGCAGGCGATAGAGACGCGACGGGTCAAGGAGCTTCTTAGGACAGCTTTGGACCAACAGGAAGCATACTCATACAGCCGCGACCGGATCCACTCGACCCCTCGCCCAAGCCGGAGCTATAGCAGGCGTATGGATGAACCAGCAGTGTCAAGCAATGAACGACGTGGAGCACCCCATGGCAACAACCCGTCGGGTGGTGCTGATAATGCTTAGGAGGTGGTGGACCGGGCCCGAGCACGCAGGGAGGCCAAGTTAGCCGCACAGTATCAGGCTCGGCAGCTTACGCCGGTTCGTCCAACTATCTCGGTCGAACCCGGTGTTACTTCTAGTTCTTTGGGGGCGCCTTGCCTTGTCCCCGCTTTACTCAATGTGCGCCTGCCCAAGGATTTCAAGGGCCCGCGCAAGGTACCAAATTACACGGCGGATCAACCCCCAAAGACGTGGGTGGAGAGCTATGAGATGGCCATGGAGATGCTTGATGTGGATGATGCGGCATGTGCGAAGTACTTCACCATGATGCTTGAAGGAATGGCCCGCACCTGGTTAAAAAGCTTACCGGCCAACTCTATCAGTTCATGGGCCCAATTACGAGCCCGGTTTATCAGTAATTTCAAGGATACATGTAAGCAGCCTATGTCGATAGTGGACTTAGCTGCCTGTGTCCAGGAGGAAGGAGAATCGACGACTCATTGGGTGCGCCTGGTCTCACAAGTGTTGCATTCATCAGACCGCATCAACGCTGACACTGCAGTCTTAACCCTAGAAGGCAACTGCCGGTTTGGGCCCCTAAAGCTGAAGTTGGGACGGATGAAGCGCCATTGCACTGACATGGGGACCCTCATGGCTGCTTTGGTAAAGTATGCTGATTCTGATAGTAGCAAGGATCCCGAGTCTGATGATGACAAGGCAGGGAAGGGAAAGAGGAACAGCAACTCCAAAGGTCAGCAGCATCACTTGGCAGGCAATGGTGGCGGAGGCAAGCGTAAAGCGGATGGTAACATGGACTTTGTGGCTAATACCAACGCGCAGGACAAGGGCCAACGACGCAAGGGTAAACCGCCAAATCACAGTGGGGCACGCAACCCTAACCCGGACTGCCTAAATTATCTACTGAGCCAGCCTTGTCCAAGACATGGGACGAAGGAGGTGCCAGCAAACCACCTTTGGAAGGATTTCTTCATTATGCAGGAGTTCAAGAATTCTAATGCTTTCCGGTATGATCACGGCTCCGGCGGTGGCTCAGGATCCGGGCCGGGTTACGGTGGAGGAAATTCTGGTTCATGATTTAATGGTAATCCGGGCGGACATAATAATCAAAATAACCAGAACAACCAGGGTGGTTACAACTAGCAGCAGCAACTGTCAGGTTACCAGAGCAACCCAAAGCAGTTGAATAGTGGGCAGTACCATGTCTTCACCCCTAGCTTGGACAAGTGAGACCGGAAGGTTCAGAGGCGGGCAGTCAACTTTGTTGAACCGGCCGTGCCCCGTTATTTACGCTGGTCTGAATAGCCAATCATATGGAGCAGAGAGGATCACCCTCCCCAGGTTGATAATCCGGGTCAGTTGGCTCTGGCGGTGGCGCCTCAGGTGGGAGGTTACAAGTTCACCAAAGTGCTCATGGATGGAGGGAGCAGCATTAATATCTTGTACTATGAGACCTTCCGTTGTATGGGACTAACAGATAAAAATCTCAAACCGTCTAATACGGTGTTCCACGGTGTGGTACCTGGCAAGTCAGCATATCCTGTCGGTAAGATAGCTCTGGAAGTGGCCTTTGGAGATGACCATGATTCCAGGTCGGAAACATTGACGTTTGAAGTGGTGAAAATCCAAAGTCCATATCACGCCCTGTTTGGGCGACCGGCCTATGCCAAGTTTATGGCACGGCCTTGTTATGTGTATTTGCGGCTCAAAATGCCGGGTCACAAGGGGACAATAACGGTTCACGGAAGCCGTAAAATCGCTTTGGAGTGCGAGGAAGGAGATGCGGCCTACGCAGAGTCGGTTTGTGCCACCGAGGAGCTGAAGTATTATAAGGACAATGTTGATCCGGCGGACATGACTCCATTAAAGAAGCCAACTACGGAGCATGATCCGGCCCTGAAGTTCAAATCGGCAGCAGAAACTAAGCTTGTTGACTTCGTACCTGGCGATTCGTCCAAGCAGTTCAGCATCAGTGCCAACTTGGATCCGAAATAGGAAAGCGCGCTCATTGAGTTCATCCATGAGAATCGGGACATTTTTGCATGGAAGCCCTTTGACATTCCAGGTGTACCGAGGCAACTCGCTGAGCACACCCTTAATGTGGATCCTAAATACAAACCGGTGAAACAGTTCCTCCGCCGGTTTAACGAAGAAAGACGCAAGGCGATTGGAGAAGAGGTAGCCAGGCTCTTAGCAGCTGGTTTTATTGTTGAAGTTTTTCACCCTGAGTGGCTTGCCAATCCGGTGCTAGTCCTTAAGAAAAACGGCACCTGGCGCATGTGTGTGGATTACACAGATCTTAATAAGGCTTGTCCAGCAGATCCTTTTTCCCTCCCCCGTATTGATCAAATTATTGATGCTACTGCGGGTTGTGAGCGTTTATGTTTTTTGGATGCATATTCTGGCTATCATCAGATCAAAATGGCAGTTAAGGAGCAGGAGAAGACGACATTCATAACTCCCTTTGGAGCCTTCTGCTATGTGTCTATGCCCTTTGGGCTCAAGAGTGCCCAGGCAACTTATCAACGGTGTGTACAAAATTGTCTTCACAAGCAGATTGGCCATAATGTACATGCTTACGTGGATGATATCGTGGTTAAGTCCAGGGAGAAGGAGACTCTGGTTGACGATTTGAAGGAAACCTTCGATAACCTGAGGACGTACAAGATGATGCTTAATCCGGACAAGTGTGTCTTTGGTGTACCGGCAGGCATGTTATTGGGTTTTCTGGTGTCCAACAGGGGAATTGAGGCTAATCCGGAGAAGATCACAGCCATCACCTCCCTGGCTAAACCGAAGTGCATCAATGATGTTGAACGCCTAGCAGGCCAGATTGCCACGTTAAGCCAGTTTATCAGCCGCCTTGGTGAGAAGGCAATCCCTTTGTATCAGATGTTGAAGAAGACGGATCAGTTCGTCTGGAGTTCCGCTGAGCATTTGAAGACTTAAAGCGGCAATTGGCCAATCCTCCTGTGCTCGCCGCTCCCATTGACAAGGAGCCGTTACTGCTATATGTTGCTGCTAATGCTCATGCGGTCAACGTGGCTATTGTGGTGGAGCGAAAGGAGGCAGGTAAGGAGCATCCGGTTCAACGTCCAGTCTATTATATGAGCGAGGTACTCATTGAGTCCAAACAAAGGTATCCGCATTGGCAGAAGCTAGTGTACGGAGTTTTTATGGCAAGCCGGAAGCTTAAGCAATACTTCCAAGGGCACCCAATTACGGTGGTCAGTTCTGCTCCTTTGGGGGATATCATCCAGAACCGGGAAGTGACTGGCCGGATTGCCAAATGGGCTATAGAGCTTGGGACGCACGGATTGAAGTATGTGCCTCGGACGGCGGTTAAGTCTCAAGCACTTGTTGATTTCATCAATGATTGGACGGAAATGCAAGCACCTGAAGAAAAGCCAGATCACACATATTGGACCATCCATTTTGACGGATCCAGGCAATTGGAAGGCTCGGGGGCTGGAGTCGTATTAACTTCCCCATGAGGTGATAAGTTTTGTTACGTTCTCCGCTTAATGTTCCCTTGTACTCACAATGTAGCTGAGTATGAAGCCTTGCTCCATGGTCTCCGGATGGCTAAGGAGATGAACCTAAGTCGAGTTAAGTGCTTCGGTGACTCGGACCTCGTGGCTCAACAAGTATCTGGCACTTGGGACTCCAAGGACCCACTCATGGCAGCATATCGTCGTGAGGTGGATATTGTTGCAGGTCACTTTAAAGGCTATCTGGTGGACCACGTGGACCGACGAAAGAATGAAGAGGCGGACGCTTTAAGCCGGCTGGGCTCTCAGCGCAAACCAGTCCCGCCCAATGTTTTTCTGGATATGCTACACAACCCGTCGGTAAAGCTCCCTGGTGAAGCGGATTTGGCTATTCCTGATCTGGAGGCTCAATTGGTGGCAGCTTTTCATGTCATTCCGGATTGGACGCTTCCTTACCTGGCGTACATGAACTGGGGCGAGTTACCAGAGGATGAGATTCTGGCCCGACAGATAATCCGGTGGTCCAAGTCCATGACTATTGTCAATGGCGAGTTGCATCATTGCAGTGTATCAGGGGCGTTTCAACGCTGTGTGTCTCCTGAAGAAGGCTGTGAAATTTTGCGTGAGATCCATGAAGGAGATTATGGTCACCACGCCGGTTCAAAATCTTTGGTAGCTAAAGCATTTCGCCATGGCTTCTATTGGTTAACTTCTCATGCTGATGCGGAGGATCTGGTCAGACGATGTGACGGTTGCCAAAAGTTTTCAAGACGTGCTCATGTGCCGGCTCAAGAATTGAGAATGATTCCAATTACTTGGCCGTTTGCGACTTGGGGGCTGGATATGGTTGGGCCTTTCAAAAGGTCCAACGATAAGAAGACCCACCTCCTGGTGGCGGTTGACAAGTTTACAAAGTGGGTGGAGGCAGAACCTGTTAGCAAGTGTGATGCGGCCATGGCGGTTCAGTTCATCAAAAAAGTGATTTTCCAGTTTGGCTTTCCACACAGTATCATCACAGATAATGGTACCAATTTGTCCAAGGGTGCCATGAAGGAGTTCTGCGAACGGGAGCACATCCGGCTTGATGTTTCATCAGTGGCACACCCACAGTCCAATGGTCAAGCAGAAAGGGCTAATCAAGAGATCTTGAAAGGCATCAAGCCCCGGCTTATGGTTCCTTTGCAGAGAACACCGGGTTGTTGGGTAGAAGAGTTACCATCTGTGCTATGGAGCATCAATACTACACCCAACAGATCAACAGGATACACACCGTTCTTCATGGTTTACGGAGCGGAGGCGGTTCTCCCCAGTGATATCCGTCATGACTCACCTCGTGTGGCGGCTTATGTTGAAGCGGACAATGAGACAGCACGGCAAGACGCTTTGGACCTGTTGGATGAAGAACGTGACATAGCAGCCGCCCGCTTGGCGATTTACCAACAGGATCTTCGTGGTTATCACAGTTGCCGAGTCAGAACCAGAACCTTTTAGGAAGGAGATTTGGTGCTTCGGCTCATCCAAAATCACACTGATATGCATAAGCTATCCCCACCTTGGGAGGGACCTTTCGTGGTCAGCAAGAATTTGCACAACGGGTCATACTATCTGATCGATGTTTGAGAGCATAAAGACTCACGTACATCAGAGGAGGAGACTAGCAGGCCGTGGAACATAGCTCATCTTCGGCCTTACTATACCTGAGCCATTGGCTCTACTTATGTACATATTATGACGATGTATATATTATGATATAATAAACCGGAACCTCAGCTAAAGTGGGGTATCTGTCCTTTTACATCATGTGTGGTTACACGGAGTTGTTCTAAAGCGGCCTTCGGTTTACCCCTTGAGTTAGCTTTTCAAAAGCATCATGTTATATCACTTGGGGGCTTGGTCGTGTCCGAACCAATGCAACACCTCTTGATAGGCGAGAGCCACCAGATCACTTGGGGACTTGGTCACGTCTGAACCAGTCACACCTCTTGATTGGCCTAAGGCCACAGAATCACTTGGAGGCTTGGTCGAACCCGAACCATTGCCACGCCTCTTGATCGGCATAAATGCCACGGTTTCATTTGGGGACCTGGCTGACTTGAACCATAGCTACACCTATCGGGAGCTTGTTTATGTCCGACCATGGTAACGCCATCTGATTGGCTCAAATAAGCCTCTTTTCGCAAATGGTTTTATCATTGCCTTTGCTTCACAATTTTCTTTGATAGATATTTCTTTCTTTTTGTTGCGTTTTTTAAACCGACAAAATTTTAAAACCGGTTCACACTGTCAATTGACGGAACACCGTTCATTTTTAATCTGGAGACTATTTTCCCGGTTTAATTTTTTGTTAACATCCTATTACGGAGTAACACGGTGCTTTATTATAACCCGGCACGGTTTACGTGGTAAACCGGCATTATATATATACAGGAGCTGCTATCTCCTCCAACAGTGTGGGTTTATGAAACCTCCGTTTCAAGATTGGCTAAGCCAACTTCATGCCCAACGATGGCAGGTATCATGTATCTCAAAGATTTGATCATATGCTTACATTTCAGATATTTTGATTTCACATATGCAGACATCATACTCCGCCTGACGGTACAACCGCGGTGGCACTTTAAGATTTTTATATTGCATAAAATACTTTGGAAAGTTCATCACCCAAAGGAAGAACAAGTTGCAGTAATTATGCACGAAGGCATATCAAAATCAAGAGTATCGGCTAGCCTATTACAAGGCAACACGGTGCCCAAAACAAGAACATTGTTTTTTCAAAGGAGAAGCAGTTTAAACCGGCTTCCGGTTCAAGCTTGGTCACCAGCCTGGCCTGATGGTTGTGGGTCATCCCGCGCCGCTTCAACTTCAGTTTCTCTACCCAGCGGCTGGAAATCAACAGTTGTCCAGTCGATTCCCATTAATGCTCAAAAGACAGCTTCATCATGGATCAACAACGACGGTTCAATATCAGGAGCGTAAGTATGCTTACGGATTGGAGGGATAAGATTTTTCGCTTCATGAATTGGTGCAGCTACTCGCTTGTTTTGATTGTCATATTGGGATTGATAATGAGACAAGTCTGCTTCTTCAGCCAATTGACAAGCTAGCGGACGCACCTCCCGGTTTATTGCTCGCAGATCCGCTTCACTAAACTCTGAGCCGTCTTCCTTCAAGATGGGATAGCCCTGAGCCGCTTCAATAGGATCAAAATCCGGCACCCAAGATTTTGCCCGGATTAAGGCATTGATCGCACCGGTTCGAGTAGCAGATTTCTTCAGCTCTTCAACCCGGGCAGGAAGCACCGACAGTTTCTGGAGAGTGTCCTGAATCAAAGTGGGCGCCGGCTTGTTGTGGGATGCAGTACAGATGATCCGCTATGCACCAGTGTACAGTTGTTCGATCAACATATAGGCAGCTTTCAATTTCTTCCGCACATCTGACCCCAAATGACCAATGCGTGTCCCTGAAATATCACAAAGGGTTAACACACCGGCAGCTCTGTAAGACGGCAGAATCAATTCAGAAATCAAACCGGCTTACCAAAGATAGCAGCGGTCATGGCATGCACGTGCCGTTTTATGTTGGTCAGTTCATCCACCACCAGTTTTAGTGCAGCCTCGGCGTCTTCTGCTCGTTTGGTTAAAGCGGATTTTTCAGTAGCCCAATCCGCCCGCTCCTTCTTGAAATCCTTCTTAAGCTGTTCCATGACGCTTAAGGCGCTGGTCAACTCCTCTTTTTCTTTTGAGGTTTCAGTCCGTTGGGACTTCAGATTTTCTTGGAGATCGGCGATTTGGGTCTCTTTTGTCTTCAGCTCAGCCTGCATACAGACAGTTATATGATTCAGCAAGCAGTGCAAGAATTGAAGCACCAACCACATAACAAGTTATGCACTTGGCGCTTGGGGGCTAATGCCTATTTGATCTTCATATTTCACTTGATTATAAAGTCCCAAGATCAATACAAGTATTCAACTTGGCACTTGGGGGCTAATGGCTATTTGTTCAAATAAGTTCTGATTCGGCGATATTAATTACTTAAGTCCTGGTTTAACTACACTAAGTTGAACCGGCCCTTGGGGGCTACATCAGCGAATTTCGAGGCATTAAGATTTATATTAGTAAGTCCCGGTTTGAAAGAAGATTACAAACCGGTCCTTGGGGGCTAGGTGAGTCAGCAAGAATTGAAGCATACAAGCAGGAAAGAGCATATGGAAGTTACCTCATATTTATCTTTCATCATGTTAACCAGACCGGCTTCATAGTCATGACTGGTATACAGCCGGTTCAGATAGCCGGAATGGATGTCTTGGGCGTTCAGAGCAGCGTAAGTCGCCAGATCAACATTCCACTTGCCCTTGCCAAAGGCAGCACATTCTTCCTTGGCAGTATGTTTAGACAAAGCGACAGGATTGCTTGGCTCTTTATGGCCAATGCCAGTAATAACAACTTCATCATCCTTGGCGTCGCCGGTTTGCATTGGGGCCGTCAGTTTATCAGTAGACTTGGATGGACTAGTGTATTTCTCAATCCGAATGGGGCTTCTGGGCTGGTCAACAGGACCGTAGGTATCAACATGTCTCTCTTTAGTAATAAAATCATCATCTTGTGGTGGTGGGTCGTTTGGCACATCCTCACGGATGGCTGCTTCAGGGTTGAGTACTCTATCCGGTTCAGGAATAGCATCTTCTTCAGCCGCTTTATCTAGGCGAGTCTTCTTGCTTGGCTTAGGCTTGGCCCTGAAAGGAGTAACAAAGGTCAGTACAGTATATGCTACAAAGTAATACACCATAAGCATTACGATAAGTATGGCTTACCCAAGCACCGTTTTGAGCGGCGGCAGCTGGGTAGCTGATGACTCGCCAGATGATGAATGGGAAGTGACCTGATAATCGGAGTCAGACGGATTAAGAGGTTGACGAAAACAGCCCATTTTAAGACAAGCACTGATAGACAAATTAGAGACCTCTGAATGGCGTTTCCGAACCGGACTATTCGGTAAACCGGCGGAGGTAACTACCTGGCCACTATGCCAGGTCGTGCGGCGAGCTTCGTGCTGTTGGGTCTTCATAAGAAATTTGGGATCCAAGTAAGCAAGAGGATGAGAAAATTTAACCTTCCGGTTTGCCTGACGGATTTTTAGTGAAGGCAAAGGATCTGAATCGGAGGAAAGAATAATTACCTCTGCAACATCAGCATGACTGGCTTCAACATCATCTTGACAAATATCATCATCAATAAGGCGCGTGAAAAATAAGCCAAGTGAATCAAGTTCTACCTCAAGGTCCGGGTTACCCACATCGTCATCAGTGGCCGGATCAGAGGATGCAGTGGTTCTTTTCCTGTGGGTAGTCTTCTTCATAGCTTTAGTCTTTTGCCGGATTGATCTTTCCGGTTTGTCTGGTTTTTCTGGTTTCTCCTGCGGCAGTTTCTTGCTCCAAAACGGATGATTGCCCTATTTAAACAGGCATTGATATTAAACAATGACCAGATATATCAATAACAGGTTCAGAAAAAAGAACAATCAAACTCTTACAGCTGGCGGTTTGTTGGTGGCACAGAAGGGAAGCAGGCCGGTTCGAGCACAGACGTGTTCCGGTTCATTCAGCATTTTATTCACAGCCTCTGTGATTTCTTCGTCGGTAAGCTGGATGTTAGCATGTCGCAATGGGTCATCAACACTGCCAGTATACTCGCACATCAAACCGGAGCGCTGACTAAGGGGCAGTATGCTCCATGATATCCAACAGCGAGCGAGATCAACTCCTATTAAACCATTGGCCATGAAGGCTCTGAGCTTGGACAGTTGAGGAGCGTATTTGCTTCTCTCCTTGGCAGTCAACCTTTGCGGAAAGCGGTGTGTATTGCTAAGCCGCTCCGGACGAAAGCCAGGCAAAGGATTTTCACTAGCAGGGGAGGTGTCTTTGCAATAGTACCATGTTTGATTCCACTCTTTGGGGTGACTGTGCAGCTTGGTGTGAGGGTATGTGACCTCTTTCCTTTTCTGAATCGCCACACCGCCCAATTCCATATTGGAACCGTGAGAAAACTCAGTACGGCGGTTTAGATGGAAACAGTCTCTGAACAACTCTTCTGTGGGCTCCTCTTGAAAGAACACCTCACAGAGCACTTGGAAGTGACACATGTTTGTAACAGAGTTGGGCCCAGTGTCTTGTGGGTGGAGTTGAAAATCGGCTAAAACGTCCCGGTAAAATTTAGAACCGGGCGGCTTAAAGCCCCAGGCTAAGTGATCTACGAAAACGACTACCTCTCCTTCTTGAGGTGTGGGAGGGCATTCTTTGCCAGGGGCTCTCCAATGGATGGTGTTTTTGCTGCCTAAAGTGCCGATCAGGACTAAATTGTTCAGTTGAGTCTCTGTGACGCGAGAAGGAACCCAGTTGCACTCATATACTTGCTTGGCCATGATGAAATCCACAAGATAGGTAATTCCGGTTCAAGAATGCATTGATTAAAGTGCACTGGTATGTACAATGTTAAACCGGAGACAGCTCTATCTAAACTGGAGTTTTATGAAGCAACAACATAAGGCGGTTCAACAAGGGGACTAATGGTATATACCGGTTTGGCAATTTTTCAATAAAGTTAAACCGCCGGATCTAAGCACTGAAACAGTTGAGATTGCAGATAGATAAGTGTACAGAAACAGATTTCACAAGATTTCTCTACAGCGACGGATCTGAAGCAAGTTCAGAAAAGAAGGAAAATATTCAAGGTTCAAAAAAGAACAGTACCGAATCAATGGGCAGAGATACATGTAGATCTACGGTCTTGAGGCATATAAGTAAAGGCGGATGCTAAGAACTACCGCTACACAGAGCAAAGGTTCACAGGTTCATCTAGGATCTATCATACGAGTACGAAGCAGACGATGAAGTCTGAAGAACATGGAAACCCTAGAACGGATCTACGGAGGAAAAGGTGAAGAACTCACCGGAGCCGAGGAAGAAACAAAAGGTCGCCACGATGCTCTGGTACAGTCAGGGTGATGCAGCGGCCAAGGTTGGAGCAGAGGTCGTCGACGGCGGCGGAGCTCCGAAGCTGGACGACACGAGGAAGACGAAGCAGAAGGGCACGAAGGGGAAAAAAGAAATGACCCTTCGGTCCTATTTATAAGGCAAGGGACAGGATTCAGGTGCAAAAATCAAGGGACCGTGGGTTTGGAAATGAAGCTGTCGCCTTAATTGTTGGAGACCTATTAAACAAAAAACAAAAAGGGAGTATCATGGATAAGGTTCTTCATAACAGGTGACGTCACGCTGGTTTACAACGACCAGAGAAGATGACATCACGGCGGTTCAACAAACTACAAGAAGATGTTGAAGGTGAAGATTTTTGCTAAGGATTGACATGAACCTGTTCAAATCAATCTGGGGCCTAATGTTGGGGATATTACTATTGGGCGTAAACCGGCCTATCTGGGCCGGGTTAACTTCATTAGTAGTTAATTATGTTAAAGCCCAAGAAGACAGATGAGAGCTCAAGGCCCATAGTCGGTTCAAGGCCTATAGCCGTAAACCGACGTTGGTATTTGACTTGTATTATAAGTTAGGAATAAGTAGAGACCAAACCGGACACATCTATGAGCCGGTATTGGGACTCTGTGAACCGACGAGCGTCACCCGTGTATATAAGGGGACGACCCGGCGGCGGTTCAAGGACAACAGACAACAACTCGAGACTTAGGCGAAGCTTGTTTGCTCCCTAGTCATCGAAACCCCATCAATTCCATCACAACTAGACGTAGGCTTTTACCTTCATTGAAGGGGCTGAACTAGTATAACTCTCTTGCATCCCTGTGTCCGCTTTAACCCCTTCAAGCTAACCCGTCGTGATGGCTCCACGACTAAGTCCTTTCCCTAGGACATCTGCCGTGACAAAACCACGACAAGACCCATGTTTGTAATATCTCGCTCCTCGGAGCCTAATGAATAAATACTTGAGTCGTAGAGTTATGCTGTGATGCCATGTTGTATTTATACATATCAAGCATATTGTGTGTATGATTGAAATGCTTGGTATGTGTGGGATCCGACAACCTAGTTGTTTATCCTTGGTAGCCTCTCTTATGGGGAAATGTAGTCTTGTGCTTCCATGAGCCATAGTAGTCCGCTACAGCCCGGTTCACCAGAGTCCTGCTAGCCCAGCACTACTGCTCCAAAAAACTTGACTGGCCGGCATGTGATTCACTTCGTTCCTGTGTCTGTCCCTTCAGGGAAATGTCACGTGGTGACATCCGGAGTCCTGCCTAGCCTGCTACAGCCCGGTTCACCAGAGTCCTGTTAGCCCAGTGCTACAGCCCGGATTCGCACACTGCTGACTGACATGCTTGATGTTGATTCATGTATGCCTGTCCCTGTAAGTTAGTGCCACTTTGGGTTCACGACTAGTCATGTCGGCCCGGGTTCTCTGTCATATGGATGCTAGCGACACTATCATATACGTGAGCCAAAAGGCACAAACGGTTCCGGGCCATGGTAAGGCGACACCCGTGGGAATACCGTGCGTGAGGCCGCAAAGTGATATGAGGTGTTACAGGCTAGATTGGTGTGACCTAGAATCGGGGTCCTGACATTTTGGTGATCAACTTGCGAGTTCCGTGACCTCGTGAACTTATGCATAGGGGTTGGCACACGTTTTCGTCTTGACTCTCCGGTAGAAACTTTGGGGCAATCTTTGAAGTTCTTTGTGTTGGTTGAATAGATGAATCTGAGATTGTGTGATGCATATCATATAATCATACGGACGGATACTTGAGGTGACATTGGAGTATCTAGGTGACATTAGGGTTTTAGTTGATTTGTGTCTTAAGGTGTTATTCTAGTACGAACTCTATGATAGATTGAATGGAAAGAATAGCTTCGTGTTATTTTACTACGGACTCTTGAATAGATCGATCACAAAGGATAACTTTGAGGTGGTTTTGTTGAGGATATGACTACCAGGAATGACCCACCCAGGAGGGGCCGGGTCAATCACAATGGCGGGTTACTTAAAGGAAGCCTGAAGAGTATACAAGGTGACGGTTTATGATAAGGCTTGTAGTAGGCCCAAGCCCAGAGGCAGCTTAAGGCCCGTAAGTGTAAACCGCCATGTATGAATAAGAGTTGTAAAGTAAGGCATGTAAAAGAGGTCACCGAGTCGGACACGTTGTATGAGCCGGCCGGGACTCTGTAGGCTGCAGGGCGTCAACCCGTGTATATAAGGGGACGACCCGGCGGCGGCTTAGGGCAAGAAACAACAGATCAAGAGCCAAGCTAGCGTATTTCGCTCCTTGGTCATTGAAACCTAGCAATACCACATCAACTGGACTAGGCTTTACCTTCACCGCAAGGGGCCGGACCAGTATAAACCTCTCGTGTCCTTTGTCCCGATTAACCCCTTTAAGCTTCCTAGCTGCAATGGCTCCACGACTAAGTCCTTTCACTAGGACATCTGCCGTGACCATTCCACGACAGTTGGCGCCCACCGTGGGGCCAGCGCATAGTGGATTTGAGTTCTTGAAGGGAAGCTTCGAAGGGCTCAAGGGATATGCTGTGGGCCGGATGACCAAGGGTCGTCGCGGCAAGCTCTACATCGACGACGCAGGCTGGGGCCCCGACACCGGCTCAATTGAGTACGAGTACCGGGTCCCCTTAGGCAGAATCCACTTCTTCATCGGCCGGATCGGTGAGCCGGGCCCTGAGCCGGACATCTGCACCGACCTCATCAAGACGGATCAGCGTGCGAGACCCGCCCGGACTCAGCCCGCCGTGAGGCGTGCCTTCGTGGGTTGCATCCATGGAGGGGAGTTTTCTGAAGGATCTGTGGATGGTGGTGAGACGACCGTCCACTCTGACGGCGAGTCGTCCATAGGTGAGACAGATTCATTGTATCAACTACAAGATGGCGGGCTTGGGGGTTGTTCCGATGGCAGCAGTATTCCGGACCCCTTTGAGCCGCCGAACAGAGCGGGGATTTTCATGGCTGGTACGCAGCCCGCTCAAAACTCTACAGCTGCGACAGCGATAACCACCGGGATGACAGCGGCCGGGTCAGGAGACCCCGTGCGACCACCGGCTCAGGTGCTGATGGATCTCATGGATAGGATGACAACCTTGTTGACCGCCATAGTCGAACCGGTGGATAAGGCTCAGCATGATGCGGAGGTGGCACGGTTACGTGGGGAGGTAGCTCAAGCCAAGGAAAACATGGCGGCGGAGGACGTCCGGATGGCTGTAGAGCGGGCGACTTTGGAAGCTCGAGCTCATCAGCTTCAATCAGAGGCTTTTCAGCTCTCGATGAATCTGAATGCATCAAACGAGGTCATGAGGAGAAGGCAACCAGAAGACTCAATCACGTCTGCCCCTGACTTACGATCCTAGGAATCTTTTCCACACGCCCGGGGCCGGTCCAAGTAACCCACCGAAGGCGAACCGGATTGCAACACCCGGGGCTGGGGCGCCGGTTCAGCCACGGGCTATGGAGCCCCCTCGTGTGAATACTGCTCCGCCTCATTATACACCAACACCACCGGGTCATTTTTCTAACCCTTTGGAGAATCTGATCGCTGCATCGGCACGTTTGGCGGCTCTCCCGAAAGAAGGCGACTCTCCAACGGCGATCGAAACGCGGAGGGTCCGAGAACTTCTTCAGACGGCTCTTGCACAACAGGAGTCATACTCTTACAGTCGAGACAAGATTCATTCAACCCCACGCTCAAGCCGGAGCCCAAGCTATAGCAGGCATATGCATTCAGTGGCCGTGTCAAGCAACGCCCAGCGCCGTAACCATCCGCGCAGGCATGACCCGACGCGTGATCGAGCTCTTAACTTGGTTGACCAGGATAGGATCCGCCAAGAGGCTGAGCGGGCGGTTCAACATGCATCTTAGCAGGCGGCTCACCAAGCTTTTCCGGCTTATCCAACGACCTCTGTTGAAGCAGGTGTGACCCTGAGGACTGGAGGAGTCCCTTGCTTAGTGCTGGCTCTGCGTAATGAGCGCTTGACAAAGGGTTTTAAGGGGCCTCGTAAGGTGCCTAACTACACAGCTGACTTACAAACCGGGGCATGGATTGAAAGTTACGATATGGCCATGGAGTGTAACACCCACGATGCGGCTATATCTTCCATGTGTTGGAGCATGACTTAGAGGCATAGCCACATAGTAGGCATGTCGCAAGAGGGGTAATATTTACACATCCCATGTACTGAACAAGAAAGAGATAAAGAGTTGGCTTACAATTGCCACTTCACACAATACATAAATATAGCATTACATCATCCAGAATACAATCAAGGTCCGACTATGGAACCAAAATAAAGACAACCCCAAATGCATAGGTCCCCGATCGCCCCAACTGGGCTCCACTACTGATCGTCTGGAAAGGAAACATAGTAACGTCCTGAATCCTCGTCAAACTCCCACTTGAGTTCAGTCACATCCCCTGTACTGGCATCATCGGCACCCGCATATGGTTTTGGAAGTAATCTGTGAGTCACGGGGACTCAGCAATCTCACACCCTCGCGATCAAGACTATTTAAGCTTATGGATAGGAAAATCTAGTGAGGTGGAGCTGCAGGAAGCACTAGCATATATGGTGGCTAACTTACACAAATGAGAGCAAGAAGAGAAGCAAAGCACGGTCGAAAAGCTATAAAGATCAAGAAGTGATCCTGAAACTACTTACGTTCAAACATAACACGAGACTGTGTTCTCCTCCCGGACTCCGCCGAAAAGAGACCATCACGGCTACACACGCTGTTGATTCATTTTAATTAAGTTAAGTGTCAGGTTTTCTACAACTGGATGTTAACAAATTCCCATCTGCCCATAACCGTGGGCACGGCTTTCGAAAGTTCAAAACCCTGCAGGGGTGTCCCAACTTAGCCCATCACAAGCTCTCACGATCAAAGAAGGATATTCCATCTCCCAGGACGACCCAATCAGACTTGGAATCCCGGTTACAAGACATCTCGACAATGGTAAAACAAGACCAGCAAGACCACCCGCTGTGCCGACAAATCCTGATAGGAGCTACACATATCTCGTTCTCTGGGCACACCAGATAAGCTAAGCGTACGGGAGCCAACGTAACCCAAGTTGCCAAGGGACGGCCCCGCACGGTGCTCTAGTTTGGACCAACACTCAGAGGAGCACTGGCCCGGGGGTTTAAAATAAAGATGACCCTTGAGTCCGTGGAACCCAAGGGAAAAAGGCTTAGGTGGCAAAAGGTAAAACCAAGGTTGGGTCTTGCTGGAGGAGTTTTATTCAAGGCGAACTGTCAAGGGGTTCCCACTATAACCCAACCGCGTAAGGAACACAAAATCAAGGAACATAACACCGGTATGATGGAAACTAGGGTGGCAAGAGTGGAACAAAACACCAGGCATAAGGACGAGCCTTCCACCCTTTACCAAGTATATAGGTGCATTAAAGTAAACAAGATATAATAATGATATCCCAACAAATAAACATGTTCCAACAAGGAACAAACTCCATCTTCACCTACAACTAGCAACGCTATAAGATGGGCTGAGCAAAGTGGTAACATAGCCAAACAATGGTTTGCTAGGAAATGGTGGGTTAGAGGCTTGACATGGCAATATGGGAGGCATGATAAATCATGTGGTAGGTATCACGACATAGAAATAGAGCGAGCAACTAGCAAGCAAAGATAGAAGTGATTTCGAGGGTATGGTCATCTTGCCTACAAAGTTCTCCGAGTTGACGTAAGCTTGAACCTCGTAAGCGTTCTCAATGGGTTCCTTGATCACGTACTCGTCTCTCGGCTCTACCCAAGGCAAGAACACAAGCAAAAGAAACCACCATCAACCACGGTGCAATGCGCAAGCAACATGATGCAAAACATGGCATGATATGCGGAATGTGATATGCAATGCACATGCGTGCTCCGAAAGGAAAAGATTGAACAAGGCCTCAACTTGGCAAACCAAGTGTGCTGCTGGAAAGATGATTTGATTTCGGTCGAAATCGATATAAAGATCACCAGAATCGGATGCACGGTTTGCAAATGGCAAGCAAAACAAGAATGGCACAATTTTGCGATTACCAACACGATGCCATCTAGAATGCAACAAGAAACTAAGGCTACTGCACTCCAACATAGCAACAAAGCACATGGCAGTGATCTACTCAAGATGCTTGACAAAAGATGAACACTGAGCTACATCTAGTCACACAATAGCAAGTTCAAACAAGCATGGTAAAAATGCAAAAGATAATAGCATCACAGACTTGGTGAAAATACTAACATGCCAGGAATTAACATCATGAGGCAATGTTTAGAGCAAGATAACAACATGCTACAGGATCAGAACATAGTAATACAAGGCATGGCATGAATCTACTCAAAGCATATAACAAAAGTCCCTTACTAACCATAAGCCAAAAGGGCACAGAAAATATGATGGCACCCATGTAAACATAGCAAGTTTCGTTAACACATTCAGACTTAGCAGAAAACTGGACATGGCATAAACAGAATTATGAAGGCACATTTGCAAGCTCGATGCACTCAACACAAGGCATTGCATGGAAAACTAAGCATACTACCAGCAAGAAGACATGTTCATGAAGCCAAGCAAAGCAAGAACAAGTTCATATCATGCATGGATCAACTACAACAACCTTGGCAAAATTGATTAACACGTAAACAACCTACCAAGAACATTTTATAGCAAAAGTAGAGCAAGATTGAGTCATGCTAGGGCACTCCATAAATGCAAACAGGCACATGTATGGATAGAGCATAACCATATGTCAAAATCATCCTTACTGAACATGCTCAAAAGAAGCATGGATCACTCTGTAGCAACATGAATACATGTCATAAAAATAACATCAGGGAAATGACTTAATGAAAATCTAAGTCCCTGAAATCAGCAACATCACGAGAGCTACTTTGCATGCTTGTGCTAGTCACCTCATTGATCACAAAATACATGGCATACACCCCTGTAAAGATGGCATGGCATAGCCCAAAACACATGTAGGGCTCAAGTCCATATGCCGCACACAATAAACATGGCAAAAGCGACAAATGCTCATAAGCTGATAAGAATCAGAAACTAACATTTTATAGCAGTCTTGCATCAACAATTTGGGCATCAAGATGGACTCAAACAAGCATGGTGTAATGGAACAAAATGAAGAGGACATCCAGATGAACATTTTGATATATGGCATGCTCAAAACAGAGCTACGATGACAGAGTTATGGCATGATGAAAAATGCTTGAAAAAGTAACAAAAAAAGGACTTAGAGAGAATTCGAAGTCAACCCTAGGGTTCCAGATCCTGATGTGGTGCACGAACCGAGGATGGTCAGGGTCTTCGCCGGAGCACTTCGCCGGAGAGGAGAGGTGGCCGGAGCTTGGCGTCGGGGCCGGGGGACATCGCCGGAGATGGAGCAGATGCGGCTCCCGCGGCGGACCTGGGTGGCGGGGCGGCGACCGGAGAGGCGCGATGGCCGTAGTTGGCGGCGGGGATGGCGCGCCGGCCGTCGCGGATGCGGGGAGGCACGGGGGCGTGGGCGGGCCCCATCCGGGCTCGCCGGGTCGGCGGCGGAGGCGGGCGGCGCGTGACACGTGGCGCGCTATGATTGGATGGGGCGCGGCGACGGACGCGTTCGGCGCCGTCCGGACGTGTTCGGCTCGGAGGGAGAGGGAGGACTAGGGTTTCATCCGCGAATTTCGGAGGGGGAGGTCTATTTATAGATTCTGGGAGCTAGGAGAGTCCAATTGAGGTGCGGTTTTCGGCCACACGATCGTGATCGAACGGCCGAGAGGATGGAGGGGGTTTGGATGGGTTTTGGGGCCACTTTGGAGGGGTGTTGGGCTATAACACACATGAGGCCCTTACGGTTCCTCGGTTAACCGTTGGAGTATCAAACGAACTCCAAATGGCACGAAACTTGACAGGCGGTCTACTGGTGGTGTACCAAGGCCGCTTGGCAAATCTCGATCCATTCCGAGAATGTTTAACACCTGCACACAAAAAGAGACAAAAGGAGGCGCTGGAGGACGTAGGAGTGTCGGATCGCAAAACGGACAACGGGGAAAATGCTCGGATGCATGAGACGAACACGTATGCAAATGAGATGTAGATGATGACATGATATGAAATGCATGACATGGACAAATGCAAAACAAAGACAAAAACCCAACCACGAATCTCATAACTTATAGCCGAAAATGGGCAAGAGTTGGAATACAAATATGGTAAGTTACGTCCAGGGTGTTACATGGAGTTACTAGAGGTCAGTGACGCAGTGATGGCCAAGTACTTCACCATGATGTTAGATGGAATAGCTCACACTTGGTCGAAGGGGTTGCCACCCAATTCCATCGGCTCATGGGCAGAGTTAAAAGCCCGGTTTATTCAGAACTTCAAAGATACATGCAAGCAACCCATGTTGATTGTGGACTTGACTAATTGCAAGCAAGAGGAAGGTGAATCCATGACCCATTGGGTGCGCTGGGTGAAGGAAATAATACATTCATCTGATAAGATGGATGCCGGCTCCGTGGTCTTAATGTTGGAGAAAAATTGCCGTTTTGAACCTCTGAAACAGAAGCTGGGGCGGCTCAAGCATGATTGCAATGACATGGGCCAGCTGATGGCGGCTCTGGTCAAATACGCTGACTCTGATAGTACCAAGGATCCCATGTCTGACGAAGAGAAGACAGGGAAGGGAAAGAAGGACGGCAACAGCAAAGGTCATCAGCATAACCCGGCAAATCAAGGAGGTAATAATAAACGTAAGGCTGACGGTAGTCTGGAGTTTGTGGCTTACACCAACGCACATGGCAACAATCAATGGCGTAAGGGGAGGCCACCTCCTCGGTCAGACGGTAAGGTCCCACCCTCGAGCAATTGCTAAATGAACCCTGTCCAAGACACGGCACCCGGGAGAAGCCGGCCACCCATCTATGGAAAGACTGTACGATCATGAAGGCTTTCAAGAATTCTAACATGTTCGACGGTAATCATGGACCTGGCAGCGGCTCAGGCGGTGGCGGTTTTCATGGCCCGGGCGGCAATTCAGGCGGTGGTGGTTTTCATGGCCAGGGCCCTCAAGGTAATCAAGGAGGTTATAATCAACAATCTGGCCAAGGAGGTCAGCAGCAGGAGCAATTCGGATTTCAGAGTAACCCAAAGCAGCTAAGTAGTGGGCAGTATCATGTGTTCACCACCAGTTTATGCAAAAGGGACCAGAAAATTCATAAGAGAGCGGTCAACGCGGTTGAGCCGGCGGTTCCTCATTATCTGAGATGGTCTGAGTAGCCTATTCTGTGGAGTACGGAGGATCGCCCTCCCCGGGTTGACAATTCCGGTCATTTGGCTTTGGTTGTAGCGCCTCAGGTTGGTGGGTATAAATTCACTAAAGTACTCATGGACGGGGGCAGTAGCATCAACATCCTCTAATATGAGACATTCCGTCGCATGGGGTTGGCTGACAAAAGTCTTAAGACGTCCAACACTGTTTTCCATGGAGTAGTGCCTGGTAAGTCGGCATATCTAGGTTGTAAGATTGAACTGGAAGTAGCCTTTGGAGATGAGCATGATTCTAGGGCTGAGAAGTTAACTTTTGAAGTGGTCAAAATCAAAAGCCCATATCACGCTCTGTTTGGACGGCTGGCTTATGCAAAATTCATGGCACGGCCGTGTTATGTTTATCTGCAGCTCAAGATGCCGGGTTATAAAGGTACTATCACAGTGCATGGAAGTCGGAAGATAGCACTAGAGTGTGAGGAAGGTGATGCTGCTTACGCGGAATCTGTTTGCGCGATGAAGGAGTTAAAGTTCTATAAAGACAACGTTGACCCGGCAGACATGACATCTTTGAAGAAGCCAACTACGGAGCATGAGCCGACGTTGAAGTTTAAGTCAGCGGATGATACCAAGATGATTGATTTTGTGTCTGGTGACTCATCCAAACAATTCATTATCAGTGCTAACTTGGATCCCAAATAGGAAATCACGCTCATCGAGTTCATCCATGAGAACCGGGACATCTTTGCATGGAAGCCGTCTGACATGCTGGGTGTACTGAGAGAACTCGTTGAGCACACTCTCAATATTGATCCAAAGTTTAAACCGGTCAGGCAGTTTCTTCGGTGGTTCAACGAGGAAAGGCGCAAGGCTATTGGAGAAGAAGTGGTCCGGCTCTTGGCGGCCGAGTTTATTGTTGAAGTTTTTCACCCAGAGTGGTTGGCTAACCCGGTGCTTGTGCTAAAAAAGAACGACACTTGGCGTATGTGTGTGGATTACATAGATTTAAACAAGGCTTGTCCGGCTGATCCTTTTTCTCTCCCTCGTATTGATCAAATCATTGATGCTACGGCGGGTTGTGAGCGTTTGAGTTTTTTGGATGCTTATTCTGGCTATCATCAGATCAAGATGGTAGTTAAGGACCAGGAGAAGACGGCTTTCATTACCCCGTTTGGAGCCTTCTGCTATGTATCTATGCCTTTTGGGCTTAAGAGTACCCAGGCGACTTATCAGCAGTGTGTGCAGAACTGTCTTCATAATCAGATTGGGCGTAATGTTCATGCTTATGTGGATGATATAGTGGTGAAATCCAGAGAGAAAGAAACTCTGGTAGATGATCTGAAGGAAACCTTTGATAACCTCCAAGTCTATAAGATGATGCTTAACCCGACCAAGTGCGTTTTTGGAGTCCTAGCTGGCAAGCTTTTGGGTTTTTTGGGGTCTAACAGAGGCATTGAGGCTAACCTAGAGAAAATTAAGGCGATTACGTCTTTGGCTAAGCCGGTGTGCATCAATGACGTTCAGCGGCTGGCGGGTTGTGTCGCAGCTTTAAGCCAGTTCATAAGCCGGTTAGGTGAGAAGGCTATGCCATTGTATCAAATGATGAAGAAGACGGATACTTTTG
This sequence comes from Triticum urartu, assembly GCF_003073215.2. Lineage (NCBI taxonomy): Eukaryota > Viridiplantae > Streptophyta > Magnoliopsida > Poales > Poaceae > Triticum > Triticum urartu. The sequence goes on along the minus strand of NC_053023.1, from coordinate 132,680,605 downwards.
TCTGGAGTGATGCTGCTAACTATGCCTTTGAAGATCTGAAAAGACAGCTCGCCGAGCTGCCGGTTCTTGCTGCTCCTGTTGAGAAGGAGCCACTGTTGTTATATGTGGCTGCTAACACATGTGGTGTCAGTGTGACCATTGTTGTAGAGCGCAAGGAGGCTGGCAAGGAACATTCGGTTCAACAGCCGGTTTATTACGTCAGTGAGGTGCTCATTGAGTCCAAGTAGAGATATCCACATTGGCAGAAGCTTGTTTATGGGGTGTTCATGGCAAGCCGGAAGCTTAAGCATTACTTTCAGGGTCATCCTATCACCGTGGTTAGCTCTGCTCCTTTAGGAGATATTATTCAAAATAGAGAAGCCATAGGATGAGTCGCCAAGTGGGCCATTGAACTTGGGTCTCATGGTTTAAAGTATGTGCCACGTATAACCATTAAATCTCAAGCATTGGTGGACTTCATTAACGATTGGACGGAGTTGCAGATACCTGAAGAAAAGCTAGAAAACACATATTGGACGATTCATTTTGATGGGTCTAGATAATTGGAAGGCTCGGGGGCTGGAGTTGTTAACTTCTCCTTGAGGTGACAAATTTTGTTATGTGTTGCGGTTGATGTTTCCTTGTACTAACAATGCAGCTGAGTATGAGGCCTTATTCCATGGTCTTTGAATGGCTAAAGAAACGAGTTTAAGCCGGGTATGGTGCCTTGGCGACTCAGATTTGGTGGCTCAGCATGTATCAGGCAAGTGGGATTCCAAGGACCCTCTCATGGCGGCTTATCGCCGTGAGGTTGACGCTGTTGCTGGGCACTTCATGGGTTGTCAAGTGGAGCACATTGACCGCAGAAAGAACGAAGCAGCCGATGCTTTAAGCCAGCTGGGATCTCAGCGTAAGCCGGTGCCGCCTAACACTTTTTTAGATGTTCTGCACAACCCTTCTATCAATTTGCCTAAAGAGGAGGACTTGGCCGTTCCAGACCCAGAAGCACAATTGGTGGCGTCTCTTCATGTCATTCCAGATTGGACAGTGCCGTATTTGGCTTATATGACCTGGGGTGAGTTGCCGGAGGATGAGACCTTGGCTAGACAGATAACACGCACTACAAAAAAAGACACATCCGTGACATTTTGGGCCGAACGAATTTTTTTTCCTGTCATACATATGACACTTCTATGACGATAATTGTGACAAAACCCGGTATCATCATAGATGTGGTGGGCTCCTACTTCTATGACAAAAAATCATGACAGAAAATGGGCTTTTCGTCCTGGGTGGGCCGGAGACGCAACTGCATGACATTCTTTGGGCCGTCGATGACAGAAAAAACCGTTGTAGAAGCGAGGGGGAGGAAAATTTCGGGGAGTTCCCGGTTACGGTGGGAGGTCGGGGGCCGAGCGATGCGCGTTTCTCTCGTGCACGTACGCACGGGTGTGCGAGGTGTTGGCTCTAACTGAACCCGAGCGAGGCGTTGGGCTCTAACTGAACCCGAGCGATTGCACTTCAGGCTACGCGTTACTGAACCCGAGCGATCAATCGATGGCTGTTAACTGAACCCGATCGAGCGATTCCTTCGCTACTGCTGCTAACTGAAGCCAATCGATGCTGCCTCTGGGATGAACAGTGAGCATTGCGGGGGGGGGGGGGGTGGGGGAACGGGGGGCGGGGGGGGGGGGGGGTTGGATGAACAGTGAGCGGTGGCGTTGCCTCTGGATGAACAAGACCCCGTGGTGTGGAGGGCTGGATGAACAGTAGACGGTGGAGGGGTGCCCGTGGAGGGGTGGTTGAACAGGACCCCGTGGTGTGGAGGGCTAGATGAACAATAGACGGTGGAGGGGTGGTTGAACAGTAGCCGGTGGAGTAGCGCGCGGTGGAGGCTGGATGAACAGGAGCCCGTGGAGGCTTGAGGAGGTCGACGGTAGCCCGTGGAGGATGGAGGAGGTCGACGGTGGAGATGAACAGTATATTGTGGAGTCCCGTTTTGCGGTACGCCACACCCCTCCTGATGAACAGGACCCCCGTTTCGACCGTAGCGCTCCAACACAAGTCCGTTTTGCGGTACGCCACATCCCTCCCGATCAACAGGACCCCCATTTCGACCGTAGGAGGTCCGTTTCGTCCATTTTCCAGTACGCCACACCCCTCCCGATGAACAGGATCCCGTTTCGAACGTGGCCGGTCGAACACAAGGCCGTTTCCTCCGTTCTGCGGTACGCCAGGCCTCGTTTCCATCACCTGTTCCGTCCAAGCCCTCCCGACGAACACGACCACACATTCCGTTCCGACCCAGCCGGTTGGCTCCCACGCGTTTCGTTGCCTCCTGATGAACACGACGCATTCCGTTGCCTCCCCATGAACACCACGCATTTCGTTGCCTCCCCATGAACACGACGACGACGTTGTTTCTCCGTTCCGACCCAGCCATGTCAACGAGCCCTCGTCGTACGTATGCACGAGTAGGCGTTCGAGACCCCGCCCGTATGTACACATACGTGGCCGTATTTTCTTTCTTGCACCCTGGCCGCTGTACGTACATGTACATGCTACGTGCGTGCCTCTACTATGACACGTGCGCGCCTCTACATCCACCAGTATATATGTACGTACACGTTCGCGACCAGAATGACAACACTATGTACGCTTCGACCAGGTGGGTCCCGACTGTCAGACACTTCCTTGCGTGCGAAGATGTAGCTGGTGGGTCCCAGCAGTCAGGGGGGCGAATCGTTTTTTTTGCCCAGACGCACTTCCTTGCATGCTAAGGTGTAGCTGGTGGGTCCCAGCAGTCAGGGGGAAACATTTTTTTCACAAAATACGGTGGCCCATCTAGTGGGTCCCCGCTGTCAGGTGGAGGAATAATTATTTTGCGCGTAATAAGGAGACACTTCCTTGCTGCGGCCGTGGACCCAACTGTCAGCGTCTCCACGCACAGTACTCTTCCGATGGAAGTCGGTCGTTGACCACATTGACCAGTCCGCACCGAGAGCACCATGGCGGTGGACGACGGCGATGCCTAGGAAGGGGACGATACGGATGCAGGGAAGACTCGGCAGTTGTTTCCCACACGGAGGGGAGTACGACTGTACGAGGGTTTACTTCTTCGTCTGCCGTCGCCGGAGAATAACAGCAGGTGTGGGTGAGTAGAGGGATGGCTAGGCTAGCAATGGGAGTACGGTGGGGCGGTGTGGCCTGTTCGGTAGCACAGCCGGCCGCGGGGAGGAGGGAGCATGCAGTCCCGCCGGCGCTTGTTTGAGCGGCTGGAGCAGGAAGAGCAGAGATTGAAGAAGCACGACGGCCGTTGGATGGACATCCAATAGTCAGTGCTTGTGCGTCAACCTTTTTTTAGGAAAGCCTCAAATCTGTGGAAAACAGCATACAACCCATCTGCCATTATTTCTAATAATTTACAGCCCATTTGCTAATTCTTAAGGTTTTTTTTGGAGCCCATATTCTTTTTGTTAGCATTATAGCCCATATTGTGGCCACGGTTAAAAAAATATACGAAATTTTGCATATTTCGGTGCGGTCCGAACTGTTTTTAATCCTGAAATTTCGACTCACATTCAAACTGATTTTAAAAATAAATGTATATCAATATAAAATCCAACAAATTCTTGTCACACCCTAGCTAGTCCATGCATTAGAATGTGCATCATGTTTAAATTTCATCAGAAACTTGAAATGGGGAAGACAGAACCCCCAACACCCCCCTGGAAACAACTAGGGTTTACTAAAAATAATTTCAATGAACCTGAAATGCCCTTCTAAAATGTTCACCCTCTTTGTCTTAGGTTAGAACCTCTGGAAAAATTGGTGCACAATTTTCTAGGTCAACAGAAGGTCATTGAATTAAATCATAAGTATTTGAATTTGGGCATTTAAATGCTATAAAATAATTTAAATGCTCAAATAATTCTGGGAGTAAATGTTTCCTGTTGGAAATATTCTAAACAGAGGCCACTTTTATTTTCAGGATTTTTGGAAATGTTCTAGTATTTTAAATAAAGCTAAACAGTTGCAGTTCAATAGAAAACAGAAACTAAAACAAAAAAAAGAGAAAGAAGCCCACCTGGGCCTTACCTGGCTCGGCCCAGCCTACTGGCTCGGCCAGTCACCCCCTACCTCGCGCCAGGAGGCAGGGGCGCATGCTCGCCGCGCGCCGGCCACGCGCTGGCCACCTCCTGCTTCTGCCGATGCTGGGAGACGCCCAGAGGACGCCACGCGACCCCCACGTCTCCCTCTCATCCTCGCTCACTCTCCCCCTCGTCTCTCTCTCTCCCGCGACGGCCGAGCGCGTACCTCGCCGCCGATCGCCGTAGCTGCCACCATAGCCACTCCCTCGCCCCTCCGACGAGCCCATTAGCTCTGCCTCGACTCCCTCGTCCTCCCCATCGAGCCACGCATCACCGGAGGCCCTGCATCGCCGCCTTCGCCCTCGTCTTCAACCTCGGGCACCCGAGCCATCTCCGGTCGATTCGCCGCCGCCAGGACCTCCCCGAGCCCGCTGACCCCCTCTCCGACTCCTCTGTGAGCTCCTGTTCCTTTCTCCCTAGCTCCTGTGCTCGTTTGGCCCCTGTAGCCGCCGTTTCCACCGCACCCGAGAGCTCCTCGCTGCCGGCCATGTCGCCGTCGTGGCTACGGCCGTGCAAGCACGCGTCCGAGCACACCACCGCATTCAGCGTGACCCCAGGAGCCTAATGCACGCACTTCCTAGCCCTGCCGTTCACCGTACCCCCTTTTCCCTCTCCGCCCGAACTCCGACCGCCGCCACGAGCTTGATTCCGGCAAGCTCGCTCCACCCCAGCTCCTCACACTTGCTCCTTTGGATGCGCGAGAGCCTGGGCTTCGCACGGGTGGTCTCTGCCGTCGATTTGGTCGCCTGAGGGCGTTTTCCGAAGCCCTCCGCCATCTCGGCCTCGCCGGCGACTCAACACCGGCAGGATTAGCCCTGCTGACCGGTGATTTGACCACTAACGTGGACTGGGTGGGCCCAGGTTGACTCCTTTGAGTCAATGACAAGTGGGCCCCCCCTCTGCTAATTATCCAGATTAGTTTCTAACTAAAATTAGTTAGTTTAATTAGTATAGTCACTGACTAGTGGGCCCTGCCCAGTAATTAGGCTAACTAAACGTAGTTAGTGCACTGAGAGGCTGACAGAAGGGGCCCACCAGTCAGGTTTGACCTGGGCTGGCGCCTTTGACCTGCTGAGGTCAGCATGACGCAATGCTGACGCAGTAATGCATTTTCTGGATTTATTTTTATTCAGGAAATTCCAGAAAATGTTTAAAACTTCTAAAAATCATAGAAATTCAACCGTAACCCCAAATGAAATAATTTATATATGAAAAATTATCAAAAAAATTCAATCTAGCCATCTGTAATGATTTCATGCTTGACAAACAAGTTTACCTTGCTGTTTAGGCAGAATAAGGTAATGCACTATAAATGCCATGTTTAATGAACTAATATTTGAATCTTTGATTCAAATGGGTTCATTTCTTTCTGTTATAGCTTGCATTAGGCCAAGACACATTCATATCGCCATGTCATAGCATGCATCATATTGTTGCATATCGTCATGTGTTGATTGTGTTCCGATGTGTTCTTCGTGGTAGGTTCTGCCTCCGAGGATATTCACGAGTATCCAACTGAAGGGCGGTATCCCACTACCACTCCATCAGGCAAGCAACCGTTGATCATTCTGATACAAACCCATGTTCTCGCTTCTGCTCTTGCTTACTGCATTAAGACAACGCGATTGAAACTGCTGTGTGCTACGGTAGTTGAACCCTTATCCTCTGCATGACCTGTCATTGCCACAGTAACTAGATGAAACCCACTAGCATGTGTAGGAGTTGATTGAGCCATGTATGTGATTCCTACTTGCTATGCCTGCTATGCTTAGAGTTGTGTCAGGTCTGGTTCATCTGGGAGATGGGCTAGAGTGAAATGCTTATGTCGGTAATGTGAGGGATGCGTTGAACATGTTTTGGTAAAGGTATCGATGAGAGGCCATGTAGGAGTACATGGTGGGTTGTTTCATTGAGGCCGTCCCTAAGAACTGAGATCTGTATGTGTGATTTTAAGATTCAGCTACTACCATGCATTGCGATCCTTAATTGACCCTCTCGGTTTCTTAATCACCCTAGTACTCAGTCCAGGAGTTGCAAATAGTTTTTGGTGTTTGTAGGTTATGTGTTGGCGGCCGTGCGTAGCGCTGACCCTAGGGGTGGGCTATGTTGCGGTAGATACACCGTGGCCGGGTATGCCGGGCGCCCGTTTGGCGTCTTGGGACCCTGTTCACATCGTTCGGTGCCGTATGTGGAAACCTCGGCCGGACTCCCTGCAGATGGAACCTGGATATGCGATAAACCTGGACTAGAGACTTAAGTGTTTAGGTAGGCCGTGGCCGACACCCTCGCTGGGCTTCCGCTTGAAGGTTGCTGAGTACATGTCGTGTAAACGGCGATAAGTGGTGAAAGCATGTATGACGAAGTACACCCCTGCAGGGTATAAACTATTCGAATAGCCACGTCCGCGGTAAGGACTACTTGGTTGCCTATACAGTTCATAGACAAGTTAATGGATACTACTAAAAGACTCAAGATAAGTGTGAGTACCGAGGATGGCCCTCTCATAGGATGACGAGGGAGGATCCCCGGTGGAGTATTGTGTTGGTGAGTAGTGGACTCGTGTGCGAAAACTATTTTACTGGTGGAGTTCCGTAGGATAGCTTAGCCAAGAGTCAAAGATGGCTTGCTGCATCAACCCCGCCGCCTTCTTGAGAATAAGCATGTATAGTAGGTTCTGATGTAAGACTTGCTGAGTACCTTTGTACTCATGTTTGCTTAATTACTGTTTCAGACGACACCGCCCACTCCGATGGGTTCTACGTAGACCTTGACGTCGACGAATGACTAGCCACCCAGGTGGTGATCCTGGCCATGGAGGGCTTTATGTAGATAGACAGGCTTCGAGAAGCCTTCTTTCTTTCTAGAGTCTGTACTCAGACTAGTTGCTTCCGCATGTGCTTGTATGTTTGTATGACTTGAGTGTCGGGTCATGTGACCCCTATCTGTATGAACATGTTATGTATGGCTCTCTGGAGCCTTTAGATAAAGTACTTGAGTTGTAGAGTTTTGTTGTGATGCCATGTTGTATGTACTCATATCGGGCATATTGTGTGTATGATTGAAATGCTTGGTATGAGTGGGATCCGACAATCTAGTTGTTTATCCTTGGCAGCCTTTCTTATGGGGAAATGTAGCCTAGTGTTCCTCGAGCCATAGTAGTCCGCTACAGCCCGGTTCACCGCAGTCCTGCTAGCCCAGCACTATTGTTCAGGACACTTGACTGGCCGGCATGTGTTTCACCTCGTCCCTATGTCTGTCCCTTTGGGGAAATGTCACACGGTGACTTCCGGAGTCCTGCCTAGCCCGCTACAGCCCGGGGTTCCCTGGAGTCCTGTCAGCCCAGTGCTACAGCCCGGAATCACTCGTTGATGACCGACATGTTCGATGTGGTTAATGTATGCCTGTCTCCATAGGTCTGTGCCGCTTTGGGTTCACGACTAGCCATGTCGGCCCGGGTTCTCTGTCATATGGATGCTAGCGACACTATCATATACGTGAGCCAAAAGGCACAAACGGTCCCGGGCCATGGTAAGGCGACACCCGTGGGATACCGTGCGTGAGGCCGCAAAGTGATATGAGGTGTTACCGGCTAGATCGATGTGACTTGGAATCGGGGTCCTGACAATTCTCCATGCATAAAAATTAATGTAATTTAAAATCTTGAAATGAAAAAAAGATATTTGAAACTAATTGTCGGTTTGATGTGTTTTAAAAATGTATAGCCCATTTCTCATTACTGATGGGCCATTTTCTCGGCCAGCCGAATGAAAGCTCTCCACGTCTTGAAAGATTTGGCCAACAGGCCTGACAAAGTGACTTACTTGGCAAATCACAAAAAAAACTGGGCTGTGGCCATGGACCCAGCTGTCAGCCTCTCCACGTACAATACTCTTCCGATGGAAGTCGTCCCTTGACCACGTTGACCATGCCGCGCGGAGAGCACCACGACGGTGGACGACAGCGAGGACTAGGAAGGGGATGACACAGAGCCGGGGAAGACGCGGCAGTGGAAGCCCGCACGGAGAGGAGTACAAGGGTTCACTGGTTTGGCTGTGGTGTGAGGCTGCCGTCGCCGCAGGGCCTGGCCAGCGGTGGGTATAGTAGGGGGTGGTGAGGCCTCTGCGGCAGCACAGCCTGCCACGGGAGGCAGGAGCATGCGGCACGACCGACGCTGCTTTGGGCGGCTGGAGCAAGAAGACCAGAGGTTGAAGAAGCACTACGGCCGTTGGATGGACATCGTACGGTCACTGGAGCTAGAATCGTTTATATTGACTAAGTTGACAAAGCCCTTCGTCCCCGTCAACTTAGTACGCCCACAAGTCAGCCTCCCACCAAGGTGGGTCCCAGCTAGCCGGGGGAGTATTCATTTTTTTTGTGCGTAATATGGAGGCACTTCCGGTGGGTTCGAGCTGACAGCGGGGGGAACGTTTTTTTGCGAAATACGGTGGCCCGTCCAATGGGTCCCAGCAGTCAGGGGAAACGATTTTTTTCGCAAAATACTGATGGCCCGTCCAGTGGGTCCCCGCTGTTAGGTGGAGGAATAATTATTTTCAGCGTAATAAGGAGGCACTTCCTTGCGGCTGCCGTGGACCCAGCTGTCAGCCTCTCCACGTACAGTACCCTCCCGATGGAAGTCGGTCGTTGACCACGCCGCGCCGAGAGCACCACAACGGTGGACGACGGCGAGGCCTAGGAAGGGGACGAAGCGGAGCCGGGCAAGACGCGACAATGGATGCCCACACGGAGAGGAGTACGAGCATTCACTGGTTTAGCTGCGGTGTGAGGCTGCCGTCGCCGCAGAATAATAGGGGGTGTGGGTGAGTGGAGGGATGGCCTGGCTAGCGGTGGGAGTAGTATGGGGGCGGTGAGGCCTCCGTGGCAGCACAGCTGGACACGAGAGGCAGGAGCAGGCGGCACGACCGGCGCTGCTTTGGGCGGATGGACCAAGAAGACCAGAGGTTGAAGAAGCACTACGACCGTTGGATGGACATCGTACGGTCACTGAAGCTAGAATCGTTTATATTGACTAAGTTGACAAAGCCCTTGGTATGCTCCAACTTAGTAGGCCCACAGGTCAGCCTCCGAAATGGTGCGCCCTAGATGTCAGGGGGAGGAATCATTTTTTGGGCGACCGAAGCTAAGAATATCCGAGATTGAAGAAGAAGCATGATATCTGTTGGATAGACATCCAACGGCCACTGCTGCTAGAACCGTGTGTTGACTATAATAAGTTGACAAAGCCTTGCATACGCGTCAACTTATTTTTGTAGGGGACGCATCACTTAGTAGGCCCACAAGTGTGTGGCAGAGAACTTATAGCCCATTTGCGTTTTGTAAGAATGTACAGCCCATTTTTGAATTCTAATGGAATTTACAACAGCCCATTTACAGTTTGTTAAAAGTACAACCCATTCTCTAGCTAGGACAATGAATAATAATTTCAACCAACCGTTGAAGATAGAATTCAATAAAATTTCCCACATTTTGATGGGATCCGAAATATTTTTATCCCGAAATTTCTAGTCAGATTAAATATAAATTTGTATTACATAAAAATCCAATGAAACATTGCGCGCCCAACAATAAAAATTTAAGATTTTCAAAATCCATAAATAATTTTTTATAAACTAATTTCGTGTTTGGTGCATCTTTCATAGTTACTGCCTAGTTTTTATAATTACATCTCATTTATTATTTTTAAATCCCATTTTCTTGTTAAGCCTAATGCATCCCTCCTAGGAAAGATTTGCAGCCCAGCGGGGAGGAGAATAACAAGTTGACCTTGCCTGGGTATTCCTCAAAAAGACGTATAGCTGGGCTAGCCATTTTCATCTTGAAAAAAATTAGTATCTGGGCTGGATATCTGGCCTGGGCTAGACGGCCCACAGCCCGCCCAGTTAATATCCTGCTCTCCGCTGAACAACAAAGAAATCATCACCAAGAAAAACTCTGCAGTGCTCATGCCTCAAAAACACAAATACTGCTCGAGCTGCTTGGTCCCAGCTGTCGGCCGCACCTTGTGCAATTCTCTCATTTATATTGACTACATAGGTTGACAATGGTGTGGGACCATGATGTCAAGAAACTAGGAGAAAGCAAAAAAAATATAGTTGTACATAATAAGGAGGCACTTGCGTACGTACGGCTATGGCCCTAGTGGGTCCCTAGTGTCATCCGGTCAAAATAAAGTCATCTCCTGAATCCTCATGTTCGTTGACGATGTTAACAATGCTCGGCGCCACGACGAGCGCAACAACTCGAAGGACAATGGAGAGGGCCTTGCAGGCCCTATGGATGGTCTGATACAGCGCTCGCTGCTCATTCAGGAAGCCTGGATCATCGGACACCTATGAGCACCTTCGAGAAATTGAGACGGCATGAAACGGTAAGGCCGCGCTTGGGAGCTCTGGTTTATTTCAAACCTGTATTAACATACAAGTGTAATTTACTCGTCATCGGAAACAATGCGTAAAATATAGGCGTAATGAAACTGAGGGCCCGAGGTATGTAAGTAAAACCGGCGGGTTACGCGTGTAATTTGAGAGACCAGTGTATATTTTATGAGCACTGCTATATGGACGACATTACCAGACGATACATGCACGACGTGTGTATCATGACATCCATGGGCAAGGCTGAAACAACAGCTAACGGCTGGATTAGCAATCGCTCGAGTGTCGTTCAATGTTTTTATCGTGTGTGAAGTACTTCCAATATTTTACTAGTCCAAATCGACCAACCAAGTGCCTTCGCCCGAGACCATCTGCTTTAATTTACAAGCGTTAGTTTTACAAGCGGTTTTGTTTGGAAAACGACGATCCAATCACGACCTAATATCATGAGTTGGTCGGAAGATCATATGGTTTCACGTCTAACCTACTCGACTTGTCGTATATGCTATGAATGAAACATCAGACGATGAACTTCTTAAGCACGGAAACAACAGAAGAGGATGATCTTCTTAACAAGCAAATCACTGGCATTAGATCGACATGCAAAACAATACGAAGCATTGTTCTCAGGAGGCACGGTGAACAGCTCGTGATGCCGCATGCCACAACATTCCAAGCTCAACTTTGCAATCAAACACAAGGCCTGGCATTACATAGACAATATTCAGAACAAACTCTTAACACAGGAATATCTCAGTAGAGTAATTATTTACTTCGAACACAGGAATAGGAAAAAACACTCGACGTTGCTCATAGCAAGGGCGTACCACTCAAAAATATCAAATGCATATCTTTTGGCTAACATCAATGAGCAAATTTTGACAAGGTTTTCCAATTCCAATATATTAAACTAATGTCTTGCTGCTAACATCAATGATTAAACTTTGACAAGCTTTTCCCATTCAAAATATGTAATGCCTATGATCGTCCTGTCGTAGCTTCTTGTACTTGTTTGGGCACTTTTTGCCCAGGGCACTCCACGTGTTGTTAAATTGCCAATGGTCTCTGCAGACTAGTCATGTCACCGGTGTCTAATAATACTCTGTAAAGCTTCTCGGTCATTCCTTCTGTAATGTAGCGCAAACAGTGACTGCTTCTTTTTGGAAAGTGGAATGACCAACTGGACCCAGTAATGCAGCAGTTTGCCTTGGACACATTGGCTCCATTTGTGCAGTTCAACTAAAATCGAAGTCAGAATAAAACCGAGCTTTAGTTTTGATATCCCTGTAAGCAACAATAGGTATAAGGGAAACAATTACTGAGAAATAACGGTTGATGACTTGTACTCCCAGAAGAAAAGCATCTACTGACCTAATTTATCTTAATGGGAAACAAAGCAGGAGAGTAGCAATTCTCCATTAGTGTGATTCATTCATATTGACTGAGACATTATCTTAACAATGCCTTGTTTCAACATGTATAAAGAACAACAAAGCAGAAAAGTACCATTCCTAAAACAATGCAACTGATTCATTTTAACAGAGACATCATCTTAACAATACCATGGTTAAACATGAAGAAATAACTACAAAGCAGGATAGTACCATTCCTAACAAGTGTTGCAGTTTTGAACTAAGATTCAGTAGTTAATTAATTCTAAGAGTGGCATTGCTTAATTTTACCAGCGGCATTAGATTAACGAAAAGCATAAATAGTTCCAGGGGAGAGTGGGCGCAACAACAGTAATGGGGGTGATGCAGAGTTTGTTGTACTTATAAAGGGGGTGATGCAGAGTTTGTTGTAACAAAGCAACAAGCATCATGCCTGGGTTGGTCCCATTTTTGTTCACTACTTAATGGGAAAAGACAGCAATACAATAGCTTCAATTCAACATTTATTTAAAACAGTACCAATACAAGTAGCACAACATCTCAAAGCACACTGCACAATCATGTGGATGAAGGCCTGTACTGACCTTTCATGAGACGACAAGATAAAATATGAATCTGCCAACACGAATAGGAAATCCAATCTCGTTTTGTGCGGTTGCACTGAAATCAAGGAAAGTGTTTCGCGTAGCGAAGCAAAATGTCGCAATAGCAACAAGTTGAATCGATACGAAGACTGGAAACAAATCTCGATCTCCTTTTGTGCAGTTCCACCAAAATTAAGCAAAGTCACCGGTGTGACATTCAAGTTGAACTGCACAAAACACTCTTAAAACATAAGTGTTTCGAGTAGCGAAGCAAAATGTCGCAATAGCAACAAGTTGAATTGATACCCCTGTTTTAACAGAGGCAAAAAGGGAAACAATTACTTGCCGATAAAGGAGGATGAAACAAACGTTGACAAAAAGAAGCATCTAACTTATCTTGGATGGAAAACAAAGTAGGACAGTAGCATTTCTAAAACGGTTGCATTGATTCATATTAACAGAGACATTTTCTTGAAACAACATTCGTTAAAAAATGTAATTTACTTTTAATAGTGGCATTGCTTCAATTTTCCGGCGGCATTCTTAGATTAACAACAACAAAATAGCTGTATGGGACATACCAGCACCATGTGCGTCCACACGTATAAATGGGTGATGCAGAGTATGTAGGCAAGCAACATATATGCGCTGGTCCCATATTTGTTCTCTTTGAACCTTCTTCCTATGTGAGGGTAGGAAATCTAGTCCTGCACAAACTACCCGACCCCCCAGTTTCTTTCCCTTTTCAACAAAGAGATCGGTTCCTTATAGATGTGTGTACTGGGTTACCCCCTTTTTCCCTTTTCGACCTACAAAGCGGCTGGATAGCCAGTCTATAGTACTTTCCGCCCCTCCTTTCCTCATTGAACCACGTCCTAGATTCTTGCTCCAGCCCACCGCATGATTCTTTCCTCTTTGAACCAAGACCTAGATTCTACTACAGATCGAAAAAGATCCACATGCAGCTAGAGCAACGACGGTTTCAAAGAAACTTATACCTTAGGGTCATCGTGATGTGGCAAGGCGTGCGGCGGGAGGACGGATCTGCCCACACTATGTACGACAGCGAGGAAGAAGGGGTCGGTGGCCCTCCCGCACAGGCGCTGGGTGAAAGAGAACAGTGCAGCCGGCAGTGGATTGCCTTCGTCGCCGAAGGCGATAGAGTGAACGCTGCACCTCCTCCCCTTCCCGGTGCGACGGGATACGGACACCTCCTTCACCAGCTGTGAGGGGGGAGAGAGAGACAAGAGGCCAACGCAGTCTTGTTTAGATCTGGTGAAGAGAGGGTGAGAGACTGTGAATATAGGAAACCCTAGCAAATGAATGCTGAGCCTCCAGCGTGTAACATATATGTAGCGCGGCGAGCATGTGGAGAGTGCAAACCCTAAGTTGATGTCCACTTTGTTTGTGGTCTATTTTTTCCTAGTTTTTTTGTTTCTTGTTGCTACATTATGTACTTGTGGGAGCTTAGATGTGATATCCTTAAATAACATCTAGATGTGAATTAGACAAACTGATTTTCTAACGTACCAAGAAAGAAAACTCGATCAAAAACATGCCTTCGTTTCCAGGTCGCGAGAGTCGTCGCGCACACACACATAGACATAGACATGCATATCCATGTTTACATAAAATTCCATTTCCATCTCCATCTCCAATCATATTTGTCCAACTGGCACATTATTTACGTTGTTAATTATATACGCAGCAATATTAACGTACATCATCTCTTGTTTGCGCACGTCCGGACCGCTGCCATGGCCGGTCCTGACCAACCCGAAACCTCTTCATCACCCGCGCGTGCTTCCCGCATGAAACGGTCAGTGCCGCATTCATGCCCGGCCAGAGCGGACGCGGCCTCTCACTGGTGCCGGCATTGAAGCGGTGCGCCGGCCGAGAGAGCGTCACCCGCACCGCTTCTGGGTGCACGCGGCTGCTCCGCGTTCAAAGGTCGCAATAGCCGGCTACAACATGCATGTAAAAAGTTCTTGGGAGTCCATGCTACAGCTAGCTGTCCTCCCCCAACTCATCAATCTCTTCCATTAGTGCTAGTACTCCATGGCGCGATCCATTGACAAGCAGGCGGGAAAGTTATCGTATACTCGGTTTGCGGTGAGTGGCATGCCGAGCGACCGTGTGGGGTCGAGCTGTGGAGGAGGGTGAGACACGAACACGACAGACGTGATTTAAATGTTGGTTTTGCTCAATGGCGCGATCCAACGAAACGAAACGTTGGTTTCTCTCCGTTTCCATTTTTTGTCCGGAAAAATGGAAATTTTCCACTCCATTTTCATTCCTATTCCAAGGTTGCCCCGTTACAACATTCCATCAAATACAAAGGAAAACTAACACGCATGCCGATGCATCTCAATGATTCACAGATAATAGCCAATATTTACTTCACAACTAAAGAAAAAAGTTGTGAGAGTGTGTACGAAAGAAAAACTACTGATGGGGTCACTACAACTTAAGCCCTAAACCCTAAACATGATTTAATTTCCTGGCCAGGTAGAACCTGTCGAAGGAAAGACGGCTGGCACCCTCGGATCATATGATGCTTTTGTGTAGTTCCACTAAAATCGACCTGAGCATCCCTGATGGCAAAGATATTGAAGAAGTGTGATTAGAATAATAGTACTGGCACTAGTTCATGCGACATAAACTCATCACAAGTAGATGCCGGTAGAAGTAGAGAAAGATCGACATGGAGATGGAGCTACGGCAGTGGAGCAAGACGGCTCCAAAAGGAAGATGGACTACCTGGGACGTCGGGCTGTAGCTAGAAGGGCGGTTGGGACGCGGCATCAGCCCATACCGCGGTGACCCCCAATTGGGACGCACCGACTGTGGGTTTTCTCCCTCGCCGATGTCGACGGCGTCTACGCATAACATTGTTCCCTTCCCCCAGCCGCGGGATCAGGCCCGTCATTCTATACTTGTGAAGAGAGCAACCTAAGCAAGCAGGCTTGTAGCTTAGGCTCCTGCTAGTGTATATATAGTGGTTTTCTTTTTCTCTCCATATCAACCATTTTATATTGCGTACGTTTCATTCAAGAGTGAAATGATGGTTGCTTCTTCCGACTAACTTACCGTGTGATATGACTGCTCCTTAGTGGCCCTACACGTACTCCCCCTACGTGTATGCAACAGTCACACGTACACATGGACGCAAAAACGCGCGCGACGCCCTAATGCATGCATGTCCGAGCACACGACGGAACACACACGGTCACGCACAAGTGCTCAACCTACACGTGCATGCACACACATACTCAGTAAGGGTGAGCTAGTGACCGTATAAACACCGGAATATATATATATATATATATATATATATATATATATATTGAGCGCAATGAGCGTATTATGAAGTCCACTGACCATATTTTTACAAATATACAGTGACAGATAGTGTATTTATCTCGTTTGAAATTAAGCCATATTAACCGGAGAGGACGCAGTATGGACTAGCATTACTTTGCTGTGTCCTGTCAACTTGCCGAACGAGGAGAAGGTTGCAGGACGGGAGAAGCTTGCGCGCGGTGGCTCGCAGGACAAGCAGCAACTTTTGACTAATGCAAGCTCTCCCTCGCTCAGGCGGTGGACGTGCAATAGTTAATTCAGTGTCAGATTGCCAGAAGCATACACTATACTACTACTAGTGCTATTATTGTTCGACTTCCCGAATAGGCGAACAACCAAGCGCAAAGTTTACTAGTACTACTACTATAGTCTATAAAGGTACGTACTATACTAGTACAAAACAGATGGAGGAGCGTCTGCACTCTTATTATAATTTTAAAATGTGATAAAGCAATCTTCAACACATTTGGTTCTCTTCGAGGGTTCTCGCATGTGATAATGGAAGTTGATTACATGGAACACTCGCCACAATTCTCTCTTAATTCTGGCTCATATCCTGTTACAAATAGTAGCGCTCGGTAATATTTCCTCTTTTTTTGTTATTCAGCATGTAAACAGGTCAGCAAACCTTGTGGTGCATCTTCGTGCGAACCGTGCTTGCTGCACTTTCAATGTGGCCGACAGCTGGCTTGATGAAACACCTCGCTTCCTACTTTTTTTGCGGGGTACCTCGCTTCCTAGTGACCAGTGTCTTGGCTGATCGTCCTAAGAATGCTTATATATGAATAAAGCTCTCTCAATTACCCGCAAAAAGATCAAGCCATATGAGCGCTGCTATGCAGACGACTCATGGTGCATGATTCTTGCACGACAGTGCTAATCAAGCCATCCATGCCTATGAGCAAACTACGACATGCCAATGGATTCACCATCGTCCAGCTTTTGTCCAAACAAGTATCGTCTGCGTAGTATTTTCGAAGCCATATTATCCTGAAATGAGGGAGTATGGACTAGCACTACTTTTTGGTGTGTCCCGTCAACTCGCAGAACAAGGAGAAGCTTGCAGGACAAGGTGAAGCTCGCTTACGCCTTTTGACTAATGCAACCTACCCTCAGTGGACATGCATCAGTCCATTCGGTGTCAGATTGTGAGAGGCATACACTGTAGTACCCAACATGCGGAGTACCATCATTGTTCGACTTCACGAAGAGGCGAAGAGCCAAGCGCAGTAGTACGAGTAGTACTACTACTAGAACTGCATGGTGGAGCATTTGTACTCTTATTTTTTTATCTCTGATAAAGTACACGTTTATTCCAGAGAAGGGCGGAAAACGGCAGCCCAACATGTAATGAATGATATCGATCAACCAACCATGCTCGAATATATCTTGGCCTCCGTGCGAGCCCATCTGTGTGTTCTCGCTCCTCGGGCTTGTTTGGTTCATGACTAACTTTGCCACAACTAATCTTAGGCAAACTGTGGCTACCACAAAAAGTGTGGCTAACAAAATGGCCACCACAAGTGTGGCAATATTTGGCAAAAATTTGAGGCTATGACTTGTGGGCCGTATAACTAGAAAAGTGTGGCAAGCCACAAGTGTGGCAATAAACCAAACATATGCCTAAGGTGTTGTGGCATGACTAAGGTTAGACGTGGCAACCTTAGGCTGAGAACCAAACAGCCCCCTCGTCTCTCTCAAGGAACGGCAGGTTGGCTCTTTGCCGTCAATTGAGATCGGTTTGCTCACGCTCCTGTCCCATATGTCAGTGATATGCTAAGAGGACGTGCGTTGACCGACTGGCCATACGCGTACTTGGTTTTGCACCTTCATACTAGTCCTCCCTCCATCACAGTTTACAGGGCGCGCTTCATTATGATGCATTTCTCTCAATGCATTTCCACCACCAGAGAGACTTTAGACGTGTTTGGTTTAATGCTTAATTAATTAGGGCGTGGTAACCGCAATCAAGTCCACAATTTTCTCTCCATGTACTGTACTACTATGGAGTGGAGTAAGTGCATGCATGTGTGTACCTAGGGTGGAAGCACTGCATGCATGTGTGTACGCATTATTCCCTCTAGTAATAGACGCCGTGCTATAACTACCAATGCTATTTTTCAGGCCGATCGCTAGTCGCCTTGGTCCCACAGATTTTTTTCTTTTTTCTAAAGCGCGCTGTATAAATAGTGACAGATGGAGTAGTATGAGCGGATTCAAAGAAGAGCATATTGATGGCTACTTCTTCAGAGCAACTTACATTGGGAAAGGTGGGGCTTATGATTTGACTGCTCATTACTCACTATTAATGCGGTGCAACGACCGGGCTGAGTCTCCCATGCGGTTGTGCACTACCCCCTCGGTTCTTAAATATACTCTGGAGTATTTGTCTTTCTAGAGATTTCAACGAGTGACTACTCAAATATTTGTCTTTTTAGAGATTTCAAATGGACTGGCACATACGGATGTATATAGACGTATTTTAGAGTATAGATTCACTCATTTTGCTCCGTATGTAGTCACTTGTTGAAATCTCTAGAAAGATGAATAGAATATTTAGGAACGAAGGGAGTACACATATGAAGCAAAATGAGTGAATCTACACTCTAAAATATGCCCGTTTGAAATTTGTAAAAAGATAAATATTTAGGAACGAAGGAGTATAATTTTGTGCATGGCACATGGACCCGGATGATGAAGAGGCTTCTGGCAATGCTATCAAGCTTCCATCATTTGTTTACATAATTGACGTACTTTACAAATAATTTTCCAGTGACATGAAATTGTACAATGGTGTGAGCTTTCAGCTTTTGTTTCGCATGGCTTGCCATCGATGCTCTTTCGGAAACAATAAAAAACTAACTTCCTTGCTAATGCATGTCAATTATTAGCAGATCAGAGCTAATAATTACATCACAACTGAAGACAGAGTTGTGAGAAGATGTTAAATTAAAATTGATCCATGCTTTCATTGGCAGCAACGTCCCCCCAGCTCTGTCTAAATCAACAAGGCATGTTGGGAAAAAAGTAGCTGTCTGGAGCATGCAACATTCCGATCATTTTGTGTAGTTCCACTAAAATAGAGCCGAACTTCCCTGTTCCAAAGATATTAAGTGTGATTACGATAATAGAGGACTGCTGATGAAACAATAAACACACAAATAGAAGCCGGTCACCTTTGCAGTCTCTCATAAGACTAACTAGTTGGAGAAGATTAGGCTCGGAGTTGGATGAGGAGGATAGAGCAAAACCAATCACCCTTTGTGCAGTCGCACTGAAATGTAGAGACGTTGCCCGTGTGACATTTTAGTACAACTGCACAAAACACTCTTAAGAAAAAAGTGATTTGTGCACTTCACCAAAAGGTCGCAATAGCAACGAGGTGAAATGGATAGCCCTGTTTGCAAAAAAGAGGTAGAAAGGAAAAAATTACTGGCCAATAATAGTTGATGACACATGCAACAACAAAAAATAAGCATATTCCTTGTCCTAAGGGAAGATAACAAAACGGTTGTGTTTGTCTAAAACGGTGTGAGGACGAGAATGCAATATGGAAAGTACGCCGGACGAGCTACGTTTTGGGAAAAGAACTATGGAAGATCCACATGCAGCGACGTGGGAAGACGGGTAGTGGAGCAAGGCCAGAGGGGATACCTGGAGCTCGTCAGGATGTAACTAGGTGAGCGGCGGCAGGCGGAATCTGCGAGCAGGTGGCGTAGGCCCTGCCATGCCGGAGCTTGGTCAGAGAGAACGACATGTACCGTAGATCAGGACGTGCCGCCTCGGCACCGTCGAACGGAGAAATGATGCACTTCCTCCCTTTCCCCCGGCGGATGGGATGCGGCCGGATCAGTGACCAACGGTGAGAGAGAGAGGCCACCACACTCCATTTCCCCCGGCGGACGGGATGCGGCCGGATCAGTGACCAACGGTGAGAGAGAGAGAGGCCACCGCGGCCTTGTTTGAGATACTCTGAAGAGCGACAAACCAGGCAGGCAGGCTCCATTGTATATAGTGAGCGGACTACCTTTTTCTCCATAAAAATCGTTTTATATTCTGTGTACGTGCCATTGAGCGATATAACTTTATTTAAAAATAACGCGACAACGCATCAAGTCGAACTTTGTTTCGTGCACGCGTGGTACACGACCTCCCTAGGTAGACAACCACTACAGCGTTCAAATTGGCACGTGGGCTGCCATTTCGTAAAGAAATGAGCTCCACCGTGTACTCGCGCGGGTGTGGCTGGGCACGAAGCGTGAGTACGTGCACGGTGCACCTATTCTCTTGTATACGTACACCACCTACGTGGGGTTGTGTGAGAGAGATACAAACCTAGAGAGATATAGTGTGTGGGTTCTTGAGAGTTTTTTTTGGGGGGGGGGTCAATCAAAAAATGTAACATATGCAATGTGTGTGAAATAGAGTCCTGGATATAACATATACTCCCTCGGTTCCGAATTACTTGTCTTAGATTTGTCTAGATACGGATGTATCTAGCACTAAAATGAGTCTAGATACATTTGTATCTAGACAAATCCAAGACAAGTAATTTAGAATAGAGGGAGTATATAGAGGGGGTGATCCACGAGAAGAGAGTGGAGGTATCATCGGCTTGAGGTTTCCATAGAATCTAAGAGAGGTATGATGTGTGTGTGTGTGCGCACGCGATCGATAAAGAGTGCCATCGAATTTGTGTGTGCCCACGTCAAAGATATAGAGTGGCTGGCCTACTGGAACGTGAGATGGGACATGTGCAGTTTGTCTCTGTGGCATGGATACCTACCTGCAGTGCTCGACTATCGGTGTGTGGTGGGGTAAGAGGGAGGCCCAATTAACTATAGAGGTACAATGGCTGGTATATGTGTGGAGGAGGAGAGAGGCCTACCTCATGTATTAAGGAGATCGATCTACCTCATGTATTAAGGGAGATCGATCGGCATCCATGCATATGTGCAGGAGAGGAATAAGGTTGGGAGAGAGACAGAGCTAGAGTGTTGGAGGGGGTGGTAGTGGAGTTGCTTCTAACAAATGTTGGGATAGGCTTCCTAGACAAACGGAGGGCACGCCCGCAATATCAATAAGAGAGGAGATGGCTGCTTGTTGTCTGTGCACGTGCGTGTGAGAGATGGGTCAGGAGGCATGCACGAATGATGAGGGGGACGATGTGGCTGTGGTAAGCAGACGTAACTACATAGGAAGATCAATCGCCCTTTGTTAGAGAAAGGAGAGACATAACTTGTGAGGTACGTCGATCGACGGGTGGGGGTAGTTAAAGTCGATCTAGGTATATGTTGGGAGATCGATCGGTATACATGCATGTGTGTGTTAGAAGCAAATGAGGCACGCGGAGAAGGAGAGAGAGAGAGAGGGATGCATGTAGGAGGTGGTACGAGAGGCATACTATATCGAGGGGGGAGGAGTGTGAGAGTACGAGAACGATGAAAAGAGTGGTGGGAGTGAGGCATGGATGATGACAAGAGAAGAGGGGAAGCTTGTGTTTGTGCTAGGCACACCTGGCTAGAGAGTCATATCGATCGATGTGTGCCGTAAAGAAGGAGCCGGGGGGCCTACACACACCGTGGGTGAACGACCTAAAGTGAAAAGATGAATTTGCATGATGGAGCTAGAGAATGCTGAGGGAGGGTGAGAGGGATGCGGGCGTGTGCATGCACAAGAGAAAGTTAGCGCTAGCTACAAAGATAAGAGGGTTGTGTGGGTGTAAAAGACGAATAGAGATCATATATACTTCATTATAAAAAGCGAATTCGGATATTTGAAGAATTTATCATAGTGTTTCAAACCGACGCATGTGTGAATATGTATAACGATGATACACATGGTGTGGTTATGAACATGTTATACTACATTTAATATATTTTATCTCTACTCTTATAAAAAACGGAGTTGTTGATGATGGTGTGCCTGCCATCCTGCATTATAGGCCGTCCGATTTATATCCGGCGGATAGCAAGGAAACTATGATGGTTGAAGTTGGCAACAATCATGATTGTAGATTCTTATTGAAATAGAGAAACAAATTCAAATTTAGTTCGAATTGCAGCGGTAGTATAGACATTTGGAATGCACTAAAATGTTGGTATGAGTAGGTTACATGCATTATACAGCAA
Organism: Triticum urartu; assembly: GCF_003073215.2. Taxonomy (NCBI): domain Eukaryota; kingdom Viridiplantae; phylum Streptophyta; class Magnoliopsida; order Poales; family Poaceae; genus Triticum; species Triticum urartu. Next base: position 132,658,614 of record NC_053023.1, on the reverse strand, counting down.
GCGAAAAAATTTAATCGGACATAACATGGATTCATACTCCCTCCTTCCATCTATATAGGGCGTAATGATATTTTTAAGACCGCCTTTGACTATTGAAAATATTAATAGTACATGACATGCGCAATGTGAAAATTATATCATTGAAAGAACCTTTCACAGATGAATTTAATGGTGTGCTTTGTGTAAGTTGCATGTCATATATCATTGCTCTAATATTTGGTCAAAGTTAGCATCGAAAAATGCATTAGGCCCTATATAGATGGAAGGAGGGAGTAGCTTTGAATGGCATTTTTATAGTAAAACGGGGCAAGACTCTCTCTTTGTGTGGTGTGAATAGTTTTATTTTTTTTGTTTTCTTTTTGGTTGAGGGAAGTGTGAATTGATTTGGTACGTACAAGTACAATATTACTACACGTTAGGCTTGTCCCTAAAATTCAACCCGCGTCTTGTTATATCTCGAAAATTCAGATATCGTGCTCCTAAAACTGGCGCCTTCACAACCCGCGCCTTGCTATCCCGAAATTACAACGCGCACGAAAACTCCCTCCAGCTGCCAAATCCCGACACGCGAAATCCCCCTTCTAACCCTGAGCCGAAAGGGCCGCTAGTTCAAATCGGTGGGGGTACTTTTGTAACACACCCTACATTTTGGACAAGCGCGCCCCTATGTCATGCTTCACCCCCTCCCATCGCCCCCTTTTTGCCATTCGAAATCCCAGGCCGCCATAACCTCTCCGCTCCAGCCGCGAAACCCCACCCTCCTCCGTCCGCCACGTCACCGCTACCCATCTGGAGCCTCTTCCCCAACGATGTCGTCCACCGCAACAGCTCGACGTCCCTCGTCCACCTCCCCGGATGAGGATCCATCGTCCATCTCGCCGTCCCGCCGGTTCAGCCGCCCCGTCCTCCACCTCCAAGGAGCTGCTCCAACGATCACCTCGTCTATCGCGGCTGCTCCATCCCCACAGCGCCGCCTTAACCTGCTCCACCGGAACCGCAGCATCCTCACCGGCTCCTCAGAAGAAGCCGAGGCCTCCTCAGCGCCACCAAAGAGGTTGTACACTCATCGCATCGCATGTTCTCCTTAACTCGACCACCCGGTGCCGACGGTGCTCCATCTCGCACCCCCATGGAGTGGCTACCTTGAAGCCGGCACTGCGGCGACATCTCCATGGCGGCTCTCCCCCAGTGCGAGGCCCCTTCGGCAGCGGCGTCCATACCAGCCAGATCTGCTGCTGCTGCTCCGGCTATCGCTCGCTCGCTCACGCTGCTGCTGCTGCTCCGGCTCTCGCTCGATCGCTCGCTCGCCCAGCTGCTGCTGCTGCTCGCCCCCTCACTCGTGATGCTGCTCTGCTCTGATTAAGCCACACTTCAGCCGACTGAATCGACTTTTGGGCCAGTCGATTTTCAGGGGTTGGGGGCTCACTGGAGTTAAGGAAGAACCACCCGCAGCGGGGGTGGGGGCTCGCCGGAGAGGTACACCACTATCTATCTTAGGGTTCAGGGTGGGGGCGGGGGCGGGGGCCTAGAGGGCTGGCCGGGGCGGCGGTGGCGAGTTGTTTCAGGGCGGCGAGGCGGCGCTGGGGCCGGTGGTGGCTGGCGGCTCAGGGGGGTGCAGGTTGAAGATGAACTGCAGGCGCTCCCTAAACTACATGTCAAGTGCCTCTCTGCTACCATTGCGTTCAGTTTCGACAGTAGCATTCAGATTCCACATTAAATTTCAGTTTCAACAGTTAAGTTCAGAGTCAACAGTTTTTACCTCATCTGTTGTAGTCAGGTGGTTTTTGGTGATGTTGATTTTACATCCATTTTACATCATCTATTGGAGATGCTATTAGAATCCCACTTGAGATTGATGATGTCTGTCTTGTGCTGCTTCAGCCTTGACATCTTACGGCTCCCCGGAGCTGCTCCAACGATAGAACGATCCATCACAATAGAGCAGTGCCCTAGACGTCGTCTACAGATTCCTCAATCTTCCTCCACACCTCCGATAGCCACCTCTGACTCAACTACTTCAGCGACCAACCCAATGATGCTGAGGTCGACACGGCTACGGCAAAGAGGTTGTACACTTGTTGCATCACTTATTACTATACATTCACGTCGATCCATTAGGGCTATTTTGGTTCAACGGAAAAACGTCGATCCACTGGTTGTTACCATCACTCTAAATTTCTGCATGCTCTCCTTACATAATCTCACCATATTTTTTTTGTACACAGTCATGCTGAACATGTAGAGAAAAAGAGAAGAGTTTTGCGTGGCAATACAATGTCATGCAGACATCGCTCCATGGTGGGTTCAATGGCAAACCCTCCCCACCCCTCTCCAGATAGTAACCAGAGGAAGATATCTGTTCTGAGGCGGATTCAGACACCGCTGACCACTCCTATTTCCCCCCCCCGCCCCCCAAGGTGTTTGCTCTACCTTGGCATGATGATGTTAGTCATCATGCATATGTTGCCTTGCAGTGCCTACTTTTGACATCATATATGTCATTTGCTTAGTTTAAACATGTTCTATAATGCCACCTGTTTAGTTTCTATATCATATATGGGAATTATGCAGTCTCATGTCTTTTAGCCAACCATAATATATGGAAATGTGCAATGCCATCCTGTTTAACCAGGCATCATATATTTGAATGATATCTTGCCCATCCTTTTCTTCATTACATTTACATTTGTTGACAATGTTTGTACATTAAACTACTCTTCCTGTGAATTAGCCATTTGGGTGGGAGACGGAAAAATCTGGAGTGAAAACAAGGCCTCCAGAGCAAACAGTGCTACCTGTCGAAGAGGATCTCTTGTTGGGTCCCGATAGCTCCTCAGAGATGGATTCAGAGACAGATGACCAGTCCTATTCCCCCACTGAGGTGTATGTTCTAACTTGGCACGGTTATACTGCTCATATCATGCATACGGTGTCTTGCATTGCATAGTTTAGACATCATATACACAATATTCAACACCTTGTTCTTAGTTCAAACATCATATCGAATGCCCTCTGTTTAGCATATAAATCACATATTTGAATTAAATGATGCGATCGTGATTACTTAGATAACATGTAGGTGAATTACGTCATGCGATCCTGTTTAGTTATTTATCATATATTTGAATTATGTTATGCTATGCTATCCAGTTTAGATAGACATCATATATGTGAAATTATGTCATGCTATCCGTTTTAGTTAAACAATATACATGTCAACTATTTCATGCCCTCTTTTTTCCACACTATCTATTGCATCTGTCTCTCATACAATGTCTGTACATTCAACTATGTTTACTGTTTATCAGCCATTTGAATTGGAGCGGGTGATGCCAGTATTTAGAGGATTAAAAACACGGTCTTCAAATAAAACAATGCTACCTCTTGGTGGAGATAGCACCCCGGTTGTACATGCACAAGAACCAGCCCTACCACACATAACCCAAACTCTCGCAGATTGTACCCCTACTGCGATGGACAGAGAACCATCTTCACCCAATCTAACCCCAACCCCAGCCAAGAGTAACCCAGTTCCTGTTGACACATCACCATCTCCACCACAGAGCTCCCAAACAAGAGCAGTTAGTAAGCAAGCTCCAGTGCCCAAAGGGCCAGTACTATCACGACGAACCCCAACTCCACTGTTAGTACGCCTTGTTCTCTTGAGACACATTTACTGGACAATGACTGGGAACGCCTTGTTCTGTACTGGTCCCGAACCAAGAATGTGGTAAGGTCTATGAGCTCATTTTCTATTTTTAAGTATTATATTCTTGCGTCTTACTGTACTCTGTTCATGCAGAACTAGTGCCTAAACCTGAAGAACAACTGTTCTAATTTAAGATTCCATTGCTATCATAGTTCAAAAAAGCGCTAGGCGTTAATTGTGCATTTTGCCACCTCCTTGCGCTTTACTGACCAAAGCGCATGCTTATGCGCAGTTATGCACAGATTATGCGTAGTTATGCGCAATGCGTTTTGCCAACGCCTAGAGCCTAGGCGCACTTAAGCGCTAGCTTAGGCGCCTTTTTTAACTATGATTGCTTTTCTCTTGTATCACTGTATTTACTCATGCAAACTTACTTTTAAATTGGAGGATCCAATCAAATCTCCAATGGCACATTAGGTATGTTCACGCATGTTTCTTTAATATGTTTGCTCTTATCAATAGCTCTGTTGATTTCAATTTCAATTGTGTATACAGTTGACTTTCATATCATGCACATTACTAGCATCACAACATAGCCAATAGTGTTGTTGTACATGTAGACCTATGGTACCCATCTGAAATCTTGTTGTGCCGTGTTGTTTCCCACGCTTTTTATTCTTTCACTGCTGCTTTGTCTTGAACTGATATGATTTGAACCATGTCTCTATTTTGATTTGGCAAGACAATGCAGTGACCATAGGACATAGATATATGTTTGTTTGATGCTTTTATTATGTACTAGTACTTGGTAATAGAAGACTTGGTAGTTTAATCCTGTCCACCTTACTAATGAACTGGTTCACCGAAATGAGTTTCATATACTAGTACATGCTAAACTTGTTATGTGTCTGCTTGTTTCTTCTTTTAGAATGCTGACAGAATATTGGGGAAGACTGCCTTATTAAGTAGTGGTAAAGGAAGTAATGCAGATAAGGTTCAGGATAGTGACACATCCTTGTTGGTCTTCAACAAAGCTGATAAAACAGCTAAGGAAGACTATCTTGAAGACAGCGAGACAATCCCAAAGTCCTGTCTTGGTTTAGTGTTCGAGTTACTGGCCACTACCGCTTGCACAAGCTATTCAAACTCACTGTCTGAATCAGTTCAGTTTCTTGAGTCTCAACTACAAGCTGAAAGACATCGATCAACTGTGCTGCGACAAGAAGTGGAAGGACTGCGGAAGTCCCTGGAGCATTCAGATGCATACTTTCTGGTGCAACAGCAAGCGTTGGAGGATTTTAGCGCCAAACAGGACAAAGCTAATCAGCTTGCTAAGCTTATTGCCAGCATGGTGGATACCCAGGATAACGTTTCTTGAGCTCTTCTGAAGTTGTTTTAGTTATGCTCTTGTTTTGCTGCCGCGTTTATTTGCACTGGTGGCCAATTTTGACGGCCAGTGTATGTAATGTGCTGCTTTGTTCCCTATATTTGCACTGGTGGCGAACTTTGATGCCCAGTGGATGTAATATGTGTAATAGCGGTAATAGGCTAGCATTAATTGCTTGCTTATTTATTTCCTTATTGTCTTGTTTAGTTGTTTGTTGTAGTCACTGCAGTTCTTTTTCTGTTTTTTCTAGTGGCCACAATAGCCTATTTTTGGTAACTAGGCAAAAATAATCATGGCAACACACGGACTGTTGTAACCATGGGCCTCCTGCAGGCCGTATGATCCATCAGCCTTCTATATGGGCCTTAGGGTCCATGGGCCTTCTACGGGCCATAGGGTCCATGGGCCTTCTACGGGCCGTACAATCCATGGGCATTCTACGGGCTGTACCATCCATGGGCCTCATACGGGCCGTAGGATCCATGGGCCTTCTACGGGGCGTATCATCATTTCGCCAATCATGGGCCATACTATTCGTGGACCATAACGGGCCATTAATAGGCCATATTTGATAACTCTATGAAAATAGCCCAATGGGTTTTTTGACATGAAAATGGCCTAACGTATTAATGGTCCGCAAACGGGCCGAGTGTAACGACGGGCTGAATTTGGCCCACAAGCAGAAAATGACAGTAATGGGCCGTATGAAACCGAATGCTGCAAATGAGCCCAAGAATCAATTGGCCCTGAGAAGGCCGAAAGATAACTTGGGCTAGAAACGGCCCAATGGAATAACGGGCCGTTAATGGGTATAAAGTTATACACTGTTCATTACGGGCCAGTTTCACCACGGGCCGTTAATGGGCCAAGAGTTATAAAGGCCCTCATATGGGCCGAAAGAAGTCATGGGCCACACATGGGCCGGAAGTTAAAATGGGCTGAATCATATTGGATAGCCCAAATGACGCTACTGGGCCTAATTCGGATAGGGCGTAACGGCCCCTGGGTTAGCGAGCTGTAAATGGGCTATATGCGAACATGCCGTTAACAGGCTTTCCGTGGGCCGGCCCTCCACCTTTTGACCAAGTCAAATGGGCCGGCCTTTTCACAGGAATGGGCCTCTGTGGGGCCGTGCCATGTGTCGCCATATCATAGGCGCCTTCGGTCCAATGAGCGGATGACATATGTCCCAACGGTGAGCCGACACGTGTTTCCTCTAGCCAATGATGATTTTACACGTGGAAAATCCCCATTGGTCGGGGCTGTTAACGGGTTATCGGATCCAAAACCTGACCTGATAGCTTAACGGCGTTCCGTTAAGGTGGATGCCACGTGTCGGTCACCCTTCATGAAAGCACTTCTGTGACGCGCGATTTATCGTCATGGAAGTGGACACTTCCGTGATGATAATTTTGGCAATGTCATGGAACACTTCTACGACAGCACATGTATGCCTATCTTGATTCTGTCATAAATTTGTCATGGATGTACATGCATGAAAGAAAATGCGACCTACTATGACAAACACGTATCATCACGAAAGTGTATTTTTTTGTAGTGACGGCGGTCTAAGTCAATGACAATTTCCAATGGTGAGTTGTATCATCGCAGTGTCACCGGAGCGTTTCAATGTTGTATTTCTCCTGAAGAAGGTCAGGAAATTCTTCGTGAGATCCATGAAGGAGATTGTGGCCATCATGCCGGGTCAAAATCTCTTGTAGCCAAGGCCTTTCGTCATGGTTTTTACTGGCTGACGGCTCACGCTGATGTGGAGGATTTGGTCAGCAGGTGTGACGGTTGTCAGAAATTTGCACGACGAGCGCACGTGCCGTCTCAAGAATTGCGGATGATTCCAATTACTTGGCAGTTTGTAGTTTGGGGGCTTGATATGGTTGGACCTTTCAAAAGATCCAAAGATAAAAGACACATCTTTTGGTGGCAATTGACAAATTCACAAAATGGGTTGAGGCAGAGCCGGTTAGTAAGTGTGATGCAGCCACAGCGGTTCAGTTCATGAAAAAGGTGATCTTTCGTTTTGGCTTTCCACACAGCATTATAACTGACAATGGTACTAATCTGTCCAAAGGTGCTATGGAGGAATTTTGTCAATGTGAGCATATCCGGCTTGATGTTTCGTCAGTAGCTCACCCCCAATCCAATGGTCAAGCTGAGAGAGCAAATCAGGAAATCTTAAAAGGTCTCAAGCCCCGTCTTATGGTTCCTTTACAACGGACGCTAGGTTGTTGGGTAGAAGAGTTACCCTCGGTACTATGGAGCATCAATACTACCCCTAACAGATCTACAGGTTATACACATTTCTTCATGGTTTATGGAGCAGAGACAGTTCTGCCCAGTGACATCCGTCATGACTCGCCCCGCGTGGCGGCTTACATTGAAGCTGATAACGAATAAGCCCGTCAGGATGCACTTGACTTATTGGATGAAGAGCGTGACTTAGCGGCAGTCTGCTCAACAATTTACCAACAGGACCTGTGCCGTTACCACAGTCGCCGGGTTAAGTCAAGAACCTTTCAAGAAGGTGACCTAGTGCTCCGGCTCATCCAAGATCAGTCTGATGCGCACAAGCTATCCCCACCTTCGGAAGGACCCTTTGTGGTCAGTAAGAACTTGAATAACGGGTCATACTACCTTATAGATGTTCGAGAGCATAAAGACGCACGTAAGTCGGAGGAGGAGACCCGCCGGTCGTGGAATATTGCTCATCTTCGGCCTTACTACACTTGAGCCACCGGCTCTCATAATGTACATACTTTGACGTTGCATATATTATGATAAGTAATAAATCAGGACCTCTGTCCTTTTTCCTTAATGATCACATGTCTTTGTTATCTCAAATATAAGACGACCAATTGGAGGTTGATCGTGTTCGAATCTAGCTTAATCCTCTTGGTCCGACTCATGATCGTATTCGAATATAGCCGTTAAAACCTCATGGTCACTAGGGGGCTTCCTGTTCAAACATAGGTTGTATATGGGAGTCATCAGATATATGGAAGTATTTGACTTCTAAAAAGATTGGGTTGTCACCCTTACTGTCCGGGTCACATAAGCCGGCAGTCCGGAATCAAATAACACAGGTATGATATTGTCATTCATAAACAGACTTATCTGTGTTTTCTTTAATCAAAGGATTTCCAGCCTTATTTATCTTTACATCTGGCCTTAATTATTCCATTATGGTAATTTCATAGTTATGTATTGGGTGTTTTGACCCGTCCAGCGATAAATCGTCACGACAGTTTCTCATCTTTTACATACAGGAATAGATTTAAACTATATAGATGTGATAAAGGATATAAAGCATATATTGACATGACGAATAAAATGTCGTACGTAGTATCATATGCATGACGGCATAGGCAGAACATGCAGTTTTTAAGCTAGCATATTACAAGGCGTTGGGAGCCCAAAAGGTTAAAATTGTTTTTTCTCCTAAGCCGATGTCAAGCTAAGGCCGGTTCATTGACTCTTGGCCGGATTATTTGGATGGTTACGACTCCTCCCTTGCCGGTTCATCTTCCTCCACTGGTTGGAAACTGGGCTTGTACCAATCAAAGCCATGAAGAGCAACGAATTCAGCTTCATCATCAATTATACCAGCCGGGTCAATTTCTGGGGCAAAGGTGTGTTGGCGAACCGGCATGATGAGAACTGTCACTTTATACGCAGGGGTTGCCATCTTTTTATTTTCAACGTCAAAACCTGGCTGATACTTATCAATATTGGTCTCGTCGCCAAGGATGGTAGCCTGAGGATGAACTCCCCTCACACAAGTAGAAAAATCATCTTGATCAAACAGAGTCCCGTCTTCCTTAAGGATGGGATACCCCTTGGCTACGTCCGCCGGGTCTAGCTCCGGCACCCAGGCTTTGGAGCGGCTTAGAGCAGTTAGGGCTCCGGCTCTTGCACAAGACCGCTTGACCTCTTGGAATCTGGTGGGTAAGATAGATAACTTCTTCGAAACATCACTCAAGAGGTTTGGTCCTTGGTTGGCTGGGGAGATAATGGCAAGTGCCCGTTGAGCTCCAGTGTACAGTTGCTCCACCAGGGTGTAAACCGCCTTGAGTTTTGTCATCTGTTTTGACTCAGATTGCTGCTCCGTGGACCTATGAGTATTTAAAAAAAGGTTAAGCAGGTGGCTTATATTTCTGGCAAAAATAGAGTTTAAGTAAATAATACAATGACTCACCAAAGATTGCAGAGACCATCTGAGCCACACAGTTTTTTTAAACCGGTGAGCTCCATGGTAACCTCCTTGAGAGCCGCCTCGGCTGTCTCAGCACGCTGTATCAGCAAGGTTTTTTCATTGGCCCAGGATTTTTTCTCCACATCAAAACTGGTTTTCAGTTTCTCTGCTTCAGAGAGGCTCAACTGGAGTTTGGAGGCAGCATTCTTTATCTCAGTCTCTTGAGCCGCCAGCCGGGTCTTTGCATCAGTCAATTGAGAACCCAATTTAGTTATGGCGGTCTACAGACATGCACAGGTGTGTCAAAAATTTATTTCAATAAATGTCATAATGATTAAAGTCCCAAGTGCTTTGCAACACAACGCCACTCGGCACTTGGGGGCTAATGTCTTCCAAAAGCAATTTTTAAAATGCAAAAAAGAATCTTCTATGATTAAAGTCCCAAGTGTTTTACAAGTAACAACGCTTGGCACTTGGGGGCTAATGCATGATATTAAGAAAGTTTTTTCATCTTGAGCCGGATAACAATATTTGTTTGGACTGATTCAAGACAGTTATGAAGTCAAGTACCGGTTCATTCATGATGAATTAAGCCGGCCCTTGGGGACCATAGGTGAAATTTATGCTAATACACTGGACTTAGGGAAAATCTAAGACATAGCATCCACATATATCAGAAAGTCTACATATCATTCAGGTTCATCATAATCGGGAGACTTGGGGGCTGCAGAATATATGTAAACTAATGAAAGCCGGAGAGCATACCTCATATTTCAGTTGCAGCTGTTTGACCATCTCAATTTCAGAGTCATGGCTGGAATGCACATGACTGAGGTAACCAGATAGCACGTCGCTAATACTCAGGTGAGCACAGTGAGAGATGTCAAACCGCACTTTCTGCCTTTCGAAAGCCTCTAGTTTGGCAGAGTGCCTGGCCAGTACAGTTGGATTGCCCGGCTCAACGAATCTACTACCAGTGATTAGAACGTCATTATCAAAAGTCGCCGGCGGGTTAGCTAAGTTGGACAGCCCGATGGTAGATGGATTGAGAATGGTCTCATCAACTGACGGCTCAGGAAGGTCTGATTGAACGTTGACAGCAGGGTCTTCTGGTGCTTCAGAATATTCAGGAGCAGAAGTTGGTATTGCCGGTTCAGCGGTTTTCGGGTCTTCCGCCGGCTTAGTCACCCTGGCTTTCTTAGGCTTTGCTTGGTCGCTAAGAAGAATTCCGTGAGTCAGTATAATGATACAGACTTAAAGATGCAGAAGAAAGATAATTTTCTTTACCCGGGGGCAGTCTTGAAAGCCGGAAGTTGAGTTTGTGAAGAATCGCCAAAAGAACGAGAAATCTCCTGCAAAAGTGACATCATAGTTAAAAGAGTAAGGAAATAGATTCATTGACAAAAGAAAAAGTCAAAGGTGAAAGAAACCTCATTCTGGCATTTCTGAGGAGTTTTTGGTAAGCCGGAGGGCAATTCATTATCTTCACTGGTCCGCGCCTGACGGCGGCTCTCATGTTGCTGTTTTTTTCAAAAGAAAATGAGGATCCAAATAAGCCAAAGGGTGTGAAAACCTTACTTTCTGGGTTACCAGTCGAGGTTTCTATCTTGGCAAAGGTTCTGAGTCGGAGGAAATAGTTACCTCTTCTTCTACTGCTGGCTGGCCCCCATGTCATCCTGGCAATAGTCAATGTCAATAAGTTTGTTAAAAAGCAGGCGAAGAGAGTCAAGGGCTACCTCCGACTCAGAAACATCATCCAACTTGAACATATCAGAAGCAGTTCTTTTCTTCTTGGATTTTTGGGTCATCTTCTTGGCGGCTATGGCGGCGGCTCTGGCTTTCTTGGTAGCTTCATGATCATATTTGGCCTTACATAAGTCAGATTTGGCCTGTAGGCATATAACAGGTTAAAAGTCATGCAAGTACTTAACTGCTGAAGGAACAAGGGGGTCAAGGGGATTTACCTCTAGTGCCGGGTTAAGTTTGCACAAAGGATTCAATCCAACTTTACTACAGTCCTTGTATTTACTATTTACTAGAGTGGTTGACGTTTCAACAATGGCCTCTTCAGTCAGTTGTACAGAACTATGACGCATAGGGTCATCTGGTCCTCCGACATAGTTATACATCAAGTCAGAGCGGCGGCTCAGAGGGATGACCCGCCATGCAATCCAACAACGTTTAAAGTCAACTCCAGTTAAGCCGTTTCCCAACAAGGCTTGAATCCTTTTGATGCTTGGGAGTAGCTTCTTACATTCAGCGGCAGTAAGCTTGTTCGGGAGTAGAAACTTAGAGTCAAGATGCTCCGCGCGATAACCTGGCATTGGTTTTTCATTAGCTGGCGACGTGTATTTGCAATAAAACCAAGTTTGGTTCCAATCCTTGGGATGTCTTGGTAAGACTACTAAGGGAAAGATGACACCCTGTTGGCGCTAAATCGAAATTCCACCAAGTTCCAGGCTGGGGCCGTTGGTGTATTCATTCTGGCGGTTCAAATAAAAATACTCTCTGAAGAGTTCGACAGTGGGTTCTTCTTGAAGATAAACCTCGCAGGGAACTTGAAAATTGCATATGTTTGATATGGAATTGGGTCCAAGGTCTTGTGGATGAAGCTTGAAGAAATGTAGAACATCTTTGAAGAATTTTGAGCCAGGTGGTGAAAAACCTTGGTTCATATGATCAGTAAAAACAATGACTTCGCCATCCTTGGGCTGAGGTCTTTCTTCGGCCGGGTCAGGAGCGCGGTAAGGCATAATGTTCATCTCCGGTAAAAATCCAATGGTAACGAAATCCTTCAGAGTGGCATCCGTGACTATGGAAGGGACCCAATTGCAAACTGTCGTCGTCTTTGGCGGCATGGTGAGAAGACAAGATAAAAGGAAGTAATTTGCCGGCTTAGATTAAATGGTGGAATCACAGGTAAATATTTGCAATACAGATGCGTAATGGCGGCTTAAATAAGGGCTAATGATATATGAAGGAAAAATGAGCCGGCATGATAAGCCGCCATGACTAAAGAAATTCAAAGGAGGCCAACGACAAAAAAATGGCTAAGTATCGAGATAAACAAGTTTCATAGGCTGCAACTACTATTTTGGATCAAGATTGTTCAAAAAAGGAAAATAAATCCATGATGAACAGTGAAGAACACAGACGAACTTGCAAACCCTAATGTGGATCTAAGGTGCGGAAAGGTAAAAACTTACGGACGCAAATCTACTACGGAGGATCGCCGCCGTTCTCTGGACAAGCTCAAGGTGATGCAGCGGCCAAGGTTGAGGACGACGGTGAGCGCTATGGCAGCGGCGGAGCTCGAGCGACAGAGGGGTTGCGAGAGAAGGAAGAATAAGAATGAGGAAGACCGGCCGTGCCTATTTATAAGGAGATAGGTGAACAGGCAGGCGTGAAAATCGAGGAAGGCTAAAATAATGACTATCCAACTAAATGGACGCCTCGATTTTCGGAAGACATTTAAGATAAGTATATGTTAAAGATGACGTCGTGGCGGGTTTCCAAATTTTCTGAAGGTGACGTCATGTAGGGTTACAAGGTTTTCACAGCTGTGGTAGGTGGATTTTTTCTAAGTGTTGAAGATTGATATGAACAAAGTTCAAATCAACCTGGGGCCTAATGTTGAGGATATGACTACCAGGAATGACCCACCCAGGAGGGGCCGGGTCAATCACAATTGCGGGTTACTTAAAGGAAGCCCGAAGAGTATACAAGGTGACGGTTTATGATAAGGCTTGTAGTAGGCCCAAGTGTAACGCCCCGAGACCGATGTGCCAGGTGTCGTCCAGTTATTCGCTGTCGTTGCCATGTCATTTGCTTGCGTGTTGCATTTCATCATGTCATCATGTGCATTGCATCATCATGTTTTCAAAACTTGCATCCGTCCCAGTCACCTCGTTCCTTCCGTTGTCCGTTCTGAGCCTAGACACACTTGCACGCGCCCGAGGCATGTCCGAAATAGTATTTTATAAGTGGCCGGAAAATTTTCTCAGAATGGGATGAAAGTTGGCGTGTGGTCTTATTATAGTGTAGATAGACCGCCTGTCAAGTTTCATCGCATTCGTAGTCCGTTTGACGCCCCAATGGTTAACTATAGCGGCAGTATAGCCGACCTATCGTCGGACGTTGTGGGTCTCTGGAAACAGATGCCGGGCCCTCTCTCTCTCTTCTCACCCTCGTAGTCTCGCCACAGCCCACCTAGTCCATCCTCCTTCCCCTCTTCGCTTCCGGAGTTGTCCGATGCGACCGCACGGTCTAAAACCCTCTCTGCACAGTGCATCAGATCCCTCACGTGCGCGTCCAAAATTGTCCCGGACCCGACCCGGGCAGTCGTCACCATTGGATCCGGATCATCCCCAAACGTCTACAAAACATCTCCGTTTTATTTATGAGACTCCCTAGCCTATTTTTACTATCCGTCCAATTTTAATCGGAGGGACAAGATAGCCCCTAACCTATTCAACTCGTTATATATATTGGACTAACCCGAAACCGAATCCCTAATTTTTAGGGATCCTCCTAGCTGCCGCCGCCACTCCTCTTGTCTCCTCCCACCTCGGGTTCTTCCCCAATTCAAATCCTTCCTCGATTTTTCCAAACGGACCAACCACTCGTCGCCTGCCCGATCCACAACCGCAGCCAGCCGCCGCACCAGCAGGACCCGCGTCCCCGCTCCACCCCTCCTTCTCCCTGTTCATCTCGTGGCTCCCTCCCTTCTCAAATCTCTTTTGTTCTCTCTTTCTACAGGAACATGATGAGGCCATGGAAGCCGCCCTTCCGTACCTCATCGCAGGCCCCTGCCCGCCGGAGCCGTGCCTCCCTGGACCCGCGTCTTCCTTGTCTCGCTCACCATCGTCGCCGTAAGCTCCAAGCCACCCCAAGCTCTGCTCCATTCCTTCGTATCCGCGCCAAGTTCCTTGCTCGGACCCGCAAGCCGTTCCCGCACCGACGTGCTCCTGCAGCGCACCGAGCCACCTCGCGTCTCCACGCCCGGCAAGCTTCGCCGCCTAACCTCGGAACGGCCACGTCCGGCCGGCCTCCGTCAGCCCCGTCGCGCCTCCCCAAGCCGCCATGAACCAGATCCGGGCCGGAGACCCCTATTCCCGGCCTTTCCCGGCCATCGGCGCCGCGTTCTTCAGGCCGCTGCGCCCGCACGCAAGGACGGTGACCGCGGCGACGAGTTTTGCCGCACCTGGACCCGCTCGATCCCCGTTGAACGCGCACGTCACCAGATTGGGCCAGATCCGTGCGTGGGACTCCTCTTGCGGCGCCTCAAGCCCAGCCGCAAGCCAGCACCAGGCCTCCCTCCTCCACCGAACGGGCCAAGGCCCAGCGCACACTCCTCACCCAGCCGGCCCAGTACGCCTCTGCCTCACGTGTCAAGTCCATGGGTGAGCAGCCCAGTTCTTCACAGATTCAGCCCATAGTTGTTTTTTTTGTGCGCTGCGACTTTGTCCATTTAACCTGAGACTGTAGTTTTTACAGAGAGGTCCCTAAACTTCATGCATATAATAACTTAATAACCGTGCATCAGATCTAAAAAAATTATATATGAAAGCTGCTTAGAATTTTGTCTAGTTTAATAATATGCAACTTTCATCTATGTTTAAAATGTCTAAAATGCTGTTTGTTTAAATTTGCTCCTAATGCCATGCTAAAATGATTTAATTCATAACTAAATAACTGTAGCTCCGAATTAAATAATCTTTATATGTAAATGGGGTAGAAAAATGCCTAGTTTAACATGGTGTACTTGTTTTGCATGTTTAACAACCCTAAAAGTGTGTTTAGGGCAGAACAGTACCATAACCCAAATATGCATATGGGGATTTACCGGAATTGTTGTTCGTTGTTTCCGGCCTCATTTAAACTTGCCTAGATAGGTAGTTTTCTTTGCTTCACCCTCTTGCCATGTTTAACAACATTTAATATTGTTGGGTACATAACGAGAGAGAACTAAATAAGTCATGTGGTGTTTTCTTCAATATGCAATGGAGTTGCATGTTGAGCTCCACTTAATTTGCAGGATTGTTTGTGCATTTTGCCATGCCATGCGTCATTAAACCGGACATGCATCATACTTGTTTGCGCATCGTGCCATGCTTATGTGGTGGTTGTTTACTATGTTGTTTGCTTTCTTTCCGGTGTTGCTTCTTCTCAGTAATCCGGTAACGTCGTGTTGTGAGGATTCGTTCGTCTACGTCCGTTTGTCTTCTTCATGGACTCGTTCTTCTTCCTTGCGGGATTTCAGGCAAGATGATCATACCCTCGAAATCACTTCTATCTTTGCTTGCTAGTTGCTCACTCTTTTGCTATGCCTATGCTGCGATACCTACCACTTGCTTATCATGCCTCCTATATTGTTGAACCAAGCCTCTAACCCACCTTGTCCTAGCAAACCGTTGTTTGGCTATGTTAACGCTTTGCTCAGCCCCTCTTATAGCGTTGTTAGTTGCAGGTGAAGATGGAAGTTTGTTCCTTGTTGGAACATGGAGATGTTGTTCCTTGTTGGAACATGTTTACTTGTTGGGATATCACATTATCTCTTATTTAATTAATGCATCTATATACTTGGTAAAGGGTGGAAGGCTCGGCCTTATGCCTGGTGTTTTGTTCCACTCTTGCCGCCCTAGTTTCCGTCATATCGGTGTTATGTTCCCGGATTTTGCGTTCCTTACGCGGTTGGGTAATAATGGGAACCCCTTGACAGTTCGCCTTGAATAAAACTCTTCTAGCAATGCCCAACATTGGTTTTACCATTTGCCACCTAGCCTTTTCTTTCCCTTGGGTTCTGCAGACTCAAGGGTCATCATTATTTTAACCCCCCCAGACCAATGCTACGCTGGGTGTTGGTCCAACCTGTCAGCTGCCGGTGGCCACCAGGGGCAACTCTGGGCTGGCCTACCCGTACCTATGACAATCTGAGTGTGCCCTGAGAAAGAGATATGTGCAGCTCCTATCGGGATTTGTCGGCACATTCGGGCGGTGTTGCTGGACTTGTTTTACCATTGTCGAAATGTCTTGTAACCGGGATTCCGAGTCTGATTGGGTCTTCCCGCTAGAAGGAATATCCTTCGTTGACCGTGAGAGCTTGTGATGGGCTAAGTTGGGACACCCCTACAGGGATTTGAACTTTCGAAACCGTGCCCGCGGTTATGGGTAGATGGGAATTTGTTAATGTCTGGTTGTAGAAAACCTGAAGTTGACCTTAATTAAAATACATCAACCGCGTGTGTTACCGTGATGGTCTCTTCTCGGCGGAGTCCGAGAAGTGAACACGGTGTTGGAGTTATGCTTGACGTATGTTGTTCTAGGATCACTTCTTGATCATAGTTTCTCGATCGTGCTTTGCCTTCTCTTCTCGCTCTCATTTGCGTATGTTAGCCACCATATATGCTAGTCGCGTGCTGCAGCTCCACCTCATACCTTTACCTTACCCATAAGCTTAAATAGTCTTGATCGCGAGGGTGCGAGATTGCTGAGTCCCCGTGACTCATAGATACTTCCAAAACCAGCTTGCAGGTGCCGATGAGTCCGTGCAGATGACGCAACCAAGCTCAAGGAGGAGCTCATTGAAGATCTTGTCCTTTGTGTTGTTTTTCATTCTAGTTGATCAGTAGTGGAGCCTAGTTGGGGTCGATCGGGGACCTTGTCGCTTTTGGGGTTCTTCTTTTATTTTGGTTCCGTAGTCGGACCTTGATTGTATTTGGATGTTGTAATGCTTTATTCATGTATTTGTGTGAAGTGGCGATTGTAAGCCAACTAAGTATCTCTTTCCCTTATGTATTACATGGGTTGTGTGAAGATTACCTCACTTGCGACATTGCTTTCAATGCGGTTATGCCTCTAAGTCGTGCTTCGACACGTGGGAGATATAGCCGCATCGAGGGCGTTACAAGTTGGTATCAGAGCCTTTCCCCGACCTTAGGAGCCCCCACTGCTTGATTGTATTTAGCAGCCGTTGTTCAGTCTAGAAAAATGTTTTGAGTCATTAAGGAATTATATATCGGAGAGTTTAGGAATTCTTTTTACTCCTCAGTCCCTTCATCGCTCTGGTAAGGCATCCTGACGTAGAGTTTTGACTCTTCTCTTCTCAAATTTCACTAAAAAAATTAGGATCACGCGGGTATCTTGGAATCGTTTTGATCGATTTGTGACGAGAACATTATTCTTGGTGCCTCCTATCATTTAGGGGTTGTGGCAGTGTCCCGGGGAGTTGAGCTCCGAGGTGTTGTCGTCACAATTTTATCGTTGCAGTTCTGGAATACCTGAGTTTAGTTCGCCGACATCGAAAATCTCTTTTATGCAGTTGTTGGTGAGATAACCTCGGCGCCACCCAGTACTGGGGTGGGTGTTCGGGAGTATTGCCATAACACGTATAACGGATGCTTTTCGAAGGTTGAGGTAGATGATTTCCGAAGGTTTCTTGGTTATGTGTTGAAGGATGGATACAGTAGGATGTAGGATTTGTTAGTTTTGGGTGAGATACTATGCTTCCCCTGTATCCCCAACACCTGATTGCATAACCGGAAAATTTCGGGAGTTTATAAGTGGGAATTCAAGTAGATCTTAGGATATCTTTCCAACAAATGTATGATATGAAATTGGGGTTCGACGTCTAGTGGTCCGCCTATTCACGGTTGGTTTTAAAGTGGTCTCGTTGTGTCTTAAAGAGTCCTTGGCTATGCCGACTCGGGGACACTTCGTATGTCATGTGCACTGCCTTGTACATGATGGTGCTGTACGATCGAGCCCGTGTAGCCCCCACCACGAAAACTTCGGACGAAATCTCTGTCATATGTTTGTTCCGGCTTATTCTGCAAGCCAATCCTTTGTTTTGTTTTGAGTTGTGGTATTCGAGTTGCTTTAATGTCAAATGTTGATTCCATACCTTCCCCCAAATGGTGTTCTCATACTTCGATGTGAATACTAATCCTTCTCGATCATCGAGTTTGTCATGTCAATCCTTGTCAACCGCTGTGTTTCTCTTCAAGTGGATCCAATCATTTCAATATCCGCAAGATCAAGTATCAGTTCTTCTCAACAGTGTTTGTTTCATCCGTCTCCAAGTTGCCATTGTTTTTTCCCCCCCCCCCCCCCCTTTTTTTTTAAGGACTCATATTTCTTAATCAACTATTCATTTTATCGATGGAAGTTTCTCCATTCTTATCCGGTGTTTCTCATGAAGATTCTAACGGAGATTCAAGTTCATCATTCTCCATTCTTTTCTTCTCTGGTGGATTCAATTCAAGCTTTCGTTGTTGATCATATTCTTTTCTGTATTTCAAGTCTTTCTCATGCCGGTGCAATTCTTAATCATTCACCTCTCGCTATTCTATTGTTCCGGAGTGCTAAAGATATCTCAGAAGATCCGTGTTTTCCACTCTGCATTCATTCAAGATCTTTCGAGGTTGTTATCTCAGTCAAGCCTTTTAATTCAACCGGTGCAATCTCTCTCTTTAAATCTTTTTCAACGGTGTTTCTCTTGAGTGGGCCCTAACCCACAGGTCTTTTCCCAGGATCTTACCTGACTCTTCTTCTCTTTTTCCGGAGTTATTTTCAATTCTTTTCCAAGTTTGACGTAAGAATGAGTTATCATCAGTCATATGTATTTCTCCAATATCACTTTCAAATTCTTTTCATCGTTGGCTCAACCTCTTCGCTTTTGATTCTTCCGGAGTGTCTCAACAATTCATGGTGGTGTTTCTCATTGTCATTCTCTGCATTTGAAGACCGAAGAAGAGTTTCTCTTAAAATTTGCTCCATTCTTTTCAAGATTCGTGATTCTAGCTTGATTCCATCCTCTCATAATTATTTTGGATTGTGAGAATTCTTTTCACCTATCCGGAGCAATTCAAGATTCTTTTCAATTTGATTCTCTGGAGCCCATCATTTCAGAAGACCTATTCATTCTCAGCTGTCAGTTATCATTCTCCAATCTTACCGGTGCTTCATTCAAGTATTCTCTTATCAGCTCGTAATCTTTTCGTTCTCATGAGTCTAAATTCTCTCAAGCATCTTTGTTTAATTGCTAATTCTTCCCGGTGTGCCTTCATGTTTTAATCGTTCTTTTCAATTCTTACGGTGGTTCGTTCAAGAGTTTTCTTCCTTCGGGTATCATATATATGCATTAGTGCTTTCCAATCCTACCGGTGGCTCGTTGAAAACCTTCTCATGATTGCGCTATATCTATCTTAATCCTTTCTACGAGAATAAGTCGTATGCGATCCGTTGCTTGTCATCAATTTAAATTGGTGAAGGATAAGCATAATGTAATTCTTATTCTTCTTTCATCCAAGAGATTAATTCCTTATTCCGGAGGTTCACCAAATTCTCGGTTTCACTTGTTTTCATCTTTTCTTTCCCGGAGTTCCAAGCTCTAATTATCACGGAGATCCATCTAAATCATTGCAAGGATTCACCTTGTGTTTTCATTTTCTCTTTCTTTTGTTTACCGGAGTTCTTCATGGAGGTTCTACATGGTGGTTCATCAAGGATTTAATTCCTTCTCGAAGTGTTCATTGAGATTCTTTTGGAAGGAGCTCAAGTTTTCTTCATCTTGCAATCCGGAGTGCAATTTCTTTCTACCGTATCTTTGGAGGTGGTATTATGTCATTCTTCATAATTTGAGTTCATGCTTCATGATTCACACATTGTTAACAACGAGGTATTTTAAATCCATTAATCTCGTCATTGGAGTTATCTTGGGTTATATTTCACCTTAAACCTTCCCTAAGGATGTTGCTATCTATGGTGCTTATAAAGGACCCAAGTTCTTCGTTATCCTCCCGGTGAATTACTTTCTCGTCTCCTTGTTCATATCAATCCAATTCTTTTCCCGTGAGTGGCAGGTTGTCATCTCTTAATTTGGGATGTACTCCACAAGACCATATCAAGCTTATTATTTTCGTTGTTGGTTTTCCAACAATCCAGTTCTAGCAATTATGGTAAGCGTGCTCCCTCAAGATCTTGTTTCCCTTCGTTCATTCCATTCGATTCTTAATTTTGTTCCGGAGGCTTTGTGATGTTGCTCTCTTCAACCCATCTTTTCGTTCTGTCAGGATCATGTTCTTTTGGTGCTTATCCATTTAACCGGAGTGTGTGCCCGCTGCTCAAATTCTTTCATTTTATCAAGTCTTGCATCCCTTCTTAACCGGAGTGCTGTTCGAATTTGTTCTTCCTTGTTCCTCTTTCTTAACGGAGTGCTTTCAACTTTGTTCTTCTCCATGGCTTCTTTCTTTCATTTTGCTCAACCTTTTCAAGGTTCTTTGGTTTCACTCGTTTGTCAAAGGAGCAACTTAGTTTTACCTCTTCTCTTTCTCTTCCGTTTTCCCTCCGGTGCCATTCTAGATCTCGGGACGAGATCCTCTCGTAGTGGTGGAGTGTTGTAACGCCCCGAGACCGATGTGCCAGGTGTCGTCCAGTTATTCGCTGTCGTTGCCATGTCATTTGCTTGCGCGTTGCATTTCATCATGTCATCATGTGCATTGCATCATCATGTTTTCAAAACTTGCATCCGTCCCGGTCTCCTCGTTCCTTCCGTTGTCCGTTCTGAGCCCAGACACACTTGCATGCGCCCGAGGCATGTCCGAAATAGTATTTTATAAGTGGCCGGAAAATGTTCTCGGAATGGGATGAAAGTTGGCGTGTGGTCTTATTATAGTGTAGATAGACCGCCTGTCAAGTTTCATCACATTCGGAGTCCGTTTGACGCCCCAACGGATAACTATAGCGGCAGTATAGCCGACCTATCGTCGGACGTTTTCGGTCTCCGGAAACAGATGCCGGGCCCTCTCTCTCTCTTCTCACCCTCGCAGTCTCGCCACAGCCCACCTAGTCCATCCTCCTTCCCCTCTTCGCTTCCGGAGTTGTCCGATGCGACCGCACGGTCTGAAACCCTCTCTGCACAGTGCATCAAACCCCTCACGTGCGCGTCCGAAATTCTCCCGGACCCGACCCGGGCAGTCGTCACCATTGGATTCGGATCATCCCCAAATGTCTATAAAACATCTCCGTTTTATTTATTAGACTCCCTAGCCTATTTTTCCTCTCCGTCCGATTTTAATCGGAGGGACAAGATAGCCCCTAACCTATTCAACTCGCTATATATATTGGACTAACCCGAAACCGAATCCCTAATTTTTAGGGATCCTCCTAGCTGCCGCCGCCACTCCTCTTGTCTCCTCCCACCTCGGGTTCTTCCCCGATTCAAATCCTTCCTCGATTTTTCCAACCGGACCAACCACTCATCGCCTACCCGATCCACCACCGCAGCCAGCCGCCGCACCAGCGGGACCCGCGTCCCCGCTCCACCCCTCCTTCTCCCTGTTGATCTTGTGGCTCCCTCCCTTCTCAAATCTCTTTTGTTCTCTCTTTCTACAGGAACATGATGAGGCCATGGAAGCCGCCCTTCCGTACCTCATCGCCGGCCCCTGCCCGCCGGAGCCGTGCCTCCCTGGACCCGCGTCTGCCTTGTCTCGCTCACCATCGTCGCCGTAAGCTCCAAGCCGCCCCAAGCTCTGCTCCATTCCTTCGTCTCCGCGCCAAGTTCCTTGATCGGACCCGCAAGCCGTTCCCGCACCGACGTGCTCCTGTAGCGCACCGAGCCACCTAGCGCCTCCACGCCCGGCAAGCTTCGCCGCCTGACCTCGGAACGGCCACGTCCGGCCGGCCTCCGTCAGCCCCGTCGCACCTCCATGGACTTCCCCGGCCACCGCGCACCCGTCCTGGAGTTGTTCCGCCTCCCCAAGCCGCCATGAACCAGATCCGGGCCGGAGACCCCTGTTCCCGGCCTTTCCCTGCCATCGGCGCTGCGTTCTTCAGGCCACTGCGCCCGCACGCAAGGATGGTGACCGCGGCGACGAGTTTTGCCGTGCCTGTACACGCTCGATCCCCGTTGACCGCACACGTCGCCAATTGGGCCAGATCCGTGCGTGGGACTCCTCTTGCGGCGCCTCAAGCCCAGCTGCAAGCCAGCGCCATGCCTCCCTCCACCGAGCGGGCCAAGGCCCAGCGCACACTCCTCACCCAGCCGGCCCAGTTCGCCTCTGCCTCACGTGTCAAGTCCATGGGTGAGCAGCCCAGTTCTTCACAGATTCAGCCCATAGTTGTTTTTTTTGTGCGCTGCGAATTTGTCCATTTAACCTGAGACTGTAGTTTTTATAGAGAGGTCCCTAAACTTCATGCATATAATAACTTAATAACCGCGCATCGGATCTAAATAAATTATATATGAAAGTTGCTTAGAATTTTGTCTAGTTTAATAATATGCAACTTTCGTCTATGTTTAAAATGTCTAAAATGCTGTTTGTTTAAATTTGCTCCTAATGCCATGCTAAAATGATTTAATTCATAACTAAATAACCGTAGCTCCGAATTAAATAATCTTTATATGTAAATGGGGTAGAAAAATGCCTAGTTTAACATGGTGTACTTGTTTTGCATGGTTAACAACCCTAAAAGTGTGTTTAGGGCAGAACAGTACCATAACCAAAATATGCATATGGGGATTTACCGGAATTGTTGTTCGTTGTTTCCGGCCTCATTTAAACTTGCCTAGATAGGTAGTTTTCTTTGCTTCACCCTCTTGCCATGTTTAACAACATTTAATATTGTTGGGTACATAACGAGAGAGAACTAAATAAGTCATGTGGTGTTTTCTTCAATATGCAACGGAGTTGCATGTTGAGCTCCACTTAATTTGCAGGATTGTTTGTGCATTTTGCCATGCCATGCCTCATTAAACCGGACATGCATCATACTTGTTTGCGCATCGTGCCATGCTTATGTGGTGGTTGTTTACTATGTTGTTTGCTTTCTTTCCAGTGTTGCTTCTTCTCGGTAATCCGGTAACGTCGTATTGTGAGGATTCGTTCGTCTACGTCCGTTTGTCTTCTTCATGGTCTCGTTCTTCTTCCTTGCGGGATTTCAGGCAAGATGATCATACCCTCGAAATCACTTCTATCTTTGCTTGCTAGTTGCTCGCTCTTTTGCTATGCCTATGCTGCGATACCTACCACTTGCTTATCATGCCTCCTATATTGTTGAACCAAGCCTCTAACCCACCTTGTCCTAGCAAACCGTTGTTTGGCTATGTTACCGCTTTGCTCAGCCCCTCTTATAGCGTTGTTAGTTGCAGGTGAAGATGGAAGTTTGTTCCTTGTTGGAACATGGAGATGTTGTTCCTTGTTGGAACATGTTTACTTGTTGGGATATCACATTATCTCTTATTTAATTAATGCATCTATATACTTGGTAAAGGGTGGAAGGCTCGGCCTTATGCCTGGTGTTTTGTTCCACTCTTGCCGCCCTAGTTTCCATCATATCGGTGTTATGTTCCCGGATTTTTCGTTCCTTACGCGGTTGGGTAATAATGGGAACCCCTTGACAGTTCGCCTTGAATAAAACTCTTCCAGCAATGCCCAACATTGGTTTTACCATTTGCCACCTAGCCTTTTCTTTCCCTTGGGTTCTGCAGACTCAAGGGTCATCATTATTTTAACCCCCCCGGGCTAGTGCTCCTTTGAGTGTTGGTCCAACCTGTCAGCTGCCGGTGGCCACCAGGGGCAACTCTGGGCTGGCCTACCCGTACCTAAGACAATCTGAGTGTGCCCTGAGAAAGAGATATGTGCAGCTCCTATCAGGATTTGTCGACACATTCGGGCGGTGTTGCTGGACTTGTTTTCCCATTGTCGAAATGTCTTGTAACCGAGATTCCGAGTCTGATCGGGTCTTCCCGCTAGAAGGAATATCATTCGTTGACCGTGAGAGCTTGTGATGGGCTAAGTTGGGACACCCCTGCAGGGATTTGAACTTTCAAAAGCCGTGCCCGCGGTTATGGGCAGATGGGAATTTGTTAATGTCCGGTTGTAGAAAACCTGAAGTTGACCTTAATTAAAATACATCAACCGCGTGTGTTACCATGATGGTCTCTTCTCGGCGGAGTCCGGGAAGTGAACACGGTGTTGGAGTTATGCTTGACGTAGGTTGTTCTAGGATCACTTCTTGATCATAGTTTCTCGATCGTGCTTTGTCTTCTCTTCTCGCTCTCATTTGCGTATGTTATCCACCATATATGCTAGTCGCGTGCTGCAGCTCCACCTCATACCTTTACCTTACCCATAAGCTTAAATAGTCTTGATCGCGAGGGTGCGAGATTGCTGAGTCCCCGTGACTCACAGATACTTCCAAAACCAGCTTGCAGGTGCCGATGAGTCCGTGCAGATGACGCAACCAAGCTCAAGGAGGAGCTCGTTGAAGATCTTGTCCTTTGTGTTGTTTTTCGTTCTAGTTGATCAGTAGTGGAGCCCAGTTGGGGTCGATCGGGGACCTTTTCGCTTTTGGGGTTCTTCTTTTATTTTGGTTCCGTAGTCGGACCTTGATTGTATTTGGATGTTGTAATGCTTTATTCATGTATTTGTGTGAAGTGGCGATTGTAAGCCAACTATGTATCTCTTTCCCTTATGTATTACATGGGTTGTGTGAAGATTACCTCACTTGCGACATTGCTTTCAATGCGGTTATGCCTCTAAGTCGTGCTTCGACACGTGGGAGATATAGCCGCATCGAGGGCGTTACACCAAGCCTAGAGGCGGCTTAAGGCCCGTAAGTGTAAACCACCATGTATGAATAAGACTTGTAAAGTAAGGCATGTAAAAGAGGTCTCCGAGCCGGACACGTTGTATGAGCCGGCCGGGACTCTGTAGGCTGTAGGGCGTCAACCCATGTATATAAGGGGACGACCCGGCGGCGGCTTAGGGCAAGAAACAACAGATTGAGAGCCAAGCTAGCATATTTCACTCCTTGGTCATCGAAACCTAGCAATACCACATCAACTGGACTAGGCTTTACCTTCACCGCAAGGGGCTGAACCAGTATAAACCTCTCGTGTCCTTTGTACCGATTAACCCCTTTAAGCTTCCTAGTTGCGATGGCTCCACGACTAAGTCCTTTCACTAGGACATCTACCGTGACGATTCCACGACAGGCTTCGTACCCTACAATAATCTCTTCGTTTGTTCTCCGCTATTAGTGACTTTGGAGTGACTCTTTGTTGCATGTTGAGGGATAGTTATATGATCCAATTATGTTATTATTGTTGAGAGAACTTGCACTAGTGAAAGTATGAACCCTAGGCCTTGTTTCAACACATTGCAATACCGTTTACGCTCATTTTTATCACTTGCTAGCTTGCTGTTTTTATATTTTCAGATTACAAATACCCATATCTACCGTCCATATTGCACTTGTATCACCATCTTTTAGCCGAACTAGTGGACCTATACAATTTACCATTGTATTGGGTGTGTTGGGGACACAAGAGACTCTTTGTTATTTGGTTGCAGGGTTGCTTGAGAGAGACCATCTTCATCCTACGCCTCCCATGGATTGATAAACCTTAGGTCATCCACTTGAGGGAAATTTGCTACCGTCCTACAAACCTCTGCACTTGGAGGCCCAACAACGTCTATAAGAAGAAGGTTGTGTAGTAGACATCAAGATCTTTTCTGGCGCCATTGCCGGGGAGGTTAACGCTTGAAGGTATATCTATAGATCTTGCAATCGAATCTTTTAGTTTCTTGTTTTATCACTAGTTTAGTTTATAAAAGAAAATTACAAAAAAATTGAATTGAGTTTGCCTCATACGCTTCATCTTTTTAATATTTTTCGTGAGAATGATGGCAAGGAAAATTGTGCTCAAGTGCTAGAACAAGAAGTCTATAAAATGTTTGGCACCAAATCTTTGAATTATGAGCATGATTGCAATGTTGTTATTATGAACTCCTTGAATATCCATAGTACTAATGATGATTGCACTAGTCATGATGAAAATGTCTCTTATAAGCATGCTAAATTTTGTGGACTATATAGAGCCTGCAAGTACACACCAATTAGGGAAAATAGATTTTTCAAGAGGCATAAGTATTTGGAAACTAAATGGTTGCAAGAGAGGCTAAATGTTTGTGCTGAAAATTTAAAATTTCTTCACCATACTTGTGAACTTTGCAATGAACATGGTCATTTGAATCTCCAATGCAAATTGTTCCATGATCGTATTGTGTCCAAAAATTGTGATGATTTGATTTCCCTTGCACATAATAATGAACTTAGTTTGCTTTTGGGTTATGAAGAAATGAAACGTATAACTAAGCATATTCCAGAATATAACCTTGAGAAATTCCTCGATATTGATCTAGAAGAAATTTTTATGTATTATGCGGTGAATTGCATTGAAAATCCTTATATTGCCAATTACATAAAGAAAACAAAACAAATAGATGATGAAGAGAATACTAATGAATGGGAAGAGGCTTGCCAATATCCTCCTATTATTTCTTATGATGAATCAGGTAACGAGGAGGAGCCTTCTGTTCAACCAATCTCATTAATAAGGAGCTCAAAGAGGACATGATGTGAAGAAGAAAAAGAAAAGACGGAGAAGCAAAGGTAAAAATGTATCCCTCCCAAATGATGTTGCTCCTACCACTCATTGTGATGATGATAATTGTTATACTATTGGTGCTATCCATACTATTAATGATGAGAGTGATTATGCTTATGATATGAAAAGGCCCAAGCTTGGGGATGCTATGTTTGATGAGAATGACATGTTTGAGAATGTATTTGCTGCAATTAATGTTTGTCCCAAGCTTGGGGATGCTATGTTTGATGAAGATGATATTTTTACTCTCCCAAGTTTTGATGAGCAAATTTATTATGATGATAGCATGCCTCCTATGTATGATGGTTATATTGATGAAACTAGGTTTGGAAGAGTGTAAACTTTAGGAAGTAATGATCCCACTATTTTGGAGGATGTTGAATCTTATTTTGACAATTATGAAAGTGGATTTGGAGAGGTCATGACTTTATTTAGTAATGATTCCACTATCTTGGAAGAGGTTTCAATTGATTATGATGAGAACAAAGTCGCTACTTATGATGATCATTGTGATGATACTTATGCTATAAAAAGTAGAGATGATTATATTTATAAAACTTTTCATGATTATGATTACCCTTTTTCTGAACATTACTCCTTTAATGTGGAAACAATTTATAGTATTCGAGTTTCTTATGATGCTCCCACTATTCCGAACGAGAAGAATTTTGCTTATGTGGAGAGTAATAAAAATTCTATGCTGGTAGATCATGAAAAGAATGCTTTATGTGATGGTTATATTTTTGAATTCATTCATGATGCTACTGAAAATTATTACGAGGGAGGAACATATGCTTGTAGGAATTGCAATAATATCAAGTTTCCTCTCTATGTGCTTAAAATCTTGAAGTTATGCTTGTTTTACTTTCCTATGCCAAGTGATAGTTGTTCCCATAAGTTGTTTGCTCACAAAATCCCTATGCATAGGTAGTGGGTTAGACTTAAATGTGCTAGTCATATTCTTCATGATGCTCTCTTTATGTTTCAATTCTTATCCTTTATATGAGCATCATTGAAATCATCATGCCTAGCTAGGGGCGTTAAATGATAGCGCTTGTTGGGAGGCAACCCAATTTTATTTTTGTCCTTTAATTTTTGATCCTGTTTAGTAATAAATAATTAATCTAGCCTCTTCTTAGATGTGGTTTTATGTTTAAATTAGTGTTTGCGCCAAGTAGAACCTTTGGGAAGACTTGGGTGAAGTCTTTGTGATCTTGCTGTAAAAAATAGAAAGTTTAGCGCTCACGAGATTAACTGCCATTTTTTATTGGAGAGTGCTATTAAGTTGATTCCTTTTGCAGAGGATTAATAGACAAATTCCTCAGGTCCACCAATTTATTTGAGAATTTTATGAGTTCCAGAAGTACACGTTTGATACATATTACTTCAGACTGTTCTGTTTTTGACAGATTCTGTTTTCTATGTGTTGTTTGCTTATTTTGATGAATCAATGAGTAGTATCGGAGGGTATGAACCATAGATAAGTTGGAATACAGTAGATATTATACGAATATTAATTTAGAATGAGTTCACAACAGTACCTAAGTGGTTATTTATTTTCTTATACTAACAGAGCTTACGAGTTTTCTCTTAAGTTTTGTGTTGTGAAGTTTTCAAGTTTTGGGTAAAGATTCGATGGATTATGGAACAAGGAGTGGCAAGAGCCTAAGCTTGGGTATGCCCCAGGCACCCCAAGGTAAAATACAAGGACACCAAAAAGCCTAATCTTGGGGATGCCCTGGAAGGCATCCCCTCTTTTGTCTTCGTTCATCGGTAACTTTACTTGGATCTATATTTTTATTCGCCACATGATATGTGTTTTGCTTGGAGCATCTTGTATGATTTGAGTATTTTCTTTTTGGTTTACCACAATCATCCTTGCTGTACACACCTTTTGAGAGAGACACACATGAATTAGAATTTATTAGAACACTCTATGTGCTTCACTTATATCTTTTGAGCTATATAGTTTTTGCTCTAGTGCTTCACTTATATCTTTTAGAGCACGGCGGTGGTTTTATTTTATAGAAATAATTGATCTCTCATGCTTTAGAACAACATGGTATTATAAAAACTTTAATATAAGTGCATTGAATACTAAGAGAAGTTTGATACTTGATGATTGTTTTGAGATATGGAGATGGTGATACTAGAGTCATGCTAGTTGAGTAGTTGTGAATTTGAGAAATACTTGTGTTGAAGTTTGTGATTCCCATAGCATGCACGTATGGTGAACCTTTATGTGATGAAGTTGGAGCATGATTTATTTATTGATTGCCTTCCTTATGAGTGGCGGTCGGGGACGAGCGATGGTCTTTTCCTACCAATCTATCCCCCTAGGAGCATGCGCGTAGTACTTTGTTTCGATAACTAATAGATTTTTGCAATAAGTATGTGAGTTCTTTATGACTAATGTTGAGTCCATGGATTATACGCACCCTCACCCTTCCACAATTGCTAGCCTCTCTAGTACCGCGCAACTTTCGCCGGTACCATAAACCCACCACATACCTTCCTCAAAACAGCCACCATACCTACCTATTATGGCATTTCCATAGCCATTCCGAGATATATTGCCATGCAACTTTCCACCGTTCCGTTTTATCATGACACGCTCCATCATTGTCATATTGCTTTACATGATCATTTAGTTGACATCGTATTTGTGGCAAAGTCACCGTTCATAATTCTTTCATACATGTCTCTCATGAGTCATTGCACATCCCGGCACACCGCCGGAGGCATTCATATAGAGTCATACTTTGTTCTAAGCATCGAGTTGTAATTCTTGAGTTGTAAGTAAATAAAAGTGTGATGATCATCATTATTAGAGCATTGTCCCATGTGAGGAAAGGATGATGGAGACTATGATTCCCCCACAAGTCGGGATGAGACTCCGGACGAAAAAAAAAAAAGAAAAGAAAAAAAGAGGCCATAATAAAAAAAGAGAAAAGGCCCAAATAAAAAAACAAAAAAATGAGAGAAAAAGAGAGAAGGGGCAATGCTACTATCCTTTTTACCACACTTGTGCTTCAAAGTAGCACCATGATCTTCATGATAGAGAGTCTCCTATGTCGTCACTTTCATAAACTAGTGGGAATTTTACATTATGGAACTTGGCTTGTATATTCCAATGATGGGCTTCCTCAAAATGCCCTAGGTCTTCGTGAGAAAGCGAGTTGGATGCACACCCACTTAGTTTCTTTTTGAGCTTTCATACACTTATAGCTCTAGTGCATCCGTTGCATGGCAATCCCTACTCACTCACATGGATATCTATTGATGGGCATCTCCATAGAACGTTGATACGCCTAGTTGATGTGAGACTATCTTCTCCTTTTTGTCTTCTCCACAGCCACCATTCTATTCCACCTACAGTGCTATGTCCATGGCTCACGCTCATGTATTGCGTGAATATTGAAAAAGTTTGAGAACATCAAAAGTATGAAACAATTGCTTGGCTTGTCGTCGGGGTTGTGCATGATTTAAATATTTTGTGTGATGAATATAGAGCATAGCCAGACTATATGATTTTGTAGGGATAGCTTTCTTTGGCCATGTTATTTTGAGAAGACATGATTGCTTTGTTAGTATGCTTGAAGTATTATTATTTTTATGTCAATATTAATCTTTTGTCTTGAATCTTATGGATCTGAATATTCTTGCCACAATAAACATAATTACATGGATAAATATGTTAGGTAGCATTTCACATCAAAAATTCTGTTTTTATCATTTACCTACTTGAGGACGAGCAGGAATTAAGCTTGGGGATGCTGATACGTCTCCAACGTATCTATAATTTTTGATTGTTTCATGCTATTATATTATCTATTTTGGATGTTTATGGGCTTTATTATACACTTTTATATTATTTTTGGGACTAACCTATTAACTGGAGGCCCAACCCAAATTGTTGTTTTCTTGCCTATTTCAGTGTTCCGAAGAAAAGGAATATCAAACGAAGTCCAAATGGAATGAAACCTTCGGGAGAGTAATTTTTGGAACTGAAGCAATCCAGAAGACTTGGAGTATACGTCAGGGAAGCTTCAAGGTGGCCACGAGGCAGGGAGGCGCGCCTGCCCCCTGGGCGCGCCCCCACCCTCGTGGGCCCCTCGTGGCTCCCCTGACTGCCTTCTTTCGCCTATATATGTCCATATACCCTAAAAACATCAGAGCACAGAATAGATCAGGAGTCCCGCCGCTAGAAGCCTCCGTAGCCACGGAAAACCAATCTAGACCCGTCCCGGCACCCTGCCGGAGGGGGGAATCCCTCTCCGGTGGCCATCTTCATCATCCCGGTGCTCTCCATGACGAGGAGGGAGTAGTTCACCCTCGGGGCTGAGGGTATGTACCAGTAGCTATGTGTTTGATCTCTCTCTCTCTCTCGTGTTCTTGAGGTGGTACGATCTTGATGTATCGCGAGCTTTGCTATTATAGTTGGATCTTATGATGTTTCCCCCCTCTACTCTCTCGTGATGTATTGATTTTTCCCTTAGAAGTTATCTTATCGGATTGAGTATTTAAGGATTTGAGAACACTTGATGTATGTCTTGCATGTGCTTATCTGTGGTGACACTGGGATATCACGTGATCCACTTGATGTATGTTTTGGTGATTAACTTGCGAGTTCCGTGACCTCGTGAACTTATGCATAGGGGTTGGCACACGTTTTCGTCTTGACTCTCCAGTAGAAACTTTGGGGCACTCTTTGAAGTTCTTGTGTTGGTTGAATAGATGAATCTGAGATTGTGTGATGCATATCGTATAATCATACCCACGGATACTTGAGGTGACATTGGAGTATCTAGGTGACCTTAGGGTTTTGGTTGATTTGTGTCTTAAGGTGTTATTCTAGTACGAACTCTATGATAGATTGAACGGAAAGAATAGCTTCGTGTTATTTTACTAAAGACTCTTGAATAGATCGATCAGAAAGGATAACTTTGAGGTGGTTTCGTACCCTACAATAATCTCTTTGTTTGTTCTCCGCTATTAGTGACTTTGGAGTGACTCTTTGTTGCATGTTGAGGGATAGTTATATGATCCAATTATGTTATTATTGTTGAGAGAACTTGCACTAGTGAAAGTATGAACCCTAGGCCTTGTTTCAACGCATTGCAATACCGTTTACGCTCATTTTTATCACTTGCTACCTTGCTGTTTTTATATTTTTTCGGATTACAAATACCCATATCTGCCATCCATATTGTACTTGTATCACCATCTCTTCGCCGAACTAGTGCACCTATACAATTTACCATTGGATTGGGAGTGTTGGGGAGACAAGAGACTCTTTGTTATTTGGTTGCAGGGTTGCTTGAGAGAGACCATCTTCATCCTACGCCTCCCACTGGTTGATAAACCTTAGGTCATCCACTTGAGGGAAATTTGCTACTGTCCTACAAACCTCTACACTTGGAGGCCCAACAAAGTCTACAAGAAGAAGGTTGTGTAGTAGACATCACACCTAAGAGGAGCACAAGGAATATTTCTGCTGCTGAGAAGAATAAGGCCCCGGTGCCTGAGATAGATGAACACGATGCTGAAGCCCAAGTGCTTAGGAAGCTCAAACTGAAGATTCTAGATCATGATGACAACCATCCAGTGGCAGAGGACATGAACATCAGGAAGGATTCATGTCTCAAACTTTGGAGACAATCTGATCCATATGCTGTAAGGAGAAGGACTGTCGTGGACTACATGTTTCCATACCAAAGAACAGCAGGATTTCTATGAAACCATCTTGCTTGACAAGAAGCCAATTGTTTGTGATATGAAGTGGGCAGATTGGGAATACATTGATGAGAATGAAGATCACTTCCCAGGAGTGCATGAAAGTTTCAGATCTTGTGGAGTAGATGACTTTGTGGGTCAGAAACTCACTAAGTGGAATGACGGGATTATTATGCAATTCTACTCCACAACACACTTCTATCCTGATGGTTGAATTGTTTGGATGTCTGAGGGTACAAGGTACCAATCAACAATTGCTGAGTGGGGAAAATTGATCAATGCCCTTGAAGAGAATGAGGATGACTTGGATGTCTATGCCAAAAAGAAGAAAGACCACAACTCAATGGCCAACATGTACAAGGAGATTCCTGAAAAAGCCCTGGAAACTCA
Organism: Triticum urartu; assembly: GCF_003073215.2. Lineage (NCBI taxonomy): Eukaryota > Viridiplantae > Streptophyta > Magnoliopsida > Poales > Poaceae > Triticum > Triticum urartu. Next base: position 132,625,793 of record NC_053023.1, on the reverse strand, counting down.
TAAGTCGGGCTCTGTTCATTATCTATTACCTGGTTTGGCCACAATCAACACTATATTGAGGGATACATTGTTGCCCAAATCTGGAGATCACAAGATGATCAAAGGCCATTCCATCAACTTGCTGCAATTGTTTGATGTGCCCCAGAAATTCAAAGTCATGAGCCTGATTGTGGAAACAATCAAGAGGACAGCTGCAGATCAGAAGAGATCATGTGGGTATGCTCTACATATTTAGATGCTCATCAACTCCAAGATGGGCACAGACACCTACTTGTTAGATAACGAGCATCTACCCTTGAGACCAGATTTTGAGGACAACACTGTTATCATGACTGAAGAAGATCCTACATCTGCATAGGCACAAGAGAAAAGAGAGAAAGCCAAAGCTAAGAAATCTGCAAAGATGCCAAGAGCCGAAGAGGCATCTCAAGTGTTTCTCAAGACCAAACAAGATCAACTTGCATATCTGATTCAAGCAACCTTGAGGATTGAGAAAAGATTGGCCACCCTGACTCAGAACCAAGAGAGCCTGGAAAGGATCATTGAGACTAAGTTATATGATCTTGATTTAAAAGTGACAGAGATGCAGACAGTAGTTGAGCAGCTCCAGGAAGAAGCTGAGGAGAGGAAAGGGAAGGCTACCACAGATGCCTTTCAGAGAGTGCTAAGAGGTCAGATATCTACTGCAGCGCTAGTGACTGACACTAGAGCTACTACATCAGCACCTGCAGCCACAACATTAGTGCCACCTCCAGTTGCCACTCCACCGGCTCCAACAACTCCAACAGATGCATTCATCCTTGGAGTCCTCTCAACGCCTCCTCCCGAAGATCAAGCCTAGAGAGACACATAGCTCTATGCATTTTCAAACTTTTTGGTAACTTGTTGCCAAAGGGGGAGAAATGTATAGATCATAGTCTGAGAGAGAGAGAGAAAGAGAGCTTTGCTTCTTTTGCCTTCTTTGTCGTTTGATTGATACTTTGGTGTGCTTACTTGATACTTTATGTCTATGTGTGTGAGATACTCGTATGATCATGTGTTTGATCATATTCTACGTTAATGCTTATGCTTGAATGATGTTATCTTTTATATCTCTTGTATGATCATTCACTTTTCCTTTGTGATGAGTGCATGTTTTTACTTTCTGTCATTTTGAGCGCTCCACCAGGATGTATGTGACATGGAAGAGTAACCCATGATCCTAATCGATCGTGCATTTGCATTCAAAAGCAAATTTTAAATAATGCACAAATTTAGGGGGAGCTCTTACTTATCACATACTTCTCAAAGCGACGATGTATTTCAATCTTATTATCATTTGTCGAAGCTTTGATCTATATGTTGTCATCAATTACCAAAAGGGGGGAGATTGAAAGTGCAACTATCCCTGGGTGGTTTTGGTAATTCCTAACATATAGCTCATTGAACTAATGCTCTTTCAAGATGATCATTTCAGAAAGTTCAATGATTGGCATGGCCTGGACTAGGAATGTGGACCCCTCAAAATGCTAAGGACACATATTGGCTCAAGCTCAAGACTCTACATTTTCATTTTAGTGATCTAAGATCACATTGAGTCCATAGGAAAAGCCAATACTATTAAAAGGAGATGAGGTGTTGCTTAATGGCTTGCTTGCTCAAAATGCTTAGTGATATGCTACAAAAGTCCTCAACCACTTTCTCATATCCACATATGTCCCAAACCAAAATTCAAACTCGGCCCCACCGATTTGATCTATCCGGCGCCACCGATTTCACTTGACATAGACACTGCCAGAAATCCTAGTTAGTTCGGTCTCACCGATAGGGATCTCGGTCTCACCGATATGGGATTGCAAACTCCCTGTTTCCCTTCGTAACATTTTGCTCTAACCGAGATGAGCGATTGGTCCCACCGAGTTCGCAATGCAAACTCTCTGTTTCCCTTTCGTAACATTTCGGTCTCACCGAAATGAGCAATTCGGTCCCACCGAGTTTGCCTGACCAACTCTCTGTTTGCCTATTATAGAAATCAGTCTCACCGAGTTTATGGGATCGGTCTCACCGAGATTACGTTATGCCCTAACCCTAACAAAATCGGTCCCACCGAGTTGACATGTCGGTCCCACCAAAAATCCTAACATTCACATTTTGAAGTAAATCGGCCTGACCGAGTTTCATGATTCGGTCCCACCGACTTTGGTAAATTGTGTATAACAGTTAGATTTTGTGTGGAGGCTATGTATACCCCTCCACCCACTCTTCGTTCATGGAGAGAGCCATTAGAACGTGCCTACACTTCCAGCATACATTTTCTAAGAGAGAACCACCTACTCATGTGTTGAGACCAAGATATTCCAATCCAACCATAAGAATCTTGATCTCTAGCCTTCCCCAAGTTGCTTTCCACTCAAATCATCTTTCCACCAAACCCAAATATGTGAGAGAGAGTTGAGTGTTGGGGATACTATCATTTGAAGCACAAGAGCAAGGAGTTCATCATCAACACACCATCTATTACCTTTTGGAGAGTGGTGTCTCCTAGATTGGTTAGGTGTAACTTGGGAGCCTCCGACAAGATTGTGGAGTTGAACCAAGGAGTTTGTAAGGGAAAGGAGATCGCCTACTTCATGAAGATCTACCCAAGTGAGGCAAGTACTTTGTGGGCGATGCCCATGGTGGGATAGACAAGGTTGCTTCTTCATGGACCCTTCGTGGGTGAAGCCGTCCGTGGACTCGCGCAACCATTACCCTTCATGGGTTGAAGTCCCCATCAACGTGGATGTATGATAGCACCACCTATCGGAACCACACCAAAAATCTCCGTGTCTACATTGCGTTTGCTCCCTCCAAACTCCTCCCTTTACCTTCATATGCAAATATTTTACATTCCGCTGCTATACTCTTAGACTTGCATGTGTAGGTTGATGACCCACAAGTATAGGGGATCTATCGTAGTCCTTTCGATAAGTAAGAGTGTCGAACCCAATGAGGAGCATAAGGAAATGATGAACGGTTTTCAGCAAGGTATTCTCTGCAAGTACTGAAATAAGTGGCAACAAATAGTTTTGTAATGAGATAATTTGTAACGAGCAACAAGTAACAAAAGTAAATAAAGTGCAGCAAGGTGGCCCAATCCTTTTTGTAGCAAAGGACAAGCCTGGACAGACTCTTATATAAGGAAAAGCGCTCCCGAGGACACATGGGAATATCGTCAAGCTAGTTTTCATCACGTTCATATGATTCGCGTTCGGTACTTTGATAATTTGATATGTGGGTGGACCGGTGCTTGGGTGCTGTTCTTACTTGAACAAGCATCCCACTTATGATTAACCTCTATTGCAAGCATCCGCAACTACAACAAAAGTATTAAGGTAAACCTAACCATAGCATGAAACATATGGATCCAAATCAGCCCCTTATGAAGCAATGCATAAACTAGGGTTTAAGCTTCTGTCACTCTAGCAACCCATCATCTACCTATTACTTCCCAATGCCTTCCTCTAGGCCCAAATAATGGTGAAGTGTTATGTAGTCGACGTTCACATAACACCACTAGAGGCTAGACAACATACATCTCATCAAAATATCAAACAAATACCAAATTCACATGAATACCAATAGCAAGATTTCTCCCTTGTCCTCAGGAACAAACGTAACTACTCACAAAGCATAAGCATGTTCATAATCAGAGGTGTATTAATATGCATAAAGGATCTGAACATATGATCTTCCACCAATTAAACCAACTAGCATCAACTACAAGGAGTAATTAACACTACTAGCAACCTACTAGCACCAATCCTGGATTTGAAGACAAGAATCGGATACAAGAGATGAACTAGGGTTTTGAGATGAGATGGTGATGATGAAGATGTTTATGAAGATTGCCCTCTCCCGACAAGAGGAGCGTTGGTGATGACGATGGCGACAATTTCCCCTCCGGGAGGGAAGTTTCCCTGGCAGAACAGCTCTGCCGGAGCTCTAGATTGGATCCGCCAAGGTTCCGCCTCGTGGCGGCGGAGTTTCGTCCTGAAAGGTTGCTTCTTATTTTTTTCTCTACGAAAGACTTCATATAGGAGAAGATGGTCATCGGAGAGCCACCAAGGGGCCCACGAGGCAGGGGGGCGCGCCCTAGGGGGGGGGGGGCTCCCCCCACCCTCGTGAGAAGGGTGTGCCCCCCTGGTCTTCATCTTTGGCGAGGATTTTTCATTATTTATTATAAGGTGTTCCATGGAGTTTCAAGACTTTTGGAGTTGTGCGGAATAGGTCTCTAATATTTGCTCCTTTTCCAGCCCAGAATTCCAGCTGCCGGCATTCTCCCTCCTTATGTAAACCTTGTAATATAAGAGATAATAGCCATAAGTATTGTGACATAATGTGAAATAACAACCCATAATGCAATAAATATCAATATAAAAGCATGATGCAAAATGGACGTATCAACTCCCCCAAGCTTAGACCTCACTTGTCCTCAAGCGAAAAGCCAAAATCGAAAAATATGTCCACATGTTTAGAGATGAAGGTGTCGATAAAAATAAAATACGGACATGAGGGCATCATGATCATTCTTATAACAACAACTTATATAATTTTTGTCATATGATCTCTAATGCTAGAGTAATAATTCAATCACAATATCAAGTATGAATCGTAAACTTCATTGAGAACTAACAAACTACAATCTCGGTCATTGAAGCAATTGCAATTTATCATAACATAGGAAAGAGTCAATGTATAAGAGCTTTTCAGCAAGTCCACATACTCAACTATCATATAATCTTTCACAATTGTTGACACTCACGCAATACTTATGGGTGTGGAGTTTTAATCGGACACAGAGAAAGATAGGGGCTTATAGTCTTGCCTCCCAACGTTTTACCTCAAGGGTAATGTCAATAGTAATAGTTCATGAAAACGCACATCCAATTAGCCATATATACCAGGATCTTTCCAACATATTGTTCTTGCCAAAGGATAAAGTGTAAAAAGGAAGGGTGAAAATCACCATGACTCTTGCATAAGGTAGAAGATAATGACAAAAGATAGGCCCTTCGCAGAGGGAAGTAGAGGTTGCCATGCTCTTTTATGGTTGGATGCACAAAATCTTAATGTGAAAGAACGTCACTTTATATTGCCCCTTGTGATATGAACCTTTATTATGTAGTCCGTCGCTTTTATTACTTCCACATTGCAAGATAGTACAAAGCTTATTTCTCCCACACCAATCAATCATACATATTTAGAGAGCAATTTTTATTGCTTTGCACCAATGACAACTTACTTGAAGGATCTTATTCAATCCATAGGTAGATATGGTGGACTCTCATGGCAAAACTGGTTTAAGGGTATTTGGAAGCACAAGTAGTATCTCTACTTGGTGCAATGAATTTGGCTAGCATGAGGGGGAAAGGCAAGCTCAACATGTTGGAAGATCCAAGAAAATATAATTTATCTCAGATGTAAGAAAACATCACCCATTACGTTGTCTTCCTTGCCCAATGTCAACTCTTTAGCATGTCATATTTTAATGAGTGCTCACAATCATAAAAGATATCCAAGATAGTATATCTATATGTGAAGACCTCTCTTTCTTTATTACTTCCTATTAATTGCAACGATGACCAAAACTATGCTTGTCAACTCTCAACAACTTTTATTCATCATACTTTTTCTATGTGAGCTCATTACTCTCCATGGGATCCATACGATCTCTTTGTTTCTTTTTATTTCTTTCTCTTTTCTTTTATTCACTTAGGATCATGGCAAAACAATCAAGCCCTTGACTCAACACTAATCTTTATTATATAGCTCACGGACTCGATTACATAGAAGGATAATAAAGCAAAACTCACAATTAGATCATGCCACAAACTTTATTCTACTAGATCAAAATACTACTAATAAGATCGAACTAAGGAAAACGGTAAAGATAAAAGTGGTGGTGATACGATACCGGGGCACTCCCCCAAGCTTGGCAGTTGCCAAGTGGAGTGCCCATACCCAGATACTCAATTCTTCTTTGTTGGAGGAGACGGTGGAGGTGTTGTTGATGATGCGGGCTTGTCGTCCATCTTCCAAGGCATAGGTTCACCATCATATAAAGATGATCGAGTCTCCGGAATCCTCGAATCTGCAGCCAAACTCATTCTTTTGAATCTATATTCATACACACAGTTTTGGTTTTGCAGGTCATAGATTTGGGCTTGGAGGTGCTCGATCTTCTCATATAGCTTGAAGATGGCCTCCTCGGTGTTCTTGGCATCTGGCTTGTATTTGTTGGTGAACTTCGTGAGCATCATGTGGCTAGCATTGATTCCACGCTCCACCATCCCCTGGCACTTGAAAACTTGTTGCTCCATTTCTTCGAGCCTCGTCTTCACACTTCCGATTCCCGTTGGTCCCACAGCATCGTGGATGTGCAGCAACCCATCACACATCTCAATGGTTTGAGGGTGTCGCAACACCTCCGCGAGGTAAGGGTTGATGACCTTCTCATAGAACTTGTCCTTGGAAGCACTTAGGGACGTCATGATAATCTAGATCTGTCAGAAAAACAGCTCGAAACAAAAATTGGAGATTACCCGGGAGATTATATAATGATTTTTTACCAACCAAAATACGTATCGTGCAAGAAAACGGAGTCCGAAAGGCACACGAGGTGCTCACGAGGTAGGGGGCGCGCCCAGGGGGGTAGGGCGTGCCCTCCACCCTCGTGGGGCCCTTGTGTCCTTCCTGGACTGCTACTTAATTTTATATTTTTATAAATATTCCAAAATGGAGAAATATTGCCTTAAAAATTGTTTTGGAGTCGGTTTACTTACCGTACCACATACCTATTCCTTTTCGGAGTCTGAAACGTTTTGGAAAGTGTTCCTTATGTATTCCTCAGGGGTTACGGTTTCAATAATATTGGTTTCAACATTTATGGGATTACCTGAGATATAATGTTTGATTCTTTGACCGTTTACCACCTTCGGATTTGTGCCTTCGAAGTTGTTGATTTTTATGGCACCGGAACGATAGACCTCCTCGATAACATAGGAGCCTTCCCATTTAGAGAGAAGTTTCCCTACAAAAAATCTTAAACGAGAGTTGTATAGCAATACATAATCACCTACGTTAAACTCACGCTTTTGTATCCTTTTGTCATGCCATCTTTTAACCTTTTGTTTCAACAACTTGGCATTTTCATAAGCTTGGGTTCTCCATTCATCAAGTGAGCTAATATCAAATAACCTCTTTTCACCGGCAAGTTTGAAATCATAGTTGAGCTCTTTAATAGCCCAATATGCCTTATGTTCTAGTTCCAGAGGTAAGTGACATGCTTTTCCATATACCATTTTATACGGAGACATACCCATAGGATTTTTATATGCAGTTCTATAGGCCCATAATGCATCATGAAGTTTCTTGGACCAATTCTTTCTAGACCTATTGACAGTCTTTTGCAAAATTAATTTGGGTTCTCTATTACTCAATTCTACTTGACCACTAGATTGTGGGTGATACGGAGATGCAATTCTATGATTGACGTCATATTTAGCAAGCATTTTACGGAAAGCACCATGAATAAAATCTGAACCACCATCAGTCATTAAATATCTAGGGACTCCAAATGTGACGCCCCCGATTTGACCGTACACTAATCATGCACGAAAATGTGTACGATCAAGATCAAGGACTCACGGGAAGATATCACAACACAACTCTACAAATAAAATAAGTCATACAAGCATCATATTACAAGCCAGGGGCCTCGAGGGCTCGAATACAAGAGCTCGATCATAGACGAGTCAGCGGAAGCAACAATATCTGAGTACAGACATAAGTTAAACAAGTTTGCCTTAAGAAGGCTAGCACAAACTGGGATACAGATCGAAAGAGGCGCAGGCCTCCTGCCTAGGATCCTCCTAACTACTCCTGGTCGTCGTCAGCGGGCAGCACGTAGTAGTAGGCACCTCCGGTGTAGTAGGAGTCGTCGTCGACGGTGGCGTCTGGCTCCTGGGCTCCAGCATCTGGTTGCGACTACCAGGTAGAAAGGATAGAGGGAAGAGAAGGAGAAAGCAACCGTGAGTACTCATCCAAAGTACTCGCAAGCAAGGAGCTACACTACATATGTATGCATTGGTATCAACTGGAATAAGGCTATTATATGTGGACTGAACTGCAGAAAGCCGGGATAAGGGGGGATAGCTAGTCCTTTCGAAGACTACGCTTCTGGCAGCCTCGTCTTGCAGCATGTAGAAGAGAGTAGACTGTAGACCTCCAAGTAGCACCGTATAGCATAATCCTAACCGATGATCCTCCCCTCGTCGCCCTGTGAGAGAGCGATCACCGGTTGTATCTGGCACTTGGAAGGGTGTGTTTTATTAAGTATCCGGTTCTAGTTGTCATAAGGTCAAGGTACAACTCCAAGTCGTCCTGTTACCGAAGATCACGGCTATTCGAATAGATTAACTTCCCTGCAGGGGTGCACCACATATCCCAACACGCTCGATCCCATTTGGCCGGACACACTTTCCTGGGTCATGCCCGGCCTTGGAAGATCAACACGTCGCAGCCCTACCTAGGCACAACAGAGAGGTCAGCACGCCAGTCTAAATCCTATGGCGCAGGGGTCTGGGCCCATCGCCCATTGCACACCTGCACGTTGCGTACGCGGCCGGAAGCAGAACTAGCCCCCTTAATACAAGAGCAGGCTTACGGTCCAATCCGGCGCGCGCCACTCAGTCGCTGATGTCACGAAGGCTTCGGCTGATACCACGACGTCGAGTGCCCATAACTGTCCCGGCGTAGATGGTTAGTGCGTATAGGCCAGTAGCCAGACTCGGATCAAATACCAAGATCTCGTTAAACGTGTTAAGTATCCGCGAACACCGACCAGGGCCAGGCCCACCTCTCTCCTAGGTGGTCACAACCTGCCCTGTCGCTTCGCCACAAAGATCCACACAGAGGGCCGTTGGGACAAAGGTCCTTTCAGCCCCCAATCCGTGAATCACTCGCGGGTGCTCCACAAGCCGACCCGACTTTAGTCACCACATGTATCATGTATAAAGTATATAGTATATACCCGTGATCATCTCCCGAGTGATCACGGCCCGATAATATAGCATGGAAGACGGACAAGAATGTATGGCCACTGATGATAATCTAGCATCCTATACTAAGCATTAGGATTGCAGGTAAAGGTAACAACAGTAGTAGCAAGGACAGGCTATGCATCAGAATAGGATTAACGGAAAGCAGTAACATGCTACACTACTCTAATGCAAGCAGTAGAGAAAGGGGTAGGCGATATCTGGTGATCAAAGGGGGGGCTTGCCTGGTTGCTCTGGCAAGAGAGAGGGGTCGTCAACACCGTAGTCGTACTAGGTAGCAGCGGCGTCGGTCTCGATGTCTAGCGAGAGAAGAGGGGGAAGAAACAATAAATATAATGCAAACAAATGCATGACGATGCATGACATGACAAAGCGTGATGCTAGGTGTGCCCTAACGCGTCACGAGGTGGTACCGGTGAAGGGGAGGAACATCCGGGAAATTATCCCCGGTGTTTCGTGTTTTCGGGCAGAGGAGTCGGAGGGGAAAAGTTGCGTGTTCGCTATGCTAGGGATGCGTGGCAGACGAACAGGTTGCGTATCTGGATTTGTCTCGTCGTTCTGAGCAACTTTCATGTTGAAAATAATTTAATCCGAGTTACGGTTTATTTTATATTAATTTTTAAAGATTTATCTATTTTATAGAATTAATTTAATTTTTTTAAATCCGAATTATCCAAAACAGTGACTTGTGATGTCAGCATGACGTCATTATTGTGTCAGCGGTCAACTAGTTAGTTGACCTAGTCAAACTGACATGTGGGTCCTACTGTCATTGTCTATGACTAACTAAATAGGTTTAATTAGTTTAGTTAATTGATTAGGTTAGTTAAACACAATTAATTAAGTTAACTAATTCTTTAATTAATTAATTAATTAGTTAATTAGTTAATTTTTTTTTATTTTTTTTACAATTTTGTTCTGGGTGTGGGCCCCGTTCGTCATAGGACCTAGGGGCCTTTGCGGGCGTGCGGGTATCGGCGGCAGCCCGAACGGGCGATGGCCTCGCAGGGGCGCACCCGACGGGGCGGCTGGCGGGCGCGGGCGCCGGTGCACCGGCGAGTGGGCGACGGGGCAAGGCAAAGGCGGCCGGCGCAAGAAGCAGGCGCCGACAGGGGTGAGTGGGGCGAGTGGCGAGGGGACGAGGCCGCGGTGGGGCGGCAGAAGCAGAGGCGCAGCAAGGAGGGTGGCCACGGCGCGGGAGCAAGGCGAGGAGGGCCGCGGGTCACGCCCAGGGTGCGGTCGGCAGGGGTGGCCGCGTGCGCTAGGCCGGCGGCGGGCTCGTGCTGGCCGGCAAGCAAGGGCCGCGGGCGTGGTCGGCGAGGACGGCCGGAGCCGGGAGGGCGGCGGGATCAGGGGGGCTGCGGCCGCGGGTGCGCGGGGAGGCGCGGACGCACGCGGTGATAGGCGCGACGGGCCATCGGTGACCGCGGCGAGGAGAAAGGGAGAGGAGGGAGGCGCTCACAAGGGGGAGTAGGGCACACGGCAATGGGGGACGAGGAGGCAGTTGGGGACGATACGGCGGAGCGGGTGCAGGCCGGTGGGGAAGGGGAAGCAGGCCGGCGAGGGAGCTCCGGTCGCCGGCACGTCCAGGCGGCGACAGGCGCGCGAGGGAGAGGGGCGAGGGGATCGGGATTCCCCGATCCAGATCCAGCCGATGGGAGTGGGGGGAAGCAAGTGAGGGAGTGGTTATGTTAGGGTTCGGGTTCGTGGGGGGATATGGAGAAGTGGGGGGGAGGCCGGTTGGGCCTGCGGCCGGAAGGGCCGGCCTGCTGGGCCGAAGCCCAGTGGGGCCTTTCTCTCCTTCCATTTTTTGTTTGTTTGTATTCTGTTTTCTTTTATTATTTCTTTCTTTTCTTTTTAAATCATTTTAAACCATTTAGCCATTTTATAAAAATGTGTTTGTTGCACCATAATTACCTTTGTAATATATGGCAACCATCGAACATTTTTCTTTCAATTTTTGAAAACTTTTATTGCCGACATTAATTTCAAATTTGAATTTGACGCGGTTTGAACTAACGGATGTTTAGCAACAGTAATCGGGATGACGTGGCATGATTAGCGTGGGATTACTGTAGCAAGATTATCCGGGCGTTACAATTCTCCTCCACTACAAGAAATCTCGTCCCGAGATTTAGGAGGTAGAAGGAAACAGTGCGGGGTATTCATCACGAAGACGATCCTCGCGTTCCCAGGTGGCTTCGTCTTCAGAGTGATTCGACCACTGGACCTTGAGGAACTTGATTGCCTTGTGACGTGTGCGGCGTTCAGCTTGGTCAAGAATGCGGATCGGATGCTCTTTATAGGAGAGGTCCTGTTGCAATTCAAGCACTTCATGATCCACTGCTCGGATTGGGTCCTTGAAGAAGCGTCGGAGTTGTGACACGTGGAACACATCGTGAACCTGAGAAAGGTTCGGCGGAAGCTCCAGTTGATATGCCACCTTTCCACGCCTTTGGACAATAGTGAAAGGACCAATATAGCAGGGAGCTAGCTTTCCTTTGATCCCGAAGCGGTGTGCACCCTTCATTGGTGTAACTCGAAGATAAGCCTTTTTGCTAGGTTGATAGACCATGTCTTGGTGATGACGGTCATACTAACTTTTCTGACGTGACTGAGCAGTCTTGAGATTCTCGCGAATAATGCGAACTTGTTCTTCGGCCTGTTGGATAATATCCGAACCAAAGAGTGGACGTTCCCCGTTTCTGACCAGTTCAGAGGGGTTCGACACTTTCGTCCATATAGCACTTCGAAGGGGGACATCTTCAGACTATCTTGCTAGCTATTACTATAAGAGAACTCGGCATATGGAAGAGATTCCTCCCATTTCTTGCCGAATGATATTACACAAGCTCGAAGCATGTCTCCGAGAAATTGGTTGACACGTTCAACCTGTCCTTGCGACTGAGGATGAAACGCAGTACTGAACGACAGATGAGTTCCCATAGCTTCTTGGAAACTCGCCCAAAACCTTGAAGTGAATAAGCTGCCACGGTCTGAACTGATAACTAGTGGAATACCATGAAGTGAAACAATTCTGGCCATGTAGAGAGTAGCAAGCTGACTAGCAGTGATTGTCTCTTTGACCGCCAGAAAATGGGAAACTTTGGAAAGCCGGTCAATGACAACAAGAATAGCATCATTACCTTTCTGTGATTTGGGAAATCCAGTGACGAAGTCCATTTCAACATGGTCCCATTTCCATTCAGGAATAGAGATAGGTTGCAGAGTTCCAGCAGGCCTTTGATGCTCTGCTTTGATTCGGCGACAAACGTCACACTCTGCAACATAACGGGTAATGTCCTGCTTCATATTAGACCAGCAGAATCTTTGACGAATATCCTGGTACATCTTTGTACTACCAGGATGGATGTACAGAGGCTTATCATGGGCTTCTTGCATAACCCTTTTAGTCTTATCCAGGTTTTTCTTCGAACATGGTACCACTAGGCGGCCTTTGAAATACAAGGCACCATCGTCGGCGATAGTGAAGAATGAGGGCTTTCCTTCTACTAGATGGCGTTTAATCTTATGGACTTCAGAGTCATAACCTTGAATAGTGTTTATACCAGCTACGAGATCTAGTACGACAGCCAGGGTATTTAGAGAACCCTTAGTAACAACAAGAAGATTCATCTTGCGGAACTCCGGGGGAGGGGGAGCGAGTGCTCCAGGAGGAAAAATATGGAGGTTCAGCTTTCTAAATTCTTCGACAAGCGAGGGCTGAACTTGGTGAACCTGGAGGTGGTTGCAGTAAGACTTGCGGCTCAAGGCATCAGCCATTACATTAGCCTTGCCGGGGGTATAAGATATACCCACGTCAAAGTCTGCAACAGTCTCCATCCATCTATGCTGGCGAAGGTTCAGATCTGGCTGAGTAAACAGATACTTCAGACTTTGGTGGTCGGTGAAGATCTCGCAACGATTACCGAGAAGGTAATGTCGCCACTGCTTTAGTGCATGAATGACAACAGCAAGCTCGAGGTCGTGAACTGGGTAGTTTTCTTCGTGAGGGCGCAGTTGACGAGAGGCATAAGCAATCACTCTGTGCTCTTGCATTAGGACACAGCCTAATCCTTGACGGGAAGCGTCGCAGTAAATGACGAAGTCCTTCTTAGTATCAGGTGGAGCAAGCACGGGGGCAGAGGTCAACTTGTCTTTGAGCGCCTGAAAACTTTCCTGACACTTGTTTGTCCATTCGAACTTGACACCCTTATGCAACAGATTAGTCAGAGGCCTGGCAATCTTGGAGAAGTTCTCGATGAATCGACGGCAATAGCTGGCAAGACCGAGAAAACTTCGGACTTGCTTGACATTCTTCGGAGGATTCCAATCGAGAATAGCCTGAACTCGTTCAGGGTTGACGGCAATACCATCCTTGGAGATGACATGCCCAAGATAGGTTACTTCGGGGAGCCAGAATTCACACTTGGAATACTTAGCATACAGTTGGTGCTCTCGAAGCTTTTCTAGCACCAGACGAAGATGTCCAGCATGTTCTTCCTCGTTCTTGGAAAATACAAGGATATCGTCCAGATAAACCATGACGAACTTGTCGAGGTAATCCATGAATATATGGTTCATCAGACGAGAGAAGGTGGCGGGAGCATTCGTTAAGCCGAATGACATGATGGTGTACTCGTATGATCCATACCGAGTCACGAAGGCGGTTTTTGGGATATCCTCTTCATGAACACGGATCTGGTGGTAACCTAGCCTCAAATCGAGTTTGGAGAACACTGATGAGCCAGCTAGTTGATCATAAAGATCATTGATCCGAGGAAGAGGATATTTATTCTGAATGGTAGCTTGGTTTATAGGATGGTAGTCTTGGACTAATCGGTTTGTCCCATCCTTTTTCTTAACAAAGAGAGAAGGTGCTCCCCAAGGAGAGCAACTTGGGCGAATGAAACCTTTGACAAGAGATTTGTCGATTTCCTCCTTAAGCTCAATGAGTTCATGCGGCGGCATCTTATAGGGTCGTTTAGCTATAGGGGTGGTGCCGGGATTGAAGTCGATGATGAATTCGACAGCTCTAGCAGGGGGAATCCCTGGAAGTTCTTCTAGGAAGACGTCTTGGAATTCATGAACGACGGGAATGTTTTCAATGCCCTCGAGTGGTGCAGCGTTCAACGCATTCAAGGCATAAAGTCATGCCTCGGCGTTCTGAACTAGATGAGCTTGGTAAGCTATTATTTCGTCAGAAGGGTGTAGCAGATGGACGACCTTAGTGGCGCAAACTATATAAGCAGTATGCGCTTTCAACCAATCCATTCCCAGAATGAGGTCGATGTTAGACGACTTCAGGATAATGGGAGAGGCATAGAATTCCAGCCCTTCGATTTCCATGGGGACATCGATGCCAACCAATGAGGTTTGACATTATCCCACGGGGTTTTTTACCAATACCGAAGTGTTCATCTCCTCACATTTAACGTCATGCTTGTATGCAAAATCTTCTGACATGAATGAATGCGATGCTCCTGAATCGAATAAAACAGATGCAGGTACTGAGTTTACGAGGAGTGTACCCATCATGGTAGCAGGCTGGTCTAGAACTTCATTGAGATCAACGTGGTTGGAATGAACACGACCATAAGACTTGGCATTGTTGTTGCGAGGCTGGTTACTTCCACGGCCAGCTGTGGGGAGGGCCAGTTGATTCTGGTTCTGATTGCAATCCCTAGCACAGTGACCTGGCTGACCACACTTGTAGCAGAGACCATTATTGGGAGTGGGAACAGGAGCTTGTGGTGGTGGAGCTGGAAGTCTTGGCTGCCTAGTTGGAGGAGCAGGCAGACGAGGTGCAGCATAGGTCTGCCTTGGGGCAGGTGCATTCGGCTGGTACATGCTATGGGAATCCATATCTTGCGCTTCTGCGAAGACGGGCATGAAGATGAGCCCGTGTCACGGTTGCACCTGTGAGAGCTCTGGTATTCCTGCAGACCAGTTTCGACATTGATGGCTTTGTTCACCAGAGTGGCGAAATCAGCAAAGTCATGCACTAGAAGTGCGAGCTTGATGTCAGCTTGAAGGCCATCACGGAACTTCTCCTGTCTGCGTGCATCAGTTGCAATGTCCTCTTCATCATAGAGGGACAAGTCCAGAAACTCCTGCTGGTAAGCTTCCATAGTTTTGTTGCCTTGGGTGAGGTTGCGGAACTCACGCTTCTTCCGGTCCATGACTCCCTGAGGAATGAAGCGAGCACGGAAGGCAGCTTGGAAGTCTGGCCAGGTGATGATTGTTCCAGCTGGCAGAGTACGCCTGTGGCTGTCCCACCATTGAGCTACGGGTCCTTTCAGGAAGAAGGAAGCAAAGGTGACATAGCTGGCAGGGGCTACATCAGCAGACTCCATCTCATAGGTGATGTCACGGAGCCAGTCGTCAGCATCCAGAGGCTGAGTTGAGCTGCGGTACACGGTTGGGTTGAGGCGCATGAAATCCTGCAGAGTCACTTGGGTTGTCTGCTGGTTCATATTGGGGCGAGGAAACTGAGCCATAATATTCTCCATGAACTGACGATTCAGCTCAAACTGTTGCTTCATCCCAGCCATGTACTCAGGCGGTGGTGGGGTGTTGCCACCACAACCACGACCACCTGGTCTAACCATCCTGCTAATATATAACAGGGGTAGTTCAGCATTGAGAAATTTGCAAAGACAAGAATCATTCATGATGAAACATGCACAACGAAAGCAGCACGATAGATACTACATAGTAGTCGGCATATCTTAAAAAAGAGATCATGCATAGAGTTCGTTACATAGAGTTCGGTACACAGGCTAAGACATCATAGGCGGCACACAGGCTCGCGGCGAATGCATCTAACACTAACAAGCAAGTCTACATCAGTCCCATGCGGTACTGCGGAGGTAGGTGTAGCCCGACAGCTGGTAGTGATGCGAAGGGAAGACCTCCACGCGAGTAGCCTGGGGTCCGCGGATACTCTGGCACGGAACCCAATGCGCAGGTGGCAGGAGAGGACCCAATGCAGGAGAGTAGCCTCCCACATTTGGCCAGCCGACGCCCTGGGGCATCACGGTCCGGGCTGGGTAGATCGTGGAACGCGACAGATCACCAGAGCGGACAGAGGGGTGCAACAGCGTCAGAGCACGATACAGGTGCTGACGGGTGGTGTACAGCTCGTGGCGAACCAGGTTCTGATGGTAGAAGGGCTCTCGGGTGACAGTGGAGTGGGCAGCAGTGTAGTATCCCTCCACACCAACATCGGGTGCGATAGCAATGTGCCTGAAGGGGGAGGTATCCAACTCCTGATACTCTCCACGAAGACGTGTTAGAGCAGCATAAGCAGCATCGTGGACCGCCATATCGATAGTCACTCCAACACCATGAGCAGTGTGCAGCACGGTAGTGGAGTCATACTCCCGAGAGTAGAGGTGGACGATGGCACGGTACTGCTCCTGGTTGAAGTCCTGATACTCCTCATAGACGGTGTACTCAGGGTGCCAGCGATAACCCAGATAGGTCATCATCTCAACCAACACAACAGGTGATCCTGAGGCACCAATGGCCGTCGTGTGGCGCACGACCTGCCTCGTGGGTTCCATCTGAAAACAAAGATGTTTTCACAGGAGTCAAATGACAATGTGGATAATGTTCAAATACTACTCTAAAGAATAACTAGGGCTTATCCAACTTTGGGGTGAACGTGGTCACGGGATCCTAGTGTTAGAGTTAGTAAAATCGTTTAACCTGAGTAGGAGAGAGTTCAGTGTCCCAGAGTAAGATCGAGGAGTAAAAGAGCCTAATACCACCCTGATGGCAATGTGGGCCCGTAAGGCACACAACCATGTTAGTAAAAGTTTTTGTAATGTCTAGACTCAACTTCGGCCAAGGAGTGTGGAAGGGGGATTCCTACAGGCAGTCGGCTCTGATACCAACTTGTGACGCCCGCGATTTAACCGTACACTAATCATGCACGCAAATGTGTACGATCAAGATCAAGGACTCATAGGAAGATATCACAACACAACTCTACAAATAAAATAAGTCATACAAGCATCATATTACAAGCTAGGGGCCTCGAGGGCTCGAATACAAGAGCTCGATCATAGACGAGTCAGCGGAAGCAACAATATCTGAGTACAGACATAAGTTAAACAAGTTTGCCTTAAGAAGGCTAGCACAAACTGGGATACAGATCGAAAGAGGCACAGGCCTCCTGCCTGGGATCCTCCTAACTACTCCTGGTCGTCGTCAGCGGGCAGCACGTAGTAGTAGGCACCTTCGGTGTAGTAGGAGTCGTCGTCGACGGTGGCGTCTGGCTCTTGGGCTCCAGCATCTGGTTGTGACAACCAGGTAGAAAGGATAGAGGGAAGAGAAGGAGAAAGCAACCGTGAGTACTCATCCAAAGTACTCGCAAGCAAGGAGCTACACTACATATGTATGCATTGGTATCAACTGGAATAAGGCTATTATATGTGGACTGAACTGCAGAAAGCCGGGATAAGGGGGGATAGCTAGTCCTTTCGAAGACTACGCTTCTGGCAGCCTCGTCTTGCAGCATGTAGAAGAGAGTAGACTAAAGACCTCCAAGTAGCATCGTATAGCATAATCCTAACCGATGATCCTCCCCTCATCGCCCTGTGAGAGAGCGATCACCGGTTGTATCTGGCACTTGGAAGGGTGTGTTTTATTAAGTATCCGGTTCTAGTTGTCATAAGGTCAAGGTACAACTCCAAGTCGTCCTATTACCGAAGATCACGGCTATTCGAATAGATTAACTTCCCTACAGGGGTGCACCACATATCCCAACACGCTCGATCCCATTTGGCCGGACACACTTTCCTGGGTCATGCCCGGCCTCAGAAGATCAACACGTCACAGCCCTACCTAGGCACAACAAAGAGGTCAGCACGCCGGTCTAAATCCTATGGCGCAAGGGTCTGGGCCCATCGCCCATTGCAGACCTGCATGTTGCGTACGCGGACGGAAGCAGAACTAGCCCCCTTAATACAAGAGTAGGCTTACGGTCCAATCCGGCGCGCGCCACTCAGTCGCTGACATCACGAAGGCTTCAGCTGATACCACGACGTAGAGTGCCCATAATTGTCCCCGCGTAGATGGTTAGTGCGTATAGGCCAGTAGCCAGACTCAGATCAAATACCAAGATCTCGTTAAACATGTTAAGTATCCGCGAACACCGACCAGGGCCAGGCCCACCTCTCTCCTAGGTGGTCACAACCTGCCCTGTCTCTTCGCCACAAAGATCCACACAGAGGGCCGTTGGGACAAAGGTCCTTTCAGCCCCCAATCCGTGAATCACTCGCGGGTGCTCCACAAGCCGACCCGACTTTAGTCACCACATGTATCATGTATAAAGTATATAGTATATACCCATGATCACCTCCCGAGTGATCACGGCCCGATAATATAGCATGGCAGACGGACAAGAATGTATGGCCACTGATGGTAATCTAGCATCCTATACTAAGCATTAGGATTGCAGGTAAAGGTAACAACAGTAGTAGCAAGGACAGGCTATGCATCAGAATAGGATTAACGGAAAGCAGTAACATGCTACACTACTCTAATGCAAGCAGTAGAGAAAAGGGTAGGCGATATCTGGTGATCAAAGGGGGGGCTTGCCTGGTTGCTCTGGCAAGAGAGAGGGGTCGTCAACACCGTAGTCGTACTAGGTAGCAGCGGCGTCGGTCTCGATGTCTAGCGAGAGAAGAGGGGGAAGAAACAATAAATATAATGCAAACAAATGCATGACGATGCATGACATGACAAAGTGTGATGCTAGGTGTGCCCTAACGCGTTACGAGGTGGTACCAGTGAAGGGGAGGAACATCCGGGAAATTATCCCTGGTGTTTCGCGTTTTCAGGCAGAGGAGTCGGAGGGGAAAATTTGCGTGTTCGCTATGCTAGGGATGCGTGGCGGACGAACGGGTTGCGTATCCGGATTCGTCTCGTCGTTCTGAGCAACTTTCATGTTGAAAATAATTTAATCCGAGTTACGGTTTATTTTATATTAATTTTTAAAGATTTATCTATTTTTCTAGAATTAATTTATTTTTTTAAATCCGAATTATCCAAAACAGTGAATTGTGATGTCAGCATGACGTCATTATTGTGTCAGCGGTCAACTAGTCAGTTGACCTAGTCAAACTGACATGTGGGTCCTACTGTCATTGTCTATGACTAACTAAACAGGTTTAATTAGTTTAGTTAATTGATTAGGTTAGTTAAACACAATTAATTAAGTTAAATAATTCTTTAATTAATTAATTAATTAGTTAATTATTATTTTTTACAATTTTTTTCTGGGCGTGGGCCCCGTTCGTCATAGGCCCTAGGGGCCTTTGTGGGCGTGCGGGTATCGGGTGCAGCTCGAACGGGCGATGGCCCTCGCAGGGGCGCACCTGACGGGGCGGCTCGCGGGCGCGGGCGCCGGTGCACCGGAGAGCGGGCGACGCGGCAAGGAAAAGGCAGCTGGCGCAAGAAGCAGGCGCCGGCAGGGGTGAGTGGGGGGAGTGGTGAGGGGACGAGGCCGCGGCGGGGCGGCAGAAGCAGAGGCGCAGCAAGGGGGTGGCCACGGCGCGGGAGCGAGACGAGGAGGGCCGCGGGTGCACGCCTAGGGTGCGGTCGGCAGGGGTGGCTGCGTGCGCTGGGCCGGCGGCGGGCTCGCGCTGGCCAGCAAGCAGGGGCCGCGGGCGTGGTCGGCGAGGACGGCCGGAACGGGGAGGGCTGCGGGATCAGGGGGGGCTGCGGCCGCGGGTGCGCGGGGAGGCACGGGCGCACGCGGTGATAGGCGCGACGGGCCGTCGGTAACCGCGGCGAGGAGAAAGGGAGAGGAGGGAGGCGCTCACAAGGGGGAGTAGGGCACGCGGCAATGGGGGACGAGGAGGCAATCGGGGACGATACGGCGGAGCGGGTGCAGGCCGGTGGGGAAGGGGAAGCAGGCCGGCGAGGGAGCTCCGGTCGCCGGCGCGTCCAGGCGGTGACGGGCGCACGAGGGAGAGGGGCGAGGGGATCGGGATTCCCCGTTCCAGATCCAGGCGATGGGAGTGGGGGGGAAGCGAGTGGGGGAGTGGTTAGGTTAGGGTTCGGGTTCGTGGGGGGATATGGAGAAGTGGGGGGAGGCCGGTTGGGCCTGCGGCCGAAAGGGCCGGCCTGCTGGGCCGAAGCCCAGTGGGGCCTTTCTCTCCTTCCATTTTTTGTTTGTTTGTTTTCTGTTTTCTTTTATTATTTCTTTCTTTTCTGTTTAAATCATTTTAAACCATTTAGCCATTTTATAAAAATGTGTTTGTTGCACCATAATTACCTTTGTAATATATGGCAACCACCGAACATTTTTGTTTCAATTTTTGAAAACTTTTATTGCCGACATTAATTTTAAATTTGAATTTGACGCGGTTTGAACTAACGGACGTTTAGCAACAGTAATCGGGATGACGTGGCATGATTAGCGTGGGATTACTGTAGCAAGATTATCCGGGCGTTACACCAAACCTCGGAAAAATAACTTCTTTAAGCATTTTAAGAGAAGTGTTATGATTAGCACTACTAGTTGGAATAGCTTCTACCCACATAGTAACGTAATCAACAGCAACTAAAATATGTGTATATCCATTAGAGGCAGGAAAAGGTCCCATATAATCAAAGCCCCAAACATCAAACGGTTCAATAACAAGTGAATAATTCATAGGCATTTCTTGACGTCTACTAATATTACCAATTGTTTGACATTCATCACAAGATAGGACAAACTTACGGGCATCCTTGAAGAGAGTAGGCCAATAAAAACCGGATTGCAATACCTTATGTGCAGTTCTATCTCCCGCGTGGTGTCCTCCATAAGTTTCGGGGTGGCACTTGCATAGGATCTGCTCCTGTTCATGCTCAGGTACACAACGTCTAATAACACCATCTACTCCTTCTTTATAAAGATGTGGGTCATCCCAAAAGTAATGTCTCAAATCATAGAAGAACTTTTCTTTTGTTGGTATGTGAAGCTAGGTGGTATAAATTTAGCAACTATGTAATTAGCATAATCAGCATACCAAGGGGTACTACGAGAAGTACTTATGACATTTAATTTTTCATCAGGAAAGCTATCATCAATAGGTAGTGGGTCATCAAGAACATTTTCTAACCTAGATAAGTTGTCTGCAATGGGGTTTTCAGCTCCTTTTCTATCAACAATATGCAAATCAAATTCTTGTAACAAGAGAACCCATCTAATAAGTCTAGGTTTAGCATCTTTCTTCTCCATAAGATATTTAATAGCAGCATGATCAGTGTGGATAGTTACTTTAGAATCAACAATATAAGGTCTAAACTTATCACAAGCAAATACAACTGCTAAAAGTTCTTTTTCAGTAGTAGCATAGTTTCTTTGAGCATTGTCTAGAGTCTTACTAGCATAATGGATAACATTTAATTTCTTATCAACTCTTTGCCCTAGAACAGCACCTACAGCATAATCACTAGCATTAAACATAATTTCAAAGGGTAAATTCCAATCAGGTGGCTAAACAATAGGTGCAGAGACTAATGTTTTCTTAAGTATTTCAAATGCTTCTACACAATCATCATCAAAGACAAATGGTATATCTTTTTGTAATAAATTAGTCAGAGGCCGAGAAATTTTTGAGAAGTCCTTAATGAACCTCCTATAAAATCCGGTGTGACCAAGGAAACTTCTTATACCTTTGATGTCCTTGGGACATGGCATCTTTTCAATAGCATCAACCTTGGCTTTATCAACTTCAATACCTCTTTCAGAAACTTTATGCCCCAAGACAATACCTTCATTAACCATAAAGTGGCACTTTTCCCAATTCAAGGCAAGATTAGTTTCTTCACATATCTGCAAAACTCGATCAAGATTGCTCAAGCAATCATCAAAAGAAGATCCATAGACGGAAAATTCGTCCATGAAAACCTCACAAATCTTTTCACAAAACTCAGAGAATATAGCCATCATGCATCTTTGAAAAGTAGAAGGTGCATTACATAAACCAAAAGGCATACGTCTATAAGCAAAAGTACCAAAAGGGCATGCAAAAGTAGTCTTTGATTGATCTTTAGCCGACACAGGTATTTGAGAGAAACCAGAATAACCATCTAGAAAGCAGTAGTGTGTATGTTTGCATAATCTTTCTAGCATTTGATCGATAAAAGGTAAGGGATAATGATCTTTCTTAGTAGCCTTATTTAATTTGCGGAAATCAATTACCATCCTATAACCGATAATAATTCTTTGTGGAATCAATTCATCTTTATCATTAGGAACAACAGTAATACCTCCCTTCTTAGGAACACAATGAACATGACTTACCCACTGACTATCAGCAATGGGATAAATTATACCTGCCTCCAGAAGCTTTAGTATTTCTTTTCTTACCACTTCTTTCATTTTAGGATTCAAATGTCGTTGAGGATCACGAACTGGTTTGGCATCTGCTTCCAAATTTATTTTATGTTGACATAGAGTGGGACTAATGCCCTTAAGATCATCAAGAGTATATCCAATAGCAGCACGGTGCTTCTTTAGAGTTTTTAATAATCTTTCTTCTTCATGCTCTAAAAGGTTAGCACTAATAATAACATGATATATCTTATTTTCATCAAGATAAGCATATTTAAGATTATCAGGCAACGGTTTAAGCTCAAACACGGGATCACCCTTAGGTGGAGGAGGATCCCCTAGGATTTCAACAGGCAAATTGTGTTTTAGCATAGGTTCTTGTTTACAGAATACTTCATCTATTTCCCTTCTTTCATTCATAAACATATCATTCTCATGGTCTAGCAAATATTGTTCTAAAGGATCACTAGGCGGTACGACAATAGAAGCAAGACCAATAATTTCATTCTTACTAGGCAATTCTTCTTCACGGTGTTCTTTACCAAATTTAGAGAAATTAAATTCATGAGTCATATCATCCAAGCCAATAGTAACAACATTCTTTTCGCAGTCTATCCTAGCATTAACTGTATTCAAGAAGGGTCTACCAAATATTATGGGACAAAAGCTATCTTGTGGGGAACCAAGGACAAGAAAATCAGCAGGATATTTAGTTTTCCCGCACAAGAGTTCAACATCTCTAACAATTCCCACTGCTGAAATAGTATCTCTATTAGCAAGTTTAATCGTAACATCAATTCCTTCTAACTCAGGAGGTGCAATTTCATGCTTAATTTCTTTGTATAAAGTATGCGGTATAACACTAGCACTAGCACCCATATCACATAAGCCATGATAACAATGATCTCCTATTTTAACAGAAATAACAGGCACGCCTACCATAGGTCTATGATTATCTTTAGCACAAGGTTTAGCAATTCTAGCAGTTTCACCACAGAACTGAATAACATGCCCATCAATATTATC
This sequence comes from Triticum urartu, assembly GCF_003073215.2. Classification (NCBI taxonomy): domain Eukaryota; kingdom Viridiplantae; phylum Streptophyta; class Magnoliopsida; order Poales; family Poaceae; genus Triticum; species Triticum urartu. The sequence continues at coordinate 132,602,348 of NC_053023.1, read as the reverse complement.
AGACAAGAGATCCTTGACAATAGCAATATTAGGTTCTACTTTAACTTGCTCAGGAGGTGTATATGTTTTAATATTGCTTTTACGAACCACAGTTTAAGCTTTAGCATGATCCTTTATCCTAACAGGGAAAGGTGGTTTCTCAACATAACAAGTAGGAACAATGGGATCATTATAAGTGACAGTCTTTTCTTTAACTTTAATAGGTGTAGCTACTTTTACTTCTATGGGAGGATGATATTTAAACCACTTCTCCTTAGGGAGATCAACATAAGTAGCAAAAGATTCAAAGAAAGAAGCTACTATCTCAGAATCAAGTCCATATTTAGTGCTGAACTTACGTAAAATATCGGTATCCATAAAAGATTTGACACAATCAAACTTAGGTGTCATACCTGACTCCTTACCATTGTCGAGGTCCCAATCTTCATAGTTGCGTTTAATTCTATCCAATAAATTCCATTTGAATTCAATAGTCTTCATCATAAAAGAGCCAACACAAGAAGTATCAAGCATGGTGCGATTGTTATCAGAAAGCCGAGCATAATTTTTTTGAAGAATTGTTTCTCTTGGAAGCTCATGATTGGGACATGAATATAACATTGATTTAAGCCTCCCCAAGCTTGAGCGATGCTTTCACCTTCGTGAGGCCAAATTTTTTATATATAATTGCGATCACGATGAACAAGACTCATAGGGTAATACTTTTGATGAAATTCCAATTTAAATCTTCTATAGTTCCATGATCCCATATCATCACATATCCTATACCATGTCAATGCGCCTCCCTTCAAAGATAAAGGGAAGACCTTCTTCTTAGCAACATCATCGGAAATACCTGTAAGCTTAAATAATCCACAAACTTCATCCACATATATTAGGTGTTCAGCAGGAAGCTTTGTTCCATCTCCTGTAAAAGGATTAGCTAGCAGTTTTTCTATTATACTCGAAGGATACTCATAAGGAATTTCATTTTCAATAGGTTCAGTAGGTTGAGGAGCAACTCTTTGCTCTACTCGTCGGGGTGAAGATACCCTGAACAAGCCCCTCAGAAGATTACTTTCCATAACAAGTGACAGTAAATTTCAGCACACTATATAAATTTTTCCTTACCAAATTCCACCTACCAAAGGCGCTTCACTCCCCGGCAACGGCGCTAGAAAAGAGTCTTGATGACCCACAAGTATAGGGGATCTATCGTAGTCCTTTCGATAAGTAAGAGTGTCAAACCCAACAAGGAGTAGAAGGAAATGATAAACAGATTTCAGCAAGGTATTCTCTGCAGGTACTGAAATAAGTGGTAACAGGTAGTTTTGTAATGAGATAATTTGTAACGAGAAACAAGTAACAAAAGTAAATAAAGTGCAGCAAGGTGGCCCAATCCTTTTTGTAGCAAAGGACAGGCCTGGATAAACTCTTATATAAGGAAAAGCGCTCCGAGGACACATGGGAATATCGTCAAGCTAGTTTTCATCACGTTCATATGATTCGCGTTCGGTACTTTGATAATTTGATATGTGGGTGGACCGGTGCTTGGGTGCTGTTCTTACTTTAACAAGCATCCCACTTATGACTAAGTTCTATTGCAAGCATCTGCAACTACAACAAAAGTATTAAGGTAAACCTAACCATAGCATGAAGCATATGGATCCAAATCAGCCCCTTCGAAGCAACGCATAAACTAGGGTTTAAGCTTCTGTCACTCCAGCAACCCATCATCTACTTATTACTTCCTAATGCCTTCCTCTAGGCCCAAATAATGGTAAAGTGTTATGTAGTCGACGTTCACATAACACCACTAGAGGCTAGACAACATACATCTCATCAAAATATCGAACGAATACCAAATTCACATGACTACTAATAGCAAGATTTCTCCCTTGTCCTCAGGAACAAACGTAACTACTCACAAAGAATAAACATGTTCATAATCAGAGGGGTATTAATATGCATAAAGGATTTGAACATATGATCTTCCACCAATTAAACCAACTAGTATCAACTACAAGGAGTAATTAACACTACTAGCAACCTACTAGCACCAATCTTGGACTTGAAGACAAGAATCGGATACAAGAGATGAACTAGGGTTTTGAGATGAGATGGTGCTGATGAAGATGTTGATGGAGATTTCCCTCTCCCGATGAGAGGAGCGTTGGTGATGATGATGGCGATGATTTCCCCCTCCGGGAGGGAAGTTTCCCCGGCAGAACAGCTCTGCCGGAGCTCTAGATTGGATCCGCCAAGGTTCCGCCTCGTGGCGGCGGAGTTTCGTCCCGAAAGGTTGCGTCTTATTTTTTTCTCGACGAAATACTTCATATAGGAGAAGATGGTCATCAGAGAGCCACCAGGGGGCCCCCGAGGCAGGGGGCATGCCCTAGGGGGGGGGAGGCGCCCCCCACCCTCGTGAGAAGGGGTGGGCCCCCTGGTCTTCATCTTTGTCGAGGATTTTTCATTATTTATTATAAGGTGTTCCGTGGAGTTTCAGGACTTTTGGAGTTGTGCAGAATAGGTCTCTAATATTTGCTCCTTTTCCAGCCCAGAATTCCAGCTGCCGGCATTCTCCCTCCTTATGTAAACCTTGTAAAATAAGAGAGAATAGCCATAAGTATTGTGACATAATGTGAAATAACAGCCCATAATGCAATAAATATCGATATAAAAGCATGATGCAAAATGGACGTATCATAGGTTGATTGCTTGACTTGTGCTACATTGCTAAAATCTGCCAAGACTTAAAATTGGGAAAAGACTAGATTTTTATTTGGTCACACTGGTATGCGTCGGTCCTAAACAAACAGTTTTTAACCCCTTTCAGCAACGACATTCGGAATCGTCACAAAGTGAGTGTGGGCGATAGGGGGGGTCCTTCCCACACGACCCAAAAACCATTGGGGATATGCCCTCCTGGCACACACGCTCGGCAAAATGAGGTCGTGTGCGACCGACAAGCACTCAAATACAGAAATACGTACAGTAGTGCTAAAAAAACACAATTATACAGGAGAAATCATTTCCGGTCATAAGTACATCCCACACAGTCAGTCACCAATAAACATTTCTGTTCGTATATACATCCCGTACAGTCACTACAAGGAAAACATTTACGCAAGGTGGCGTAACGCAAACATTTTTGAAGAGAATGTCGTGTGTGATTGTTCATTGATCCAACACGGTTTATTCCTAGAAACTGTGTGCGTTGCCTGAGGTCATCGCCCACGGTGTTTTCTCATTAACCGTTTGCAATAGGAAAACCCAATTAGCAAGCTAATTGGCCAATTAGCAGGCTAATTTCCCTATTATTAATAATCCATTTACTAATCTAATTGAAATTCATATTAAGCACATAATACATTCCATTTCCATATTAAGGAAGCAAGATTTCATAATTGAAATACATCGGAGTACAACATGATATAGCTTCAACACTCAGCTACCCCATTACACAACTGCACCAACAAAAAGTTTCACATGCAACATCTAGAACCTTTTGAAATTAGCATCATAGACGGTACATGGAGAGATGCATCTCATCTGGAAAACTGTTGAAGCAAAAGGCGAATATTGAGCCTTCATCCATGTTGAAGGTCTTTGCAGCTTTAGGCTAGTGCCTGTGGATGATTGACTGTCCATCCTTCAACCTCTTAAGGAACACTTCAATATTGAACCGTGGGTGTTGTATGAAAAATTTCCTCGCCTCCTGACCACATAGGTGGTTTGAGAGGTAATCATCAGTGAACACTGAAAACAAGGATGTGCATAAATATCTTCTCTATATTGGAAACAGGGCAAAGGAATAAAAAAAGGCAAGGTATAATAGTTAGTACCATCTTGTAAACCTCAGTGCTTCCCATTGTTTCCCTGCAACAAATATAAGGTAGTTAGTCATCAGGTTAAGTAAGGGTTCGCATGCTATCCATAAAATATGTTGATGAAAAATAAGTACATTGCAGATTTATCAGATTAATTCAAGCCACATGGAAAACCCATTTATCCAAACCAAGCATGATTAAGAACTAGCAAAGATAGCACTTGTATATGTTTCTCATGTATTAAGTGCAGCCAAATTTGATTTATTCCTGACATGGTATACAATAATAGAATGCAGCCACAACAATTGAACATTGCATTGCAGAATTGAACCAAGCAGTTAACGAAACACCACAACAAATGAACCAAACGTTAACTGAGCACCATATTGCACAATATAACATACTCCTAATAGAAGATCAGACAGTTAACCAAACCAAGCATGCTTAACAACTTGGAAATATAGAAATTGTATTTGTTTCTCATGTATTTAGTACAGCCAAATTCGATTTATTCCTCACATGGTATACAATAACAAAATGCAGCCACAACAATTGAACATCGCATTGCAGAATTGAACCAAGCAGTTAACTAAACACCACAACAAGTGAACCAAGCCAAAACAGATGAACTAAGCAGTTAACTAAACACCAATTGAACAATATAACATACTCCTAATAGAAGATCAGACAGTTAACCAAACCAAGCATGCTTAACAACTTGGAAATATTGCACCTGAAGAATTGAACATCACATATGCAGAATTGAACCAAGCAGTTAATTGAACACCACATTGCACGACATATAGAACATATACACTACAACAGAAGATTGCATGGTAAAAGTAGATAGCACAATTCACTAGAATTTGTTAAGGAAAGGCAGTAGCTAGCAAACTAAACGTGGGTCCTTATAGTGAGCTAATAAGACAAGCTACTACTCATTGTCGGAGATATCGATGATGATTGGCTCCTTGTACATGGAAGAGGGCGAGGCCTCCGCATCATGGGTGCCCTCGTTGTAGTGGTGAGTTGCCTGAGCCACTCCAGGCACCAACCCGCTAGCTCCCGAGATGAGGTAAGCACGTGCACGCTGAGAAAACACCTCGTAGTCTTCATTGAAGGCACCGACGATGGCCTTGAGAAAACTCCACGAACTGTCCTTTAAAGCAGCCAACCGCGTCGCCGCGTCGACGTGTGAGGCGTCAACGCTGGCCTCGACGGCGAGGTGCTCCTCCAAGATCTGGGGGTCGGCACGATTGGCAGCCATCACGACCTCATCCGCGTGTGCGGCCGTGATTTGCTTCTTCGCTGCCAAATGCTCCTTGAGGTCTTGGCTATACTGCGTGCACCATGGCTTAGGCCGGCGCTTATTTGGTGGATGGGTCGGTGGTTTGGGTGGAAGGTTTCGCGCTCGCACCAGTGGTTGGGGCATGTGGGATGTGGAAGGAGGAGGAGGATGGGGGTCGGGCGTGGATTACCTGCCTGGATAGGCGAGGCTGAGCAGCGTGATGGAGGGTCGTCGGCGAGGAGGCGGCAGCGCTGCAAGCAAGGAGTGAAGGTTTCAACTTGGAAAGGAAGGCGGAAACAGGGGAAATGTGGCTTTTGGTAAGGGGGAGGGGGCGGGGAGGTAGATATTTCCACGGAAGCCAAAAATTTGGAATCGCTTCAACCAAAAAACTAGCGCGCAAAGTGTCTTCAGACAGGGTCCCTTATGCAGAGCGAGCTGTGGACTGTAGCCGTCACACCTTCTCGCGTAAGCCATATGCATGCTATACTCGGACGGTGTTGGGGAAAACAGTAATTTCAAAAAATTCCTACGCACACACAAGATCCATCTAGGTGATGCATAGCAACGAGAGGGGAGAGTGTTGTCCACGTACCCTTGTACACCATAAGCGGAAGCGTTATGACAATGCGGTTGATGTAGTCGTACGTCTTCACGATCCGACCGATCCTAGCACCGAAGGTACGGCACCTCCGTGATCTGCACACGTTCAGCTTGGTGACGTCCCATGAACTCTAGATCCAGCTGAGGTCGAGGGAGAGTTTCGTCAGCATGATGGCGTGATGACAGCGATGATGAAGTTACCGACGCAGGGCGTCGCCTAAGCTCTACAACGATATGACCGAGGTGGAAATCTATGGAGGGGGGCACCGCACACAGCTAAACAATCAACTTGTGTGTCTATGGGGTGCCCCCCTCCCCCGTATATAAAGGAGTGGAGGACGGGAGGGCCGACCCTCTCATGGCGCGCCCAAGGGGCTCCCGGTGGGAGTAGGATTCCCCCTTCCCTAGTTGGAGTAGGAGAGGAAGGAAGGGGGCGAGAGAGGGATGGAAAGGGGGGGGGGGCGGCCCCGCACCCAATTCGGATTGGGCTTGGGGGGGGCGCCCTCCACCTTGGCCGCCTCCTCCTCTCTCCCACTAAGGCCCAATAAGGCCCATTGACTCCCTGGGGGGTTCTGGTAACCCCCCGGTACTCCAATAAATGCCCGAACTCATACAGAACCTTTTCGATGTCCAAACATAGCCGTCCAATATATCGATCTTTATGTCTCGACCATTTAGAGACTCCTCGTCATGTCCGTGATCACATCCGGGACTCCAAACTACCTTCGGTACATCAAAACACATGAACTCATAATACCGATCGTCATCGAATGTTAAGCGTGCGGACCCTACGGGTATGAGAACTATCTAGACATGACCGAGGCTCATCTCCGGTCAATAACCAATAGCGGAACCTGGATCCTCATATTTGTTCCTACATATTCTACGAAGATCTTTATCGGTCAAACCGCATAACAACATACATTGTTCACTTTGTCATCGCTATGTTACTTGCCCGAGATTCGGTTGTCGGTATCTTAATACCTTGTTCAATCTCATTACCGGCAAGTCTCTTTACTCATTCCGTAATGCAACATCCCATAACTAACTCATTAGTCACATTGCTTGCAAGGCTTATAGTGATGTGCATTACCGAGAGGGCCCAGAGATACCTCTCCAATACACAGAGTGCCAAATCCTAATCTCGATCTATGCCAACTCAACAAACACCATTGGAGACACCTGTAGAGCATCTTTATAGTCACCCAGTTATGTTGTGACGTTTGATAGCACACTGAGTGTTCCTCCGGTATTCGGGATTTGCATAATCTCATAGTCATCGGAACATGCATAAGTTATGGAGAAAGCAATAGCAATAAACTAAACGATCATAGTGCTAAGCTAACGGATGGGTCAAGTCAATCACATCATTCTCTAATGATGTGATCCCATTCATCAAATGACAACTCATGTCTATGGTTAGGAAACTTAACCATCTTTGATTAACAAGCTAGTCAAGTAGAGGCATACCAGTGACACTCTGTTTGTCTATGTATTCACACATGTACTAGGTTTCCGGTTAATAAAATTCTAGCATGAATAATAAACATTTATCATGATATAAGGAAATATAAATAACAACTTTATTATTGCCTCTAGGGAATATTTCCTTCAGCCTCCCACTTGCACTAGAGTCAATAATCTAGATTGCATTGTTATGATTCTAACACCCATGGAGTCTTGGTGCTGATCATGATTTGCTCATGAGAGAGGCTTAGTCAATGGGTCTGCAACATTCAGATCTATATGTATCTTGCAAATCTCTATGTCTCCCTCCTTGACTTGGTCGCGGATGGAATTGAAGCATATTTTGATGTGCTTGGTTCTTTTGTGAAACCTGGATTCTTTTGCCAAGGTAATTGCACCAGTGTTGTCACAAAAGATTTTCATTGGACCCGATGCACTAGGTATTACACCTAGATCAGATATGAACTCCTTCATCCAGACTCCTTCATTTGCTGCTTCCGAAGCAGCTATGTACTCCTCTTCACATGTAGATCCCGCCACGACGCTCTGCTTGGAACTTCACCAACTGACAGCTCCACCATTCAATAAAATTACGTATCCGGTTTGTGACTTAGAGTCATCCGGATCTGTGTCAAAGCTTGCATCGACGTAAGCGTTTACGATGAGCTCTTTGTCACCTCCATAAACGAGGAACATATCCTTAGTCCTTTTCAGGTATTTTAGGATGTTCTCGACCGCTGTCCGGTGATCCACTCCTGAATTACTTTCGTACCTTCCTGCTAAACTAATAGCAAGGCACACATCAGGTCTGGTACACAGCATTGCATACATGATAGAACCTATGGCTAAAGCATAGGGAATGACTTTCATTTTCTCTCTATCATCTGCAGTGGTCGGGCATTTAGTCTGACTCAAATTCACACCTTGTAACACAAGCAAGAACCCTTTCTTTGCTTAATCCATTTTGAACTTCTTCAAAACTTTATCAAGGTATGTGCTTTGTGAAAGTCCAATTAAGCATCTTGATCTATCTCTATAGATCTTGATGCCCAATATATAAGCATCTTCACCAAGGTCTTTCATTGAAAAATTCTTATTCAAGTATCCTTTTATGCTATTTAGAAATTCAGTATCATTTCCGATCAGCAATATGTCATCCACATATAATATCAGGAATGCTACAGAGCTCCCACTCACTTTCTTGTAAATACAGGCTTCTCAAAAGTCTGTATAAAACCATATGCTTTGATCACACTATCAAAGTGTATATTCCAACTCCGAGAGGCTTGCACCAGTCCATAAATGGATTGTTGGAGCTTGCACACTTTGTTAGCACCTTTTGGATCAAAAAAACCTTCTGGTTGCACCATATACAACTTTTCTTTAAGATATCCATTAAGGAATGCAGTTTTGACATCCATTTACCAAATTTCATAATCATAAAATGCGGCAATTGCTAACATGATTCAGACGGACTTAAGCATCGCTACGCGTGAGAAGGTCTCATCATAGTCAACTCCTTGAACTTGTCGAAAACCTTTTGCAACAAGTCCAGCTTTGTAGACAATAATATTACCGTCAGCGTCAGTCTTCTTCTTGAAGATCCATTTATTCTCTATGGCTTGCCGATCATCGGGCAAGTCAACCAAACTCCACACTTTGTTCTCATACATGGATCCAATCTCAGATTTCATGGCCTCAAGCCATTTTGTGGAATCTGGCTCATCATCGCTTCCTCATAGTTCATAGGTTCGTCATGGTCAAGTAACATGACTTCCAAAAACAGTATTACCGTACCATTCTGGTGCGGATCTTACTCTGGTTGACCTACGAGGTTCAGTAGTAACTTGATCAGAAGTTTCATGATCATCATCATTAGCTTCCTCACTTACTGGTGTAATAATCACCGAAACTTATTTTTGTGATGAACTACTTTCCAATAAGGGAGCAGGTACAATTACCTCATTAAGTTCTACATTCCTCCCACTCACTTCTTTCGACAGAAACTCCTTCTCTTGAAAGGATCCATTCTTTGCAGCGAATATCTTGCTTCAGATCTGTGATAGAAGGTGTACCCAAGAGTCTCCTCTGGGTATCCTATGAAGACACATTTTGTAACATCCCAAATTTTCAATTTGGAATGTTTTACAATTATTAGCTAAGCATCAATGTATTTTGTTTGATTTGAGTGACATTTGGAAATTTTTAGAGGGTTTTGAGTTTTGGTTGAATTTGGATTCAACTTGGCATTTGAAAATGTACTTCAATATCCCTGACAAATACTTGAGAAAAAGTATGAGAGGAGCTAACATGACACTCCAAAAATGTCAGAAGAAAATTTTGCCAAAAGGTTTGAATTCAAATTTGAATTTTATTTGGAGTTTGCAGAAAATGTTTTTTTATTAGTTTCTCTTTTGCCTCTAGAAAAATGTCCATGTTGTAGGATTAATTCCCCTGAGAATGTTGATATATATATGTCCTATATAGAAATAGTATAATTTTCTCTTAGTTTAGTTTCTTCTCTCTGTCTTATTCAAAAAAAAGGAAAGACTCAGACACGAGCCAGGCCAACCGGCCCAGCCAACTGGCCCAGCGAGCCACAGCCGCAGCCCAGCCGCGCCCGACCGAACCCCCCTCCCCTCTCTCTCACTGACGCGCCAGACCACCTCATCTCTTTCCCCCTCGCCACGCTATGCCGTGCCAGAGCGCGTTCGACGCCGCTGTCGCGTCCAAATTCCATGGGATCACGATCCCGAGTCGCCCCCTGCTCCAAGTTGATGCCCTATAAATAGCCCTACCCCTCCTCTTCCGAATTCCCCTAAAACCCTAGCCCAAAACCCACCACAGCTCACGCCCTCCTCCTTTGGATCTCGCCGTCGACCGCCGTAGTCCGCCGTCTGTTCTGACTCCGGTGAGGATCCCCCTGCCCTCAAATCTTGTCAGCCGAAACCCCTCAACCGCGCGCACCTCCCTGACATCCTCTCTCCGTCCAGGGATCGCCGGAGCCGCCGCCTTGAGCATCACCGCCCGTCGCCAGAGCTGCAGAGCATCGGGCTCTATTTTCACCATGCCTCAGCGTCTGCGCTGTCCCCGAGCTCCAACAACTCCACCACCGCCTCCGCCTCACTCCGCCGCATCACCCCGACCTCGCCGCCGCCGCCCCGGACCACCGGAACGCCACCGCCACCAACGCCTGAGCCCTCCTCGCCGTCGACTGCCGCGGTAAGCCGCTGGACCCCAACCCATCATTCGATCGGCAACCTACGGTGTAGATTAGAGATAGCGAATGGGTAGGTTTTTTTATTAGACCTGTTTTATTTCACGGTTTGTTTCCGGTTTAGTTACTAGGTTTAGTTAGACCAAACCGATCGGTTTTTTTGTTTGTTAGCCCATGGACACGATGACCTATTGATCGCCCGCGCGTTAGATAATTTTAGAGCGCTCACTGTTTCGGCCCGTTAGCGCCCTAGTTGTTTTAGTTTTATTCTTTGTTTTTGTTTTTAAAACAGAATAGTTCTGTTCTTGTAAAATTTGTATCTTTTAAGTTATTTATTATTTTTAGTTGATTCTTTTTTTGTTAGTTTACAAATTTCTTGTATCTTTTGTAGAAATTATATTCGGCCATGTTTAAGTTTATAAAAATAGTTTTATATTTGTTTTAGTCAGATTAGTAATTCTGCTATAAATTGAGCTAGCATTATTATTTTTAGGTGATTCTTTTTTCCACTGCTTAGTTTTGACCTAGCCTAGCAGTAGGAACTTGTTGGGTATTTCTAGATTATATTAGAATTATTTTTAGTCAAAATCAAGCTTTTTTGTTTTATTTAGCTTGCTGCCACTTCCTGTTGTTCTAGTTATTATAGAAATTTAATTTACCCCTGCTATATTTTATTTTAGATTAGTTTCTATAGTTACAGAGGGTGAACATTTATTTACAGAAAAAAAGTTTTATTATATTTTTTTATTAGTTTTGTTTTAGGTATAACAGGAGTTCTATAATAGATATTGATTTGATTCTTTTTGCACCTAGTTTGTATGTTGTTTTCCTTTATGTTAGTTAGCAAAACCATTGTTTTGGATCTGTTAAGAAAAGTGTTATTAGGTTAAAACTATTTCTTTGTTGTTGCTTGATGTGATGAAAACCTTGATTTTGTTTTCCTCGAGTTTTCTTTGCTTTTGGTTTGAGTGCTTGTGTGTTTTCCATTAGCTTGCTGATATGTTATTAGTGAAATACTTATTTGTGCTATTGTTTGACTCGATAGAATTTCCGGAGTGCGAAGCTTGCTATATCTTGAGTCACTAGCGTTTGAAGACCGTCAGCCAGGCAAGTCATTTGATCATGTTTTACAATACCTATGATTTTGTTGAATTAGAATTGTTCCAACCCACCACGCATGCAGCAGGAGAATTTGAAGTTATGTCTTGAGTAGTATCATGAGGTAGGATGAACCCAATTCCCCTTGCTACTATTGCCCGGGACGATGTAGTTTACCTTGCTATGCTCGTAGACGGGGTTGGTTGAGAGATTCATAAGGGAGATGTGAGAGTCAAGATGATGAAAAACCCATGACTTCAAGATCAAGATGTACTTCTAATTCACTACTGGGTGGAGGACGGTTGACGGGCACCCTGGAGAAACCAGCGGATGGCCGGGATGCATGGAGAAGCGCCATGACATCTTGCGGAAAGCTTCACCCAGCCACGAAGAGATGGATGGATACCCCTTAACCGGAAGCTTACCTATGCAGCCGCAAGCCATTATGGGCTCTGGCTGGGTTGACCTTAGGCGTGACTCTGGACGGACGGTGCCAGCAGATGTAGAAGAACGGTAGGACATGGATGGGTACTGGCAGTGCTCTGAGAAACTCTACGGAAGACCCTGTTTCGTTCATCCCGTATTCAAACACCAGGCAGTGCGAGGACATAAAGGAGGGAACGATTCTTGCGGGTAAAGTGCACAAGACTCTGCAAAGTAACAACCTAATCGATTAGCCGTGTCCTCGGCTACAGACAAATGAGCCTCTGGAAACTGGAGTATTTTCGGAAATCTCAACACCGAACAAATAAATTAATTGAGGGGTTAATTAATAATTGGGAATGAGACATTGGTTGGCGGAACCATCTGAATAACTACCAACATTTTGTAGTAATTGTAAGCAAGTCCTTTGTTGTAGGGAAAAACTGGCTTTTCGCAAAAACATAAAACTTAGAGCCCCACAGCCAAATTGCATATAGTGTTAGCTTTATTATTGTTGTTCTCTCTATCACTTGCCAGCATATTCTAAATGCTGACCTACACGGCTGCAACGTCTCATGTTGCAGAGGAGTTTTCCGACCAGGAGTGAGGCTACGATCTATGCTTGGCGATTGCCCTATGGAGTCGATTGGACTCGCTATTCGTCCACGCTTCCGCAACTTATTTAGTTTATTTCTTATGAGTTGGTCTTCGGCCGAATTTATTATGATGTAATAAAGACTCGATATGAGAATCGTGTAATAAATTCAGGTGTGATTGAACTTTGAATCTTTTCATCAATGTACTGTGTGTGCCAGCATGATCTTGGGATGGTACAGCTGCACAGAGACTTGACCGATTTTGGGTCGGGTCGTTACAGAGATGGTATTCAAAGTACACGCTGACCGTAGGACGTAACCCCTAGGATCGTGAAGCCATAGGAAGAAACTATTTTTTTATGCCTTATCATTCCGTAATACTCCCCTGTTCATTTTTGACTTCTCTCCGATTTCAACATTCTAGATGGCCGTCAAGTTCATCCCAGTTCTGCTCCCGGAGTTTTGCCAGCCAGATGAGACAATGCTTTTCGGCAGGAGGCTGGTCCAGATCAGCAAGGAATTAAAGATTGCTCTGTCGTCTATCACCGGGACCCCTATCATGGCATTTCCAGAAGACCGTCGTTATAGGATTAAGGTGCACATACCAGCGAGGACTTTCGGAAGTCTCTCAGCGCCCGTTGACTTCAAGTTCACTGCTCCCACTTGGATACTCAGGAGAGACATAGTAGATCATAGTGCACTTGGACGCATCCAGGAGGAATACAGGACCGAGCTTGTTGGATCAGACCACACCATGGTCTCTCACAGGACTGCAGATGGAGAGATCATCCGCACCATAGATGATGACTCTGTTCAGTCATATGTCCAAGACTTGGAGGCTCACATCAGGGCTTAAGAGATTCAGATGCGCAGGAGCTTGAAGACAGTCCAAAAGTTGCATCTTCGTGAAATTGAACTGGAGGATGCAGCACGTGAAGCCCACTATGAGCATGAGGATGAAGTCAAGGATTTTATGGAAAGACTCGAGGACCAGAAGAAATATATCACCACATTGGAGGAGAAGATGGATCTGGGAGAAGACCTTTTTCCGAGTGGAGATGATGGACCTCTCATGAGCAATGACCAGGATTATGAAGAGAGCTCCACCGAAGGAAGCCGCAAGAGGAGCCGCCACACAAGAGGACGACGGACCAGAGGACGCAAGGATACTTGATGAAGACATTTAGTCGACCGCCATGTTATTTTATTTTCGTCGATCAGTTAGGAAGATATTTTCGATTAGTCGTAAGATTTTGTAATCCGAGATTGAACCTTGTTTGAGATGAATGAATACATGATTGGTGTGATTTTGTTTGTGAATTCATTTGGGTAGTGCTATTTTCTCATTAGACCCTTGTTCTATTCTAATTTCTCATCCACTCCATAACACCAGATGCCTCCAAGACGTGACCCCGGTATCACTTTCCCGCTGGAGCTCACCCAGCTGATTCAACAGCAGAATGCCTTAATGCAAATGCTCATCCAAAACCAAGGCAACAACTACAAAAATCCACCACCACCCCATCTCGATAACCTGACCCGGTTCCTAAGGCTGAATCTGCCGGTGTTCTCTAGTAGCATCGAGCCGATTGTAGCTGATGATTGGCTCCGCAAGATCGGAAGGGATCTAACAACTGCTGGATGCACAGATGCTGAGAAGGTGTGTTTTGCCGCACATCAACTGAATGGACCTGCAGCCTCTTGGTGGGAAAACTACACCGCCACTTATCCGGTCGCCACCATGACATGGGATCAGTTCCAGCAGGCTTTCCGCACCACGCATGTCTTAGCTGGAGCCATGAGTCTGAAGAAGCGTGAGTTCCGCAACTTACGCCAGGGGAACCATACTATGGGGCAGTATGTGGATGAGTTCAGCAAATTATCTCGATATGCCCCAGATGATGTGGCCACAGATGCCGCAAAACAGGAGAAGTTTCTTGAGGGACTCAATGATGAGCTGGGAATGCAGCTAATGGTGGCTACCTTCAACAACTACCAGGAGCTGGTAGACAAGGCCACTATACTTGAAGGCAAGCAGCAGCAGATTGAAAGCCGCAAGCGGAAATATGGCCAGGGAAAGTACAACTCCGGAGCTCAGCAGAAGCCCCGCTATGCCCCATACTCGAGAGGACATACCCATCACAACCATGGAGGACACAATCATGGAGGACATAACCATGGAGGGAATGGGAACAATCGCAACCACGACAACAACCCCAAGTCAGGCAATGGAGGCAACGGCAACCAGCACCGTCCTGCTCCGACTCAGAAGGATCTGAGTCATATCACCTATTTCAAGTGCCAGAAGACAGGACACTATGCCACCGATTGTCCGGATGCCAAGCAGAGGAATGGAAATGGCAACGGCAATGGGAGCTCAGCAAAGAAGCCCAACCCTTTTCCTCATGCTCAGGTGAATCACATTGACGTGGAGGACGTCTATGATCAGCCAGACACTATGGTTGGTAAGTTTTTAATAAATTCACGTCCATTATTGGTACTCTTTGATTCCGGTGCAACACATTCATTCATATCAAGGGTAATTGTGGAAAAGTATGGGTTACCCACTAGGACCCTTAGAACCCCGATCCAAGTCACTTCTCCAGGAGGAGAGATGATGGCAGGCTTAGGCTGTCATTCATCCCTCAGCATCGGAAATCATGATTTTCCCGTAGACCACATAGTCTTAGAATCCCAGGGATTGGACGTGATTCTAGGCATGGACTGGTTGACAAAGTTTGAAGGGAACATCGACTATGCCTGCAAGATGATTTTGCTCACCACCCAGGAGCAAAAGAGGATCAAGTATGTATCCAGACGCACACCGATAAAGAAGCAGGTGAATTCCCTCACGGGAGTGGTTCAGGAGGAAGTGCCTGTAGTACAAGATTTTCCGGATGTATTTCCGGAGGAATTACCAGGAATGCCATCGGATAGATAAATAGAATTTTTTATCGAGTTATTACCTGGCACTGCCCCAATATCCAAGAGACTTATCGGATGCCCCTGAATGATTTGGAAGAGATCAAGCAGCAGATCAAGGAATTATTGGAGAAAGGATATATTCGCCCAAGTTCGTCACCTTGGGGAGCCCCAGTTCTTTTGGTAGAGAAGAAGGATGAAACCCTGAGAATGGTTGTAGATTATCGTTCATTGAATGACGTGACCATCAAGAATAAGTACCCTCTACCGATGGTTAATGATTTATTTGATCAGCTAGTCCGGGACAAAGTGTTTTCCAAGATCGATCTTCGATCAGGGTATCACCAGCTGAAGATTCATGAACAGGATATACCCAAAACAGCTTTCACCACCAGGTATGGTTTATATGAGTATACTGTCATGTCATTCGGATTGACTAATGCCCCCGCCTATTTCATGAGCATGATGAACAAGGTATTTATGGAATATCTGGACAAGTTTGTCGTGGTGTTCATCGATGACATATTGGTTTTCTCCAAGAGCGAGGAAGAGCACAGGGAACATCCGCGTCTAGTCCTGGAGAAACTCCGAGAACATCAGTTATATGCCAAGTTCAGTAAATGTGAATTTTGGTTGAAGGAAGTCGGATTCATCGGACATGTTATTTCAGGAGAAGGAATAGCACTCGACCCCACCAAGGTTGATTCGGTCACCAACTGGCAATCCCCCACCTCAGTCAAGGAGATCCGCAGTTTTCTCGGACTTGCAGGATATTATCGGAGATTTATTGAGAATTTTCTCCAAGATTGCTAAACCCATGACCGAGCTGTTGAAGAAGGAAACAAAGTACATTTGGACCGAGGATTGTGAAGCCAGTTTTCAGGAGTTGAAGAAACGTCTGGTTACAGCCCCAGTACTCATTTTGCCGGACATACACAAGGATTACCAGGTGTATTGTGATGCTTCTCGTCAAGGGCTCGGAGGAGTGCTCATGCAGGAAGGAAAAGTTGTAGCTTATACCTCCAGACAGCTACGACCTCACGAGATGAATTATGCCACACACGATTTGGAGTTAGCAGCCGTAGTGCACGCACTCAAGACGTGGAGACATTTCCTTGTCGGAAATAGTTGTGATGTTTACACGGATCATAAGAGCTTGAAGTACATTTTCACGCAGAAGGAGTTGAACCTCAGACAAAGGAGATGGCTTGAATTGATCAAGGACTATGATATGAGATTGCATTATCACCCATGGAAAGCAAATGTTGTAGCAGATGCCTTGAGCCGTAAAAGCCATGCGAACACCCTCATAGCTGGAGGATTACCTCCGAATTTAGCTGATGATCTCAGAGATCTCCGATTGGAAATAGTACCAAGAGGATTTGTCACCACCTTGGATATTCAGACCACTCTAACCGAAAAGATCCGTGAAGCGCAGAAGACGGACAAGGAAATTGCAGAGATAAAGGAAAAGATGAGTAACGGAAAGGCTAAAGGTTTTTGTGAGGATGAACACGGAACTTTATGGTTTGAGGATCGTATCTATGTGCCTAATGACCCAGAGGTTAGGAAGTTAATTCTTCAGGAGGCCCATGACTCACCGTACTCGATTCACCCAGGCAACACCAAGATGTATCTAGAATTGAAGGAAAGTTTCTGGTGGACAGTTATGAAAAAGGATATTGCCGAGTACGTAGCAGTATGCGATGTTTGTAAGCGAGTAAAGGAGGAACATCAGAAGCCGGTAGGGTTATTTCAACCACTGCCGATTCCCGAGTGGAAATGGGAAAAACTTGGAATGGATTTTATCACAGGATTACCCAGGACCCGTTCAGGTTATGATTCTATCTGGGTAGTGGTTGATCACTTGACCAAGGTAGCTCATTTCATTCCCGTGAAGACCACATATACCAGTGCTAAGTTATCCAAGATATACATGACCAGGATCGTATGTCTGCATGGAGTTCCGAGGAGTATCGTGCCAGATAGAGGAACACAATTTACCTCAAAGTTTTGGAATCAGTTGCATGAAACCTTGGGTACGAGGCTGGAGTTCAGTACAACTTTTCATCCACAGACAGATGGACAGACCGAGAGAGTCAACCAGATTCTGGAGGACATGTTGAGAGCTTGTGCGCTAGACTATGGGTCTAGCTGGGATGACAATGTGCCGTCGCAGAGTTCTCGTACAACAACAGCTATCAGACCAGTCTGAAGATGGCCCCTTTCGAAGCTCTATATGGAAGGAGGTGCAGAACCCCATTGTTGCGGGATGGTGTCAGAGACTGAAATTTTTTTGGTACCGATCTTATCAGAGACTCCGAAGAGAAAGTCAAGCTGATTCGAGATAGACTCAAGATAGCCCAGTCGAGACAGAAGAGTTATGCCGACAGTAAACGCAAGGAGATAACGTATGAAGTTTGAGACCGAGCATATCTTCGTGTGTCCCCACTTCGTGGAATCAAGAGATTTGGGGTTAAAGGAAAATTAGCACCCAGGTTCATTGGCCCCTACAAAATCCTCGAACGCAGAGGAGAAGTTGCGTATAAGCTGGAATTGCCAGAAGGATTGTCAGGAGTTCACGATGTCTTTCACGTATCCCAGCTGAAGAAATGCCATGCCGAGATGGCCGATTTTCCTTTGAGAGACACAGTGCCCCTAGAGGCCATACAGCTGGAAAGTGATCTGACTTATGAGGAGAAACCCGTCAGAATTCTCGAGACTGCGAACAGAGTTACCTGCAGCAAGATCATCAAGTTTTGCAAGGTTTTTTGGAGCCACCACTCCGAGGAGGAAGCCACCTGGGAGTGAGAAGAAGATCTCCGCCGAGACCACCCGCACCTATTTGGTAACCAACCCGAATCTCGAGGGCGAGATTCATCTTAAGGTGGGTAGGTTTGTAACATCCCAAATTTTCAATTTGGAATGTTTTACAATTATTAGCTAAGCATCTATGCATTTAGTTTGATTTGAGTGACATTTGGAAATTTTCCGAGGATTTTGAGTTTTGGTTGAATTTGGATTCAACTTCGCATTTGAAAATCTACTTCAATATCCCTAACAAATACTTGAGAAAAAGTATGAGAGGAGCTTACATGACACTCCAAAAATGTCAGAAGAAAATTTTGCCAAAAGGTTTGAATTCAAATTTGAATTTTATTTGAAGTTTGCAAAAAATGTTTTTTTATTAGTTTCTGTTTTGCCCCTAGAAAAATGTCCACGTTGTAGGATTAATTCCCCTGAGAATTTTGATATATATATGTCCTATATAAAAATAGTATAATTTTCTCTTAGTTTAGTTTCATCTCTCTGTCTTATTCAAAAAAAGGAAAGACTCAGACGCGAGCCAGGCCAACCAGCCCAGCGAGCCACAGCCACAGCCGAGCCGCGCCCGACTGAACCCCCCTCCCCCTCTCTCTCACCGACGCGCCGGCCCCACCTCATCTCTTCCCCCTCGCCACGCTATGACGCGCCAGAGCGCGGTCAACGCCGCCGCCGCGTCCGAATTCCACGGGATCACAATCCCGAGTCGCCCCCTGCTCCAAGTTGATGCCCTATAAATAGCCATACCCCTCCTCTTCCGAATCCCCCAAAAACCCTAGCCCAAAACCCACTTCAGCTCACTCCCTCCTCCTTTGGATCTCGCCGTCGACCGCCGCAGTCCGCCGTCTGTTCCGACTCCGGTGAGGATCCCCCTGCCCTCAAATCTTGTCAGCCGAAACTCCTCAACCGCGCGCACCTCCCTGACATCCTCTCTCCGTCCAGGGATCGCCGGAGCCACCGCCTTGAGCATCACCGCCCGTCGCCAGAGCTGCAGAGCACCGGACTCTGTTTTCGCCACGCCTCGATGTCGGCGCCGTCCCCGAGCTCCAACAACTCCACCACCGCCTCCGCCTCGCTCCGCCGCATCACCCCGACCTCGCCGCCGCCGTCCCGGACCACCGGAACACCACCGCCACCAACGCCCGAGCCCTCCTCGCCGTCGACCGCCGTGGTAAGCCGCCGGACCCCAGCCCACCGTTCGATCAGCAACCTACGGTGTAGATTAGAGATAGCGAATGGGTAGGTTTTTTTATTAGACCGGTTTTATTTCACGGTTTGTTTCCGGTTTAGTTACTAGGTTTAGTTAGAACAAACCGATCGGTTTTTTTGTCTGTTAGCGCATGGACACAGTGACCTATTGATCGCCCGCACGTTAGATAATTTTAGAGCGCTCACTGTTTCGGCCCGTTAGCGCCCTAATTGTTTTAGTTTTATTCTTTGTTTATGTTTTTAACAAAGAATAGTTCTGTTCTTGTAAAATCTGTATCTTTTAAGTTATTTATTATTTTTAGTTGATTCTTTTTTTGTTAGTTTACAAATTTCTTGTATCTTTTGTAGAAATTAGATTCGGCCATGTTTAAGTTTATAAAAATAGTTTTATATTAGTTTTAGTCAGATTAGTAATTCTGCTATAAATTGAGCTAGGATTATTATTTTTAGGTGATTCTTTTTGCCACTGCTTAGTTTTGACCTAGCCTAGCAGTAGGAACTTGTTGGGTATTTGTAGATTATATTAGAATTAGTTTTAGTCAAAATCAAGCTTTCCTAGTTTTATTTAGCTTGCTGCCACTTCCTGCTGTTCTAGTTATTATAGAATTTTAATTTACCCCTGCTATATTTTATTTTAGATTAGTTTTTGTAGTTACAGAGGGAGAACATTTATTTACAGCAAAATAAAAAGTTTTATTTTATTTTCTTATTAGTTTTGTTTTAGGTATAACAGGAGTTCTATAATAGATATTGATTTGATTCTTTTTGCACCTAGTTTGTATGCTGTTTTCCTTTATGTTAGTTAGCAAAACCATTGTTTTGGATCTGTTAAGGAAAGTGTTAGTAGGTTAAAACTATTTCTTTGCTGTTGCTTGATGTGATGAAAACCTTGATTTTGTTTTCCTCGAGTTTTCTTTGATTTTGGTTTGAGTGCTTGTGTGTTTTCCTTTAGCTTGCTGATATGTTATTAGTGAAATACTTATTTGTGCTATTGTTTAACTTGATAGAATTTCCGGAGTGCGAAGCTTGCTATCTTGAGTCACTAGCGTTTGAAGACCATCAGCTAGGCAAGTCATTTGATCATGTTTTACAATACCTATGATTTTGTTGCATTAGAATTGTTCCTCCCCACCATGCATGTAGTAGGAGAATTTGAAGTTATGTCTTGAGTAGTATCATGAGGTAGGATGAACCCAATTCCCCTTGCTACTATTGCCTAGGACAATGTAGTTTACCTTGCTATGCTCGTAGACGGGGTTGGTTGAGAGATTCATAAGGGAGATCTGAGAGTCAAGATGATGACAAACCCATGGCTTCAAGATCAAGATGGACTTCTAATTCACTACTGGGTGGAGGACGGTTGATGGGCACCCTGGAGAAACCAGCGGATGGCCAGGATGCATGGAGAAGCGCCATGACATCTTGCGGAAAGCTTCACCCAGCCACGAAGAGACGGATGGATACCCCTTGACCGGAAGCTTACCTGTGCAGTCGCAAGCCATTATGGGCTCTGACTAGGTTGACCTTAGGCATGACTCTGGACGGACGGTGCTAGTAGATGTAGAAGAACGGTAGGACATGGATGGGTACCGGCAGTGCTCAGAGAAACTCTACGAAAGACCCTGTTTTGTTCATCCCGTCTTCAAACACCAGGCAGTGCGAGGACATAAAGGAGGGAACGATTCTTGCGGGTAAAGTGCACAAGACTCTGTAGAGTAACAACCTAATCGATTAGCCCTGTCCCCGGTTATGGACAAATGAGCCTCTGGAAACTGGAGTATTTTCGGAAATCTCAACACCGAACATATAAATTAATTGAGTGGTTAATTAATAATTGGGAATGAGACATTGTTTGGCGGAACCATCTGAATAACTACCAACATTTTGTAGTAATTGTAAACAAGTCCTCTGTTGTAGGGAAAAACTTGCTTTTTCGCAAAAACATAAAACTTAGAGCCCCACAGCCAAATTGCATATAGTGTTAGCTTTATTATTGTTGTTCTCTCTATGACTTGCCGACATATTCTAAATGCTGACCTACACGGCTGCAACGTCTCATGTTGCAGAGGAGTTTTCCGACAAGGAGTGAGGCTACGATCTATGCTTGGTGATTGCCCTATGGAGTCAGATGGACTCGCTGTTCGTCTACGCTTCCGCAGCTTATTTAGTTTATTTCTCATGAGTTGGCCTTCGGCCGAATTTATTATGATGTAATAAAGACTCGATATGAGAATTGTGTAATAAATTCAGGTGTGATTGAACTTTGAATCTTTTCATCAATGTACTGTGTGTGCCAGCATGATCTTGGGATGGTACAGCTGCACAGATACTTGACCGATTTTGGGTCAGGTCGTTACACATTTCTCTGATTTGGGTTCAAACTTATCAGGTTGAAGCTTTTTCACATAAGCATCGCAGCCCCAAACTTTAAGAAATGACAACTTGGGTTTCTTGCCAAACCACAGTTCATAAGGTGTCATCTCTACGGATTTCTACGGTGCCCTATTTAACGTGAATGTACCTGTCTCTAAAGCATAACCCCAAAACGATAGCGGTAAATCAGTAAGAGACATCATAGATCGCACCATATCTAATAAAGTGCAGTTACGACGTTCGGACACACCATTATGCTGTGGTGTTCCAGGTGGCGTGAGTTGCGAAACTATTCCGCATTGTTTCAAATGAAGACCAAACTCGTAACTCAAATATTCACCTCTATGATCATATCGTAGAAACTTAATTTTCTTGTTGCGATGATTTTCCACTTCACTCTAAAATTCTTTGAACTTTTCAAATGTTTCAGACTTATTGTTTCATCAAGTAGATATACCCATATCTGCTCAAATCATCTGTGAAGGTAAGAAAATAACGATACCCGCCGCGAGCATCAACACTCACCAGACCGCATACATCAGTATGTATTATTTCCAACAAGTCTGTTGCGCGCTCCATTGTTCCGGAGAACGGAGTCTTAGTCATCTTGCCCATGAGGCATGGTTCCCAAGCATCAAGTGGTTCATAATCAAGTGATTCTAAAAGCCCATCAGCATGGAGTTTCTTCGTGCGCTTTACACCAATATGACCTAAATGATAGTGCCACAAATAAGTTGCACTATCATTATTGAACTTATATATTTTGGCTTCAATACTATGAATATGTGTATCACTACTATCAAGATTTAGTAAAAATAGACCACTCATCAAGGGTGCATGACCATAAAAGATATTTCTCATATAAATATAACAACCATTATTCTCTAATTTAAATGAATAACCGTCTCGCATCAAACAAGATCCAGATATAATGTTCATGCTCAACGCTGGCACCAAATAACAATTATTTAGGTCTAAAACTAATCCCGAAGGTAGATGTAGAGGTAGCATGTCGACGGCGATCACGTCGACTTTGGAACCATTTCCCATGCGCATCGTCACCTCGTCCTTAGCCAATCTTCGCTTAATCCATAGCCCCTATTTCGGGTTGCAAATATTAGTCACTAAACCATGTCTGATCATCACGTGAGATGGAGTAGTTTTCAATGGTGAACATCACTATGTTGATCATATCTACTATATGATTCACGCTCGACCTTTCAGTCTCAGTGTTCTGAGGCCATATCTGCATATGCTAGGCTCGTCAAGTTTAACCCAAGTATTCTGTGTGTGCAAAACTGGCTTACACCCATTGTATGTGAACGTAGAGCTTATCACACCCGATCATCATGTGGTTTCTCGGCACGACGAACTGTAGCAACGGTGCATACTCAGGGAGAACACTTGTACCTTGAAATTTAGTAAGAGATCATCTTATAATGCTACCACCGAACTAAGCAAAATAAGATGCATAAAGGATAAACATCACATGCAATCAAATATAAGTGATATGATACGGCCACCATCATCTTGTACCTTTGATCTCCATCTTCAAAGCACAGTCATGATCACCATCGTCACCGGCTTGACACCTTGATCTCCATCGAAACTTCATTGTCGTCTCACCAACTATTGCTTCTACGACTATCGCTACCGCTTAGTGATAAAGTAAAGCAATTACATGGCGATTGCATTTCATACAATAAAGCGACAACCATATGGCTCCTGCCAATTGCTGATAACTGTGTTACAAAACATGATCATCTCATACAACAATTTATATAATCATGTCTTGACCATATCACATCACAACATGCCCTGCAAAAACAAGTTAGACGTCCTCTACTTTGTTGTTGCAAGTTTTACGTGGCTGCTACGGGCTTCTAGGAAGAACCGTTCTTACCTATGCATCAAAAACCAAAACGTAGTATAGTGATTGCTTTTTGATCTTCAGAAAGAACCCTGTTCATTGAAATCGATTCAATTAAAGTTGGAGAAACAGACACCAACTAGCCACCTATGTGCGAAGCACGTCGGTAGAACCAGTCTCGCATAAGCATACGTGTAATGTCGGTCTGAGCCGCTTCATCCAACAATACCGCTGAATCAATAATCAACTAGTGACGGCAAGCAATATGTATATACTCACGCCCACAACTCCTTTGTGTTCTAGTCGTGCATATAACATCTACACATAGACCTGGCTCTGATGCCACTGTTGGGGAACGCAGTAATTTCAAAAAAAAAAAAATCCTACGCACACGCAAGATCCATCTAGGTGATGCATATCAACGATAGGGGAGAGTGTTGTCCACGTACCCTTGTAGACCGTAAGAGGAAGCGTTATGACAATGCTGTTGATGTAGTCATACGTCTCCACGATCTGACCGATCCTAGCACCGAAGGTACGGCACCTCCGCAATTTGCACACGTTCATCTCGGTGACGTCCCATGAACTCTAGATCCAGCTGAGGTCGAGGGAGAGTTTCGTCAACATGACGACGCACTACTAGGAAAAGGCCTACTAAGGGCGCACCTAATTTGGCCATTAATGGCGCACTAGCGGTGCGCCATTAGTGCCACGCCATTAGTATATTTTACTAATGGCGCACCACAGGTGCGCCATTAGTATCTGGTATACTAATGGCGCACCTCAGATGCGCCATTAGTATATACAACAGTGCGCCATTAGTATGCCTCCCAGGGGGCCATGTATACCCAGGTGCTTTGGCATACTAATGGCGCACAACAACAAGATGCGCCATTAGTAACTTCGGCATACTAATGGCGCACTGTTTAATGATGCGCCATTAGTATCCTTTGGCATACTAATGGCGCACTGTGATGTGATGCGCCATTAGTATGAATATTAGGTTTTTTAATTTTTTAATTTTGTGTTTTTTGCACAGGTTACAAAATGTATAATTGGACAAAATATAGACAACACACATCAACAACAGATTCATCGAATACAATAGAAGATTAGTCTCTGAATACAATTCATCATATTAGTCTCTGAATACAATTCATCATATTAGTCTCCGAATTGAAAAGACCGAAGAAAGATAGAACATTATATTACAAGTCTCGAGACCGCGAGTAGCGAGTTTGTCTTCACATTACAAGTCGATATCGATCATCTAAACTACCATCACATAGAAGAGAGCTGCGGTCATCACGATGAGCATCATCACGATGAAACTCGTCTTCATCCGGTTCCTCTAGCGCTCCCTCCCCTCTCCCGCTAGATAGCGGGCGTATCTAGATTCGACCTCAGCCCTAGTGGTGTACCCTTTGTAACTGTTACCGCTGAATCGGTGAACCTGTCTCCGACACTCCTCCCAGTAAGTGTAGACTCCGGGAACCTTACCCTTGTACACGACATACGACGGCATCGCTATGCAGTAGCCAAACGAAACGTTAGTACCAATTCACAGACAATACATAAGCAATATATAAGTATGCAACAGAACGATCGGAAGAGAAAAGCAAGACATTAATAGCATTGATTACATCTAAGTTGAACGACTCTTGAAACCAAAGAGACATACTACAAGTTCATTAAAGTTTAATTACAACATGAGACAATCGATGTTTCAGAACTAGACACAGCATCACTACTTTCGACTCGACTCAAGGGACCGGAGTGTGGATGAAGCCGCCGTCTATCATGGGAGTCATGAAATAACGGTCGTTGTCAGCCTGCATTTGTAGCATTGTGTCGATGTCACTGTTGGATAGTTGATTTCTGAGGTAGAACTACCCCGAGGTACAAAGGACATCTTGATGGATGATTTCCGCAAACTCCGACTAGATGCGAAAGAATTCTTGTCTGATGTCCGCGTCTTGGATTGCCGACACGCTCGCGGCCCAATCTTTGAGTTTACTCAGTAGCAGAAGTTGATGATGGTCCCGTACGATCGCCCGCATGTGATGGATGGCGTAGTAGGCACCCTTCTGACCGCCAGGCGGCTGCTTGACGCAGCAGAACATCGTATTGTGGGAGAACACGTGCTTGCCGTACTTACGAATAGGCCTGGTGAAGGTGCCTCCAGATTTGACGTAGCCGGGGAGAACATCATCAAGAACCTTCTTGACATTTGTGTAGTCTACATTCGACTGACGGTCCGGGTTGAAATACATGGCCATGGAATATTTGGGGCTTAGGAGGATGAGCGTGCAATGTGTGTCACTGCAGAAAACACGGAATGTTAAAAGAAAAACGATCGAAATCTAAGAATTCATATGTTACGGGGCGGTTGAGGGGAGGACTTACTCGGGAAAGTAAGGCACGAGGAAGTTATCCTTATCTTGGTTTGCCAGAATGACGCCTTCAAGGTAAGAAGTCACGACTTGCCGGTCCCCAGCGCTGCCCAAGATCTTGGCAGCATGTAGAAGGGGTCGACTATCACGATGCCCGAATGATCCGCATCTCCATACTCAGCGAAAATAGCCGAACGAAGGTGTAGTGCAGCGGATGAAGGTTCAACATAGCGTGGATGTCATCAAACCGCAGGACAATCGTACCCCCAATGGAGTTATTCACAATGCCCTTGCCCTCTGGCACCTTGGCCGCGAAAACCGGGTATGCCACATCCTTCTCTCCGAGACGCCGCTTCTCCAAAGAAAGAACAGTGTCATGCAGACTCCGCATGGCACCGGTTGCAGCATCGAGCATATTTCTCGGTAGCATCAGCCTACCCACCACATGCACCCTCCTCGAGATATCCTCAGGTGAAGGTGGCCCGTCCTGAGCACGGATCATACTTGGTGCCGGCTGGCCCGCACCCTTGTTAGTCTTTCTTTTGCGTGCCTTCTTCTTCTCCTGTAATGGGACCGAGTTCTGCTCATAGACCGCCTTCTTGAGTGTGTTGGGGCTGATAATATTTCGCACCTCGCCTATCTGAGGCTCAGTGAAGTCGGCAGTTGGAGGCGTCTCTTGAGAGCTGAACGGCAGATGACGCCTATTGCAACTTGGCTTCTTCGCGGTACCAGCTAGATCGCGCACGTCTTTTGTTGGGTTGGGTTCTTGAGAAGGAGGCCCCATGAAGTCGCCACCGTACCCATGATCGGCAAAGTACTGATCGACGTTGGCAAATGTATCGTCGTCGTCGTCGTTCTGATCCCGTGCCATATGCATGTTTGGATCTAGTGGCATAGGGATGTCCGGCACTGTTGCGGCGGTCTTGCCATGGGGCCGACTTAGCGCCGGCACGACTGGTGGTGTTGTCTTTGGGGTGGTGTCCCCGCCCCCAAACGAATCTGGCTCTTCGGCCAAAGCAGGGGCCAGCTCAGCAGGCGCTGAGGGTCATCACGTCATCATCGTCGGCCCCGACGGGTCGAATCGGAGGTAACAACTCGTCGCAGCCTGGCAGCACCCGAACCAGTTGAACCCTAAACAAGTTGGGTGGCATCTGGGTACCGTGGAACAAGGGGTTGCCCGGTTGAACGATTTTGCCCTTGGCGACATCGACCAACTCGTTGTTCACGAAGTGCAGGAGAGTGCACGGAACATCGGCGGTGCCCTGCGAAAACATGTAGGGCGTCAGGGATGCCCAGTCAAAGGCAAGGAGATGAAGTCCTCGGCCGAGAGAGGCTTAATTAGTTACCGTGATGATGGCGTCGAGCTCGGCTAATGTCGAGGCACCGCCAACGGCGGGCGTGCAGTTGATGGAGGGGCCGCTTACTGCAGAGGTGCCGGCCGGCGTACACCCGAGTGCATTAAGCTCCCGTGCCGGCGCCGGAGACACCAATGGCCCCGCCATCGCATTCTGCGAGTTGCTGGCCGTGAAGCTAGGAATCGGGGGCGGCCCCTGTTGGCCGCCAGCAATCCACGCACTAATCCCCTGGATCAAGGTAGGCACAATGGCGGTAATCGTCGCTCCGAGTTGTTGTTGCACTTGCTCTTGGACAATCTCCGGAATCCGCGCCACCTGTGCCCTGAGTTCTTGAACCTCGCGCGCCTGGCTTTCCGAGCTGGTCTTTTTCTCCTTTCGCCCACCAGTGTTATAGTATGACGAACACTTTGTCGACAAGCCTTTGCCGGCCACACGACCAGCTGGCGTCGGCTTACTGAGCTTATCCTTGTTCTTCATTACATTCAACGCCCTATTTAGAGTGGTGTCCCAAGGGTTGCTCTTAGTCGACCCCGCGCTACTGCTTTCAGTCGCCTGCGGAAGGAATGTGAACCATTTAGAAATTTGGCTTCATTAATTAGAATGCGACCATATGGAGCTAATTACGCGGGGGTGTATTCCTTACCAGAACAAGCTCAAGAGCCCTGGTCTTCGGATCCGTAGTAAGCTCCTTTGTTTTCGGGTCCTTCTTGTACTGGGCCCTGACAAAGTTCCTGGTCTGCTTGTCACCGTATTTATCGAAGAGGGGCCGTAGGCCTTGCTCGGCACGGTCCGCCTCCTCCTTGTCCCATATAGGCTCCGCCACTCTGTAACCGCCGGGACCGAGTGTGTGTTCCCCTAAGTTCAGCTCCCGCATTTCTTTCCCCCACTTACTTGATTCGGAGTTTGCGGTGCTCGAGCAATTGATCTTGAAGTCGTTGTAGTCATCTTCGGTGATCGAAGGATTTTTCTCCTTGATCTTCTCATAACTCTCACCTTTCTCGATCATTCTCTTCACATTGCTTTTCCAAGTAGACAGGGCCTTGCTCATCTTCGTGAGGGCAGCATTGTTCCCTTTATTCCCTTTGAGGCTTGTGTTTTCAAATTCAGCAGGGAACTTGTATCGTTCATGCAGCTTCGTGAAGAGGAGGTTGCGCAAATTCCCTCGGTCAGGATGCCTCAGGTTCTCGGTGTTGATCGAGACGGTGCTCCGGAGAATGCACCCGAGCTGAAGCAAGTACCCCTTGACTATTCGTTCGGGCGCCGTTGGATTCCCGTCGGAGTCCACTTCAGTAACTTCCTCCTTGAGGGTGCGGAGCACGGTCGGGCGCCGGTCCTTCCGTTGCCTCTTCGGTTGGCTGCCATCTGTGCGTGCGCCGCCATCATCAGTGGTGGCATCCTCGGCGGCACCATCAGTGGTGGCATCAGTGGGGTCATCCTCGGCGGTACCATCAGTGGTCTCAGGATCGGTGGGGAAGGCGGCATCCTCATACAAGTGAGGTTGTTCCTCCATCTCCTGGGACAGCTTCCAGAATGCCTTGCCGCCCGAACCCCCGGCCTCATCGTTGTTGGCCATGTTTCTCTCTAAATAGGAACAAAGTTTGGTCAAAAAGTTGGTTATTGTCAAGGAACAAGATCATGGTCTCATCATTTAGGGTTTGTCAACACCGAGGCATCCTAAAAGCTAAGCTTTTATCATTGAGGGTTTTTCGACCCCGAGGCACCCTAAAAGCCTAAGCTTTCTTCATTTCGGTTTTTATCGACACCGAGGCACCCTAAAAGCCATGCATTAGTCACAAGTATGCCGGGGCACTTGATCCTACTTAATTAACTACTAAGATACCCCGTCCCATGCATTAGTCACAAGCACCCCATATGTCCTATTTTTAGCAAAGTGATGCTAAAATTCACGAAAAATTTCAGCATGACCTTTGCTGAAAATAGGACATATGGAGTACCCGAATTTGCCGGAACGGAAGTTAATCGACATTCCGGCAAACTCAAGGGCCTCTCGGGTGGACAAGGCAAAAAAGGCCTCCATCACAACATGGAAAATACATTGGCATGTGAAGAGGTGAAACAATATATGCATCTCCAAGCAGTATCATTCAACATTTTGGACAAACCACTACAAGCAACATGAGACACTGAAAACAATTGCTACCAATGAATCTACACTTCTATAAGAAAATAAATCAGAAACTTAGTCTGTCATCATTAGGCAGCCACCATTAGTTATTCCGTTATGTTAAAGCAGAAATAGAAAAATAGACTGAAAACACTAAAATCAGAAACAATCCAACTGTACAGGCCAATGCATATAGGAAAAGTGAGGGGTTGAACTTCATTTTTTTTCAGGTTTTCTTGGGTGTATGAGGTCTGCTCTAATTTGTTTTGAAAAGTGAACCTGCTGTACTGGCCAATGCATATAGGAAAACTAAACCTGCTGTACAAGCCAATGCATGTAGGAAAATTAAGTCATGGAGAGTTGTTCATGATGTTCCGTGCCTTTTTTTGTCGAACAAACTTGATGCTTAAATTTTGGGTCTGAACATCAAGGATTAATTTGTACTAGTTTACAGAGACGGGGCAGAACAGTTACTTGTTGTATATATATTGCAATGTTTCTCCAATTTATCAGCTCTCAGTCATAGTAGTACAATATACTTGGTGTATTTATGGGTCCACTTAGCATGAAGGAGCTTGATCAAATTGAGAATCAAACAGAAATATCGTCAAGCATATCAGGTCAAAGAAGGCAAAAAACTTGTTACATAAGGTAAGGTTCAACAGCTTCAGAACTTTTTCTGTGATACAAATACTGCTTCAGTTTAAGAACATGTCTTAGTTTTGAATTCTCTTAGTGAAAACCTACTTCAGAGCATCTAAATGGTGATGTATCCACTATAGTTAGGATTTAGCTCAACTTTTAAGAAAAAAAAATTCTATAGAGTTAGGTTCACTATATATGACAGTGTTGTTAGTGGTTCTGCCTTGCTTATGTCAAAGCCGCATATTTTTGGAGAATAAGGTATTCCTTGATGAGCTATTTGACCTCAGAAATAAGGTACTGATGGATCAGGAACTTCGTACAATCCTCACCCTAGATAGTATGCTCCTTCTGTTACTATTGTTTACTTAATGGCTAACAAAATGAGCTGCAAGAGCAAGAATTGCAGGATCAAACCAAAAATCCGAGGAAGAAGAAAGTATCAGTTGGATTTGTTGTCGACGCCAATTCCGTACTGGAGCAGGATGTGCAGCAAGAGTTGGAATAAAAGGACTATTTTGCATTGTTTTAACAATCCATCTACTAGCGTGACCATATCCCTCAGTTTTTGCTCATACAACACAAATGCATTTGGTGCATGAATTGAGCTAGTGCACCTGATACGTTCACACTCTACCATAGCCATCCGTCAAAAAATTGACAGTTACACCAAGACAGATAAATGGCTCTCTAAACACTCCATTCCTAACCTGATATGAGCATACAACGATCGGCCAGTATAAAGTGAGGCTTTTTGGCTCCCGGGCTCCATGAAGCCCGAATTTTATTAAAAATTGACCTTCTAAGTTTCAGAAACATCTGAGAATATACACAAGTACTTATAGATGTATACTAGATGTGTGTAAAATTTCATTATGAAGTAAGTTTTCATGTGAGTTGTACAAAAAAATCATGTACTTCTATAGAGAATAGTACATGTGCTAGAAATACATGATTTTGTTAGTATTGCCTAGCTCGCACATTTGTGTATTTTACAGCCAAATGGTATAAATCCATAGGTATGTGTGCATTTTTTAGAATTTTTTGAAACCTTAAAATTATAACTTTGAAAAATATCAAATTTCAGGCTCCATGTAGCTCGAGCTCCATTAGCAATTTCTATGGATAATATTACATACAAATATGAATTCGTTTGGTGCCTAGTCAACCGTCATGTGGGTCTTACATGTCAGCAAGATGTGTCAAGACAATTCAAATTGGGAAGTCTTCCAGAAATGTATATCTACTGGGCAAAAATTGGAGACAGAAATAAGTCTAGGACAACAAAATTTAGCAACTTCAAATTGACCCATATTCTTTGCAACTTAAGCAACAAAGTTAATTCCAATAAAGGAACTTGTCTATGAAACTTGTATTAAACTTCTTACATGGAAGGAAATATATGGAGTTTTCTAGAAAAATAAATGCATCGTGGACGGTGGTGTGGGGGAGAGGAGGAGGGGGAGCTCACGGGGGCGGTGGTGTGGACGGGGCGACGAGGTGGGGCAACGAGGTCCGGGTGGTGGTGGTGCGACGAGGTCCGGGAGGCGACGAGGTCCGGGTGGTGGTGGTGCTCCGGCGACGGTGGTGTGGACGGGGAGAGCGGCGCCGAGGAGACGAGGACGACGGGGCGGCGGGGCGGCGGTGTCAGGAGAGGAGAGGGCGGCGTCGCGGCGTCGGGGCGTCGGGGCGGAGACGAGGACGACGGGGCGGTGTCGGGGCGGCGTCGAGGCTGCAGGGCAGCGGCGTTGGGAGAGGAGAGGGGAAGGGGATCGAGGGCGAGGGCGAGGGAGAGAGAGGGGATAGGTTTGGGCCGGGGATAGGAGAGGGGAAGGGGATCGAGGGCGAGGGCACAATACTAATGGCGCACCACCCCTCGGTGCGCCATAAGTACATCCATACTAATGGCGCACCTCACCCTGGTGCGCCATTAGTATTTTTTTTTGATTTCTGCTCGAGCCAATAGGTTATCTTCCACCTGACCTAATCCACACCAAGTTCCCTCTACTAGCTCGATTGGTCAGCAGCCAGTTCTCACACCAAGAGGTCCTGGGTTCGATTCCCAGGCTCCACAATTTTTTTATGCATTTAAAATGCTGTTTGATACTTATTTGTGTTTAAATATGTTCAAACTTGTTTAAATCATAACAGTAATATTTTTTTTATAAGACAGTAATAATTTTTTTAAAAATATCATCAAACAGTAATGCTGGTGGAGCGGGGGAGGGTGCGCGGGGTGCGGGGGGTCGGCGGCGGCGGTTGAGTAGGGGAATCGAGGGTGTGGGGGGTCGGCGGCGGCGGCCGGTGGACCGGGGGGTGCTCGGCGGCGAGGGGGACCGGATCTGGCGAGGTGGGATAGCGATCGAGATGGAGGGGGATCGAGATCGAGTGTCCATGAAATTTAAAAATATTCATGATAGTTCAAAAAGTGCCCATGAAATACAATCGAGAAATGAAGGCTACGATTTAAATACAATCGATCTTAGCTAGCTATCTGTTCACAATCTTCTTGCCCTTCTTTTTCGCAAATGGAGTTCTTCTGTGGAACGGACGTCCTTTAGGTAGGGTGGTCCTGCTTCTTCTTGTGGTGTATGCTGCTACTTCATCATCGTCGTCATGTTCGATCCTCGGATCGCCGTACTTGTCGAAGTCTTGCTCATTGGCTACTCCATCCATTCCGATGATCTTCCTTTTGTCTCTCCTCACGACAACACGACTGGGCTTTGACGGGTCGGTAATGAAGAAGCATTGGTCAACTTGGGAAGCCAGTACCCATGGCTCATTTTTCGCGGTGACGTTTGCGCCCGAGGTCTTGGATTTGGCTTCGGGTATAACCATGGTGGTGAAATACCGGTCTTCTTTCAAGACGCTCTTCGCCCATCTGACACAGAACATCGGGACCTTCTCTCCAGCGTAGCTCAGCTCCCAGATCTCCTCGATCCTTCCGTAGTATCTGTCCTTGTCGTTACCGGTGTAGGATTCCATCGTTACCCCGGAGTTCTGATAACCATCGCTCTTCATGTCCTTGGCCTCGGTGTAGAATGTGTAGCCGTTGATATCGTACGACTCATAGGTCATCAGGTTGTGCTCGGCGCCCTGTGACAAGGCGAATATGAGTTGTTCTTCCACGGAAGAATCCTCATGTAAAGGGTACGACAGAAGCTTCTGCTTGAACCAACGCGTGAAACATGAGTTGTGCTCTTTGAGTATATCTCCGTCCGTCCTCTGTTGGCCTCGGTCATTGTACGTCTTCCTAATAAAGGTTTTGTGCTCTACCACCCAAGGATCGACCATGTCTATGTGTTGTAGCGCGACTAGGTTTGCTCTTTCAAAGTCGGTGAGTCGACCCTCGAAGTCAACATGCATTTCGCGGCGACCCTCATGGTGACCCCATCCAGCGAGCCTACCGAGGTGCCTATTGACGGGCAGACCAACGGGGTTCTTGATTCCTAGATAATTCGTGCAGTAGGAGATGCACTCTTCGGTCAGAAAGCCCCTGGCTATGCTTCCCTCTGGACGTGACATGTTGCGAACGTATCCTTTGATGACACCATTCATCCTTTCAAACGGCATCATGCTGTGCAGGAACGTCGGCCCGAGTTGGATGATATCGTCCATGATATGGACCAGCAGATGCACCATAACGTCGAAGAATGCGGGCGGGAAGTACATCTCAAGCTCGCATAGTATCACCACGATCTCTTCCTGTAGCCTTCTGAGTTGCCTCACGCCAACAGACTTCCGAGAGATGACGTTGAAAAAGTTGCATAGGCCAAATAGCGTTTCACGGACGTGCGCGTCCATGATCCCACGGATTGCAACTGGAAGTATCTGCGTCATCAGCACGTGACAGTTGTGAGACTTCATCCCGCTGAACTTCTGCTTCGCTAGGTCTAGGTATCTGCTTATCTTCCCCGCGTAACCGTAAGGAAGTTTTACTCCTAGGAGGCAGGTGAAAAACTGCTCGATCTCCTCCTGACTTAGAGTGAAGCACGCGAGAGGGTAGTCATTTCCGGTCTTCTTGGCCTTTTTGCCTTTGCGACGACTTTCCGTGTCCTGCTTCGCCTCATCATCATCATCATCATCATCATATATAGCGTGAAGCTCCTGCCTGATGCCCATTGATTTCAAGTCTGCCCTTGCTTTCGGCCCATCTTTGGTCCTCTCTGGCATGTTGAGCAGGGTACCAAGCAGACTCTCGCACACGTTCTTCGTGATATGCATTACATCAAGGCTGTGAGGCACATGGTGGATCTTCCAGTACGGCAAGTCCCAGAAAACAGACCTCGTTTTCCATACCTTCACCAGCGGCTCTGGCGCCTTTCGCTTCTTTCCCGGCTCTGGCGCCTTTTGCTTCTTTCCCGGCAGTGGGCAATCTTTCCAATTTTTCAACAGCTCGTCTATTTCCTCGCCGCTCCTCATACGCGGGCGTCCTCGGGGTTCGGTTTCACCATCAAACAGATCCTTACGTTTTCTCCACGGGTCATCGTCGTGAAGCCACCTTCGATGTCCCATGAACACGGTTTTCGAAGACCTGCGATCTCTATCTAGCTGGCGATACGTTGTGTCATCCATGCACCTGACGCATCCAGAAAATCCGTGGACCACCTGCCCCGCGACATATCCGTAACCGAGATAGTCGTGCACCGTCGTGAGCAGCGCGGCTCTCATAGGGAAATATTCTTTCTCTGCGGCGTCCCACGTATTGGCTGGCGTTTTCCACAGCGTGTCAAGCTCCTCTTTCAGCAGCCCCAGATACAGATTGATGTCATTCCCTGGTTGTTTCGGTCCTTCAATTAGCATACTCATGTGAATGTACTTCCTCTTCATGCACAACCAGGGGGGAAGGTTGTACATCCACACAAACATAGGCCAGGTGCTACGTGTGCTTCTCTGGCTGCCAAACGGATTGACTCCATCGGTGCTCGCGCCCAGCACGATGTTCCTTGGATCGTTCCCAAATTCTAGGTCTTCGAAGTTCAACGCTTGCCACTGGCTCGCATCCTTAGGGTGACTCAGCATCTTGTCTTTTTTATCTATCTCCGGATCATTTGCGTCATCTTCTCGCTTCTTCTCCTCCCTATCCGCGTGCCAACGCAGGAGCTTTGCTACCTTAGGGTCCGCGAAATACCGCTGCAGACGAGGAGTGATCGGAAAGTACCACACCACTTTTCGAGGAGCTTTCTTCCTCTTCCTGTATCGAGTGACGCCGCACACCGGACATATGGTAGACTCCGCGTGCTCGTCCCTATAAATGATGCAATTGTTCATGCACACATGGTATTTCACGTGCGGTAAATCCAGAGGACACACGATTTTCTTTGCCTCCTCCAAACTGGTCGGGCACTTTTTCCCCTTGGGAAGACGTTCGTGCCAGAATGACATGTTCTCGTCGAAGCATGCGTCGGTCATTTTGTGTTTTACCTTCATCTCCAGAGCCATGAGCGTTACTTTCAGGCGGGTATCCTCGGGCCTGCATCCTTCATACAATGGAGTAACCGCGTCTAACTCAAGTTGATCCATCTTGGCTTTCTCTCGAGCGGCAGCTCTTGCGTTATCCGTATGCTTGAGAAGCAACTCTTGAATATGAGGGTCCTGGACCCAGCCCATCGATGGTCCAGTGTCGTCTGCTCCGCCGGCATCATCATCTTCATGATCATGCCCATCGTCTGCTCCGACATCTTCCTCATCATCATGTCCTGCATCTTCTACATGATGACTGTGTACAGCATCACCGTCGTGATCATCTCCTGGGGATTCTTCGTCTTCTCGCCCGCCCGAGCCGCGGTGGTTGTCTTGCTGCCCTTCCTCATTTCTTGCCCGGCCCCCATGGACGACTTCGTAGTCATCTTCATCACCTTGCCACTGATAGCCATCCATGAAACCACGCAAGAGCAGGTGGTCCCGCACCTGCCCGGATTCCGGGTCCGCAATAAGGCTCTTCAGCTTGCATCTTCGACACGGACATCTTATCTCCGTCTCGTTCTTTTGAAGCATCTCGGCCTTCGCGGACCTCAAAAACCTATTCACGATGCCTTCGGTCATCGTGCGGACCATGGTCGCCTGCGGGGTAGAGCAAAACGATATTTTAGAACCAAGAAAAAATTTGGCATGACTTTCCCTAAAAATAGGACCAAAAAGAATGCTTAATGCCAAAATTCTCGCCGAAACGGAAATGAATCAACATTCCGGCAAAATATTGGCAACTATCGCATTTCAAATACCGGTACACCTCCAAACACAAACACATATGCAACACCACAAACATATGCAACACCACGAACATACATAGATCTAGCTAGGCCATAAAAAAATGCATGTGCACATTGTTGTAGGGAGAACAACATAAATATAGCTTCCCCCCTTACTTACCTATCAAAACAAGGTAATTTAACCACTCAAATTGAATGAATCTATGGTGGAAATGAGGTGAAAAAGAGGAGGCACCCGAGACAAGGAGGAGGTGGAGAGAATGAAGTGGGGAGAAAGTGAGTGTGCGTAGGAGAGGTTGTCCAAAATATCTTGTTGCTGCCCACTTACTAATGGCGCACCAACTCTAAATGCACCATTAGTAATCCAGGTTACTAATGCCACACCTTCTGGTGGTGTGCCATTAGTAGTTTTGCAAAAAAAAACATACTAATGGCGCACTGTTCCACAGTGCGCCATTACTAGTTTAAACTAGTAATGGCGCACGGTCGAACAGTGTGCCATTAGTAGTTTTGCAAAAAAGGAATAAAAAATATAACAAAAAAAACAACATTAGTGGAGCACTTTCCGACAGGTGCGCCATTACTAGTTACAACTAGTAATGGCGCACTGTGTCTAGATGCGCCATTAGTATGTTTGGACAGGCGCACTAGTTCAAATTTTTTTTTTGATACTAATGGCGCACCCTGGGCCAGGTGCGCCATTAGTAGTTTCAGCTCTAATGGCGTATCAGAAGGTGGTGCGCCACTAGTATATACTAATGGCGCACCGCTTGCCTGGTGCGCCATTAGTGTCAATCCCATCTATAGCCCTTTTTCTAGTAGTGACGTGATGACGGTGATGATGAAGTTACTGATGCAGGGCTTCATCTAAGCTCCACAACGATATCACCGAGGTGGAAATCTGTGGAGGGGGGCACCGCACATGGCTAAACAATCAACTTGTGTGTCTATGGGGTGCCCTCCTCCCCCGTATATAAAGGAGTGGAGGAGGGGAGGGCCGGCCCTCTCATGGCACGCCCAAGGGGGGAGTCCTACTCACGGTGGGAGTAGGATTCCCCCTCCCCTAGTTGGAGTAGGAGAGGAAGGAAGGGGGAGAGAGAGGGAAGGAAAGGGGGGGCCGCCCCCCCCCACCCAATTCGGATTGGGCTTGGGGGGCGCGCCCTCCACATTGGCCGCCTCCTCCTCTCTCCCACTAAGGCCCAATAAGGCCCATTAACTCCTCGGGGGTTCTGGTAACCCCTGGTACTCCGGTAAATGCCCGAACTCATATGGAACCATTCCGATGTCCAAACATAGCCTTCCAATATATTGATCTTTATGTCTCGACCATTTCGAGACTCCTCGTCATGTCTGTGCTCACATCCGGGACTCCAAACTACCTTCGGTACATCAAAACACATAAACTCATAATACCGTTCATCATCGAATGTTAAGCGTGCAGACCCTACAGGTTCGAGAACTATGTAGACATGACCGATACTCATCTCCGGTCAATAACCAATAGCGGAACCTGGATGCTCATATTGGTTTCTACATATTATACGAAGATCTTTATCGGTCAAGCCGCATAACAACATACGTTGTTCCCTTTGTCATCGGTATGTTACTTGCCCGTGATTCGATCGTCGGTATCTTAATACCTAGTTCAATCTCATTATGGGCAAGTCTCTTTACTTGTTCCGTAATGCAATGATAACCTACAAGTATAGGGGATTGCAACGGTTTTCGAGGGTAGAGTATTCAACCCAAATTTATTGATTCGACACAAGGGGAGCCAAAGAATATTCTCAAGTATTAGCAGTTGAGTTGTCAATTCAACCACACCTGGAAACTTAATGTCTGCAGCAAAGTATTTAGTAGCAAAGTGATATGATAGTACCGGTAATGGTAGCAAAGGTAATAGTTTTGGTTTTATAGTGAATGTAACAATAGCAACGGAAAAGTAAATAAGCGAAGAACAATATGTGAAAAGCTCGTAGGCAATGGATCAGTGATGGATAATTATGTCAGATGCGATTCCTCATGCAATAGTTATAACATACGGTGACTGAACTAGCTCAAGTTCATCAATGTAATGTAGGCATGTATTCCGAATATAGTCATACGTGCTTATGGAAAAGAACTTGCATGACATCTTTTGTCCTACCCTCCCATGGCAGCGGGGTCCTATTAGAAACTAAGGGATATTATGGCCTCCTTTTAATAGAGTACCGGACCAAAGCATTAACACTTAGTGAATACCTGAACTCCTCAAACTATGGTCATCACCGGTAAGTATCCCGATTATTGTCAGTTCGGGGTTAACGGATCATAACACATAATAGGTGACTATAGAATTGCAAGATAGGATCAAGAACTCACATATATTCATGAAAACATAATAGGTTCAGATCTGAAATCATGGCACTCGGGCCCTAGTGACAAACATTAAGCATAGCAAAGTCATAGCAACATCAATCTCAGAACATAAGGGATACTAGGGATCAAACCCTAACAAAACTAACTCGATTACATGATAAATCTCATCCAACCCATCATCATCCAGTAAGCCTACGATGGAATTACTCACACACGGCAGTGAGCATCATGAAATTGGTGATGGAGGAAGGTTGATGATGACGATGGTGACAGATCCCCCTCTCCGGAGCCCCAAACGGACTCCAGATCAGCCCTCCCGAGAGAGATTAGGGCTTGGCGGCGGCTCCGTATCGTAAAACGTGATGAATCCTCCTCCCTTATTTTTTTCTCCCCAAACACGAATATATAGAGTTGGAGTTGAGGTCAGAGGAGAACCAGGGGGCCCACGAGGCAGGGGGCACACCGAGGGGGGTAGGCGCGCCCCCACCCTCGTGGACAGGGTGTCTGTAACGCCCTGGATACGACTTTCCATATTTGTAACTCCGACTCTTGCCTTTTCCGGAGTTGTGATATGAGATTCCCTTCGTTGTTGGTTTTTGTCGTTGTTTTGCATTTTGTTCATGTCATGCATTTCATATCATGTCATCATGTGCTTCTCATTTGCATACGTGTTCGTCTCTTGCATCTGAGCATTTTCCCCGTTGTCCGTTTTGCAATGTGACACTCCTACGTGCACCGGTGTCCCCCTTTTGTCTCTTTTCGTGAGCGGGTGTTAAACATTCTCGGAATGGACCGAGATTTGCCAAGCGGCCTTGGTACACCACCGGTAGACCGCCTATCAAATTTCGAGCCATTTGGAGTCCGTTTGATACTCCAACGGTTAACCGGGTAACCGTGAAGGCCTCGTGTGTGTTGCAGCCCAACACCCCTCCAAAACGGCCCAATAACCCTTCCGAACCACTCCCATGTCCTCTGTCATTGGATCACGTTCGCGTGGTCAAAAACTACACCTCATTTGGACTCTCCCACCTCCTTCTACCTATAAATATGTGATCCCCTCCGAATTTTCGCAGATAAACCCTAGTATTCTTCATCCTCGCGCCGCCGGACACGCCCGTGCCGAGCCGGACATGTCCACCGCCGCCCTGCCACGTCGCCCGACCAATGAGATGGCGCCACGTCACCCCGCCGACCCTCTCTCTCCTCCCACCGCGCCAGGCCCGCCGGGCCCGGATCGGGCCCGCGGGGCCCATCCCGCCGCCGCCGCCACCCACGGGCGCTGCCTCGTGTGCGCCGCCCTTTGCTCCGCCGCCGACCGCCTGTCTCCGCCGCGACGCGCCTCCCCACCGCCGTCCGGCGTCGCCTCGCCGGCAGCGCCGCACCTCGTCCGCGCCGCCCAAGCCGCGGCTCCGCTCGCCGGCGACCGCGCACGCCGCCCGCGCCGACGCGCTCATCCGCCGCTGCCTCGTTGCTGGTCGTCGTCCCGCCGCTGCCTCCTCGCAGATCCGGCCGGATCCGGCTCCCCCGAGCCCTCTCCGGTGAGCTACGGCGTCCCTGGCCACCGTTGCCTCCGTCTCCGGCTGTGCTCCGGCGAGAACCCTGTCCGCGCCTCGAATTCCGTGCCGACCCTAGATCTGAGGCTGACCCTGAAATTTCCCCAAGTCCTTTTCCTCTGCTATTTTTATGCCTCTGTTCTTCATGCCATAACTCCATGACCATAGCTCCGATTGATGCATATGATATATCGAAATGTTTATTGGGAGATGCTCTTCATTTCATTCCCTTGTGACATGCTTGTTTGAGTCCATCTTGATGCCCAAATCACTGATGCAAGAGTGCTATAAAATGTTTGCTCCTCTTACTTAGCAGATTATGAGGATTTGTCATTTTTGTCACATTTGGTGTGTGCTGCATATGGGCATGAGCTCTACACATGTTTTGATCTATGCCATGCTATCTTTACAGGGGTGCTTGCCATGTTTTTTTGTGATCAATGTGGTGACTAGCACAAGCATGCAAAGTAGCCTTCGTGATATTTCTGATTTCAGGGACTTAGGATTCCACTAAGTCATTTTCCTGTTGTTATTTTTATGCCATGTAACCATGATGCTACAGTGAGATCCATGCTTGTTTTGAGTTGCTTCAGTAAGGATGATTTGGAAATATGGTTATCCTCTATCTATCCATGTCCCTGTTTGCAATAATGGAGTGCCCTAAAATGACGTAATCTTGCTCTACTCTTGCTATAAAATGTTCCTGGCAGATTGTTTACATGTTAATCAATTTTGCCATGGTTGTTGTAGTTGATCCATGCATGCTATGAACTTGATCTTGACATGGTTAGCCTCATGAACATGTCTTCTTGTTGGTAGTATGCTTATCTTGTCATGCAATGCCTTGTGGTGAGTGATTTGAGCTCGCAAAGATGCCTTCATAATGCTGTTTATGCCATGCTATGTTTTCTGCTGTTTACATGGGTGCCATCATATATTCTGTGCCTTTTGGGATCATGATCAGTAAGGGACTTTTGTTCTATGCATTTAGTAGATTCATGCCATGCCTTTGTTTTCTATGTTATGTTCCTGTAGCATGTTGTTTGCTTGCTCTAAACATTGCTTCCTGATGTTAATTCCTGGCATGTTAGTATTTTCACTAAGTCTGTGAAGCTGATATCTTTTCCACTTTTGCCATGCTTGTTTGAACCCCCTGTTGTGTGATTTAGCCATAGCTCAGTGTTCATGTTTTGTCAAGCATATTGAGTAGATCACTGCCATATGATTTGTTGCTATGTTGGAGTGCAGTAGCTGAGTTTCTTGTTGCATTCTAGATGGCATCGTGCTGTTAATCACAGAATTGTGCCATTCTTGTTTTGCTCGCCATTTGCAAACCGTGCATCCGGTTCCGGTGATCTTTATATCGATTTCGACCAAAATCAGCTCATCTTTCCAGCGGCACTCTTGGTTTACCAAGTTGATGCCTTGATCAATCTTCCCCTTCCAGAGCACGCATATGCATTGCCTATCACATCTCGCATATCATGCCATGTTTTGCATCATGTTGCTTGCGCATTGCACTGTGATTGATTGTTGGTCCTTTGCTTGTGTGCTTGCATTGGGTAGAGCCGGGAGATGAGTACGTGATCGAGGAACCTGTTGAGTATGCTAACGAAGATCAAGTTCTCGTCAACTCTGAGAACTTTGCAGGCAAGATGACCATACCCTCGAAATCACTTCTATCTTTGCTTGCTAGTTGCTCGCTCTATTGCTATGCGCGCTA
The DNA here is from genome assembly GCF_003073215.2 of Triticum urartu. Lineage (NCBI taxonomy): Eukaryota > Viridiplantae > Streptophyta > Magnoliopsida > Poales > Poaceae > Triticum > Triticum urartu. Next base: position 132,560,292 of record NC_053023.1, on the reverse strand, counting down.
CCTACCACTTGTTATATCATGCCTCCCAAATTGCCATGTCAAGACTCTAACCCACCTTTCCTAGCAAACCGTTTTTGTCTATGTTACCACTTTTGCTCAGCCCCTCTTATAACGTTGCTAGTTGCAGGTGAAGATGAAGTTTGTTCCTTGTTGGAACATGGATATTGTTGGCATATCATTATTATATCATATTTACTTTAATGCATCTATATACTTGGTAAAAGGTGGAAGGCTCGGCCTTATGCCTTGTGTTTTGTTCCACTCTTGTCGCCCTAGTTTCCGTCATACCGGTGTTATGTTCCTTAATTTTGCATTCCTCACGCATTTGGGTGTTATGGGAACCCCTTGACAGTTCGCCTTGAATAAAACTCCTCCAGCAAGGCCCAACCTTGGTTTTACCATTTGCCACCTACGTCTTTTCCCTTGGGTTCTGCGGACTCAAGGGTCATCTTTATTTTAAACCCTCGGGCCAGTGCTTCTCTAAGTGTTGGTCCAACCTGAGCGATGTCCGGCACCCCCTAGGCAACCAGAGTCTATGCCAACCCAATGTCTGGCTCATCCGGTGTGCCCTGAGAACGAGATATGTGCAACTCCTATCGGGATTTGTCGGCACATTCAAGCGGCTTTGCTGGTCTTGTTTTACCATTGTCGAAATGTCTTGTAACTAGGATTCCGAGTCTGCTCGGGTCATCCTGGGAGAAGGAATATTCTTCGTTGACCGTGAGAGCATGTGATGGGCTAAGTTGGGACACCCCTGCACGGTTTGAACTTTCGAAAGCCATGCCAGCGGTTATCGGCAGATGGGAATTTGATAATATCTGGTTGTATAAAACTTGACACTTAACTTAATTACAATGAATCAACCGCGTGTGTAGCCGTGATGGTCTCTTTTCGGCGGAGTCCAGGAAGAGAACACGGTCTCGTGTTATGCTTGAACGTAAGTAGCTTCAGGATCACTTCTTGATCACTATTAGCTTCTCGATCGTGCATTTCTTCTCTTCTCGCTCTATTTTGCGTAAGTTAGCTACCATGTATGCTAGTGCTTGCTGCAGCTCCACCTCACTACCCCTTTCCTACCTTTAAGCTTAAATCGTCTTGATCGCGAGGGTGTGAGATTACTGAGTCCCCGTGACTCACATATACTAACAGATGCAGGTGCCGGTGATGCCAGTGTAGGGGACGCTACCGAACTCAAGTGGGAGTTCGACGAGGATTCGGGCCATAACTATGTTTCTTTTCCGGATGATCAGTAGAGGAGCCCAGTTGGGGTGATCGGGGATCTAGCATTTGGGGTTCTCTTTCTTTATTTTGGTTCCATAGTCGGATCTTGATTGTATTCTGGATGATGTATGATATATTTATGTATTGTGTGAAGTGGCGATGGTAAGCCGACTCTTTATCCCTTTCTTATTCAGTACATGGGATGTGTAAAGATTACCCCTCTTGCGACATGCCTACCATGCGGTTATGCCTCTAAGTCATACCCCGACACATGGGAGATATAGCCGCATCGTGGGTGTTACAGTGTGGCCCCCTGGCCTTGATTCTTTTGCCATTATTTTTATATATTCCAAAAATAATCTCTGTTGATTTTCAGGTCATTTCGAGAACATTTATTTCTGCACAAAAATAACACCATGGCAATTCTGCAGAAAAACAGCGTCAGTCTGGGTTAGTTCCATTCAAATCATGCAAGTTAAAGTCCAAAACAAGGGCAAAAGTATTTGGAAAAGTAGATACGATGGATACGTAGCAACTCCCCCAATCTTAAACCTTTGCTTGTCCTCAAGCAATTCAGTTGACAAACTGAAAATGATAAAGAAAAACTTGTACAAACTCTTTTTGCTCTTGTTGTTGTAAATATGTAAAGTGAGCATTCAAGTTTTCAGCAAAGATTATGAACTAACCATATTCACAATAACATTTAGGTCTCATGTTTACTCATATCAATGGCATAATCAACTAGCGAGCAATAATAATAAATCTCGGATGACAACACTTTCTCAAAACAATCATAATATGATATAACAAGATGGTATCTCGCTAGCCCTTTCTAAGACCGCAAAACATAAATGCAGAGCACCCCTGAAGATCAAGGGCTGACTGGAAATTGTAATTCATGCTAAAAGAGATCCAGTCAAGTCATACTCAATGTAAAATAATAATAATAATACATGCAAATGACAGCGGTGCTCTCTAACTGGTGCTTTTTAATAAGAGTATGATGACTCAACAGAATAGTAAATGGATAAGCCCTTCGCAGAGGGAAGCAGGGATTTGTAGAGGTGCCAGAGCTCGATTTTGAAATAGAGATGAATAATATTTTGAGCAGTATACTTTCATTGTCAACATAACAACCGAGAGATCTTGATATCTTCCATGCTACACACATTATAGGCGGTTACCAAGCAGAATGGTAAAGTTTATACTCCCCCACTACCAACAAGCATCAATCCATGGCTTGCCTGAAACAACGAGTGCCTCCAACTAACAACAATCCTGGGGGAGTTTTGTTTGCAATTATTTTTATTTGATTTGAGCATGGGACTGGGCATCCTGGCGACCAGCCATTTTCTCGTGAGTGAGGAGCGGAGTCCACTCCTCTTGAGAATAACCTGCCTAGCATGGAAGATACAGACAACCCTAGTTGATACATGAGCTATTCGAGCATACAAAACAGAATTTTTATTTGAAGGTTTTGAGTTTGGCACATAAATTTTTTACTTGGAACGACAGGTAGATACTGTATATAGGAAGGTATGGTGGACTCATATGGAATAACTTTTGGGGTTTATGGAAGTGGATACACAAGCAGTATTCCCTCTTAGTACAAGTGAAGGCTAGAAAGAGACTGGGAAGTGACCAGCTAGAGAGCGACAACAGTCATGAACATGCATTAAAATTAATCAACACTGAATGCAAGCATGTGTAGGATATAATTCACCATGAACATAAATATCGTAGAGGCTATGTTGATTTTGTTTCAACTACATGAGTGAACATGTGTCAAGTCAAGCCACTCGAATCGTTCAAAGGAGGATACCACCCTATCATACCACATCACAACCATTTTAATAGCATGTTGGCATGCAAGGTAAACCATTATAAACTCCTAGCTACTTAAACATGGCATGAGAAACTATAATATCTAATTGTCATTGCAAACTTGTTTCATTCATAATAGGCTGAATCAGGAATGATGAAATAATCATATTTACAAAAACAAGAGAGGTCGAGTTCATACCAGCTTCTCTCATCTCAAAAAGTTCATCATATTTCGTCATTATTGCCTTTCACTTGCAGAACCGAACGGTGTGGATAATAATAATAGTGCACGTGCATTGGACTAAGCTAGAATCTGCAAGCATTCAATTCAAGGGAGAAGACAAGGTAATATGGGCTCTCTGTTAGATCAACAATAATGCATAAGAGAGACACTTAACATTTTCATCATGGTCTTCTCCTCTCAACCCTCCAAAGAAAAGAAAACAAACAAAACTATTTACACGGAAAGCTCTCAACAAGCAGAAGAAGAACGAGAAATCTTTTTGGGTTTTCTTTTTAATTACTACTACTACAAGCATGGAAATTAAACTAGCTAAAAGCTACAACTAATTTTTTTGTTTTTATTAAGGTTTTTTAAACACACAAGAAGAAAGCTTGAAAAATAAACTAACATGGATGATACAATGAAAAAGTATGAGCACCGACAACTGACATGAGTGTGTGAACAAGAATGTAATGTTAGTGAGAGATACGTACTCCCTGAAGCTTAGGCTTTTGGCCTAAGTTGGTCTATGCCCATGGATCGAAGCTGCCCTCTCCGGTGTACTGAGGAGGGTCCTCGGGTTGCCACTGGCTGGCGATCTCCTCCGGATCCCACTGATAAACAGATTGACGGTGAGGATCAGATAGTGGCTCCGGCTCTGGAGCTGATGTCAGGCTCTGGTATGCCTGAATGGCCTCCGGCAAAACAAGGTACGTGCTTGAAAATATGTTGAACAAAGAGGGAGCAGACAAGGTAATAGTCTCAAAGTGATTCTTATTAAATATCGGTCTATAGTTAAGCATCTTATTCTTATTCTTAACAATAAAATCATGTGCTACCATGCTCTTGTAATCTAGAAAAATATGAGGCAACAACTTTTCCTCTTTCTCATAATGCCTAATAGGTATGTTAAAGTGTGCAGCAAGGCGCGAGGCGAAGATGCCTCCCAAGACGGGACCCTTTGTATGGTTCAGATTTAACCGTTTAGCCACAATAGCGCCTAAACTGAAAGTGATATCATGAAACAAAGCATGGCACAAAATAACAATATCAGGGGCACTAAGATTTCCACAATTCCCGCGACCAATTAAGCATCTACTAGCAAATTTTGCAAAGTAATGTAGAACAGGAAAATGTATGCTAGTGATTCTTGCATCGGAAACTTTCCTCGTTTCCCCTACAGCAATAATATCAATAAATCCCTCCACATCATTACGATGTGGTTCCTCTATGCTGCCCTCGAAGGGTATCCTACAAACCCGGAAAAAATCATAAAGTGACATCTCCTTATGCTCATCATATAAATAAAATTCCACCGAAGGTGGCAATCTCCTAGCATGGAAATGAAAATTTTGCCCAAAAATATTGGTGAGTAGGAGATACTATTCACGCTGGTCGTGGAGGAAGTCGGAGCGGCCTGCATTCTCAGCCAAATAATAAAAATCTTCATAAATCTCGGCTTCTCTCAAGAACTCATCACAAGGCCATTCACACGGCTGAACCTACGTAGTACGAGGGAGATTATACTTGGGCTTCTTATTCTCTTCACTTTACTTATCCTTCGAGCTTCGGCTCGATGAGCCCCTCAAAAATCTCTTCATCTTTTTCTGAAAATATCTGAAATTTTTAGTAACTTAAAAGAAAAGTGAATCAAACTCCACAAAATTGATAGCAACTACTCCTGCAAGTGCCTAGAGGCTATATCATGCATTAGAACAATTTTGACCACATAAATTTGACATGCAAGCTCAAGAACAGGGTCACCTAAGCAGCAAAAATTTGCATAAAATGTCGGTGTTCTGGGAACGGGGGTCCCCAGACTTGCCTGCCTGCGGCCTGTGGCGTGGCACCTCCAGTGGCCCCGTACAACCCATTTTCACCAGCAAACACACAAGACCCTTGTGAGGGGCCAAGCCTTGCGAGGTGGGTGACGCAAGATCTCCTTAGGGGCGGCCTCACTAGGCTGGCTCACGAGGGGCAGAGAGATCAAGGCAAGGAGAACCTCACGAGGTTCAAATGACGCAAGCCATGACGATCAAGACCAGGCGGGCGCGAGCGTGCACAGTGTCCTCGTTTCCTCTTCGGTGTTAAGGAGGTAGGCGCAAGCGAGGAGTTCCGAGGCATCAGGCAAAGGTTTCCATATCGGTGCAACAAGACCAAGACCAGCAGGACGACAGGACGGAGGTCACCATGGAACCCAAGACGGCATCACCACCAGAGCCTTTGGCAGACGAAGACAACTTTTGTTAGGATAACTTGTACTAGTTGTCTCCCTTCGAATTTGGCCATTGTGGGATCCCTTCCCGCTCAATATTTGGGGAGTGGACCATGGCCTCTATAAATAGGACTAGCCACCACCATAGCTAGGAGGAGAGAGATCGAGATCATCCTCAACCACACAACCTGACCAAGCACAAGAACACCTCTACACAGGAGGCTATTCTTTCCTTGTAACTATTCATCCATGGCCCAAGTGGAAATCCATCACACCACACTGGAGTAGGGTATTACACCACAACGGTGGCTCGAACCAGTATAAATCTTGTGTCTCATGTTCTTTGGGCCCGTCAACCTAGGCCATGAGATCGTTGAGTGTGCAAGCTAGAGAGGAGGGAGATCTTCGTGCACACCCCAGTGTTCGAACCTCAAGGGTTTTGCCGGAACCCAAAATCTGACATTTGGCGCGCCAAGTAGGGTGCGCCGAAGCCTTCTTCTTCGTCAACCGATGCTTCGTCACTCCACCAAGCTCATGGCCCACGCTCGCCTGGCTCGCGCGGAGTGCCGGGCCGCTCTCACCGCCTGTGTCGCTCAGACGGCACCAGTAGGTGGGCCTCCCCGTCGTTCTCCATCACCGGTCCGGCGACAAACGAGCAGCAAGCCTCTTCGCTGCATCCCTCCATGCACCGTGATGGCCACACTGCCAACCTGTCGCTGATGCGTAGGCCGCGCTGCTCATGGCGCGTGAGCTCCTGCGCTACCGACCAGTCGACGACCTCTACAAGGGCTGGCTGGACCGCATTGCCGAGCTCGTCAGTGCCGCGGGAGGCTCTCCTGCACCGTCCCTCTCGCTGCCTCGCCCGCCCCCAGCTGCGGGTGATGTGGCTCATGGAGCGCCTCCGCCTCCTCCATAACAAGATGGCACCCTTGCGCCGAGGCGTGCGGCTCAGGGACCACCTCAGCCTCCCCCGTGTCAAGACGATGTCCTCGCTCCAAGATTCGCGGCCCAGCGGCGCGACCCACCGTGCCACGTGCCCGCGCACAAAGAAAGAAGCTGCCAAGAGATTCCCTGTCCGCAAGGAAACGCTCCACCACTCCCAGCTCCGCTGCGCCAGGATTGCTTGCTGCGACAGGGCCATGCGCCACGTGCTGTGGCGGTGCAGGGGCACCGCGGCCAAGTTCTGCCTCCACGACGGGCCGAGGTGGCCACGGCGGGCTGCCACGCCTTCACTCCTGAGTTGCGTAGTGTCGTCTGGCCAGGCAAGTTCAAGCCAGATCTGCCTCCTCGCTACGACGACACCCCCGACCCTACGGAGTTTCTGCAGCTCTACGAGCTGAGCATCGAAGCGGCCAACGGCCACGAAAAGGTCATGGCAAACTGGTTTCCCATGGCTCTCAAGGACGGCGCCCGCTCATGGCTCCGGAACCTGCCCCCAGGCTTGATTTCCTCCTGGTACAAGATGCGTGACCGTTTCATCGCCAACTTCCAGGGCACTCGCGACCGCCCCCCGGTCACGGGTGACCTGCGCCACATCAACCAACAACCAGGAGAAACCCTGCAGAAATACATCCAATGCTTCAACAATGCACGAATCAAGATCCCCAAGGTCATGGACGAGGCCATCATCTCAGTGTTCTCCGACGGTGTCTGCGACGTCAAGATGAAGGAGGAGCTCGCCATCCATGAAGAGTTGTGCACGACCTTGGAGCTGTTCAATATCGCGACCAAGTGTGCTAAAGCTGAGGAGGGGCGTCTCTCCCTCCTCGAGCTCCCTACTACGGATCCAGAGGAGAAGAAGGACAAGGCCAAGGACATGAAGCGCAAGGGAGTGGCTGTGCTCGCGGCGGAACCAGACACCAAGCGCGGCCGAGATCTTCCCGAGTCGTCCAAGGGCAGCCGCACGTTCTTCTCCTTCCACAACTTGCGCACGCACAACACTAATGACTGTCAGGAGCTTAGGGCCATTCGAGATGGACGCTTCGGCCGATTCCCCGAGCGCAACGACCGGGGCTTCGACCGAGGAGGTGGACGTGGTGGAGGATGTTGGGACGACCGTAGACCCCACCAGGAGTGGCGCGACCAACCTCGTGAGAGCGCATGGAGGGACCAGCCTCGTGGGGACCGTCCTCAGGGCAACCCTGGTCTCCCTCCACCGCCTCCGCCAAGAAGGAACGACGACCATCAACGGGACGAGGGGGCTGGGGGATTCCAAGAGCCGCGAGCCATCGCCTGCATCTTGGGAGGAGCTTAAGCCCCAGCCTCTCAACGAGTCTTCAAGTAGTTTGCTTGTGAGGTGAACGTAGTCCTCCCTAGGCTCGAGGCCACACGCCTGCTCAGATGGTCCAAGTACGCCATCACCATTAGCTCGGCAGACCAGCTCAAGTGCGCAGTAACGGCCGGCGTTCTCCCGATGCTCTGTTCATCTGTCATCAGCTAAAGGAAATATGCCCTAGAGGCAATAATAAAGTTATTATTTATTTCCTTATGTCACGATAAATGTTTATTATTCATGCCAGAATTGTATTAACCGGAAACATGATACATGTGTGAATACATAGACAAACAAAGTGTCACTAGTATGCCTCTACTTGACTAGCTCGTTTATCAAAGATGGTTATGTTTCCTAGCCATAGACATGAGTTGTCAGTTAATAACGGGATCACATCATTAGGAGAATGATGTGATTGACTTGACCCATTCCGTTAGCTTAGCACTTGATCGTTTAGTATGTTGCTATTGCTTTCTTCATGACTTATACATGTTCCTATGACTATGAGATTATGCAACTCCCGTTTACCGGAGGAACACTTTGTGTTCTACCAAACGTCACAACGTAACTGGGTGACTATAAAGGTGCTCTACAGGTGTCTCCGAAGGTACTTGTTGAGTTGGTGTATTTCGAGATTAGGATTTGTCACTTCGATTGTCGGAGAGGTATCTCTGGCCCACTCGGTAATGCACATCACTATAAGCCTTGCAAGCATTGTAACTAATGATTTAGTTGCGGGATGATGTATTACGGAACGAGTAAAGAGACTTTCCAGTAACGAGATTGAACTAGGTATTGAGATACCGACGATCGAATCTCGGGCAAGTAACATATCGATGACAAAGGGAATAACATATGTTGTTATGTGGTTTGACAGATAAAGTTCTTCGTAGAATCTGTGGGAGCTAATATGAGCATCCAGGTTCCGCTATTGGTGATTGACTGGAGACGTGTCTCGATCCTGTCTACATGGTTCTCGAACCCGTAGGGTCCGCACGCTTAAAGTTCGGTGATGACCGGTATTATGAGTTTTGGTGTTTTGATGTACCGAAGGTAGTTCGAAGTCCGGGATATGATCACGGACATGACGAGGAGTCTCGAAATGGTCGAGACGTAAAGATCGATATATTGGACGACTATGTTCGGACACTAGAAAGGTTCTGGAAGGTTTCACACATATACTAGAGTACCGGGGGGTTACCGGAACCCCCCGGGGGGCTTAATGGGCCTACATTGGCCTTAGTGGAAACAGAGGGTAGCAAGGGGAGTGTGGAGCGTGCTCCCCAAGGCCCAAACCAAATTGGTTTAGGGCAAGGGGGGCTGGCCCCTCTTTCCTTCTCCTCCTCTCCCTTTCCTTCCCCCTCTCCTACTCCTACTAGGAAAAGGAGGAGTCCTACTCCTAGCGGGAGTAGGACTCCCCCTCTTGGCACGCCTCTCCCTGGCCGGCCGCCTCCTCCCCCTTGCTCCTTTATATACAGGGGTAGGGGGCACCCCATAGACACAACAATTGATGATTGATCTCTTAGCCGTGTGCGGTGCCCCCCTCCACCATAATCCACCTCGATCATATCGTAGCGGTGCTTAGCCGAAGCCCTGTGTCGGTAGCATCATCATCACCGTACCCACGCCGTCGTGCTGACGAAAATCTCCTGTGAAGCTTGCTGGATAAAAGCTCGTGGGACGTCATCGAGTGGAACGTGTGCTGAACATGGAGGTGTTGTGCGTTCGGTACTTGGATCGGTCGGATTGTGAAGACGTACGACTACATCAACCGCGTTGTGCTAACGCTTCCTCATTCGGTCTACAAGGGTACATGGACACACTCTCCCCTCTCATTGCTATGCATCACCATGATCCTGTGTGTTTGTAGGATTTTTTTTTGAAATTTCTACGTTCCCCAACATCAGCAATGTCCAAGTCACCAAGACCCTCATCGACGGCGGCGCAGGGCTCAATGTCCTATCTGTCGAGACTTTTGACATCCTTCAAGTGCCATACGATCAGCTCCAGCCTACCAAGCCTTTCTCAGGAGTGAATGGCGGCTCTACCACCCCGACAGGGCAAGTTCGTCTCCCTGTCACCTTCGGTCAACGCGACAACTAGCACACCGAGCTCATCGACTTCGATATTGCCCACATCCGTCTGCCGTACAATGCTATCCTCGGGTACCCAGCGCTCGCCAAATTCATGGCAGTCGCCCACCATGGCTACAACGTCCTCAAGATGCCTAGAAGTGGCAGAATCATCACCATCCCCTGCGAAGAAAGATACGCGGCGTGCTCCCTCGAGCGCACCTTCCAAGCTGCATTACTCGAAGACCCCGACCGCAATGCAACGCAGTACCCTCCTGAGGCCAACCCCAAGAAGAAGAAGCAGCTGCTCCACACTGGACCCCAATGGAGCGGCACCTCCGATGGCACCACTTCAGGATCTATGCCCGCACTTGGGGCGCCTCTCTCCCTCGCATAGGGAGGCGCGCCCGATGTCGTCCTCGGGCAGGGCTCGGGGGCTCTCTTCTGGAGGGCCTCAGACCTGGAGCATCACGAGGGAGGCGCTCGGGCACCACGTGGAGGCATGCTTCGCGGCACGTTTCCCTGAGGAGGACACCGGGCGAAGAGCGCCTGGCGCTTAGGAGTTCATCGACAAGGCATCTCAGGAGCTTCAGGAAGCAAGAGAAATACACACGACCGTCGCCCACCTAGCGTTGCTCCCCACCCAGGCGAGGGTGGTGAGCTGCACATCTGCATCGACATCCCAGGGCTCAACCGGGCCACCTCTCAGGAGCTCTTCTGGCCTTCGCATGTTGGACACTGTGAGGGTCCACCTCACAGCCTCATTCGCATGCCGTTCGGCCTGCCGAGCGTGGCTGCTGCTTTCCAGCGCAACCTGCGGAGCGACATGGTGGGTTAGGAGGATAGGCATCACACAGTCCTGGCGAAGATGGAGACGGTCCTCCGGAGGCCACCCGAGCCTCCAGAGCCTCCCGAGGCTCAGGTCCCCGGCGGCTCGTGTGGGGCGACTTCTTCGCTACGCGTCTTCAGCTACCCCAACACTACTTTGGCAACCAAACCAGGTGACATCTTTCCAAGTTCATTTAGCTGGGAGTGCCCCTTGGGCTGCATCATCCCCAGGCCGCGTGGGCCCATCCCTACAGCATGTATCCGCTTGCATCTTCATTTCACCTCGCTGGGGGCGCCCCTCGAGCTGCATCATCCCAAAGCCACTCGGGTCTGACCCAGTGGCATGTATCATTCCTGTGTTTACCTGAGCGAGTTTGCTTCTCATGCATAATCTATCTATGGTTATGACCTTCTTGATTGTCACCCACCAAGGGAGCCGCGCGCCGATTGTCTTTCTTCAGGATCCTTCACATTTGAAGGCTTGGCACGACGTCTGTGCTCTGGCCCGTCCCTGCAGCGTCGATAAGTCTAACGGCTGAGCTCTATCTGGCGGGTCGGCCCCGTTCACGTCACCTCCTGGCGTCGTTGGTTCTTGGCCTTCTCGTGCGATAGCCTCAGGAAATCCTTTTGGCGCAGGTTGTCTAACCATCTCGCAGGACCGCCACAGCCATCAAGAACCAAGACCAGGCACAACTTAACCCGCCTTGAGGTAGGGCCTCCTAAGTCCTGCGCTGGCTCACGAGTGCCTAGATACACCTCCTCCCGCCCTGCCATGCAGGCCACGTGTCAGGGTGGGGTTGTACACGTCCCGGGGCTCTCCGCAAAAGGGAGTCCCCTCCCACGTACCAGTGGAAGCACCATGCTCCATGCTGGCAGTCGACACTGCCGAGGAGCGGCTATTCCCGTGCAAGTGAGGAAGCGCCATGGTCCGTCCTGGTGATAAACAACTGGGGGTGGCCTCACGGCCGTACCAACCTCAGGGAGCCGCCGGGCTCGGTGTCTGGCCTCATCGCAACACCTCCCCTCGTGTAACGCCCTCGATGCGGCTATATCTCCTACGTGTCGAAGCACGACTTAGAGGCATAACCGCATTGAAAGCAATGTCGCAAGTAAGGTAATCTTCACAACAACCCATGTAAAATAGATAATAGTGGAAAAGGTACATAGTTGGCTTACACTCACCATGTCACACAAAGTACATGAATAACATTACAATCATCCAATAGACTCATGGTCCGACTACGGTACCAAAATAAAAGATCAACCCCAACTAGGCACCACTACTAATCATCAGGGAAAGACACATAGTAACGGCGTGAGTCTTCATCGAACTCCCACTTGAGCTCAAGAGCATCATCTGGAACGGTATCATCGGTCCCTGCATCTGGTTTGGAAGTAATCTGTGAGTCACGGGGACTCAGCAATCTCGCACCCTCGCGATCAAGACTATTTAAGCTTATATGAAAGGCAAGGTAATATGTGGAGCTGCGGCAAGCGTCTAGCATATATGGTGGCTAACCTGTTCGCAGAAGAGAGCGAGAAGAGAAGGCAAAGCACGAACGAAGAACTAAAGAACAACCTACGGCAAACATTACTCCAATGCCGTGTTCAGTTCCCGGACTCCGCCGAGAAGAGACCATCACGGCAACCCACGCAGTTGATTCATTTTAATTAAGTTAAGGTTCATGTTATCTACAACCGGACATTAACAAATTCCCATCTGCCCATAACCGCGGGCACGGCTTTCGAAAGTTCAAATCCTTGCAGGGGAGTCCCAACTTAGCCCATCACAAGCTCTCACGATCAACGAAGGATATTCCTTTTCATGAGACATTCCGATCAGACTCGGTATCCCGGTTCTACAATACAACTTCGACAATGGTAAAATAAGTCCAGCAAGACCACCTGCTGTGCCGACAAATCCCGATAGGAGCTGCACATATCTCCTTCTCAGGGCACACCAGATAAGCTAAGCGAACAGGAGCCAAAGTAACCCAAGTTGCCAAGGGACGGCCCCACACGGTATTCTGGGTTGGACCAACACTTAGAGAAGCACTAGCCCGGGGGTTTAAAATAAAGATGACCTTGAGTCCGCGAAACCCAAGGGAAAAAGGCTAGGTGGAAAATGGTAAAACCAATGTTGGACATTGCTGGAAGAGTTTTATTCAAGGCGAACTGTCAAGGGGTCCCCATTATAACACAACCGCGTAAGGAACGCAAAATACGGGAACATAACACTGATATGACGGAAACTAGGGCGGCAAGAGTGGAAGAAAACACTAGGCAAAATGCCGAGCCTTCCACCCTTTACCAAGTATATAGATGCATTAAGATAACAAGATAATATAGTGATATCCCAACAAATAAACAATGTTCCAACAAGGAACGATCTCCAATCTTCACCTGCAACTAGCAACGCTATAAGAGGGGCTGAGCAAAGCGGTCACATACCCAATCAACGGTTTGCTAGGACATGGTGGGTTAGAGGTTTGACATAGCAATTCGGGAGGCATGATATGCAAGTGGTAGACATCGTAGCACAGGCATAGCAAAAGAGCGAGTATCTAGCAAGCAAAGATAGAAGTGATTTCGAGGGTATGATCATCTTGCCTGCAAAGTTGTCAGAGTTGACTTGATCCTCGTAAGCAAACTCAACAGGCTCCTCGTTAGAGAACTCGTCTCCCAGCTCTACCCAAACAAGACAAACAAGAAAAAGGAACACAATCAACCACGTGCAAAGCTCGAACAACATGATGCAAACATGGTATGCTATGCGGGATGCGATATGTGATGCATATGCAAGATTTGACAAGGAATGATTGAACCTGGCCTCAACTTGGAAAGCCAAGGGTGCCACTAGAAAGGTGAGTTTATTTCGGTTGAAATCGATATAAAGATCACCGGAATCGGATGCACGGTTTGGAAATGGCAAGCAAAACAAATATGACACTGGTCTGCGATAAACAACAAGTAGCCATCTAAATGCATCAAGATAATTATGCTACAGCACTCAAACATGACAAAAAAAATACATGGCAGGGATCCACTCATGATGCTTGACAAAATATGAACACTGAGCTACGGCCAACTCATCTATTAATAGGTTCAAACAAGCATGGAAAAAATGCAAATGATAAACAGGTTTCAGACTTAGTGAAATTAACACAAGTCTGGAATTTAACATCAGGTAGCACACTTTGGAGCATGAAAACTATATGCTACAGGAACTTAACATGGAAAATCAAGGCATGACATGAAGATACTCAAAGCACTTAACAAAAGTCCCTTAGTGACATTGAGCCAAAAGGGATCGGAAAATACAATTGCAAGCATGTGATCATGGCAAAAACATAATCAGATTACAGACTTAGTGAAAAAACTGGAGCATGCAAATCTGTTAACGAGTAGGGATGTTTACGAGCTCGATGCACTCAGTACAGAGCATGGCATGACAAACTAAGCACACACACATCAAGAATACATAACATAGAAACTAGACATGGCAAGAACAATAACATAGCATGCACGGATCAATAACAACATCCTCGGCAACATCGCTAACAAGTCAACAATCTGCCAGGATTCACAAAATAGCAAAAGTAGTGCTCGATTGACTCAAGCTAGGGTTCTCCATAATTTCAAACAAAGACATGGATGGATAGAGCACGACAATGTTAACAAAAAATCCTTACAGATCATCCTCAAAAGAGGCACGGATCACTAGGAAACAACAAGAACATATGGCATATTGATAAAATCAGATCAAGGACTTAGTGAAATTCTAAGTCCCTAAAATCAGCATTAACGAATGCACTACTTTGCAAGCTTGTGCTAGTCACCACACATATCACAAAAATACATGGAAAGCACCTGTTTAAAGATGGCATGGCATATAACAAAACACATGTAGAGCTCAGGAGCATATCATGCACACATTAATCATGGAAAAAATGACAAATAGCTATTTGATGCAGCAGATCTGACAATTATCTCAAATAGCTCTCTTCCCATAGCATTTCGGGCATCAAGATTAGCCCAAATGAAAATGATCCAATGAAATGAAATTATGTACTCTCTGAGAAGAACATTTTGATATGCTACACGCCCAAAACGGAGCTATGGATGCAGAGTTATAGCATGATGAAAAACACAAATAAATTAGGGTTTCAAGGGAAAGTCAACCGAGTGGATCTCCTCAGATCCAGATCTGGGAGCATTGTAGCTGGCATGGACGCCGAGCTGCTCGCTGGAGTTCCTATTCTCCAGCGTTGGATAGACGGCCGGAGAGGCAAGGTGGCCGCGGGCGCCGGGCGGCGAGTGGCGAGGTGGCGGTGGGGCGGCGCCGGTGTGGGATGACCGGAGTACGGCGGCGGCGGGCGGCGAGGTGCCTCGCCGGTGAGGAGCTCCGGCCGGCACGGGCGCCTGTGCGGCGGAGGGAGAAGCTTCGGGCGGCGGCTCCTAGGCGGGGAAGACGATACGTGGGGCGGCGACGCGGAGAACGGGCTCGGGGGCCTAAATCGGGCTTCCCGGGCCGCGGCGGCGGGGCGCGCTGGCTGGGACACGTGGCACTACGCCACTGGTGAGAAAACGGCGGCGCGGTGCAGGTTGGACACATCCGGCGTCGGTGGACGTGTCTGGCGGCTGGAGGAGGACGAAAGCTAGGGTTTGGGGTGGAAGAACCGAAAATTTCGGGAAGAAGCTATATTTATAGGTAGGTGGGGCTACGAGAGTCCAAATGAGGTGCGGTTTTCGGCCACGCGATCGTGATCGAATGCTCTCGATGATGGAAGGGTCTTTGGTGGGTTTTGGGCCAGTTTGGAGAGGTGTTGGGCTGCAACACACACGAGGCCTTTCCGGTTCCTCTGTTAACCGTCGGAGCATCAAACGATGTCCAAATGGCATGAAACTTGACAGGCGGTCTACCGGTAGTAAACCAAGGCCGCTTGGCAAGTCTCGGTCCAATCCGGAAATGTTTAACCCCAACACACGAAAAGAGGTAGAAAGGACCATCAGAGGAGATAGGAGCACCGGAATGCAAAACGGACAACGGGGAAAATGCTCGGATGCATGAGCCGAACACGTATGCAAATGCAATGCACATGATGACATGATATGAGATGCATGACAAAGACAACAACACACAGAGACAAAACCCGAACCCGAGGAAATAAAATAACTTAGTGCCGGAAACAGCAAGAGTTGGGATACATATAAGGTAAATTACATCCGGGGTGTTACAACACTCCACCACTACGAAAGGATCTCGTCCCGAGATCTAGGACTGGAAAAACGCCGGGTACTCAGAACGGAGGTGATCCTCGTGTTCCCAGGTGGCTTCACGGTCAGAATGGTGTGACCACTTGACTTTGAGGAATTTGATTGACTTATTGCGAGTCTTGCATTCAGTCTCTTCAAGAATAGCAACTGGGTGCTCATGATAAGAAAGATCTTCTTGGAGATCAATGTCTTCGAAGTTGACGGTGCGGTCAGGGGTCTTGAAGCACTTGCGGAGCTGAGAGACACGGAACATGTCGTGCACATTTGGAAAGTTGGGAGGAAGCTCGAGTTGATAGGCGAGATCGCCTCTCTTGCTGACGATCTTGAAAGGACCCACGTATCTAGGTGCAAGCTTCCCTTTGATACCGAAGCGACGAGTACGTTTCTTTGGAGAGACGCGGAGGTAAATGTGGTCTCCGATCTCGAAAGCCAAATCACGATGCTTACTATCATAGTAGCTCTTCTGGCGCGATTGCGCTGCTTTGAGGTTATCACGAATGACCTTGCACATTTCCTCTGCCTCTGTGATCAAGTCATTTCCAAGAAGTTGACGTTCACCGGTCTCTGACCAGTTAAGAGGAGTACGACACTTCCTGCCATAGAGAATTTTGAATGGGGCCTTGCCCGAACTTGCTTGAAAACTGTTGTTGCAGGAGAATTCAGCATATGGAAGACAATCCTCCCACTTCATACCGAAGGAGATAACGCAAGCCCTGAGCATATCTTCGAGAATCTGATTGACACGCTCGACTTGGCCGCTAGTTTGAGGATGGAAAGCTGTGCTGAAACGGATGTTGGTGCCCATGGCCTTCTGAAAAGAATCCCAAAACTTGGAGGTAAAGATGCTGCCACGGTCTGAAGAGATCAATTGTGGAATGCCATGTAGAGAGACAATCCGAGAGGTATAAAGCTCCGCCAATTGAGCTGCAGTGATAGACTCTTTGATAGGTATAAAGTGAGCCACTTTAGTGAGGTTGTCGATGACAACGAATATAGCATCATTGCCACGCTTGGACTTTGGAAACCCAATCACGAAGTCCATCTCAATGTGGTCAAACTTCCATTTTGGAATGGCAAGAGGTTGGAGGAGACCAGCTGGCCTTTGGTGTTCTGCCTTCACTCTTCTGAAGACATCACATTCGTTCACGAAGTGAGTAATCTCGCGCTTCATTCGAGTACACCAATAAGCGTACTTGAGGTCCTGATACATCTTCGTACTCCCAGGGTGGATGGAGAGGAGTGAATTGTGCGCCTCATTCATAATAACTTTACGAAGGTTACCTTTGGGCACAACAATACAATCCTCGAAGAAGAGAGTATCCTTGTCATCGAGGCGGTAGCACTTGTACTTGGGTTGACTCTTGGCAATCCCAACCTTCACCTTCTTCACCAGAGCATCTAGAAGTTGAACCTCACGAATTTGATCTTCCAAAGTAGGAGAGACTTGAAGGTTGGCGAGGAAACCTTGAGGAACAACTTGCAGATTCAGTTTGCGGAAAGCTTCACAAAGCTCGGGTTGGTAAGGCTTGAGAATCAGACTGTTGCAGTAAGCCTTCTTGCTCAATGCGTCAGCAATCACATTGGCCTTTCTTGGAGTATACTCGATACTCGGATTATACTCTTGAATCATTTCGACCCAACGAGTCTGCCTGAGGTTGAGATTAGGCTGAGTGAAGATGTACTTGAGACTCTTGTGGTCAGTGAAGATGTCCACTTTTCTTCCCAATAAGAGATGTCTCCAAGTCAAAAGAGCATGCACAACTGCCGCCAACTCGAGGTCATGAGTGGGGTAGTTCTTCTCGTTGGGCTTCAACTGGCGAGAGGTATAAGCCACAACTTTCTTCTCTTGCATCAACACTGCACCAAGACCTTGAAGAGAGGCATCGCAGAAGACCTCATACGGTTAGGATTCATCAGGAGGAGCCAGAACTGGAGCAGTGACCAATTTCTCTTTCAAAGTGTTGAAAGCGATGTCACATTCCGGAGACCAAACGTACTTGACGTGCTTCTGGAGAAGGTTTGAAAGTGGTTTCGCGATCTTTGAAAAGTTCTCAACGAACCTTCGACAGTAGCTTGCGAGACCAAGGAAGCTATGGAGTTGCTTCACGTTCTGAGGTGGTTCCCAATTCACAATTGCAGACACCTTCTCAGGATTCACCGCAATGCCCTTGGCAGAGATGATATGCCCAAGATAGAGAACCTCATCGAGCCAAAACTCACACTTTGAGAACTTGGCGTAGAACTGATGTTCCCTGAGCTTATGAAGCACCAAAGGCAAGTGCTTGGCATGATCTTCCTTGTTCTTCGAAAAGACCAGAATGTCATCGAGGTAGACCAAGACAAAGTCATTTGTGTAGGCGTTGAAGATGAAGTTCATCATGCGAGAGAAAGTCGGAGGAGCGTTGATGAGGCCAAAAGACATGACAGTGTATTCATATGAACCATAGCTTGTTCTAAAAGCCATCTTGGGAATATCTTTCTCACGGATTCGAATCTGGTGATAGCCCATACGGAGATCAAGCTTGGATAATACTTGGGCACCTTTGAGTTGTTCGAACAGCTCATTGATGTTGGGAAGTGGGTACTTGTTCTTGATAGTCTTCTTGTTCAATGGACGGTAGTCAACACAAAGTCGGTCCGTTCCATCCTTCTTCTTCACGAAAAGAACTCCACAACCCCACGGAGCAGAACTAGGTCGGATGAGACCCATTCGCTCTTGAATATCGAGTTGCTTCTTCAGCTCCTTCAACTCTTCAGGTCCAAGCTTGTAAGGACGTTTGCAAACAGGTTCCGTACCCGGCTCGAGATCGATGACGAATTCAACTGGCCGGTGCGGATGCATTCCTGGAAGCTCTTCTGGAAAGACGTCTTGATATTCGCAAACGACTGGAATTTGAGAGATGGCATCCAGTTCACCCTTCTTATTCAGAGAAAACAGACGGATTGTATCGTCATTAGCAGCAAAGACAATTACATCCTCAGACAAATGAGTCAATTGAATCTGCCTGGCAGCACAATCAAGCTAAGCCTTGTTCTTAGAAAGCCAATCCATTCCGAGAATAAGATCAATATACGAGTTACCAAGGACCATTGGAGAAGCCAGAAACTTGAAATCACCCATCATGATAGAAACATCCGGGACTATTGAAGTAGCCCTCATAGACTTAGTCGGAGAAACCACTCCCATAGGTTTACCCAACATTTGCGAAACGAAGTCATGCTTGGAAACAAATGGTCTTGACATGAAACAATGCGATGCACCATTGTCAAAAAGAACTTTTGCAGGAACAGAGTTAACTGGAAAGTTACCCATGATGACATCTGACGAGTCCTCTGCCTGAGCTGCATTCATCAAGTTGACCTTGGCGTGCTTGGGGTTATGCTTGACCACAGCTTTACTTGCCGATCTCACAGATGGAGGAGGAGGGAGACGCCTTTGATTGAAGCATTTGTTGGCATAGTGACCCTTCTGTTGGCACTTGTTGCACGTGACCTTTGAAAGTGAACGGTGATATGGAGCACTCGATCTTGGAGCTTGAGATGAAGTCTTGTTCTGAAAGCCAGGGTTGGGTCTGTGGGAAGATCCACTGCCACCTTTGCTCTTCTGTTGATAAGGCTGACGGAACGGAGGAGGAGTAAGCCAATACTTCTGTTGCTTAGCCACTTGAGTTGAGGAAGAAGGAGTAGCATCTCTGACTCGCTTCTTGGAAGCGTCACACTTCAGTTGAGCAGTCTCTTGCTTCATTGCCATGTTGTAAAACTCATCGTACCTCTTGGGCTCAAAGAGAACGAGAGCTAGCTAGATTTCTTCTCTGAGACCACCCCTGAACTGGTATATCATGCTCTTCTCATCAGGGACGTCCTGCTTAGCAAAACGGGCGAGTTTCTGAAACATCTTGTTGTACTCGTAGACAGACATAGAGCCTTGATTCATGTTGCGGAATTCCTCACGCTTGCTTTCAACCACGCTCTAAGGAATATGATGAGCTTTGAAGTCTTGATGGAATTCATCCCAGGTAATCACACGGCCTCCTCTGGAATCTTTGCACTGTTGAAACCATTCTACAGCTTGGTCTTTGAGTTGGAAGGAAGCGAACATGAAAAAGTCCTCAGGCCTGACGTTACTGCACTCGAAATGCTTGCATATGTCCATGAGCCAATCATCAGCGTCAGTTGCCTCAATGCAATTGCTGAAGGTCTTTGGCTGGTTAGCAAGGAACTGGTTGAGTGTAGCAAAGTGATTCTGATTGTTGCCCTGGTTCCCTTGGTTGCGCTCTTGAAGAAGTTGCATGATCAGCTGCGTGTTTGCATTGGTAGCGGCCATCACAGCTTGCCATGCCTCCGGAGGTGGAGGTGGTGGTGGCGGATTAGGATTCGGAGTCGTGCGCGTTGGAGGAGCCATCCTGAACAGGTTGACATCCATTAGCACATTGATAGACAAATATTGAAGCTGAACCAAACGGCTTGAAATTGCAACATATAGTCTTCACATCCGAACAAAATGAACGAATGCATTCCAATAGAAATGGTCACATATCCATAAATTGAGAAGCCACTTAGAATTGATGTAGAAGAAAAACGACAACAAGGTACGGAACAAGAACGAATACTCGGTAAGGATCACCCAATCTCAAACCAAATATCCGTGGAAGAAGAGCTAGAGCTACAAGAATTCCCACCTATGAAACTCCCGAACCTTTCCGGTTATGCAATCAGGTGTTGGGGATACAGGGGAAGCATAATATCTCACCCAAATCTAGCAAATCACACATCCAGCTGTATCCATCCTTCAACACATAACCGAGAAAACTTCGGAAATCGTCTACCTCAACTTCCGAAAAGCATCCATTATACAAGTTATGCCAATACTCCCGAACTCCCACCCCAGTACTGGGTGCCGTCGAGGTTATCTCACCAACAACTGCATAAAAGAGATTTTCGATGTCGGCGAAACTAAACTCAGGTATTCCAGAACTGCAACGATAAAATTGTGACGACAACACCTCGGAGCTCAACTCCCCGGGACACTGCCACAACCCCTAAATGACAGGAGGCAACAAGAACAATGTTCTCGTCACAAATCAATCGGAACGATTCCAAGATACCCGCATGATCCTAAATTTTTTTTAGTGAAATTTGAGAAGAGAAGAGACAAAACTCTACATCAGGATGCCTTACCAGAGCGATGAAGGGACTGGGGAGTAAAAATAATTCCTAAGCTCTCCGATATATAATTCCTAAACGACTCAAAACATTTTTCTAGACTCAACTCGTCAGCTAATTCGATCAAGCAGGGGGGCTCCTAAGGTCGAGGAAGGCTCTGATTACCAACTTGTAACGCCCTCGATGCGGCTATATCTCCTATGTGTCGAAGCACGACTTAGAGGCATAACCGCATTGAAAGAAATGTCGCAAGTAAGGTAATCTTCACAACAACCCATGTAAAATAGATAATAGGGGAAAAGGTACATAGTTGGCTTACACTCGCCACGTCACACAAAGTACATGAATAACATTACAATCATCCAATACACTCATGGTCCGACTACGGTACCAAAATAAAAGATCAACCCCAACATGCGACACGGTCCCGATCGCCCTAACTGGAAACCACTACTGATCATCAGGGAAAGACACATAGTAACAGTGTGAGTCTTCGTCGAATTCCCACTTGAGCTCAAGCACATCATCTGGAACGGTGTCATCGGTCCCTGCATCTGGTTTGGAAGTAATCTGTGAGTCACGGGGACTCAGCAATCTCGCACCCTCGCGATCAAGACTATTTAAGCTTATAGGAAAGGCAAGGTAATATGTGGAGCTGCAGCAAGCATCTAGCATATATGGTGGCTAACCTGTTCGCAGAAGAGAGCGAGAAGAGAAGGCAAAGCACGAACGAATAACTAAAGAACAACATACGACAAACATTACTCCAATGCCGTGTTCACTTCCCGGACTCCGCCGAGAAGAGACCATCACGGCAACACACGCAGTTGATTCATTTTAATTAAGTTAAGGTTCATGTTATCTACAACCGGACATTAACAAATTCCCATCTGCCCATAACCGCGGGCACGGCTTTCGAAAGTTCAAATCCCTGCAGGGGAGTCCCAACTTAGCCCATCACAAGCTCTCACGGTCAACGAAGGATATTCCTTCTCCCGAGACATTCCGATCAGACCCGGTATCCCGGTTCTACAAGACAACTTCGACAATGGTAAAACAAGTCCAGCAAGACCACTCGCTGTGCCGACAAATCCCGATAGGAGCTGCACATATCTCGTTCTCAGGGCACAGCGGATAAGCTAAGCGTACGGGAGCCAACATAACCCAAGTTGCCAAGGGACGGCCCCGCACGGTGCTCTGGGTTGGACCAACACTTAGAGAAGCACCGTCCCGGGGGTTTAAAATAAAGATGACCCTTGAGTCCGCGAAACCCAAGGGAAAAAGGCTAGGTGGCAAATGGTAAAACCAATGTTGGGCATTGCTGGAAGAGTTTTATTCAAGGCGAACTGTCAAGGGGTTCCCATTATAACCCAACCGCGTAAGGAACGCAAAATCCGGGAACATAACACTGAGATGATGGAAACTAGGGCGGCTAGAGTGGAACAAAACACTAGGCAAAAGGCCGAGCCTTCCACCCTTTACCAAGTATATAGATGCATTAAGATAACAAGATAATATAGTGATATCACAAAAAATAAACAATGTTCCAACAAGGAACGATCTCCAATCTTCACCTGCAACTAGCAACGCTATAAGAGGGGCTGAGCAAAGCGGTCACATACCCAATCAACGGTTTGCTAGGACATGGTGGGTTAGAGGTTTGACATAGCAATTTGGGAGGCATGATATGCAAGTGGTAGACATCGTAGCATAGGCATAGCAAAAGAGCGAGTATCTATCAAGCAAAGATAGAAGTGATTTCAAGGGTATGATCATCTTGCCTGCAAAGTTGTCAGAGTTGACTTGATCCTCGTAACCAACTCAACGGGCTCCTCGTTAGAGAACTCGTCTCCCAGCTCTACCCAAACAAGACAAACAAGCAAAAGGAACACAATCAACCACGTGCAAAGCTCGAACAACATGATGCAAACATGGTATGCTATGCGGGATGCGATATGTGATGCATATGCAAGATTTGACAAGGAATGATTGAACCTGGCCTCAACTTGGAAATCCAAGGGTGCCACTGGAAAGGTGAGGTTATTTCGGTTGAAATCGATATAAAGATCACTGGAATCGGATGCACGGTTTGGAAATGGCAAGCAAAACAAATATGACACCGGTCTGCGATAAACAACAAGTAGCCATCTAAATGCATCAAGATAATTATGCTACAGCACTCAAACATGACAACAAAATACATGGCAGGGATCCACTCATGATGCTTGACAAAAGATAAACACTGAGCTACGGCCAACTCATCCATTAACAGGTTCAAACAAGCATGGCAAAAATGCAAATAATAAACAGTTTTCAGACTTAGTGAAATTAACACAAGTCTGGAATTTAACATCAGGTAGCACACTTTGGAGCATGAAAACTATATGCTACAGGAACTTAACATCGCAAAGAAGGCATGACATGAAGATACTCAAAGCACTTAACAAAAGTCCCTTAGTTACCTTGAGCCAAAAGGGATCGGAAAATACAATTGCAAGCATGTGATCATGGCAAAAACATAATCAGATTACAGACTTGGTGAAAAACTGGAGCATGCAAATCTGTTAACGAGTAGGCATGTTTACGAGCTTGATGCACTCACTACAGAGCATGGCATGACAAACTAAGCATACACCCTTCAAGAATACATAACATAGAAACTTGACATGGCAAGAACAACAACATAGCTTGCATGGATCAATAACAACATCCTCGGCAAAATCGCTAACAAGTCAACAATCTGCCAGGATTAACGAAATAGCAAAAGTAGAGCTCGATTGACTGAAGCTAGGGTGCTCCATAATTGCAAACAAAGACATTGATGGATAGAGCACCACAATGTTAACAAAACATCCTTACTGATCATCCTCAAAATAGGCACAGATCACTAGGAAACAACAAGAACATATGGCATATTGATAAAATCAGATCAAGGACTTAGTGAAATTTGAAGTCCCTGAAATCAGCATTAACGAATGCACTACTTTGCAAGCTTGTGCTAGTCACCACACGTATCACAAAAATACATGGAAAGCACATCTGTAAAGCTGGCATGGCATATAAGAAAACACATGTAGAGCTCAGGAGCATATCATGCACACATTAATCATGGCAAAAATGACAAATAGCTATTTGATGCAGCAGATCTGACAATTTATCTCAAATAGCTCTCTTCCAACAGCATTTCGGGCATCAAGATGAGCTCAAATGAAAATGATGCAATGAGATGAAATGATGTACCCTCTGTTACGAACATTTTGATATGCTACACGCCCAAAACGGAGCTACGGATGTGGAGTTATAGCATGATGAAAAACGCAAATAAATTAGGGTTTCGGGGGAAAGTCAACCGAGTGGATCTCCTTAGATCCAGATATGGGAGCACTGTAGCTGGCACGGACGCCGAGGTGCTCGCCGGAGTTCCTGTTCGTCGGCGTTGGATAGACGGCCGGAGAGGCGAGGTGGCCGCGGGCGCCGGGCGGCGAGCGGCGTGGTGGCGCCGGACGCGGATGGTGGCGGGGCGGCGCCGGCGTGGGATGACCGGAGTACTGCAGCGGCGGGCGGCCACGTGCCTCGTCGGTGAGGAGCTACGGCCGGCGCGGGCGCCTGCACGGCGGAGGGAGAAGCTTCGGCCGGCGGCTCCCAGACGGGGAAGACGACGCGTGGGGCGGCGACGCGGGGAACGGGCTCGGGGGCCCGAATCGGGCTTCTCGGGCCGCAGCGGCGAGGCGCGCTGGCCAGGACACGTGGCACTACGCCACTGGTGCAAAAACGGCAGCGCGGTGCAGGTCGGACACATCCGGCGTCGGCGGACGTGTCCGGCGGCTGGAGGAGGACGAAATCTAGGATTTGGGGTGGAAGATCCGAAAATTTCGGGAAGGAGCTATATTTATAGGTAGGAGGGCTAGGAGAGTCCAAATGAGGTGCGGTTTTCAGCAACGCGATCGCGATCGAACGCTCTAGATGATGGAAGGGTCTTTGGTGGGTTTTGGGCCAGTTTGGAGAGGTGTTGGGCTGCAACACACACGAGGCCTTTCTGGTTCCTCGGTTTACCGTTGGAGCATCAAACGAAGTCCAAATGGCACGAAACTTGACAGGCGGTCTACCGGCAGTTAACCAAGGCCGCTTGGCAAGTTTCGGTCCAATTCGGAAATGTTTAACCACCACACATGAAAAGAGGTAGAAAGGACCATCGGAGGAGATAGGAGCGCTGGAATGCAAAACGGACAACGGGGAAAATGCTCGGATGCATGAGACGAACACGTATGCAAATGCAATGCACATGATGACATGATATGAGATGCATGAAAAAGACAACAACACACGGAGACAAAACCTGAACCCAAGGAAATAAAATAACATAGCGCCGGAAACGGCAAGAGTTTGGATACATATAAGGTAAATTACATCCGGGGTGTTACACCTCGGGAGAGTCGCGCGAGGGGGCTGGGCACGGGGGCTACGCTCGGGCCACGCCCAAGCGTACGCCACCCCGCTAGGTCCCTCGGACCTGGTCATCGCGTGCCCTCCCAAGCGGAGCTAAGGTACGAAGGTCATTTGAACGTCAAGGGGGACTCCTGAGCATCACGACTCAGAAGCCTAACTGACGACGTAGCCCCTCACTCCTTGGTCCGTTCTGGTGATCCGGTCGGCCCAATGGCAGCTAAGGTATGTGCGGGGTCGGGCCCTGCCAACGTTGAACACTAGACCTACCCTTGCATCTCCTTTCCACAAGCTGTTTGCACGTCAAGGGGGACTCCTGAGCATCGCGACTCAGGAGCCTAACTGACCACGTAGCCCCTCACTCCTTGGTCCGTCCTGGTGATCTGGTCGGCCCAATGGCGGCTGAGGTATGCGCGTTGTCGGGCTCTGCCGACGTAGAACATAAAGCAAATGGGAAGGAAATATCAAAATCTCAAAGCAAATATTACAAGACATATTGTTCTCCTTGTATCAAACACAATTTTAAACGCCTCCATAAGGCATGGTACATGCTGCTGGAGTTTAAACAGGAAAGGAGCCGCAAGCAAGTCATCCCTGGACACCGCCGGCGCCAGCAAGAGGCGCCCCCTCCTGGGTGGCATCGCCTTCACCTGTATCGCCGGTCAAAGGCACGGGGGCGAAGGCGCGGAACTTCTGCATCAGGGCCTCCACCTGACCCTTCACGGCTGCGGCGGCAGCTGCATAGCGCTCGTCGTCCACAGGCTCTAGTAGCTCGTCAAGGCGGGCGGCAGGATCGTGACAATGGAGGTGGCTGAAGACACGCGTCAGCGCGGCTGAAGAAAGGACGCGAGCCTCTTCCTCTGCCATGGGGCCGATGTCGCTCATCACTTCCTCAAGCACCTCGACCAAGTAGGGAAGCAACTGGGCGGGGCCGTCCTCATCGGTGGCCAGCAGCTTTTCCAAGCCCTTCTCATAAAGTGTCTTCAAATCCTCGTGGAGACCTCTTCTCAAGGAGCGCGAAGGCTGCGCGGTCCTCGGCCAGAACCTTCACCTTGGCATCAAGTTCAGCTTTCTCCGCCTGCACCTTTCGCTCCAGCTCCTCCAGCCGGCCGGGCTGAGCGGCCTGCGCCAACTGCTCTAGCTCGGCGTCACGACCCTTGATGGCGTCCTCCCGGGCCTTCATACTCTCTTCCTCCGCCTTACGACCACGAGCATCTCCTGCACGCTCTTCACGCAGGGTCTTCAGCTCGGCCTCTAGCACCCAGCGGCAACCTTGGGCCGCCTCGCGAGCTACTGCTACCTGAGCTGCGGCTCGCTTCTCCTCCTTGGAGGTCGCCGCGTCTTGGCTCAGCGCCGCCCGAACGGACACGTCAGAATGAAGCCAGCCAGAGACCAGCTCCAGGCGCCCAGCCACTAGGAGGGGTTCGGCGCCCTGAAGATCTTCTCGCAGCCGAGCCATCTCAGAAAGGGCCCGCTCTAGGACGTCAGGAGAAGTGGTGGAACCTGGGGTCAGCAACACGGCAGAAGGAGGAGGAAGAGGCGTTGCCGTCACCATGGCCTGGGAGGTAGTAGGCTCCTGATCCTCTGGGACCCCAACACCTGAGTCGGACGTTTGCACCTCCGGGACCAGCGGGGCCTCGGGGGCTAACTTCTCTCAAGGATGCTCCACCCAGCCTCGCGAGAATGATCGGGTTGAAGAAGCACGAGTGCCGTCTCCACCTTCACTCATGGAGAAGGGTGCGGCCGCGGGAGGCGATCTGGGCTCAAGCGGTACCAGGCCTACATAGTGAAAGGCCTAATGCACAACGGGGAGCACTAACGCTCGAATATGGCCGGGAAAACAGGGAAACCGACATGTGGGGCAGACTAGTCCAATGATGGAGTTGGCCCATGACCTCCTCGCCACAGACAACTGTTCATGTGGGTCGTTGGGGCCAACAACAGGGCACAACTCTAGCACCGCCTCTGGACACGGCGACCGCGGTGAGCGACACGCTGATATCGTAGCTAGACACGGTCGGTTCCAGTGTGCCGAGGGTGGCATTAGTGCTGTGGCATGACCAACGGTATGTTTGGTTTGTGCCCAAGGTTGCCCCATCAAAGCATTGGGTAGCCAAAATTTTGGTTGAGGTATTGGTTGCCCTTGATTTCGCCGACATTGGCAAGAAAAATGAACTAGAGTTGGCTAGAGTTCATTGGCATGCCAAAGAAATGGCAACCATCCAAACAAACACCAATCTTTGGGTCATGACCAAAATTTTGGCTGAGGTATTGGTTGCCCATGATTTGGCCGACATTGGCAAGAAAAGTGAACTAGAGTTGGCTAGAGTTCATTAGCATGCCAAAAAAATGGCAACCATCCAAACAAAGACCAATCTTTGGGTCATGACCAAAATTTTGGTAAGGTGCACTTTGGACACAATCCAAACACACCCCAACACCCGGCTCGTCGAGGATGCACGGGGCACCGCAACACGTCCACGGAGTGGTGTAGCACAGCCAACTGCATCCTCTGGACCTGAGACCATGCCGGGTCATCTTGCTTTTTCAATGACATGCGGGGATCACATGTGAGCAAAGGGCATCTCCAATGTTGCCACGACCGCAGCTAACTACCCTGGCACACCAAAACCCTCGTCCCTCACGTCGTCGCGCGGTGCGTTCCCAGCCGGCGCCAGCTGCCCGCATTCATGCCGTCCATTCGTATGTCGTCGTTAAGAGGCTCGGTGCCCGAGGAACCAACTCCGGCGACTTAATGACGCACCCGGATGCTTGGCCTCACCGGAATGCGCTACTTAAAGCGGCAACGCCCAGCTAACCTCCACACCATAGCGCATCGTCCTCCTACCTGGCACCACATGAAGGAAAAATGCCCTAGAGGCAATAATAAAGTTATTATTTATTTCCTTATATCATGATAAATGTTTATTATTCATGCTAGAATTGTATTAACCGGAAACATAATACATGTGTGAATACATAGACAAACAGAGTGTCACTAGTATGCCTCTACTTGACTAGCTCGTTAATCAAAGATGGTTATGTTTCCTAACCATGAACAAGGAGTTGTTATTTGATTAATGGGATCACATCATTAGGTGAATGATCTGATTGACATGACCCATTCCATTAGCTTAGCACCCGGTCGTTTAGTATGTTGCTATTGCTTTCTTCATGACTTATACATGTTCCTATGACTATGAGATTATGCAACTCCCGTTTGCCGGAGGAACACTTTGTGTGCTACCAAAGGTCACAACGTAAATGTGTGATTATAAAGGTGCTCTACAGGTGTCTCCAAAGGTACATGTTGGGTTGGCGTATTTCGAGATTAGGATTTGTCACTCCGATTGTCGGAGAGGTATCTCTGGGCCCTCTTGGTAATGCACATCACATAAGCCTTGCAAGCATGGCAACTAATAAGTTAGTTGCGAGATGATGTATTACGGAACGAGTAAAGAGACTTGCCGGTAACGAGATTGAACTAGGTATTGAGATACCGACGATCGAATCTTGGGCAAGTAACATACCGATGACAAAGGGAACAACGTATGTTGTTATGCGGTCTGACCGATAAAGATCTTCGTAGAATATGTAGGAGCCAATATGAGCATCCAGGTTCCGCTATTGGTTATTGACCGAAGACGTGTCTCGGTCATGTCTACATTGTTCTCGAACCCGTAGGGTCCGCACGCTTAAGGTTTCGATGACAGTTATATTATGAGTTTATGATTTTTGATGTACCGAAGTTAGTTCGGAGTCCCAGATGTGATCACGGACATGACGAGGAGTCTCGAAATGGTCGAGACATAAAGATTGATATATTGGACGGCTATATTCGGACACCGGAAGTGTTCCGGGTGATTTCGGAGAAAACCGAAGAGCCGGAGGGTTACCGGAACCCCCCCGGGAGAAGTAATGGACCATATGGGCCTTAGTGGAGAGAGAGAGGGGCAGCCAAAGGTGGGCCGCGCGCCTCCTCCCCCCTGGTCTGAATTGGACTAGGAGAGGGGGGCGGCGCCCCCCTTTCCCTCTCCCTCCCCACTTCTTTCCCCCTCCTAGTAGGAGTCCTACTCCTACTAGGAGGAGGACTCCTCCTTGGCGCGCCATAGAGGGCCAGCCGGCCTCCTCCCCTTGATCCTTTATATACGGGGGCAGGGGGCACCCCTTGACACACAAGTTGATCCACGTGATCATATTCTTAGCCGTGTGCGGTGCCCCCTTCCACCATAGTCCTCGATAATATTGTAGCGGTGCTTAGGCGAAGCCCTGCGACGGTAGTACATCAAGATCGTCACCACGCCGTTGTGCTGACGGAACTCTTCCCCGACACTTTGCTGGATCGGAGTCCGGGGATCATCATCGAGCTGAACGTGTGCTATAACTAGGAGGTGCCGTAGTTTCGGTGCTTGATCGGTCGGGCCGTGAAGACGTACGACTACATCAACCAAGTTAACGCTTCTGTTGTCGATCTACAAGGGTACGTAGATCACACTCTCCCCCTCTCGTTGCTATGCATCACCATGATCTTGCGTGTGCGTAGGAATTTTTTTGAAATTACTACGAAACCCAACAGTGGTATCCGAGCCTAGGTTATATATGTTGATGTTATATGCACGAGTAGAACACAAGTGAGTTGTGGGCGAAATAAGTCATACTGCTTACCAGCATGTCATACTTTGGTTCGGCGGTATTGTTGGACGAAGCGGCCCGGACCGACATTACGCGTACGCTTACGCGAGACCGGTTCTCCCGATGTGCTTTGCACATAGGTGGCTTGCGGGTGACAGTTTCTCCAACTTTAGTTGAACCGAGTGTGGCTACGCTCGGTCCTTGTGAAGGTTAAAACAACACCAACTTGACAAACTATCGTTGTGGTTTTGATGCGTAGGTAAGATTGGTTCTTGCTTAAGCCCGTAGCAGCCACGTAAAACTTGCAACAACAAAGTAGAGGACGTCTAACTTGTTTTTGCAGGGCATGTTGTGATGTGATATGGTCAAGACATGATGCTGAATTTTATTGTATGAGATGATCATGTTTTGTAACCGAGCTGAACGATGGTGATCACGACGGTGCTTCGGAGATGGAGATCACAAGCACAAGATGATGATGGCCATATCATATCAGTTATATTGATTGCATGTGATGTTTATCTTTTATGCATCTTATCTTGCTTTGATTGACGGTAGCATTATAAGATGATCTCTCACTAATTATCAAGAAGTGTTCTCCCTTAGTATGCACCATTGCGAAAGTTCTTCGTGCTGAGACACCACGTGATGATCGGGTGTGATAGGATCTACGTTCAAATACAACGGGTGCAAAACAGTTGCACACGCGGAATACTCAGGTTATACTTGACGAGCCAAGCATATACAGATATGGCCTTGGAACACGGAGACCGAAAGGTCGAGCGTGAATCATATGGTAGATATGATCAACATAGTGATGTTCACCAATGAAACTACTCCATCTCACGTGATGATCGGACATGGTTTAGTTGATTTGGATCACGTAATCACTTAGAGGATTAGAGGGATGTCTATCTAAGTGGGAGTTCTTTAAGTAAATTAATTGAAACTAAATTTATCATGAAACTTAGTACCTGATAGTATCTTGCTTGTTTATGCTTGTTTGTAGATAGATGGCTTGTGCTGTTGTTCCGTTGAATTTTAATGCGTTCCTTGAGAAAGCAAAGTTGAAAGATGATGGTAGAAATTACACGGACTGGGTCCGTAACTTGAGGATTATCCTCATTGCTGCACAGAAGAATTACATCCTGGAAGCACCGCTAGGTGCCAGGCCTGCTGCTGGAGCAACACCAGATGTTATGAACGTCTGGCAGAGCAAAGCTGATGACTACTCAATAGTTCATTGTGCCATGCTTTACGGCTTAGAATCGGGACTTCAACGACATTTTGAACGTCATGGAGCATATGAGATGTTCCAGGAGTTGAAGTTAATATTTCAAGCAAATGCCCGGATTGAGAGATATGAAGTCTCCAATAAGTTCTATAGCTGCAAGATGGAGGAGAACAGTTCTGTCAGTGAGCATATACTCAAAATGTCTGGGTATAATAATCACTTGATTCAATTGGGAGTTAATCTTCCAGATCATTGCGTCATTGACAGAATTCTCCAATCACTGCCACCAAGCTACAAGAGCTTCGTGATGAACTATAATATGCAAGGGATGAATAAGACTATTCCCGAGCTCTTCGCAATGCTGAAAGCTGCGGAGGTAGAAATCAAGAAGGAGCATCAAGTGTTGATGGTCAACAAGACTACTAGTTTCAAGAAAAAGGGCAAAGGGAAGAAGAAGGGGAACTTCAAAAAGAACGGCAAGCTAGTTGCTACTCAAGAGAAGAAAACCCAAATCTGGACCTAAGCCTGAAACTGAAATTGAGTGCTTCTACTACAAGCAGACTGGTCACTGGAAGCGGAACTGCCCCAAGTATTTGGCGGATAAGAAGGATGGCGAGGTGAACAAAGGTATATGTGATATACATGTTATTGATGTGTACCTTACTAATGCTCGCAGTAGCACCTGGGTATTTGATACTGGTTCTGTTGCTAATATTTGCACCTCGAAACAGGGACTACGGATTAAGCGAAGATTGGCTAAGGACGAGGTGACGATGCGCGTGGGAAACGGTTCCAAAGTCGATGTGATCGCAGTCGGCACGCTACCTCTACATCTACCTTCGGGGTTAATATTAGACCTAAATAATTGTTATTTGGTGCCAGCGTTAAGCATGAACATTATATCTGTATCTTGCTTGATGCGAGACGGTTATTCATTTAAATCTGAGAATAATGGTTGTTCTATTTATATGAGTAATATCTTTTATGGTCATGCACCCTTAAAGAGTGGTCTATTTTTGTTGAATCTAGATAGTAGTGACACACATATTCATAGTGTTGAAGCCAAAAGATGCAGAGTTGATAATGATAGTGCAACTTATTTGTGGCACTGCCGTTTAGGTCATATCGGTGTAAAGCGCATGAAGAAACTCCATACTGATGGACTTTTGGAACCACTTTATTATGAATCACTTGGTACTTGCGAACCTTGCCTCATGGGCAAGATGACTAAAACACCATTCTCCGGTACTATGGAGAGAGCAATAGATTTGTTGGAAATCATACATACAGATGTATGTGGTCCGATGAATATTGAGGCTCGTGGCGGATATCGTTATTTTCTCACCTTCACATATGACTTAAGCAGATATGGGTATATCTACTTAATGGAACATAAGTCTGAAATGTTTGAAAAGTTCAAAGAATTTCAGAGTGAAGTTGAAAATCATCGTAAAAAGAAAATAAAGTATCTACAATCTGATCATGGAGGAGAATATTTGAGTTACGAGTTTGGTGTACATTTGAAAAATTGTGGAATAGTTTCGCAACTCACGCCACCCGGAACACCACAGCGTAATGGTGTGTCCGAACGTCGTAATCGTACTTTACTAGATATGGTGCGATCTATGATGTCTCTTACTGATTTACCGCTATCGTTTTGGGGATATGCTCTAGAGACGGCCGCATTCACGTTAAATAGGGCACCATCAAAATCCGTTGAGATGACGCCTTATGAACTGTGGTTTGGCAAGAAACCAAAGTTGTCGTTTCTGAAAGTTTGGGGCTGCGATGCTTATGTGAAAAAGCTTCAACCTGATAAGCTCGAACCCAAATCAGAGAAATGTGTCTTCATAGGATATCCAAAGGAAACTATTGGATACACCTTCTATCACACATGCGAAGGCAAGACTTTTGTTGCTAAATTCGGAAACTTTCTGGAGAAGGAGTTTCTATCGAAAGAAGTGAGTGGGAGGAAAGTAGAACTTGACGAGGTAACTGTACCTGCTCCCTTATTGGAAAGTAGTGCATCACAGAAAACTGTTTCAGTGACACCTACACCAGTTAGTGAGGAAGCTAATGATAATGATCATGAAACTTCAGAACAAGATACTACTGAACCTCGTAGATCAACCAGAGTGAGATCCGCGCCAGAGTGGTACGGTAATCCTGTTCTGGAAGTCATGCTACTAGATCATGATGAACCTACGAACTATGAAGAAGCGATGGTGAGCCCAGATTCCGCAAAATGGCTTGAAGCCATGAAATCTGAGATGGGATCCATGTATGAGAACAAAGTATGGACTTTGGTTGACTTGCCCGATGATCGGCAAGCAATTGAGAATAAATGGATCTTCAAGAAGAAGACTGACGCTGACGGTAATATTACTGTCTACAAAGCTCGACTTGTCGCAAAAGGTTTTCGACAAGTTCAAGGGATTGACTACGATGAGACCTTCTCACCCGTAGCAATGCTTAAGTCTGTCCGAATCATGTTAGCAATTGCCGCATTTTATGATTATGAAATTTGGCAGATGGATGTCAAAACTGCATTCCTGAATGGATTTCTGGAATAAGAGTTGTATATGATGCAACCAGAAGGTTTTGTCGATCCAAAGGGAGCTAACAAAGTGTGCAAGCTCCAGCGATCCATTTATGGACTGGTGCAAGCCTCTCGGAGTTGGAATAAACGTTTTGATAGTGTGATCAAAGCATTTGGTTTTATACAGACTTTTGGAGAAGCCTGTATTTACAAGAAGTGAGTGGGAGCTCTGTAGCATTTCTGATATTATATGTGGATGACATATTACTAATTGGAAATGATATAGAATTTCTGGATAGCATAAAGGGATACTTGAATAAGAGTTTTTCAATGAAAGACCTCGGTGAAGCTGCTTACATATTAGGCATTAAGATCTATAGAGATAGATCAAGACGCTTAATTGGACTTTCACAGAGCACATACCTTGACAAAGTTTTGAAGAAGTTCAAAATGGATCAAGTAAAGAAAGGGTTCTTGCCTGTGTTACAAGGTGTGAAGTTGAGTAAGACTCAATGCCCGACCACTGCAGAAGATAGAGAGAAAATGAAAGATGTTCCCTATGCTTCAGCCATAGGCTCTATCATGTATGCAATGCTGTGTACCAGACCTGATGTGTGCCTTGCTATAAGTCTAGAAGGGAGGTACCAAAGTGATCCAGGAGTGGATCACTGGACAACGGTCAAGAACATCCTGAAATACCTGAAAAGGACTAAGGATATGTTTCTCATATATGGAGGTGACAAAGAGCTCATCGTAAAAGGTTACATTGATGCAAGCTTTGACACTAATCCGGACGATTCTAAATCGCAAACCGGATACGTGTTTACATTAAACGGTGGAGCTGACAGTTGGTGCAATTCTAAACAAAGCGTTGTAGCGGGATCTACATGTGAAGCGGAGTACATAGCTGCTTCGGAAGCAGCAAATGAAGGAGTCTAGATGAAGTAGTTCATATCCGATCTAGGTGTCATACCTAGTGCATCGGGTCCAATGAAAATCTTTTGTGACAATACTGGTGCAATTGCCTTGGCAAAGGAATCCAGATTTCACAAGAGAACCAAGCACATCAAGAGATGCTTCAATTCCATCCGGGATCTAGTCCAGGTGGGAGACATAGAGATTTGCAATATACATACGGATCTGAATGTTGCAGACCCGTTGACTAAGCCTCTTCCACGAGCAAAACATGATCAGCACCAAGGCTCCATAGGTGTTAGAATCATTACTGTGTAATCTAGATTATTGACTCTAGTGCGAGTGGGAGACTGAAGGAAATATTCCCTAGAGGCAATAATAAAGTTATTATTTATTTCCTTATATCATGATAAATGTTTATTATTCATGCTAGAATTGTATTAAACCGGAAACATAATACATGTGTGAATACATAGACAAACAGAGTGTCACTAGTATGCCTCTACTTGACTAGCTCGTTAATCAAAGATGGTTATGTTTCCTAACCATGAACAAGGAGTTGTTATTTGATTAATGGGATCACATCATTAGGTGAATGATCTGATTGACATGACCCATTCCATTAGCTTAGCACCCGGTCGTTTAGTATGTTGCTATTGCTTTCTTCATGACTTATACATGTTCCTATGACTATGAGATTATGCAACTCCCGTTTGCCGGAGGAACACTTTGTGTGCTACCAAACGTCACAACGTAAATGGGTGATTATAAAGGTGCTCTACAGGTGTCTCCAAAGGTACATGTTGGGTTGGCGTATTTCGAGATTAGGATTTGTCACTCCGATTGTCGGAGAGGTATCTCTGGGCCCTCTCGGTAATGCACATCACATAAGCCTTGCAAGCATGGCAACTAATGAGTTAGTTGCGAGATGATGTATTACAGAACGAGTAAAGAGACTTGCCGGTAACGAGATTGAACTAGGTATTGAGATACCGACGATCGAATCTTGGGCAAGTAACATACCAATGACAAAGGGAACAACGTATGTTGTTATGCGGTCTGACCGATAAAGATCTTCGTAGAATATGTAGGAGCCAATATGAGCATCCAGGTTCCGCTATTGGTTATTGACCGGAGACGTGTCTCGGACATGTCTACATTGTTCTCGAACCCGTAGGGTCCGCACGCTTAAGGTTTCGATGACAGTTATATTATGAGTTTATGAGTTTTGATGTACCAAAGTTAGTTCGGAGTCCCGGATGTGATCACGGACATGACGAAGAGTCTCGAAATGGTCGAGACATAAAGATTGATATATTGGACGGCTATATTCGGACACCAGAAGTGTTCCGGGTGATTTCGGAGAAAACCGGAGAGCCGGAGGGTTACCGAAACCCCCCCGGGAGAAGTAATGGACCATATGGGCCTTAGTGGAGAGAGAGAGATGCAGCCAAAGGTGGGCCGCGCGCCTCCTCCCCCTGGTCTGAATTGGACTAGGAGAGGGGGGCGGCGCCCCCCTTTCCCTCTCCCTCCCCACTTCTTTCCCCCTCCTAGTAGGAGTCCTACTCCTACTAGGAGGAGGACTCCTCCTTGGCGCGCCATAGAGGGCCAGTCGGCCTCCTCCCCTTGATCCTTTATATACGGGGGCAGGGGGCACCCCTTGACACACAAGTTGATCCACGTGATCATATTCTTAGCCGTGTGCGGTGCCCCCTTCCACCATAGTCCTCGATAATATTGTAGCGGTGCTTATGCGAAGCCCTGCGACGGTAGTACATCAAGATCGTCACCACGCCGTTGTGCTGACGGAACTCTTCCCCGACACTTTGCTGGATCAGAGTCCGGGGATCGTCATCGAGCTGAACGTGTGCTAGAACTCGGAGGTGCCGTAGTTTCGGTGCTTGATCGGTCGGGCCGTGAAGACGTACGACTACATCAACCAAGTTAACGGTTCCGTTGTCGATCTACAAGGGTACGTAGATCACACTCTCCCCCTCTCGTTGCTATGCATCACCATGATCTTGCATGTGCGTAGGAATTTTTTTGAAATTACTACGAAACCCAACACCACATCCGCCATGACCGCAAGTGCGAACACTCTATGGGAGAGCTTGTCTTCGGGGATGAAGCTTGAGGTCGCCGCCCTCGCTCAATTCGCCTCTCGCGACGCAATAGCGGCGTAGCCGGACGCGGACGCGACCGCACAAGCGGTGGGTACACTGGTGGCCGACGACGGGAGCACCGTCAGCCACGCGTCCTACTTGCCGCCATCCAACGTTCGGCAATGCTGAGGTCGGCGACTCCTACGAGGATGAGTAGGGCATGGGAGGCGGCAGGGCATCGTGTGCCAACTAGCCGGTCTGTATCCCATGTTCTACTCTTCCTCGCCAGAGACCGCATCTTCACTTCACGGGTCTTGAACCCCGCCCCCGTACATAGAGATCACAGATGGAGGACGTCGGTCGCCGCCGTAGAATAGGTTTAGGGTCGGGTTTCTTTTATTTTTATGTCCTATAAAAGTTCGAAATGTAATGAAAATCTGCCGTGTTTGCATTAATCTCGGCCGGTGTATATGAACTTTCACAATAATATACATATTGTCGGAGTACTAGCAAGATGCCCATGCGTTGCACGGAAGATCAAGATCTTGTGGGAGAAAAGGATGAACGAGGGAAAGCCTTATCTGCAAATGTGGAGAGGAGTGTGGGTAAATTGTCATAGTTTCTTTCCTATTCGTTAGATATAGATCGGACGGCCTATATTGCAGGATGACAGGCACACCATCATCACCAACTCTGCTTTTTATTGAACCGAGACAAATCTAACATGCGAAGTAAAATAAACACATAGGGTCTATACATACACAAATTATCTTAGGCACTCCAATAGTACGTCCACTACACATTCACACATTTCACATCTTTCTACATCTACAGGAACCTACGAAAGGGTTAACGTAAATTGCCTCTCTCTCTCCTCCCCTGATTTTCATGGTGGTGGGCCCCTCCCTCCCCCAATCTACAATCAACAGCTCACACGTTTCACATTACGTTAGTTACGTAACTGGGA
This sequence comes from Triticum urartu, assembly GCF_003073215.2. Classification (NCBI taxonomy): domain Eukaryota; kingdom Viridiplantae; phylum Streptophyta; class Magnoliopsida; order Poales; family Poaceae; genus Triticum; species Triticum urartu. Next base: position 132,522,365 of record NC_053023.1, on the reverse strand, counting down.
TTACATAGGTGTACCATCACTCGTCCTAAAAAACCCAACTAAGCCAACCTCCCAGCATACCCCACGGGAAAAGACCCAGCCACGCCATCTTAGTCGGGATTACCGGATTACTAGTAGTAGTATCGATGGATCGCGTGAAGCAACAAAATTATTTTTTGAGGGGGCGAAGCACCTAGTTTAAAAGGAAAAAAGGCGATACACTCACAGCACTCCTGTCGCGGTCGCATTGCACCCCTGTCGGTGTCAAAACCGGCGGATCTTGGGTAGGGGGTCCCGAACTATGCGTCTAAGGCGGATGGTAACAGGAGGCAGGGAACACGATGTTTTACCCAGGTTCGGGCCCTCTTGATGGAGGTAAAACCCTACGTCCTGCTTGATTAATATTGATGATATGGGTAGTACAAGAGTAGATCTACCACGAGATCAGAGAGGCTAAACCCTAGAAGCTAGCCTATGGTATGATTGTATGTTGTCCTACAGACTAAAACCCTCTGGTTTATATAGACACCGGAGAGGGCTAGGGTTACACAAGGTCGGTTACAAAGGAGGAGATATACATATCCATATTACCTAGCTTGCGTTCCACGCCAAGTAGAGTCCCATCCGGACACGAGATGAAGTCTTCAATCTTGTATCTTCATAGTCTAATATTCCGGCCAAAGGATATAGTCCGGCTGTCCGGAGACCCCCCAATCCAGGACTCCCTCAGTAGCCCCTGAACCAGGCTTCAATGACGATGAGTCCCGCGCGCAGTATTGTCTTCGGCATTGCAAGGAGGGTTCCTCCTCCGAATACACCACGGAAGAATTTGAATACAAGGATAGTGTCCAACCCTGCAAAATAAGTTCCACATACCACCGTAGAGAGAACAATATTTCCACAAATCTAATTTGCTCACTTGTTTTGGCAACACGACCTTATGCCATGGCCCGGTGATTATTCGAACCGTTTCCTTTAACTAGCCCCGCACATAATGCGAGGCAGTTTTTTGACACATCTTGTCAAAGCAGAGATCGTGTTCCCCTAATTACGGGATTCTCATCAATACAGTCGTGGGTAACCCAACTGTGTCTAGGACTTCTAGATTATAGGCAAGTCCCAAACGGCTACGGAGAGGACGCTTGATATTCACCCTCTTTATAAAGGGACAAGGCTTTTACTTTTTTCCCTCCCGTGGTCAATCGAATGCTTCCCCCGCCTCGAGTTCTAACACCCAAAGCCCAGGTCAGGTGCTCCGGACCTTCGATCATGTCTGGATCTAGCCTTCAAGGCCGGTGGATGCTCTCCTCCGTTACGGAAGAAGACATCAAGAAGTTGAGGGAGGCCAGATACCTGACCGCCGAGGTTTCGCATCGGCTGCCTGCCCGAGGGCAGGTCGTCCTACTCCTGAACCCAACGAAGACGTCGTGTTCATCTCCCACTTCCTCCGAGGTCTAGGCCTCACTCTAGATCCCTTCGTTAGGGTGTTGATGTTTTATTACGGGCTAGATTTCCACGATCTAGCCCCGGACTCCTTTCTCCATATCTCGGCATTTATTGTCGTATGTGAGGCCTTCCTCCGCATTACCCCTCACTTTGGCCTGTGGCTCAAGACCTTTGATGTGAAGCCGAAGATGGTCGAGGGGCAGCATGTAGCGTGCGAAGGCGCATTAATAAGCAAGATCGCTGGTGCACCATGGCCAAAGGGTTCCATTCCAGAGGTGTCCGGATTATGGCAACGGGAGTGGTTTTACATCACAGCTCCTAGAAGTGCCAAGTGGGCGGCTGCCCCTGCTTTTTGCTCAGGCCCTCCACCACAACTGATGTCATGGATTAGCAGATGGCTGAGCTGGGGTCCAGCCAAGGACGTGCCTGTACTGCAGAGCCGCATTCAAGATCTCTTCGAAGGAGATTTTAGTTTGATGATGGTAATGCAAGTCATGCTGGTTCGACGAATCCAGCCATGCAAACGCCGGCCCCTCCGCATGTGGGAGTTCAACCCAGAAGGACCGCGCGCTATTCAGAATTTCCTTGGCCTGACGCACGAGGAGATGTATAAATCATTCTTCGGACCCCAGATAGAGTGTCCGGACACTACCGAGGACATGGGCCTGAGTAGCAACCGCACCACCGACCAAGTAAGTTATCCTCTAGCCGAACACACCGTCTTTCATTCATCATGACGTCATTCTGAGAAATCGCTCTTTGACCAGGACTGGATAACAAAGGCGAAGATGATCCGGTGTTCGGCCCCCCTTCCAGAAGGCTTGGAGAATCCGGTGCTGGAATAGATGCTCAATCTAGCACCTTGCCCGGAGCCCTCACAGGAAGATAAAGGGGGGAATAAAGGGGGCAAAAGCGGGCCTCCACCGCTACCCATTCCGACCGAGGGAACGGGCGCCTCCGCGAGGGAGGATAAAGGGGAGGAATCTGGTATTCTCTCACCCCGGGGAAGGAAGAGGACTACCCCTGAAGATCCGGAAACCACGGTTCCCAAACGGGAGAAGAAGTCTCCACCAGAGGGTCCTGCCTTGGAGGGTGCTCTTGCTGCACAAAGTCCGCGCGAGGATCTGCCCTCTAACGAGCTGTAAGTAATCAAAAAGTACTTTAATAGTGAAGATATACTACTTCACTTCTGAGGAAAATAACCGAAGCATTTATCTTGCAGTTCAGATCTTAGCCCTTCTCAGAAGAGCTCGTCTTCGGGGGATCTTCTTCCGGAGAAGATGGAGAGCGAAACGCCTCCCCCGGACTCCCCCGCTCAAGAAGCGGGCGGCCTTGAAGTGTCGTCACGGAGGGCCTCTCCGGATCCGGTGAGGCCAGAAGATAATCCTATAGTCACCCCAAGTCCTCAGCGTCCGGCTCTTGAAGAGAGCAAACAAAAAAGTTTGGCACCGTCTGGTATGTGGTCGGACGTACTGAGGGAGTTGTTGGAGCGAGCGGCCATCACAGAAGAACACCGTACGTTAATGGGTACGGTGATGGAAAGAATTTCGTCCGCCGAAAGCAGATTGCATGAAGCCTTTACGAGTCTACTGACAGACTTTGAGGTACGTGATACTTTTTGATAGTACCGCACATTTTTAGGTGTGCCCTGTATAGATAGTAGCCCCTGAGACTCTGGTTGTCATCGAGAACGGCGGCGAACATAGGATCGTAGTCCCAGGTAGTAACCAAACCGCCTTTATGTGCAAGTGGTGGAAGCTCCGGTGGCTAGCCGGACTAATGAGTTTGCCGAACTAAAGCGGCAACTGGATGCGGCAGATGCCGACATCAAGCTTGTTAACAAGCGGCTTGACGATGCACAGGGTAAGTAATGCTTTCTGGTGAATGTCACATAGTAAGAGCAGCATGATGCCAGTATCTTTAATATGTTGTGACTGCAGATGGAGCTGCCACCGTGGAGACCCTTCGGGCGGAACTTTCCCGAGCCAAAGGACAAGCAAGGAGTAGTAATGCGGCCGCTTTGAAGGCGGCCGAAGAGTTGAGAGCCGAGAAGGCCGCGCATTGCGAGAGCAAAGAGAAAATGGCCAAGATGGCTGTAAAGTTAAAAGACACTTCTGACCGTTGCCAGTTCCTTGAAGAAGAAAACCGAGTGAAGGCGACGGACCTTGAAAAGGCCATGATGACGACCAAGGACACCCGCTCTACTATGAGAGCAAAGAAGGAGGAGCTGCGTGAAGCCGGGGATATTGCGGCTGGGAAGCCCTTCATGCTGCGGAGGAAGTTCGGAGATCCATGGCATGCCCCTCTGGATCAGCTGTGGAGTTCGGCAGATGCATACATGGACTTGGCGGCGAGCGCTGTCGATGCGGCCAAATACTTCCAAGATCTAACAGATCGTGAAGTGGACAAGCTGTTCTGGTCGCAATTTAACGTTCCAGAGCGTCCGCTTCCATTGACTGATCAGCTAGCCGAATGGGCCTAACTCGATAGGTTGTCCGGACTCGCCATGAGGTCTGTCGTGGATCAACCATGGCCGGAAAAGCCGAAGCTGAACAGCTATTTCAGCTTAGTGCAGTAGTTCCTTGGTGTGGTGCCGCGCATCAATGCGATTAAGAGGTCGGCGTGCATAGAAGGCTCGCGGATGGCCCTTGCCCGTGTTAAAGCATACTGGGCGGAGATGGATGCTACCACTGTTGTGGCGCAGGGTTCGGCCATAGGCCGAATGGCTGCCGAGCACTATTTCGAAGAGGTTCTCGAGGGTGCTCGTTTGATAGAGGCCCAGTGCTTGAAGAATATTATGTTTGACTGACATGTATTCCCATTGTAAACACAATGTTTTTATGAAATTTATTAATGTTGTGTTTATACTTTTGCCTGAAAGTAATATGATACCTCCTGTGTGGCCGTTTATGTATACATGTGTATAACCTGAAAGATTGTAGTCGCCGGCTTCAGCCCCCATGCATATAATGCAGAGGTGTTCGTAGAAGACGCGTGTTCACACTTAACCCAACGTCTTGGCCCTATTAAGGAGGTGATAGCGCAGCAAACGAGGCAACCGGGCTATAATGCTTTAACACTTTCACTTAGCCATAGGAGTTTGACTGTGGGGCTACTATATAGCCCCTGGTGGCTCCGCACTCTCCTGAATTCGGGGAACGTACATGCCTGGCCGGGAAACGGCCCTTCGTTAAGGTGGAGGAATTCTAACATTCCGATAGGTCATCGAGTGGTTGACTAGTCTCACGCTATATCATGACAGTCAGTTTTCGGCTTTCTCTACTGAGGTGCTCGTTCGGATGACCTGGGGCACAATCGCAGTAGTTCTCCTAGTGCTACCTTAGCCGATAGAGCGGAATGTAAGGTACCAAAACATAGGAGCCGGGCAGACCCAACATTTGACCAAAGACATGATTCGGAGCTGATGCACATAAGGCCAAACTCGCGACGCCGAACACTCCCTAAGGTATTCGGTCTTTATGGTATAAACTGGGCCTAAACAGTGCCCTTTGTAAGAAGCCCCTGGTGTCCAGGTACGTGCATTATTCTGACGTGGCCACATGCCAAGATGCCAGCATCCTTCTCAATGTACTGTGAATCCAAGGGATGTGTATCAACAAGAGACTGTAAAAAAGGTTGACGCAGGGTCTTAATCTAAAAAGAATCCTTGGGACGGGTCCCTGCTGCACGTCTGCGCCTATGTCTCCGTTGTGCCGTATCCTGGACGGGTGTAGCAAGGTGGTCATCTGTAAAAGAGAGAAACTTAGGTGAAAAGTTGTCATGCAAAAAGGTAGGTTTTAAAGAAACCATGTAAATTTCAAGATGAGTAAAAATTGCCACTTGTCTGCGCGCGTTGAGCCCCTTGTGTTTGTGATAGGGGTGTGGCCATCAAACCTGCACGAATTTCATATAGTTGCGCCGGACTCGTCTAACCGTGTCCGTGGTCTTGACGACCTATCGAATACTTTAGCTGCCACGTGGACCGGGCATCTTAAGCGTGAGGGAAGCGTAATGCGGTATTGCATTAAAGCGAGCGAAAGCTTTGCGTCCAAGTAGTGCTTGATAGCCACTTTGGGACGGAGCAATGTGGATGGTTAAATTTTCGCTACGGAAGTTATCGGGAAGCCGAATATAACTTCTGGTAATAGGGAGCCCGTGCAATGTGCCCCTGGGCCTGGCGTTACTCCTTTAACGGTAGTATTGCTGAGGCAAATTTTCGTTGGGTCTATCCCCATTTTGCGGATTGTGTCCTGATATATCAGGTTTAGACTGCTGCCCCCATCCATCAGGACTCGTGTGAACTGGTATCCGTGAATTATTGGGTCTAATACCAAGGCAGCCCATCCTTCATGCCGGTACTTGCTGAGTAATCCCGATGGTCAAAAGTGATCGGTTGAGACGACCAGTGGCAGGACTCCGTGGTGATAGGCCCTTGGGCATATTTATCTGGGAGTGCTGCTTTGTTTCTCCCCTTGATCACGTGTAACACATTTACTGTCTTGACTTCTGGTGGAAATTTCTTTTGTTCCCCAGTGTCTTGCTTGAGAGGCTCATCCTCGTCTTTGCTTGGTGTATCCTCCCCCTTGTGTACGGAGTTGAGCTTGCTGGACTACTTGAACACCCAACATTCTCTATGGGTATGATTAGCGGGTTTACCAGGGGTGCTATGGATCTGACATATTTGGTTCATAATTTTGTTGAGGCTGGATAGTTCATCTCTGGCGCCTTTAGAGGGCGGCTTTTGCTAACCTGGTCGAGAGCTTCTGAATCCGGCGTTTACCACCGTGCTCTTCAGGCTGTCTTCTTTATTCCAGCGCTTATTATTTTTGTTGCGTCGTGATTTCCCGTTTTCATCTCTAACTTCGGATGTACTTGGGTTGCTGGTGCTGCATCTGGCTAGCCAGCTGTCCTCACCCGCGCAAAAGCGGGTCATGAGGCTTGTTAATGCTTCCATTGTTTTCGGCTTTTCTTGGCCGAGGTGTTTGGCAAGCCATTTGTTGCGGACGCTATGGTTAAAAGTTTCCAAGGCTTCGGCGTCCGGACAGTCAACTATTTGGTTCTTTTTAGTAAGAAACATGTTCCAAAGCTTTCGGGCTGACTCTCCGAGCTGTTGAGTTATATGACTCAAATTGTCCGCATCCGGAGGTCGGACATAAGTCCCTTGAAAATTTGCCCGAAAAGCGTCTTCGAGCTCTACCCAGCTTCCAATGGAGTTTTCGGGGAGGCTTTTAAGCCAGTGACGAGCTGGCCCTTTGAGGCTGAGGGGTAAGTACTTGATGGCATGGAGATCATCTCCTCGAGCCATATGGATATGGAGGATATAGTACTCAATCCAGACCCCAGGGTCTGTTGTTCCGTCGTATGCCTCTAAGTTTACGGGTTTGAATCCCTCTGGAAATTCATGGTCCAGCACCTCATCGGTGAAACATAGGGGGTGTGCGACACCCCTGTATCTGGGTGTACCGCGTTGTTCGGATGTTTGTTGTGTTGCATCGTATGCTAGAGCGCGCTTGCGTGGTCCATAGATGGATTTGGTTGCACTGTCCTTTTGATGTGAGCCATCGCGTGGATCGCGTATTGGCTTATGTGTGGCGTTGTTTGCCGCTCTATGTTGGCTGTGAGGATGTCTCTCCGGCCAGGTGGCCGTTTTGATTTTTGGTTGCGGGGGATCTAATGCCTCCATATCGAATTCAGTTAGGAACTTCTGCTTCGGGTAACTCTTGGTGGGGCGATTACCGCCGTACTTCGCTACTGCGTTGAGTACTTTGCTCCATCTGATTCCGAGTGTGTCTTGTGCAGACTTGAGTCTTTGCTTCTGCTTTTTTAGACTCCTCGCGGTGGCAACAAGCCTTTGACGGGCATTCTGTTGCTCCGGGTGTCTGTCCGGTGTGAGGTCGTTCAGACTATTATCTTTGATAGAGTCAGGTTGTTCGGTTTGATTCTCTCTGTTGCCGTGGTCCGGCGATGGTTCACCCTGCTCTAATGCTGGGTCTATATGATCGTTGTTTCTGTCGAGGCGGGATGTGGAGCGGTGCTTACGCTGCCGCTTTGACTGCTTCTCGAGGGGACAACCCTTTGTTGCGTCCTTCCGTTCCTCGTCGTCGTTTTCTTTTGGTGTGTTCACCATGTATACATCATGTGATGAAGTGGGCGTCCAGTGCCCTGTGGACAGTGGTTCCTGTTCGTCTCCTGCATCGTCGCCCATACCGTTGATGTCTTCGGATTCGAGGTCGAGCATGTCGGTTAAGTCATCGACAGTGGATACTAAGTGGGTGGTGGGTGGGTGGCGAATTTCTTTGTCATCTGCATCCCAATCCTGCCGGACATAGTTCGGCTAGGATCCTCCTGACAAGGAGAGGGACCTTAATGTGTTCAGTATGTCGCCAAGGGGCCAGTGCTGAAAAATATCCGCGGAGGTAAACACCATGATCGATGCCCAATCGGATTCAATAGGATCGGGCGCAGGCGGTTCGGAGTCCGTGGCCGGAGAAAGATCCGGCAGTTTAACAATACGGCTCTCGTGCAAGGTAAGGTCGATGTTCGGCTCGATCGCCGCTGAGGGTAAGGCCTCTGTGGCGGGGTCCATCCACCCGTCCATGGACGGCGCAACTGGCTCCGAATTGAGGGTCGGAGCGGCTGCCGGTGCGATCTCCTGAACACTGTCTGATGGTAGAGCTAAATCGTACTCATCGTGACCGCGTGACGCACAAGGTAGAGGCTCGAATCCATCGAAGATCAAGTCTCTGCGGACATCGGCTATGTAGTTTAAGCTTCCAAACCTGACCTGGTGGCCAGGGGCGTAGCTTTCAATCTGCTCTAGATGGCCAAGCGAATTGGCCCGCAGTGCAAAGCCGCCGAACACAAAGATCTGTCTGGGGAGGAAAGTCTCACCCTGGACTGCATTGCTATCGATGATAGTAGGAGCCATAGAGCCTAATGGCGACGACACAGAGGAACTCTCAATGAAAGCACCAATGTCGGTGTCAAAATCGGCGGATCTCGGGTAGGGGGTCCCGAACTATGCGTCTAAGGCAGATGGTAATAGGAGGCAGGGAACACGATGTTTTACCCAGGTTCGGGCCCTCTTGATGGAGGTAAAACCCTACGTCCTGCTTGATTAATATTGATGATATGGGTAGTACAAGAGTAGATCTACCACGAGATCAGACAGGCTAAACCCTAGAAACTAGCCTATGGTATGATGGTATGTTGTCCTATGGACTAAAACCCTCTGGTTTATATAGACACCGGAGAGGGCTAGGGTTACACAAGGTCAGTTACAAAGGAGGAGATATACATATCTGTATTGCCTAGATTGCTTTCCACGCCAAGTAGAGTCCCATCCGGACACGAGACGAAGTCTTCAATCTTGTATCTTCATAGTCTAACAGTCCGGCCAAAGGATATAGTCCGGTTGTCCGGAGACCCCCCAATCCAGGACTCCCTCAACCCCACACACGTTCGGTCCTACACACGGCTCACGCAAACGGAACGCGCTTCGGCTTGCCTCTTTACTGACACGTGGGACTGCACTTGGAGAAACCGACCATGCGCCAAACTCCCCCCGCCCACCGCGCGAAAATCCTCCCCCCACACCCAAAAATTCCCCCCAAATCTGATTCAACCGCCCTTCGGCCAACTAGCCAATAATATTCCCCAAACCCCCTCCCCCATGTCCCCCTCCACTCCATTCGCTCCGCCAAAGCCGCCCTCCCCGCCGCGCCGATACGTCGGCGCCGCGGTTCGGCGATCCTGTCGCTCCCATAGTACGCTCTCGTGGATTGTCGTCCTCTAGCTGCGCCGCCACCTCTGGCTATGTTCTTGTGGAGGCACACGGCGGTCAGCGCCGCCACCGCTGGCGACGTTCGTGTGGAGATGCACGGCGGTCAGCTTCTCCCACGGTACGCGCATTCTAGACTGAGGCCCCGTTCATTTCAGTGTAGCGCTGAATGTTAGCTGATAGACGCTGTTAATCTCACTGTTTGCCGAAGTAGTTTACTGTCAATATGCTCTGCTTAAGAAGCTTCCTTGCCCTGTTTTGCACTCAATCTGCTTAGCTGAGATGGCATGCCAAGGCCGATTAGTTGCTAAAATATCCTGCCATATATTTATTGTGACATAGATTGCCATGGTCTAGTAGCCAATCTGTTAGGTGAAATAGCTCTACACCGTTTTATACTCGATCTTTGTTGCTGCGATGGCCTTCGATAGTTCGATGGCTGTGTGCTCGGATTCATTGACTACTGAAACAGCCTGCCATAATTTGGCAGTCAAATCTGTTTGTTGAATTAGCTTTACATATATTTCGTTACTTAGATCTGATCATCCAAATATCTTGCCATAGCTTTAGACATCGACCTAGGTATTTTTTTCTGGACTTCATAAAAAAGCATATATGTTTTTCCTGTAATATCTAGTAGAAGAACTAATTTGTATGTCTAACAGATGGATAGGACTTGGATAACTTCTGCTCGAAGACACTCCGCTGCATATGTCCAGGGGGTTGAAAACTTCATGAACTTTATCGGAGCTGAGTACGGTGGTCCGAAATCAGATGTGATGTGCCCGTGTAGCAATTGTATGAATTCAGTTACAAGACCCCAGTCAATTGTTCAAAATCATCTACACTTGTATGGGATGTCAGTCACATATACTAGGTGGGTTCATCATGGTGAAGCTGTGAACGTCAATGTTATTGACTACGTGGAAGCAGCAGATCACCATCTTGATCTGCCTGATGCTCAGGTGGAAGAGGAGGAGGAGGTGGTGGTGGCGGAGCTAGTGATTTTGACCAACATTGAAACAATGCTACGAAATGCTCGTGCATTCCATGAACTTTCACCTACAGAAGAAAAACGGTGGGCCCGCATGTTGGAACAATGCAATGTTGTTGTCACCCCAGGAAATAAGCTGTCAGTATTCTCAGCTATGGTCACCTTTCTTCACGTGAAGACATCTGAGCGGATGACCAACAAATCATTCGATGCAATGTTGGCTGCTTTCCGCAAATCTTTCCCAGATGCGTCTGACCTGTCACACACCTACAGTAAAATGAAGAATTTCCTTCGTGTAGTTGGAATTGGATATGATATGATCCATGTTTGTAAGAATAATTGTGTTCTGTTCCGGAAGGATTATGCCAACATAATTGTATGCCCGAAATGCAAATCATCAAAATGGAAAGATGGCGATGCTGTGAAGAGGATTCCTCATAATGTTCTGAGACATTTTCCAATTACACCAAGATTGCAGAGGTTGTTTCATGATGCTAAAACAAAAGATGATGTACTGTGGCATTCTAGGAACCAGGAGTACAGAGATCAGAATGTAATGAGCCATCCATCTCAAGGTAGTGAGTGGAAAAGCTTCAATGAGAAACACAAAGAGTTTGCTGCTGACTCAAGAAACATTAGACTTGGCTTAGCTTCAGATGGATTTAACCCATTTAGCCACCAGAGCGCCACATATAGCATGTGGCCAGTGCTTGTTATCCCTTACAACATGCCTCCAAATGTCTGCACCAAAGAATCAAACTACATGATGGCCTTGCTCATCCCAGGTCCAAAAATCCTGGAAAGGATTTTGATTTGTTCATGGAGCCTCTTGTGGAGGAACTTCAACAGCTATGGAAGGGTGTTCTCACTCGAGACCTATATAGCAGCCCACCAGCTGATTTCTTTCTGCGTGCTGTTATAATTTGGTGCATGCATGATTATCCGGCTTTCGGCACTATGTCAGGGTGACGACACATGGTTACAATGCATGTTTTCGCTGTGACAGGAATCCACTGTCATCAGCAATACTTAGCAAGTTATGCTACATTGGACACCACCATTTCCTTGCCAAGGACAAGCCGCATCCTTGAAAATATCGAAGACATGTGTTCAATGCAAAGCATGAAAACCGTGATGCGCCAAAGAGGCTCATCGCTGATGAGTTGCAAGTGGAATTAGAGAAGGTCAGGCATATTACACCAGGAAACCATCCTGGTAATGGTAGCGGGAAAAGGAAGTGTGGCAGGGTAGAAGAGAGATTATTGTTTACCCGCAGGTCCACTTTGTGGGACTTGGAGTATTGGAAAGATTTTGATCTGCGGCATAATCTTGATGTAATGCACATCGAGAAAAATATATGTGACAGCATTATCGGCACACTTATTAATATTGAAGGCAAGATGAAAGATACCTTAAAATCTAGGATTGATTTGACACACCTAGGTATCAGAAAGGATTTGCAGGTGCAAGATGAAGGTAAACCACGGGATATGGCACCAGCTGTGTACGTCTTGGACAAGGTAAAAAGAAAAGAATTCTGCGAGGTCCTGTCACGTGTGAGATTCCCACATGGATTTGCTTCCAACCCTGAAAGGAGAGTCAGTGCAGATGGAAACAAGGTACAAGGGTTGAAAACTCATGACTGCCATGTCCTACTTCAAAGGGCTTTACCTGTTATCCTTAGAGCATTGGGCCACCCTAACTTATACAGAGCAGTTGCAGAGTTGGGACAATTCTTCAGGGAACTCTGCAGTACGAATATCAGGATAGATGCTTTGGAGCGTCTTAGAGACAAGATACCAACTATCCTATGCGACCTTGAGAAGATATATCCTCCAGCCTTCTTTGATGTGATGGTGCATTTGGCTGTTCATCTACCTGATGAGGCACTACTTACAGTTCCAGTACAGTATGGCTAGATGTACCCTATTTAAAGGCGGCTCTGCACTTTCAAGGGCTATGTTAGGAACAGAGCTAGACCCGAGGGTTCCATTGCAGAGGCCTACATTGCTACAGAAGCGTTGACATTCTGCTCAAAATACATTGAAACAGCTGATCAGCTTAGCAAAGAGGTGGGTGAAGACAATCCCGGGCTCAATGTTTTCGATTATTCTGTTCGAGTTACAGGGAAGAGTCGACAAGAGGATAGACCTAAAGATTTGGACAAAATGGTTTGGTATGTGTTGAATAACTGTCCTGAGATACTACCTTATATCAAGTAAGTGCAGTACTGCAGCTTATACATCGTAATCTACTAAACTTGCAGCACATTCTTATATATTTAGATGTTTGACGTGATCACTATGTTGTGCAGCATCTACAAAGAGGAGTTACTGCCGCAAAATCCAAGAAACATTGACAAACTGGTTATGGCAGGATTTGCGAAATGGTTCAAGAACCATGTAAGCTTTTGAAGTGCACTGTCAGTTTTTTTAATATATTGAGTACATAAGATGATCCGCTTGTCTATTTTCTAACCATAGGTTAAGAAGATCCGGGAGGATGGGCAGGTAGTTGATGATGCCCTTTACTCACTAGCAATGGGTCCTGATACTCAGGTAAGACATTATGAATCTTGCATTGTTGGAGATGTGCGCTACAACACCCTTGCACGAATCGAAGGCAGGAAGACACAAAACAGTGCCAGCATGAGCACGGATACGTATGACCAAGAGACAACTGAAATGTATGCTAACATAACAGACATTGTTCAGTTGCAGTATATCTCCAGTTTCGAGGATCATCGGTGTGTGGTTCTATTGGTCTGTCATTGGTATAACCTATTTTCCAGGATCGCAAAACCCAGAGCTGATGATTATTTCAAATCCATCAATGTCAAGGCGGCGTACCAGACCAACGAGCCTTTTATTTTGGCAAATCAAGCAACACTAATATTTTCCTCGAAAGACACATTTGCACGTAGTGATGACTGGACAATATTGCAAAGGTTTGAGCAGAGGAATTCGTTTAATGAAGTTGCACAACAAGATGATGATTACACTGCTCCTGATGTACAAGATAACACAGATGTTCCTAATATCTTTGAGAACCATCACGTCAATGACGCCAGCGAAAAGATTTCCTGTCATGTTGTGGACATACAAGAGTTGATCAAGAAGAAGCCAACGTTCGAGGACGTTGAGGACGAAGAAGAAGATGACACCATGGGGAATTACGATTCAGACTGATACACATGTCGAAGATGTTGACGCTGCTGCTGTGGATGATGATTACATTACTTTTGTCGTATTTGCCTGTCAGAAGACGTTTTTATCTACTATGTGAAATTGTGTTTGCTATGACAACTGAAACCTGATGAACATGTTGTTTAGTACTTTGCTGTGAGAACATCACTTGTTATGTATGCTGATTTGTGTTTGGTGATTGTATGACAACTAAAACATGATGACATTGTTGTTTAGTTGTACTCATATTTGGCTGTGAAACTTGAATTTGATGACATAGTTTGCTATTGAACTGCAATTTGCTCGACTTCTTCGAATAAGAACAAAACTGACCCGACAGGGCCTCTACTATTTATTTATTTATATGAGAAAAAGGGGATACCCCCTGATTTCCGTTAATAGAAATCATTAGATGTTCACAACACTGCGCCCAGCTTGCTACACAGGTTTCATTCATTACTAGTTTCAGCAAAGTGCTCATGTCGTAGCCACTGAATACATCACGAGTGCTACATACACTGCAAATAAAGCGACAATCATCCTATAGAGCACATCGATTTTGCCCATTATCTTCACAAGCTCTTTCATCTCCTCATCACTGTCAAGGCCACTCAGTAGCTGTTGCTTGGCCATGATCAGTGGAACTGCATCTTTAACCTTCTGCTCTGCATCTTCCTCTTCTGCCATTCCTTCAGTTACTTGTCCAACACCCCAACCTTCTGGTATTGGGATTCCTCGGCTAACCATATAATCAGCGTAGTTGCATTCCCCCACATCAGCAACTTCCCAGAAATACAAATCACAAGAATCTTCCCTTTTCTGCACGAATCAAATTGGAAGATCATCAACCAAACTATTAAAAAAATCAGCAACTGAAAGTAGCAGAACAACACTTCAACATATTATTACCCCATGATTCGGGCATTTGTAGAAGACTCAGCCGCGATTGCGGATTGTGGTTGAGACGCGACGGATGACTCTGCGTGATTTGCAGCAGTGGCACCACACCAACGGCAGCGGGTTGCGATGAGGAATCAGCTGCGGTGCGCGTGCTGGCGGGGGTGTGATGAGACCCACAGACAATGGTACGGGTGGTGACTTGGTGCATATCTGGTTGTTGCCTGCTAAAGAGCAGCCAGCGGACATGGTTGCTGCGGCCAGAGCTTCTGATGCTAGGCAGAGTAAGTAGAGAATAGGAGAAGCGAACATTGGATATGTCAGTTTCATTACTTGCAGAGTAGCATATCACCATATATAGTCATAGTCTAGGTTTGGATTCGAACCAGCTATAGGAGCATGTCTTTCTTTTTTCTAAAACTCGGCAACATCTCTTTACTAGTACACTAGCTTGTTCTGTACGCCTTCCCAAGTCATTGATTTTCTTTCTATAGATAAAAAAGTATGCTACTTGGTGTCTGCTTAGTCAACAAACGATTGTGCCAACCTTAACCATTGGATTGACATTCAACGTCTGTTGCATTTCTTCAGTCTCTTCTTCCTCGAGCCGCCAAAGAAAAACCAGCGCCAGTGGGACCGCCTGCTCCCGCCTCCCATGGCTGGCTGTGATCTTCCCCGGCTCCTGTTCGTTCCCGTCCGAGGCTTTACCATCGTCCTCCACCTTGGTTCACTCGCCGCGGCGCCGCCCTCTGGTGTTGTCAACATGGTCAACAACTGAGAGGAATAAGGAGATGACTGTACATGGTGAGGATGACAGTAGGGACCCAGCAGCGCGCACAGTAATTTTGTTTTTTCGGGACGGAGAAGGGTATCAACTGGGTTGTGCGGGACCCGTGGCCCGTCTAGCCCAGGCTTTTATTTCATATGTTTAGCACATGACCAGCCTAGTTTGTTTTTTTCCTTTCTGAAAATGGCTAGCCAGCTATTTTGTTTTTTACAGAATAACCAACGTAGGCCTACTTGCTTTTCTATGCCCCGCTGGGCCGGAAATCTTTCAAGACGAGGAGGGATGCATTTTGCCCAGAAAATGGGCTATAAGTAATAAGAAATGGGCTATAAGTAATAATAAATGGGCTATAAAACGAAAAAATACAACAAACAGGCAATTAGTTCCAAAATACTGTTTTCTTTCAGATTTTGATATTTTAAATTTCATTGTTTTTGTCCGGGTAAAATTTCATTGAATTTAAATAAAAGTATATTTAGATTTAAAATTAATTTGAATCTGGCTGGAAATTTCGGGCTGTATGCTGTTTGGGACAGATTCGGAGGCTGACTGGTGGGTCTATTACGTTGACGTGTACTTTGGCTTTGGAAACTTTGTCCATAAACGATTCTAGCAGCAGTGACCGTTGAATGTTAATCCAACGGCCGTGCTGCTTCTTCAATATCTGATCTTCTTACTCCAGCCACCCAAACCAGCTCCGGTGGGACTGCCTGCTCCCGCCTCCCATGGCCGGCTATGCTGCCGCACAGGCCGCACCGCCCCACCCTACTTCATTGCTGGTCAGGCCATTCCTCTACTCACCCACAGCTCCTGTTATTTTCCGGCGACGGTAGCCGGACCAGTAAACCCTCATACTCCCCACCGCGTGGGCAACCATTGCTGAGTCTTCCCTGGCTCCATGTCATTCCCTTCCTAGGCCTCGCCGTCGTCCACCGCCATGGTGCTCTCGACGCGGCTTGGTCAACGTGGTCAACGAACGACATCCATTGGCCATGGACTTTACGCGTAAAATAATGATTCTTCCACTTGGTAGCTGGGACCCACCGGAAGGGCCTCTGTATTTCGCGAAAAAAACGTTCCCCCCGCTGACATGTCGTTCCCACCAGCTATATCTTCGCACGCAAGGAAGTGCCTCCTTATTACACAAAAAAAAGAATACCCCCTGCTAGCTGGGACCCACCATTGTGGGAGGCTGACTTGTGGGCCTACTAAGTTGACGGGGACAGAGGGCTTTGTCAACTTAGTCAATATGAACGATTCTAGCTCCAGTGACTGTACGATGTCCATCCAACGGCCATAGTGCTTCTTCAACATCTGGTCTTCTTGCTCCAGCCGCCCAAAGCAGCGCCGGTCGTGCCGCGTGCTCCTGCCTCCCGTGGCCGGCTGTGCTGCCACGGAGGCCTCACCGCCCCTACTATTCCCACCGCTGGCCAGGCCCTGCGGCGACGGGAGCCTCACACCGTAACCGAACCAGTGAACCCTCATACTCCTCTCCGCGCAGGCTTCCCCTGCCGTGTCTTCCACGGCTCTGCGTCGTCCCCTTCCTAGGCCTCGCCATCCTCCAGCGCCGTGGTGCTCTCCGCGCGGCATGGTGAACGTGGTCAAGGAACGACTTCCATCGGAAGAGTACCGTACGTGGAGAGGCTGACAGCTAGGTCCATGGCCACAACCTAGTTTTTTTGTGATTTGCCAAGTAAGTCGCTTTGTCAGGCCTGTTGGGCTGCAAATCTTTCAAGACGAGGAGAGCTTTCATTCGGCTGGCCGAGAAAATGGCCCATCAGTAATGAGAAATGGGCTGTACATTTTTAAAGCACATCAAACTGGCAATTAGTTTCAAATATCTTTTTTTTCATTTCGAGATTTTAAATTACATTAATTTTTATGCGTGGAGAATTTGTTGGATTTTATATTGATATACATTTATTTTTAAAATCAATTTGAATGTGAGTCGAAATTTCGGAATTAAAAACAGTTCGGACCGCACCGAAATATGCAAAATTTCGTATAATTTTTTAATCGTGGACACAATATGGGCTGTAGTGCTAACAAAAAGAATATGGGCTCCAAAAAAACCATAAGAATTAGCAAATGGGCTGTAAATTATTAGAAATAATGGCAGATGGGTTGTATGCTGTTTTCCACAGATTTGAGGCTTTCCTAAAAAAAAGGTTGACGCACAAGCAGTGACTGTTGGATGTCCATCGAACGGCCGTCGTGCTTCTTCAATTTTTGCTCTTCCTGCTCCGCCTGCTCAAACAAGCGCCGGCGGGACTGCCTGCTCCCTCCTCCCCGCGGCGGGCTGTGCTGCAGCGCAGGCCTCACCACCCCACCGTACTCCCATGGCTGGCCTAGCCATCCCTCTACTCACCCACACCTGTTGTTATTCTCCGGCGACGGCAGACGAACCAGTAAACCCTCGTATGGTCGTACTCCCCTCCGCGTGGGAAACAACTGCCGAGTCTTCCCTGCCTCCGTGTCATTCCCTTCCTAGGCCTCACCGTCGTCCACCGCCCTGGTGCTCTCGGCGCGGCCTGGTTAACGTGGTCAACGACCGACATGCATCTGAAGTGGACTGTTCGTGGAGAGGCCGACTGCTGGATCCACGGTCGCACTCAAGGTAATGTCTCCTTATTACGCGCAAAATAATGATTCCTCCACCTAACATCAGGGACCCACCGAAAGGGCCTCTGTATTTCGCGAAAAAAACATTACCGCCGCTGACAGCTCGGACCCACCAGCTATATCTTTGCACACAAGGAAGTGCCTCCTTATTACGCACAAAAAAATGAATACTCCCCCTGTTAGCTGGGACCCAGTATAGTGGCAGGCTCACTTGTGGGCCTACTAAGTTGACGGGGACGGAGGGCTTTGTCAACTTAGCCAATATGCATAATTCTAGCTCAAGTGACCGTACGATGTCCATCCAACGGTCGTAGTGCTTCTTCAACCTCTGGTCTTCTTGCTCCAGCCGCCCAAACCAGCACTGGTCTTGCCTCGTGCTCCTGCCTCCCGTGGCCGGCTGCGATGCGACGGAGGCCTCACCGCCCCCTACTACTCCCACCGCTGGCCAGGCCATCCCTCTACTCACCCACACCCCTTGTTATTCTGCAGCGACGGCAGCCTCACACCGCAACGAACCAGTGAACCCTCGTACTCCTCTACGCGTGGGCATCCACTGTCGCGTCTTCCCCGTCTCCGCGTCGTCCCCTTCCTAGGCCTCGCCGTCGTCCACCGCCCTGGTGCTCTCGGCGCGGCATGGTCAACGTGGTCAGGGAACGGCTTCCATCGGACGTGGACTGTACGTGGAGAGGCTGACAGCTGGGTCCACGGCCGCAGCAAGGAAGTGCCTCCTTATTACGTGCAAAATAATTATTCCTCCACCTGACAGCGGGGACCCACCGGACGGGCCACAGTATTTCGTGAAAAAAATGTTTCCCCCCTGACTGCTGGGACCCACCAGCTACACCTTCACACACAAGGAAGTGCGTCCGGGCAAAAAAAACAAAATGATTCGCCCCCCTGACTGCTGGGATCCACCAGCTACATCTTCGCACGCAAGGAAGTGCCTGACAGTCGGGACCCACCTAGTCGAAGCGTACGTAGTGTTGTCATTCTGGTCGCGAAGGTGTACGTACATACTGGTCGATGTAGAGGCACGCACGTGTCATAGTAGAGGCACACACGTGTCGTAATAGAGGTGCGCACGTAGCATGTACACATATATAGAGCGGCCAGGGTGCAAGAAAGAAAATACGGCCATGTATGTGTACATACAGGTGGGGTCTCGAACGCCTACTCGCGCATACGTACAGCCAGGGCTTGTGTACTTGGCTGGGTCGGAACGGAGAAACAGCGTCGTCGTTGTGTTCATGGGGAGGCAACGGAATGCATCGTGTTCATGGGGAGGCAACGAAATGCGTCGTGTTCATCGGGAGGCAACAGAACGCGTGGGAGCCAACCGGCTGGGTCGGAACGGAATGCATGGTCGTGTTCATGGGAGGGCTTGGACGGAATAGGCGATGGAAACGAGGCCTGGCGTACCGCAGAACGGAGGAAACGGACCTCCTACGGTCGAAACATGGGTCTTGTTGATCGGGAGGGTGTGGCGTACCTCAAAACGGACGAAACGGACCTCCTACGGTCGAAACGGGGGTCTTGTTCATCGGGAGTGGTGTGGCGTACCGCAAAACGGGACTCCACAGGATACTGCTTATCTCCACCGTCGACCTCCTCCAACCTCCACGGGCTACCGTCGAGCTCCTCCAGCCTCCACTGCGCGCTACTCCACCGGCTACTGTTCAACCACCCTTCCACCATCTACTGTTCATCCAGCCCTCCACCACAACACAGGGTCCTGTTCATCCAGAGGCAACGCCACCGCTCACTGTCATCCAACCCCCCCCCCCCCCCCCCCCCCCCCACCCCCCCCCCCCCCCCCCCCGCAACGCTCACTGTTCATCCTAGAAGCAGCATCGATCGTCTTCAGTTAGCAGCAGTAGCGAAGGAATCGCTCGATCGGGTTCAGTTAACATCCATCGATCGATCGCTCGGGTTCAGTAACGCGTAGCCTGCAGTGCAATCGCTCGGGTTCAGTTAGAGCCCAACGCCTCGCTCGGGTTCAGTTAGAGCCAACGCCTCGCACACACGCGCGTACATGTACGAGAGAAACGCACATCGCTCGGCACCCGACCTCCCACCGTAACTGGGAAATCCCCGAAATTTTCCTCGCCCTCGATTCTACCATGGTTTTTTGCGTCATGGATGGCCCAAAGAATGTCATGCAGCTGCGTCTCCGGCCCGCCCAGGACGAAAAGCCCATTTTCTACCATGATTTTTTGTCATAGAAGTAGGAGCCCACCACATCTATGATGATACCGGGTTTTGTCACAATTATCGTCATAGAAGTGTCATATGTATGACAGAATTTTTTTTCGTTCGGCCCAAAATGTCACGGATGTTTTTTTTGTAGTGGAGGTGGAGATATAGTTCCTCTCTCATAATAATTGCAAGTAGGAGCAGCAAGCACATGCATATTATATCTATCAAAATCATCATGTGCAACGGTATAAGGCAACCCATCAATATAATCCTTAATAAGGGTAAACTTCTCTGATATAGTGTAGTTGGGAGAATTCAAAAAGATAATAGGACTACCATACGTGGGTGCAATAGAAACAGTTTCATGTTTAACATAAGGAACTATAGCAAGTTCATCTTCATAAGCATAATTCATATTGGCATCTTGGCCACAAGCATAGCAAGCATCATCAAAAAGGGATATTTCAAAAGAATCAATGGGATCATATCGATTATCATAGCATTCATCCTTCAGTAAGCATGAAGGGAAATTAAACAATGTATGATTTGAAGAGTTACTCTCATTAGAAGGTGGGCACGGATGATCAATCCGCTCTTCCTCCATTTCTTCTTTGATCTCCTCCTCATCTTTTTCATCCAATGAGCTCACAGTTTCATCAACTTCTTCTTCCATAGATTCCTGCAAAATATTAGTCTCTTCTTGGACAGCGGAGACTTCCTCAATAAGTGCACTAATATCGGAATTGTATTCATAATTCTCATTGCAATATTTAAGGATAGCTAAATTTTCAGGTCTATAAACCGAATCTTGAAAATCTTCAAACTCTTCAAACAAAGATTCAATTTCATAAGCACCCTTAAAAGCAACAAATTCTTCTATTTGTTCCACATCATAGTAATCATATATACTATTAGCATAAGAAGGTAAGGTTTCATTATCATTAAATTCACATGAAAAGGGAAGGTATGGAGCCTTCAACCTAGAGCAACGAGTATAATCATATCTCAAGCATAATTGCCTAGCATACCAATACAACATATAAATTTGATCCCATAATAGTTTCCCTTTTTGTGTCAAGCGGTAATCCCTAAAGTATTCATGTTGATCCAACGTTACTCCCATTACATAATTGAATGGGGTTTTCTCAGGATTATTAAAGTAGTACATAATATCTTTCACATAACCAGCATCGAGGGTTTTAGGAGGTTCCCCATCTCCATGAGCAGAAAATACACCTAATTTTTTTTGGTATTTCGTGTTCCATATCCATAACTAAAGATAAAGAACAACTAAGAACAGCAAATAAAAATTACTTAGTGATAAAGCAAACAAGCACACACGAGAATATTCACCCCACACTATTGCTCCTCGGCAACGGCGCCGGAAAAAGGTCTTGATAACCCACACGTATAGGGGATCGCAACAATTTTCGATAAGTAAGATTGTCGAACTGTAACTCCCTCGATGCGGCTATATCTCCCACGTGTCGAAGCACGACTTAGAGGCATAACCGCATTGAAAGCAATGTCGCAAGTGAGGTAATCTTCCCAACAACCCATGTAATACAATAAGGGAAAAGGATACATAGTTGGCTTACACTCGCCACGTCAGACAAATAGCATAAATAAGTCATTCCATTCATTAAGTATACTCAAGGTACGACTATGGAACCAAAATGAAGATAAACCCCAAATGCAACATAGTCCCTGATCGCCCCAACCGAAATTAGAGCTCGATTGACTCAAGCTAGGGGGCTCCATAAATGCAAAAGAAGACATGGATGGATAGAGCACCACAATATCTACAAAACATCCTTACTGATCATGCTCAAAAGACGCACATATCACTAGGAATCAACATGAACATATGGCATAAAAATAAGGACATGGCAGAGATTAGAATATTTCTAAGTCCCTGAAATCAGCAACATTAAGTAAGCTACTTTGCATGCTTGTGCTAGTCACCACAGAGATCACAAAAATACATGGCATACACCCCTGTAAACATGGCATGGCATACTTGAAAACACATGTAGAGCTCAAGATCATAGCACGCACACATTAATCATGGAAAAAATGACAAAAGTGCAAATGTTGAACAAGATCTGAAACTAACATCACATAGCCCTCTTCCAACAGCATTTCTAGCATCAAGATGAGCTCAAATGAAAATGATGCAATGAGATGAAATGATGTACTCGTCGAGACGAACATTTTGATATGCTACATGCACGAATCGGAGCCACGGTGATGAAGTTATGACATGTCAAAGTATCCAAAATAATTAGGGTTTCTAGGAGAAAAGTCAACCGAAAATGGATCTAGATCTGGCGGGTACTATAGCAGTTCGTCTCCCGAGGATGGTCGGCCGAATCGAGGTCGTCGGAGCTTTGGACGTCGCCGGACATGGAGATCCTGGGAGGAGGAGATCCTGGGCGAGGGCGGTGGCAAGATGGCCGACTGCGGGCGCGAGGGGCGCGGGGCGTCGAGGTCACCGGCAATGAGGCACCCCGCAGTGGACGGCGAGGTCGAAGGAGTGCGGCGGCGGCCGGGGCGCCGGTGACGAAGGCGGTGGCGGCGCGTGGCAGGAGGAGAAGGGCGGCGGGCGCGACGCGATGGAGATGGGCCGGGGAGGGCCGGCTGCGGGCTCCATGGGCCTCGGCGGCGGCGGGCGGCGGTACAGCCCATGTGGTGGCGTCCTATTGGTGGCGGCGGTGTGTCCGGCGGCCGGCGGACGTGTCCAGCCGCGCAGAGAGGGAAATTAGGGTTTCAGGAAGAGGAGATCCGGGAATGAATTGGAGGGGTCTTTATATAGGCGTAGAGGGAGCTAGGAAGCTCCAAATGAGGTGCAGTTTTCGGCCACGCGATCGTGATCGAACTATCTAGATGATGGAGGTTTAGGTGGGTTTTGGACCACTTTGGAGGGGTGTTGGGCTGCAACACACACGAGGCCTTTTCGGTCCCTCGGTTAACCGTTGGAGTATCAAACGAAGTCCAAATGGCACGAAACTTGACAGGCGATCTACCGGTAGTAAACCAAGGCTGCATGACAAGTCTCGGTCCAATCCGAAAATGTTTAACACCCGCACATGAAAAAAGGTAGGAAGGGACAACGGAGGACATAGGAGCGCCGACATGCAAAACGGATAACGGGGAAAATGCTCGGATGCATGAGACGAACATGTATGCAAATTAAATGCACATGATGACATGATATGAAATGCATGACACGCTAGCAATGACAAGGAAACAACAGCGAATAACTGGAAGACACCTGGCTCATCGGTCTCGGGGCGTCACAACACTCCACCACTACGAGAGGATCTCGTCCCGAGATCTGGAATGACACCAGAGGGAAAACAGAAGAGAAAAGAGAAGAGGTAAAACTAAGTTGCTTCTTTGACCAATGAGTGAAACTACGAACCTTGAGAGGTTGAACAAATTTGAAAGAAAGAATACAACAAAGATGAACAGAGTTGAAAACACTCCATTAGAAAAGAGGAACAAGGAAGAACAAATTCGAGCAGCACTCCGGTTGAGAAGTTATGCAAGAATTGATAAGATGAAAAGAACTTGAGCAGGGGACATAACACTCCGGTTAAATGGATAAGCACGAAAAAAACAAGATCCTGACAAGAACAAGAAGAAGGTTTGCAGAGAGCAACATCACAATGCCTCCGGAAGAAATGACAGGATGGAATGGAATGAACGGAGGAGTAACAATATCTTCTACCCCAAATGAGCTTGAAAGCAGCTTTAGGAGAAGGGTCGAACGTAGTTGTTGGATTAACAACAGTGAAAAAGGATAAGCTTGTAGTGGGCTTATGGAAAACATCTCTAAATTATGAGGTGAAATTCTGCCACTAACGAAAAAAGAATTGGATTGATATGAACAAGAAGACAAAAAACTTATTTCACCGGGAGGATAAAAGAAGAACTTGGGTCATTTATAAACACCATAAATAGCAACAATCCTTAGGGAAAGCTTTAGGTGTAACATGACACAAGATAACTCCAATGAAGAGATTGATGGGTTTAAATACCTCATTCTTAACAACATGTGAATCATGAAACATGAACTCAAATGATCAAGAATGACTTAATACCACCTCCAATGATAAGGAAGAAAGATTTGCACTCCGGATTTCAAGATGAGAATGCTTGGGCTCCTCTGAAAAGAATCTCAATGAACACTTCGAGAAGGAATTAAATCCTTGATGAACCATCATGTAGAGCCTCCATGAAGAACTCCGGTAACAAAAGGATGATCAATCGAAAAGAAAGGATGAAAAGAATAAGGTAGAAGCCTTGCGATGATTTAGATGGAGCTTCGCGATGATATAATTGAGAGAGCTTGGAATTCCAGGAAGAAAAGATGAAACAATTGAAACCGAGAATTTTGATGGACCTCCGGAATAAGGAATTAAACACGTGGGTGAAACACGAATAAGAATTACGTTATGCTTATCCTTCACCAATTTAAATTGATGACAAGCAACGGATTTTTGCATACTACTTATTCTCGTTGAAAAAGATTAATAGGGGTATAACATAAATTTGAGAAGGTCTTGAAGAAACCAGCGGTAGGATTGGAAAGAACGAGGGACTTGATACAGTAACGAAAGAAGAGATCTCTTGAAACGAACCACCGTAAGAATTGAAAATGAACGAAGGAAAGATAAAGAAACACCAGGTATAATTAGCAAATGAACGAAGATGCTTGCTAGGATTTAGATACAAGAGAGAGAATAGATCATGAATTGATTAGAGAATATTTGAATGATGCACCGGTAAGATTTGGAGAACGAGAGCTGAAAGCTAGAAAGAATAATTCTGAGATGTTGGGCTCTGGAGAATTAAACTAAAAAGACTCCTGAACTGCTCCGGATGGGTGAAAAGAATTCTCACAATTGAGATCAATGATGAGAAGATGGCATAAAGCTAGCATCATGAATCTTGAAGAGAATGGAGCAAGATTAAAGAGAAACTCTTCTTCGGTCTTCAAATGTAGAGAATGACGACGAGAAACACCATCATGAATTATTGGGGCACTCCGGAATGAAAAATTAGAAATGTTGAACCAACGATGAAAAGAATTTGAAAGATCTTGGAGAAAGACATTTGACTGATGATAATTCATTCTTACGTCAAACTTCGAAAAGAATTTGAGAGTAACTCCATGGAAGATTAGAAGAGTCAGATAAGATCCTAGGAAAGGACATGTGGGTTAGGGCCCACTCAAAAGAAACACCGTTGAAAAGATGGCTTGGAAGATAGATTGCACCGGTTGAATTAAAAGGCTTGAATGAGAGAACATCCTCGAAAGATCTTGAACGAAAGCAGAGTGGAAACACGAATCTTCTAGATATCTTGAGCACTCCAGAACAATTGAATAGAGAGAAATAAATTAATATGAAGAGTACCAGCATGAGAAGGTATTTGAAACGAGGAAAGGATATGATCAACAAAGCTTGAGTTGGTTCCACCAGAGAAGAAAAAGAATGAAGAATAATGAACTAGTAGAGCATCTTCATGAGAACCACCGGGTAACACCACTGATTGAAAAGAATGAAGAGACTTCACAACCATAAAATGGATACTTGGTAAGAAAATCTGAGTCCTTAAAGGAAAAGGGTGGGAGGGCGGGAAAACAAAGGAAACTTGGGATGGATGAAATGAACACCGTTGAGAAAGATGAGATTGAATCTTGCGGATGTTGAAAATGAATGGATCTGCTTGAAGAGAAGCACACCGGTTGAAATAGAATTAACATGACAATCTCGATGATCTAGAAGGATTAGCATTCACATAGGAATATGAGAACACCACTTAGAAAAGGTATGGAATCAGCATTTGACTTCGAAGCAACTCGAATACCACAACTCCAAACAAAAACAAAGGATTGGCTTGCAGAATATGCCGGAACAAACATATGATAGAGATTTCATCCGAAGTTTTCATGGTGGGGCCTACACGGGCTCGATCGTACAGCACCATCATGTGCAAGGCAGTGCACATGACATACGAAGCGTCCCCGAGTCAGCATAGCCAAGGACTCTTTAAGACACTATGAGACCACTGTAAAATCAACCGTGGATAAGCGGACCACTAGACGTCGAACCCCAATTTCATATCATACATCTGTCGGAAAGATATCCTAAGATCTACTTGAATTCCCACTTATAAACTCCTGAAACTTTCCGGTTATGCAATCAGGTGTTGGGGATACAGGGGAAGCATAATATCTCACCCAAACTAGCAAATCCTAAATCCAGCTGTATCCATCCTTCAACACATAACCAAGAAACCTTCGGAAATCGTTTACCTCAACCTTCGAAAAGCATCCGTTATACGAGTTATGGCAATACTCCCGAACTCCCGCCCCAGTACTGGGTGGCGTCGAGGTTATCTCACCAACAATAGCATAAAAGAGATTTTCAATGTCGGCGAAACTCAGGTATTCCAGAACTGCAACGATAAAATTGTGACGACAACACCTCGGAGCTCAACTCCCCG
The DNA here is from genome assembly GCF_003073215.2 of Triticum urartu. Taxonomy (NCBI): domain Eukaryota; kingdom Viridiplantae; phylum Streptophyta; class Magnoliopsida; order Poales; family Poaceae; genus Triticum; species Triticum urartu. The sequence continues at coordinate 132,495,963 of NC_053023.1, read as the reverse complement.
GGACACTGCCACAACCCCTAAATGTCAGGAGGCACCAAGAACAATGTTCTCGTCACAAAACCATCGGAACGATTCCAAAATACCCGCGTGATACTAAATTTTTTTAGTGAAATTTGAGAAGAGAAGAGTGAAAACTCTACGTTAGGATGCCTCAACAGAGCGACGAAGGAACTGAGGAGTAAAAAGAAGTCCTACTCTCCGATATATATAATTCCTAAATGACTCAAAACATTTTTCTAGACTCAACAATGCCAGCGATTCGATCAAGCAGGGGGCTCCTAAGGTCGGGGGAGGCTTTGATACCAACTTGTAACACCCTCGATTCGGCTATATCTCCCACGTGTCGAAGCACGACTTAGAGGCATAACCGCATTGAAAGCAATGTCGCAAGTGAGGTAATATTCACAACAACCCATGTAATACAATAAGGGAAAAGGATACATAGTTGGCTTACACTCGCCACGTCACACAAATAGCATAAATAAGTCATTACATTCATCAAGTACACTCAAGGTCCGACTACGGAACCAAAATGAAGATAAACCCCAAATGCAACATAGTCCCCGATCGCCCCAACCGGGCACCACTACTGATCATCTGGGAAAGACACATAGTATCGTCCTAAGTCCTCATTGAACTCCCACTTGAGCTTAGTTGAATCCCCTGGAATGGTATCATCGGTCCCTGTATCTAGTTTTGGAAGTAATCTGTGAGTCACGGGGACTCAGCAATCTCACACCCTCGCGATCAAGACTATTTAAACTTATAGGAAGGGTAAAAGTATGAGGTGGAGCTGCAGGAAGCGACTAGCATATATGGTGGCTAACATACGCAAATGAGAGCGAGAAGAGAAGGCAAAGGCACGGTCGAACATCTATGATCAAGAAGTGATCCTAGAACAACCTACGATCAAGCATGACACAAGACTGTGTTCTCTTCCCGGACCCCGCCGAAAAGAGACCATCACGGCCACACACTCTGTTGATTCATTTTAATTAAGTTTAGTTTAAGGTTTTCTACAACCGGACATTAACAAATTCCCATCTGCCCATAATCGCGGGCATGGCTTTCGAAAGATCAAATCCCTGCAGGGGAGTCCCAACTTAGCCCATCGCAAGCTCTCACGGTCAATGAAGGATATTCCTTCTCCCAAGACAATCCGATCAGACTCGGCATCCTGGTTACAAGACATCTCGACAATGGTAAAACAAGTCGAGCAACACCACCCGAATGTGCCGACAAATCCCGATAGGAGCTGCACATATCTCGTTCTCAGGGCACACCGGATAAGCAATCCGTACAACTAAAACTAGCGCTCGAGTTTCCCCGAGGTGGCGCTGCAAGGGGCTCTAATTTGGACCAACACTCAGAGGAGCACTGGCCCGGGGGGTTTAATAAAGATGACCCTTGGGCTCCGGAAACCCAAGGGAAAAAGAGGCTAGGTGGCAAATGGTAAAACCAAGGTTGGGTATTGCTGGAGGAGTTTTATTCAAGGAGAACTGTCAAGGGGTTCCCATTATAACCCAATCGTGTAAGGAACGCAAAATCCGGGAACATAACACCGATATGACGGAAACTAGGGCAGCAAGAGTGGAACAAAACACCAGGCATAAGGCCGAGCCTTCCACCCTTTACCAAGTATATAGGTGAATTAAAAAATAGACAAGATATAATAATGATATCCCAACAATAAACATGTTCCAACAAGGAACGAACTCCAATCTTTACCTGCAAGTAGCAACGCTATAAGAGGGGCTGAGCAAAGCGGTAACATAGCCAAACAACGGTTTGCTAGGACATGGTGGGTTAGAGGTTTGACATGGCAATATGGGAGGCATGAAAGCAAGTGGTAGGTATCATAGCATAGGCATAGCAAAAGAGCAAGCATCTAGCAAGCAAAGATAGAAGTGATTTCGAGGGTATGGTCATCTTGCCTGCAAAGTTCTCAGAGTTGACTTGATCCTCGTAAGCGAACTCAATGGGCTCCTCGATCACGTACTCGTCTCCCGGCTCTACCCAAAGCAAGACAACAAGCAAAAAGGAACACAATCAACCACGTGCGATGCTCAAACAACATGATGCAAACATGTCACGACATGCGGGATGCGGTATGTGATGCATATGCATGATTTGGAAAGGAATGATTGGTCCTGGCTTCAACTTGGAAAACCAAGAGTGCCACTGGAAAGAGGAGGTGATTTCAGTCGAAATCGATATAAAGATCACCGGAATCGGATGCACGGTTTGGAAACAAGCAAAACAAATATGGCACTGGTCTGTGATTAACAGCACGAGACCATCTAAATGCATCAAGAACAACATGCTACAGCAGTCCAACATGACAACAAAATACATGGAAGGGATCCACTCAAGATGCTTGACAAAAGATGAACACTGAGCTACGATTAATTCACTCATTAACAGGTACAAACAAGCATGGCAGAAGTGCAAAAGATAACAGGTTACAGAATTAGTGAAATTAGCACCAAGTCAGGAATTTAACATCAGGAAGCAATGTTTAGAGCATGAAAACTACATGCTACAGTAACATATCATGGCAAAGCAAGGCATGGAATGAAGCTACTCAAAGCATACAACAAAAGTCCCTTACTGACCCTAAGACAAAAGGGATCAGAAAATACAATTGCAACCCCATGAACATAGCAATTAACGTTAACAGATTCAGACTTGGTGAAAACTGGAACATGGCAAAACAGATATCAAGTAGGCATGTTTACGAGCTCGATGCACTCACTACAAGGAAAGAAATGACAAACTAAGCATACACTTAGCAAGTAGACATGGCATAGAAGCTAAACATGGCAAGGACAACATCATAGCATGCATGGATCAACAACAACAAGCTCGGCAAAATTCCTAAACATGTTAACAATCTGCCAGGAACATTTTATAGCAAAATTAGAGCTCGATTGACTCAAGCTAGGGGGCTCCATAAATGCAAACAAAGACATTGATGGATGGAGCACCACAATATCTACAAAACATAATTACTGATGATGCTCAAAAGAGGCCCGGATCACCAGGAATCAACATGAACATATTGCATAAAAATAAGGACAGGGCAGAGACTTAGACTATTTCTAAGTCCCTGAAATCATTAACATTAAGTAAGCTACTTTGCATGATTGTGCTAGTGACCACATAGATCACAAAAATGCATGGCATACACCCCTGTAAAGATGGCATGGCATACTGGAAAACACATGTAGAGCTCAAGATCATAGCATGCACACATTAATCATGGCAAAAATGACAAAAGTACAAATGCTGAACAGGATCTGAAACTAACATCACATAGCCCTCTTCCAACAACATTTCGGGCATCAAGATGAGCTCGAATGAAAATGATGCAATGAGATGAAACGATGTACTCGTTGAGACGAACATTTTGATATCCTACACGCATGAATCGGAGCCACGGTGATGAGGTTATGACATGTCAAAGTATGCAAAATAATTAGGGTTTCTAGGAGAAAAGTCAAGCGAAAACGGATCTAGATCTGGCGGGAACTGTAGCAGTTAGTCTCCCGAGGATGGCCGGTCGGAATCGAGGTCGCCGGAGCTGTGGACGTCGTCGGACTTGGGGATCCGGGGAGGAGGAGACCGGCCAGCCGGCGTGGTGGCCGCGACAGAGGACGGCGAGGGCAGTGGCACGATGGCCGGCTACGGGCGTGAGGGGCGCAGGGCGTCGAGGTCACCAGCGACAAGGCACCCCGTGGTGGCCGGCGAGGTCGAAGGAGTGTGGCAGCGGCCGGAGCGCCAGCGACGAAGGCGGTGGCGGCGCGCGGCAAGAGGAGAAGGGCGGCGGGCGCGACGCGATGGAGATGGGCCGGGGAGGGCCAGCTGCGGGCTCCCTGGGCCTCGGCGGCGGTTGGCGGCGGTACAGCCCATGTGGTGGCGTCCTATTGGTGGCGGCGGTGTGTCTGGCGGCCGGCGTACGTATCCGGCCGTGCAGAGAGGGAAATTAGGTTTTCAGGAAGAGGAGATCCGGGAATGAAATGGAGGGGTCTTTATATAGGCGTAGAGGGAGCTAGGAAGCTCCAAATGAGGTGCAGTTTTCGGCCACGCGATCGTGATCGAACTATCTAGATGATGGAGGAGGTTTAGGTGGGTTTTGGGTCACTTTGGAGGGGTGTTGGGCTGCAACACACACGAGGCCTTTTCAGTCCCTCGGTTAACCGTTGGAGTATCAAATGAAGTCCAAATGGCACGAAACTTGACAGGCGGTCTACCGGTAGTAAACCAGGGCCGCATGACAAGTCTCGGTCCAATCTGAAAACGTTTCACACCCACACATGAAAATAGGAAGGAAGGGACAACGGAGGACATAGGAGCGCCGGAATGCAAAACGGACAACGGGGAAAATGCTCGGATGCACGAGACGAACATGTATGAAAATGAAATGCACATGATGACATGATATGAAATGCATGACACGCCAGCAATGACAAGGCAACAACAGCGAATAACTGGAATACACCTGTCACATCGGTCTCGGGGCGTCACATGAACCCAACGAGGAGCTAAAGGCAGAACAAATATTCCCTCAAGTTCTATCGACCACCGATACAACTCTACGCATGCTTGACGTTTGCTTTACCTGGAACAAGTATGAAATTAGAAGTGCTTTGTAGGTGTTTTTGAATAGGTTTGCAAGATAATAAAGAGCACATAAATAAAAAGTAGGGGCTGTTTAGTTAAGGACACAACTAAGTTAGTTTTAGTAAAGAGCTTTTTGTTACAAGAAAGTTATTTGTCCCTAGGCAGTCGATAACTAGGCCGGTAATCATTATTGCAATTTCATATGGGGGAGAGGCATGAGCTAACATACTTTCTCCACTTGGATCATATGCACTTATGAATGGAACTCTAGCAAGCATCCGCAACTACTAAAGATCATTAAGGTAAAACCCATCCATAGCATTAAAGCATCAAGTCCTCTTTATCCCATACGCAACAACCCCCTTTCTCGGGTTTGTGTTTCAGTCACTCACGCAACCCACTATAAGAAAATCATAAACATATTGCAACACCCTACAGCGGGAATCCCTCATGCTTGTGCGACACGGAGAGCACCATAGGACAACACCAATAATAATACATGCAACTCAAACCAATCTTGATCATCAAATAGCCTATAGGACAAAACGGATCTACTCAAACATCATAGGATAGCCATACATCATTGGGAAATAATAAATAGCGTTGCACACCATGTTTAAGTAGAGATTACAACAGGTAAGAGAGAGGTTACACCATTGCATAGAGGGGGGAAGAGTTGGTGATGATGGTGGTGAAGTTGTTGGTGAAGATTGCGGTGATGATGGCCCCCGGTGGCACTCCGGCGCCACCAGAAGCGAGGGAGAGAGATCCCCCCTCCTTCTTCTTCTTCTTCCTTGACCTCCTCCCTACATGGGAGAAGGGTTTCCCCTCTGGTCCATGGCCTCCATGGCACGGGAGGGGCGAAAGCTCCCTTATTTTTTTTCTCCCTGAACACGAATATATAGACTTGGAGTTGAGGTCGGAGGAGCACCAGGGGGCCCACGAGGCAGGGGCACGCCCCCACCCTCGTGGACAGGGTGTGGGCCCCCTGGCCTTGATTCTTTCACCTGTATTTTTTATATATTCCAAAAATAATCTCCGTTGATTTTTAGGTCATTCCGGGAACTTTTTTTTCTGCAGAAAAATAACACCATGGCAATTCTGCTGAAAACATCGTCAGTCCGGGTTAGTTCCATTCAAATCGTGCAAGTTAGAGTCCAAAACAAGGGCAAAAGTGTTTGGAAAAGTAGATACGATGGATACGTATCATGCAACATCCCGTAACTAACCCATTAGTCACATTGCTTGCAAGGCTTATAGTGATGCGCATTTACGAAGAGGGCCCAAAGATACCTCTCCGATACACGGAGTGACAAATCCTAATCTCGATCTATGCCAACTCAACAAACACCATCGAAGATACCTTTAGAGCATCTTTATACTCACCCAGTTACGTTGTGACGTTTGATAGCACACTAAGTGTTCCTCCAGTATTCGGGAGTTGCATAATCTCATAGTCATAAGAACATGTATAAGTTATTAACAAAGCAATAGCAACAAACTAAACGATCATCGTGCTAAGCTAACGGATGGGTCAAGATAATCACATCATTCTCTAATGATGTGATCCCGTTAATCAAATGACAACTCATGTCAATGGTTAGGAAACTTAACCATCTTTGATTAACGAGCTAGTCAAGTAGAGGCCTACTAGTGACACTCAGTTTGTATATGTATTCACACATGTACTACGTTTCTGGTTAATACAATTCTAGCATGAAGAATAAACATTTATCATGATATAAGGAAATATAAATAACAACTTTATTATTGCCTCTAGGGCATATTTCCTTCAGACGGTGCTCTAAGATATTTTGTGCTGCATCGCACACGGTTGGTTATAATAAACTACGTGGGATCTATTTGATTTTCGTCTTGATTTGAATTACATAATGGGGTCACAACAGTCATGGATGATGCTTCAATTGCTAGAACTTTTATGGGCAGTGAACATGCAACTATAGGTGTGTCGTCAAAAAATTAGAATCATTCAGGGTTCGTTTAGACATTTTTATACATTAACTGGGTTTTCTAGGCATTTTATGCGCATAATTCAAATTTAAACTACATGCACATGCTCCAGTGCATATAAACTGGTTTAAAAAATCAAATATGTGTCCTTGGTTGCATGCATAGGTCCCATGCAAGAAATGGGAATGAATTTCAAACACCCTGCCACCGTCACTCGGCCGCAAACATTGAGATACCTGGTTTTTAAATTCTAGTAAATCCAGAACTCGTCTGAAATTCATGAAACTTGGCATGCTGTCATGGAGCGGCATCAACATGCCGTGGTAAAAATTTTGTCCCATTTGGGACAGGTTTGGTTATATGCTTGTCACAAACCAGAGCTTCTCACAACAAGCATGATGGTTTCGGTAGGGAACGCCCCACCTTTGGGGACGGAACGATATCCATTGCCTCTTATTCCTTTCAAAAAATTTCTCGTGTCAACATAGAACAACAGGAGTGTTGTGTTATTTTTTGTGATTTTTCGGGGTTCCTTTGGACATTTTTATGCATTAAGTGAGTTTTCAATGCATTTATGTGCATAATTCAAATTTAACTACATGCACATGCTCTGGTGCATATAAATTGGTTGAAATATCAAATATGTGTCCTTGGTTGCATGCTTAGGTCCCATGCAAGAAATGAGAATGAGTTTCAAACACCAGGGCACCGTTGATTGCTGGCAAAACATTGAGATGCCTAGTTTTTAAATTCTAGTAAATCCAAAACTCGTTTGAAATTCATGAAATTTGGAATGCTATCATGGAGCATCATCAACATGCCGTGGCAAATTTTTTGTCCCATTTGGGCAGGTTTGGGTATATGCTTCTCACAAACCAGAGCTTCTCACCACAAGCATGATGGCTTCGGTAGGGAACGCCCCACCTTTGGGGACGAAACAATATCCATTGCCTCTTATTGCTTTCAAATTTTTTCTCATGTCAACATAGAACAAAAGGAGTGCTGTGTTATTTTTTGTTATTTTCGGGGTTCGTTTGGACATTTTTATGTATTAAGTGAGTTTTCAATGCATTTATGTGCATAATTCAAATTTGAACTACATGCACATGCTCCAGTGCATATAAATTGGTTGAAAAATGAAATCTTTCTCCTTGGGTGCATGCTTAGGTCCCATGCAAGAAATTGGAATGAATTTCAAACACCAAGGCACCATTGATTGGCGGCAAAACATTGAGATGCCTGCTTTTTAAATCCTAGTAAATCCAAAACTTGTCTGAAATTCATGAAACTTGGAATGCTATCATGGAGCGGCATCTACATGGCATGGTAAATTTTTTTGTCCCATTTGGGGCAGGTTTGGGTATATGCTTCTCAAAAACCAGAGCTTCTCACAACAAGCATGATGGTTTCGGTAGGGAACGCCCCACCTTTGGGGACGAAATGATATCCATTGCCTCTTATTGCTTTCAAATTTTTTCTCGTGTCAATATAGAACAACAGGATTGTTGTGTTAGTTTTTGTGATTTTTTGGGGTTTGTTTGGACATTTTTATGCATTAAGTGAGTTTTCAATGCATTTATGTGCATAATTCAAATTTGAACTACATGCACATGCTCTGGTGCATATAAATTGGTGGAAAAATCAAATCTTTGTCCTTGGGTGCATGCTTAGGTCCCATGCAAGAAATGGGAATGGATTTCAAACACCAGGGCACCGTTGATTGCTGACAAAACATTGAGATGCCTGGTTTTTAAATTCTAGTAAATCCAAAACTCGTCTGAAATTCATGAAACTTGGCATGCTATCATGGAGCGGCATCAGCATATCGTGCAAATTTTTTTGTCCCATTTGGGGCAGGTTTGGGTATATGCTTCTCACAAACCAGAGCTTCTGACAACAAGCATGATGGTTTCGGTAGGGAACGCCCCACCTTTGGGGACGAAACGATATCCATTGCCTCCTATTGCTTTCCAAAAAAATTATCGTGTCAACATAGAACAACATGAGTGTTGTGTTATTTTTTGTGATTTGTTGGGGCTCGTTTGGACATTTTTATGCATTAAGTGAGTTTCCAATGCATTTATGTGCATAATTCAAATTTGAACTACATGCACTTGCTCGTGTGCATATAAATTGGTTGAAAAATTAAATCTTTGTCCTTGCATGCATGCTTAGGTCCCATGCAAGAAATGGGAATGAATTTCAAACACCAGGGCACCGTTGATTGCGCGGTAAAACATTGAGATGCCTGGTTTTTAAATTCTAGTAAATCCAAAACTTGTCTGAAATTCATGAAACTTGGCATGCTATCATGCAGCGGCATCAACATGTCATGGTAAATTTTTTGTCCCATTTGGGGCAGGTTTGGGTATATGCTTCTCACGAACCAGAGTTTCTCACAACAAGCATGATGGTTTCTGTAGGGAACGCCCCAACTTTCGAGGCGAAACGATGTCCATTGCCTCTTATTGCTTTCAAATTTTTTCTCGTGTCAACATAAAACAACAGGAGTGTTGTGTTATTTTTTGTGATTTTCAGGGTTCTTTTGGACATTTTTATGTATTAAGTGAGTTTTGAATGCATTTATGTGCATAATTCAAATTTGAATGACATGCACATGCTCCGGTGCATATAAATTGGTCGAAAAATCAAATCTTTTGTCCTTGGGTGCATGCTTAGGTCCCATCCAAGAAATTGGAATGAATGTTAAACACCCTGCCAACGTCACTCGGCCGCAAACATTGAGATGCCTGGTTTTTAAATTCTTGTAAATTCAAAACTCGTCTGAAATTCATGAAACTTGGCATGCTATCATGGAGCGGCATCAACATGCCGTGGTTATTTTTTTGTCCCATTTGGGGCATGTTTTGGTATATGCTTCTCACAATCCAGAGCTTCTCACAACAAGCATGATGGTTTCAGATAGAACACCCGCATGCAAGGTGAGAGCAAGATTTGTGCATCTCTTGAACACAAACAGTTCTTTTGGATGACCCGTGTGAACCACTTACAAACAATTTGGTGCGATTTGCATCTGTCATATTGGGTGTGTTGCCATTTGTCAAACTAGAAAGATTGACATTTGTTGATCTAGTAACAATGCCATTTGCCAACCTTGTAACACTGCAATTTGTCAAAATATGAAGCTAAAAATCACTAGCAGTATCTAATTTTTGCAACTAAAATTCAGTAATTAAGCATATATGGAGGCGAGGAGGCTTGTTCAGCCAGGCGTGCAACAGGCGGCGCAGTTCCCGATACTGCTTTAATGCAGACGAGGGAGAGGGTAGTTGTTCCTGAAATGTTGAACGTCCAATGATGCATCCTCCTTCAATTAGAATCATGTGAATGCATGAGGGAAGTAATGAGAGGACCGGGAAAAGAGAGGCATCACAATGTGAATGCAACGCAGTTTGCACTCATATAAATGCGCCCCTCCATTCCAATGCATCTACCACATCGTACACACCTAAGAATTTCCTAAGCACCTACACTAATAAGCGCAAAAGTGCCCACTCCAGACCCATGGCGGCGATGCGCACGAGCAGCCAGCGGCTGTGCCAGATGGTCCATGGCGCCGGCCTGCGGCATGGCACCGTGGATCGTATCCATACGGTGTTGGTGACCGACTGGTGGATGGCCGCCGTCGACGCCAGCTACGACTTTCAGTTGGACCAGATGATCGTTCGGACCACCAACAAGTTCGCCATCGTCAAGAAGCTCGCGGACGGCATCGCCATACTCCTCGAGCCTGCACGCCCGGGATCCTCATTGTCTGCCACCCTAATCGGCCTCCATGGTCGGAACCTCTTTCAATCACTGGTGGCCCTACGACTGCCCGCCGACGCCACAAAGAATGTCCACCTGGAGGTCGCGCTCGTCGCGAGGCGCCTCGCCCTGCAAGAAACCGTCGACCTACACATCCATGTGTACGAGCAAATCGTGTACATAGGTTCTACAAGGCCAGTGAGGACGCTACGACTTTGGCCTTCCTGAGCCGTCTGGAAGCCTTGGCTGCCTTTGTTGAGAAGCACCTTGACCTCACCACAAAAGCCGCCGCTCCTTAGCCGCCGGTCGGTGGCCCGACCGACGCACTGAGTTGAGGAGGATGAGGTCGTATGTTGATGGATGCATCTCTCTTCTTGCCTCCTGTAACCACCACTGCAATCGCATCATCGTGGCCTTAATTTTTATTTTGCTATTGCATTCTCGTTCCAGTCAATACAGACATGTGCGATCCCTTTGCTCAATATAGACATGTTCGTTCCAGTCTTATTTTGATTGGCTTGAATAAAGGCCTATCCCGCTGTTAGGTGCCGCAACGTGCTGTGCTTGTCGTTAGGCTCCGCGACGCGCTCTACTCGCGTCCTTTGGCGCGCTCTGCTCGCGTCCGTTGGGGCACTCGGCTTGTGGACATCTTTTCCTTGCGTGTTCAACTGCTATATGCATATATATATGGCTGCTCACCGTTGAGGCGACTGCGGAGCACTCTGCTCGCATCCCTCCGCGCGCGCTCTGCCAACGGTTGGGCATGCACACGATCACATCAGGGGCCCCGTATGCATGTGGTTGCGCTGCGCGCGTTGCCACGCGATGCAGTTATGTGTGGCATGATGGAGTTACTGATACGTCTCCGTCGTATCTACTTTTCCAAAAACTTTTGCCCTTGTTTTCGACTCTAACTTGCATGATTTGAATGGAACTAACCCGGACTGATGATGTTTTCAGCAGAATTACCATGGTGTTATTTATGTGCAGAAACAGAAGTTCTCGGAATGACCTGAAACTTCACAGAACAAATTTTTGGAAAATATAAAAAATCCTTGCAAAAGATGAAGGCCAGGGGGCCCACCACCTGTCCACGAGGGTGGGGGCGCGCCTGCCCCCCTTGGGCGCGCCCACTACCTTGTGGGCCCCTTGGAGCTCCTTCGACCTCAACTCCAACTCTATATATTTGGTTTCGGAGAGAGGAAAATTAGAGAGAAGAATTCATCGCGTTTTACGATACAGAGCCGCCGCCAAGCCCTAATACCTCTCGGGAGGGCTAATCCGGAGTCTGTTCAGGGCTCTGGAGAGGGGAATCCGTCGCCATCATCATCATCAACCATCCTCCATCACCAATTTCATGATGCTCACCGCCATGCGTGAGTACTTCCATCGTAGGCTTGCTCGACGGTGATGGGTTGGATGTGATCTATCATGTAATCGAGTTAGTTTTGTTAGGGTTTGATCCCTAGTATCCACTATTGTCAGTGTCAAAACCGGCGGATCTCGGGTAGGGGGTCCCGAACTGTGCGTCTAGGCGGATGGTAACAGGAGGCAGGGGGCACAATTTTTTACCCAGGTTTGGGCCCTCTTGATGGAGGTAAAACCCTACGTCCTGCTTGATTAATATTGATGATATGGGTAGTACAAGAGTAGATCTACCACGAGATCAGAGAGGCTAAACCCTAGAAGCTAGCCTATGGTATGATTGTTGTTCGTCCTACGGACAAAAACCCTCCGGTTTATATAGACAACGGAGAGGGCTAGGGTTACACAGAGTCGGTTACAATGGTAGGAGATCTACATATCATATCGCCAAGCTTGCCTTTCACGCCAAGCAAAGTCCCTTCCGGACACGGGACGGAGTCTTCAATCTTGTATCTTCATAGTCCAGGAGTCCGGCCGAATGTATAGTCCGGCTATCCGGACACCCCCTAATCCAGGACTCCCTCAGTAGCCCCTGAGCCAGGGTTCAATGACAACGAGTCCGGCGCGTGGATTGTCTTCGGCATTGCAAGGCTAGTTCTTCCTCCAAGTACTTCGTAGAAGATTTAGAACACAAAGGTAGTGTCTGGCTCTGCAAAATAAGTTTCCACATATTGCCATAGAGAGAATAATATTTACACAAATCTAATCTGCTGACGTATTCCGTAGCGTGACATCACACCACGGCCAAGTCTTTATTTGAATCGTTTTACTGTTCTACCTCAGCGCGTTTAGCGAGGCGGTTTCCTTGGCACGTCTTGTCAAAGCAGAGATCGTATCCCCTTATTCCGGGATTCTCATCAATACGGGCGTGGGTAACCCAACCGCGCCATTGATTACGGCGCTTGGGAGATAAGCGAGTTTTACCAGGATGGTGGGGACGCATAGTCGCGTCCACCCATATAAAGGGATAAGGATCCACCTTTTCATCCATGCCTTCTTCCTTCTTTGCCTATCCATTTCCGCACACTCGAGCTCCAGCGCCCAAGTCCGCACACCCCACCTCAACCTTCTCCAGCCATGTCCGGAGCGGGAGGCAAGTGGATGGTCTCCTCCATCACGGAGGGACACATCAAAAGACTGAGGAAGGCCGGATACTTGTCTAACGACATTGCGCACCAGCTTCCCGAAGAGGGGCAGCTCATCCCCACCCCTAGGCCCCATGAGAGGGTGGTGTTCCTCCCTCATTTCCTCCGCGGACTGGGCTTCCCTCTCCACCCATTTGTCCGGGGGCTCATGTTCTACTATGGCCTGGACTTCCACGATCTGGCCCTGAACTTTGTCCTCAACATCTCGGCGTTCATCGTCGTGTGCGAGGCTTTCTTTCGCATCCTCCCCCATTTCGGCCTATGGCTCAAGACTTTAAATGTCAAGCTGAAGGTGGTGCCCGGCACCCAGGCAGAGTGCGGAGGCGCCATGGTGGGCAAGATGCCCAACGTCCTATCGCTCGAGGGCTCCTTCGTGGAGTCCCTAAAGGGGTGGCAATCGGGGTGGTTTTACATCACCGAGCCGCGCGACCCTGAATGGGTCGCAGCCCCCGAGTTCCGATCCGGACCCCCTATGTGGCTCGCCTCCTAGAAAGAGACGGGCCTGTCGTGGGGTAAAAAGGGAGAGCTGACCGGACTCCAAACATGCGTCCAAACCCTGGTGGACAAGAAGCTCAAACTTGTCAACGTAGTCCAGGTTATGCTCATCCGCTGGATCCTCCCGTGTCAACAACGGGCCTTCAACCTGCGGGAGTTCGACCCGGCGCGGCACCGAACTCTGAGCAGGCGCTTCGACACTACGTACGAAGATGCCTGGAAGGTGCTTTTCAAGGGCGCCGAGGCCCCCGCATCCGCTACCAAGGATCGCGGATTCAGCACGCAGCGCCACGCTCGCGCGGTAAGCTGTTTTTACCTTTTACACGGTATTTAGTTTTTCATAGTTTGACTCCATGCGGGATCTAAGCTCTCTTACCTTTGACAGGATTGGCAGGCGACATCCAGACAGATCAACTGTCCGGCTCCTTTGCCTGAAGGCCCAGCGGACGCTCGTTTGGGAAGCTGCTGGTTCCGGCACCCTATGTGGTGCCGGAGAAGAAGGCAAGAAGAAGGCCACGGGGACTCGAAAGAGTGCCCGATGCCAGGAGGTGTCAGATTCATCATCTGACGACTCCAATGCGCGCTCCTCCCATGAAGACAAGGAGGAGGAAGAAGTGACAACTCCCCCTCCAGCGGGGGGAGGGAAGAAAAGGAGGGCCGCCCCAACTAGGTAGGCCAAACGGTCCAGGAAGGGGAAGACCCCTCCTCCCGACTACTCCACCAACGCCGACGACGGCAAAGAGGAGTGGCCGCACAGGGCTAAGCCCCTGGCGAGATTGTAAGTATCCGGATACCAGAGTGATTCATAGTATTCCCTGATTGCACAGCTTTTCCTTACATCAGACATGTTTATGCAGTCCACCCAAAGACCGGCTTGACGTGTTGTCGAGCGGTTCCCTGGATTCGTTGCATGTGAATTCGCTTCCGACGGCTACCTCCCCCCACCATACGGACGATGCCGAGGCGGCGTCCCAACAGGTTCCGAGCCAGGAGGAGGTGGTCCTGGAGGCGCCGCAAGGCGACCACCCGGACTCTAGGCGTGAAGGGGATAGAACCCCCAAGGGTTCCAAGTCCGGCTTTGAGCCGGACACCGTGCCAGAATGACAGTTCCGGACTCCGGTAGGCAGCCTCCTTCAAAGAGGAGCAAGCCTACCGAGCCGGTGACCTCCGTCCAACCGGAGGCACCGGACAATTTGCTGGAGGTGCTTAACGGCGCCTCCATCGACGAGGAGCACCGCACTATTATGAGTGCGGTGATCCAGAAGGTTCAGTCTGCTCTTAAGCCTGTGCCAGCCTTCTAACAGGCTTCGAGGTAAGTAAAGAATATGTAAAAATATTACCGCATAAACAGTAGCCCCTGATGCTCTGTTCGGTGTTCGGAAAGAAAAGCCGAATAGGGGATCTAATAACGTTCGCAGGAGTCTAACAAAAGTAAGTCAATATGCGTATGGAGGCTTCGCTGCTAGCATCCGCCACACTGAGTGCGGAGGTGGGCACACTGAAGCAGAACCTCGAGCGGTCCGAGAACGAGCTCGACCATGCCAAGAGGCAACTCGACGAGACGGATGGTAAGAAATACCTTATTGAAATATGTGAAAGGTGCAATTGCAAAATGTGACAGGATTAACGCGGCTATTGTAGGGGCCACAACTGAGGTGGCGACCCTTATGCAAGAGCTGTCCGAGGCCTAGAAGAGGGCGGCCACGGAGCGCACCGAGCGGGAGAAGCATGAGATGCAGGTTGGCGAGGTGCGGCAAGAGCTCCAGGCTCTCATGAGAAAACATGAGATTTTGGAGCTTGACTCGAAGACGCGAGAGTCTGAGCTCGCGGCGGCCATTGAAGATGCCAAGTCTGCCAAGGCCGAAGCCCAGATGGCCCTCTAGGAGGTTGAGTCAATAAAAAAGATAGCGGCCGGTAAGGCATTCTTTATGCAAAGCAAGCACATAAAAGTGAATTACTTGTTAGTTACCCGAATCCGGAGCTCTCCAGGAGCATTCGCAGACTTGCCCCGTAGCGTGTCGGATGCCGCCACCTTCTACTAAGCCGAGGAGGGGAGCTCGACAGAGAAGGTGTTCTGGTCTCAGTATGCTGAGGCCGAACACCCGGTGCCCTTAAGCGACCAGCTAAGATAGCTAGTTGAGCTCCATAAGGTGGCCGAACAGGCCATGAAGGGCCTCATAGTCCGGCTGTGGCCTGGAGAGGCCATGCCTGGGAGCTACTTCGGGCTGGTGAGGCGGCCAGTGGAGGCCTGTCCAAGGCTCGAAGTCATCAAGCGCTCCGTATGCATCGAGGGTGCCCGTAGGGCGCTTGCCCGTGCGAAGGTGCACTGGGGCAAGCTGGATGCTGAGAAGCTTGTGAAGGACGGGCCACCGCCGGGCAAGGAGCATCGCAAGCCCGAGATGTATTATGAGGGCGTTTTGAAGGGTGCCCGCCTTGTGGTGGATGAATGTTCCATGGATGTAATTTTCAGTAAACTCACTTGTTTTGTCCTGTGCGCTGAAAACTTGTTCATGTGCGCTAAGCAATGCTTTTTGAATTTAAAATATTACCTTCTGTGCGGCCGTTTATCAAATTTGAGAGATGGCGAGTCGTCGGCTTCTGCCCCCATGGCACGAGTGCTGGGGTGTTCCGGATAAACATGAGCTCTCTTTTTCGCATTCTTGGGTCCTTCGAGGGAGGCGCTCAACACAACGAACAAGGCAATCGGACTATAATGCTTGAACACTCTCACTTAGCCATAGAATTCTATAATTTTAAATTTCATCAAAGCCCCTAGTGTTCGGAAGACCGAGTTCGTGGCGCTATCCACGCCTAGGCCGGACAAAGCCGACTCCTCGCTCTAAGCGGCATAAGTCTTTAGGGACTCGAAAACCTCTTGAACAGCGACCAGCTCTCGCCTCATCATGACGGTCAGTTTTAGCTTTCTCTACTGAGGTGCTTAGCCCAGCTCAACTGGGGCACAATCGCAGCAGTTCTCCTAGTGCTACCTTAGCCGATATAATGGAACGTAAGGTACCAAAACATAGGAGCCAGGCAAACCCAACTATTGACCCAAGACATGATTCGGAGCCGATGGATATAATGCTATAAGTTCGGGGTGCCGCACTTGTGAAAGTGTTCGGACTTCTCACATCGTATTGTGGGGTACTTAAGCCCCTGGCGTATTGGCCGTACCAAAGTGTACGGGTGCAACATGTCATTAATGAACATATATTCGTAAAAAAAGAGTAATGCAATCATAGACGGAAGCTATGCATTGTTTATTTAAAAAAGCTGCGATCAAAGCAGAATGATACAAATACTGCAATAAGAAAAATATGGGACTATTTAACATGTCCTTTCCAGGGGCAAGCTGCGGAATGTAATGTGAAACAGGTATACTGCTCGTTATAGAGACCACCTTAGAGTTCCATAGTGCGGCGTACTTTTCTGCTTCCCTGGTTGTATCGTTTGTGCAGCAATTGTACTGCCGGATAAGCCTTCCAAAGAATGGACTCCTGAAAATAAGAGAAAATTAAGAAATCGGCAGCCCCTAGTGCGGTTTAAGCCGCGTTTCGGGCGTTCCATGATGGTGCCCCTCCCCTTTTGCCCATGGTATTTCTAGAGCGTAATTATGTACGCGCAACGCTGGTTTCGCAAGTTCGCGAGGGCTGGGGTTGGGGCCGCATTGCTATGCTTGCTCAGAATATGCCTGGCGGTCTTGTTGTAGGTTACTCTGGGCGTGCTTGACGGTGTCCAGATGTTTAATGGCCGGACTAGAGAATTGCCTTGAGAGGCTGCTTTGTACTTCTGCTATGATAGCCGCCGTATGCTCCTCCGTTCGGAGAGAGCGTTCGGTGTTTCCATTGACCGTGATGACTCCTCGAGGGCCTGGCATCTTGAGCTTGAGGTATGCGTAGTGCGGCACTGCATTGAACTTGGCAAATGCGGTTCGCCCAAGCAGTGTGTGATAGCCACTTCGGAACGGGACTATGTCGAAGATTGTAACATCCCAAATTTTCAATTTGGAATGTTATACATTAGATCATCATGCATATCTTATTTTCTTGCTTTTTGGTCGATCCTAGAAATTTCACGCAACTCAAGGACCTTCGGAGAGAGTTGGAGATTTCGTTATTTTCATATTTGAGAGTTTTCTCGAATTTGAAAAGAGGATCATTTGATTTATTTATATCATCTTCAATTATTTTTCCGATATCAAAATATGAGAGAGGGAATAATATGACTTTCCCAAAATTGAGGAAAAATGAAGATTTAATAAATAGATCGAATTTTATTTTCCGGAGTTTGCTTGCATTTTATTTGGACAGGGCAAAATGCGCGTTTTCGAAAATTGCATTTTAGGTCCGTAGAAAAGTTCATTTTGTTCGACTCATTTTTAGGAGTCGGGGGAAAATTTACTTTAGGAATTTTGGAGTTCGTTTAGATTTTCTTTTCTGTGTTTTTCTGCGTGCGAAACTGTTTAAAAAAATGAGAGAGCCAGGCCAGCCGGGCCAAAGGCCCAGCCAGCCGGCCGCCTCCCCAGCCTCCCTGCGCGCATGCGCCAGGCGCCAGCCAGCGCCCCAGGCAGCCGCCGCCCCAGGCCGAGTCCGGGTTGGACTCTAGGCCGTAGCCCCTCCCCCTTTTCCTTGTTTCGTTTTTCCTTTTCCTACTCTTTTTCTTGTCCCCTACCCCAAGTAATCTCTCCCCTCTCCTATATAAATACCCCCATAAACCCCGCGCCCCTCACCACCGCCGCCGCCGCCCCTATAGCGCCGCCGCCGCCCTAGCACGCCGCCGTCGCCACCGTTCGGCCCGCCTCGCCGGAGGTAGCCCCGCGCCTCTCTTTTTCTTCCCCGCGGTTCGGTTCCTTTAAAAGAAACCGTTCTGGTTTTCTTTTCCGGTTTTTCCCTCCGATTCTTCGTTCCGGTTTCTTTTCCAAAACCCTAGATCGGTTTTTCGTTTTCTTTTTCGGTTCCTTTTCCGAAAACCCTAGATCGGTTTTCGTTCTTCTTTCGGACCGTTCGTCTCAACGAACGTGATCACTGATTATTCCCGGTTAACGACGCCCGTTCATTTAACCGTTCGTCTCTTTCTTTTCGTCGGATTTATTCCGCGATCGCGATCTCAGATCCGATCTTCGTTCTAGTTTATCTTCTCGCCCGTTTATCGGAATCAGGTAATTCAAGCGCCTGGAGTTTCGTATCGAAACCGCCATTCCATCTAATCAACTTGAACAAGTTTTTTCTATGGTAAAATTTGACCTAGTTTCAACTTGCTAGAACCGAGTTGTTTTCTTCCGCCGTTTGTTTTCCCGTTGTTTGTTCGGTTCGTTCTTTCTTCGCAACCGGAGTTCTTAAGTTGAACTTTCTGGTTCGTTCTCTCGTTCGAATTTTACTTGTGCATTAGATGAGTACTTATTGTATGGTTACTATTGTTTGCTTACGGTAGATTGACCGGAGTGTGACGAGTAGATCTATCAAGAGTTTTAAGTGCGAATCATCTTCATCTACATTGCAGGCAAGTTCACACTTTGATCATACCTTTCTACAACCCATGTTTTATTGCATTAGATCAATCCTCTCACATTGCATGATTAGGGTCTAATTAAATTGTGGGATGGGAAGTAGATGAGGTAGTACCTATTACCCGTATTATTATGAAACCCTCGGGAGTTACTTCTACGTTTGCTTATTATGCCATGCTATGCTAGTAGACGTGGATTGGGTGAGTGATATCCATGCCAGATGTGAGTTGATAATTTTAATGGTTTATCTAAGGTGGCAACTTAAACACACATCTGGGTGGATTGAGGCACCTCATGTCTATCAGGACTTGCCTGTTTTTATTTTGGACCGCCACCCAGGCTCAAAGGGATCATAAGATCTTTCATGCTAGAAACTTCCGTGTGCAGCCACAAGCCATTATGGGCTCTGGCATAGTTGACTAAGTTGTGCGAACTCTTACAGTGGTGGACTAGCAGATGTAGGGGATGTAGGTGTACCGGTCTACCCAATCATAAGGTGCTAGCGCATCTGAAAGGCTATGTCTCGGTCATCCGTTTCTCAAACACCATGTAGTGCGAGAAATCCAACGGAGGCGATCGAGTCTTGTGGGGAAAAGTGCGCAAACCTCTACAGAGTGTACAAACTAATCATGATTAGCCGTGTCCCCGGTTATGGACAACTTGAGCATCTAGTACTTGGATATCTTGTGAATCTCATCACGTTACTTTAAATGAATATTGTTGGGTTTAATGATGTTACTTAATTGGGATTGAGAATGCTGTCAACCATTCTCAATGTTCAACAACCACCATGATAGTTAAATAAATTTATTCCTTTGCAGTAGGGAAAAATTGGCTTTACGCAAAAACCTTATAACCATAGAGCTTTTCCACCAGCCAAATATGCATGTAGTGATAGTCATTATTCATTATTTCTCTATGGTGTGAATTTGCCAGTACATTCAATGTACTGACCCGTTTCGGGCTGCAACGTCTCATGTTGCAGGTTTCTTACGATGAGTAAGTGATACGTTAGGGTTACGATTTCTACACTCAACTTTGCCGTTGGTGTTGATGGGAATCCACAACCTTGTTGCTTCCGCTATATGGATTGAGGTAATAGTATTTACGTTACTTTTACATGTGATTTACCTCTGTTATAAATCCTTTGAGTACTATGTGTGTCAGCATACTGATCCAGGGATGACACTTAAGCACAGAGACTTGATCCATTCGGGTCGGGTCGCTACAAAGATTAACTCCTCGCTTCAGAAATTATATGGAGATCCGAAGACCACTTCAAGTGTAACTGAGCCTGTACAGTTGGCCTCTACACCTGGTATGAAGCCTTTAAAGGTCATTTTAGTGGCTTTAATCCTCGAGGGATCGATGCCCATTTTCTGCACTATATCCTGGTAAAGCAGGTTCAGGGTGTTGCCGCCGTCCATAAGGACTCTAGTGAGGTGAAATCCATCAATAATTGGCTCTAGAACCAATGCGGCGAATCCGCCATGACGGGTGCTTGTGGGGCGGTCCCTTTGATCAAAAGTGATCGGGCAGGAAGACCATGGGTTGAACTTTGGGGCGACTGGCTCCATCGCGTATACGTCCCTTAGCGCACGCTTCCGCTCCCTCTTGGGGACGTGGGTTGCGTATATCTTGTTCAGTGTCCGCACTTGTGGGGGAAAACCTTTCTGTCCACTGTTGTTCGGCGGCTGGGGCTCCTCCTCGTCATCGCTATGCAGCCCCTTGTCTCTGCTTTCGGCATTTAACTTGCCTGCCTGCTTGAACACCCAACAATCCCTGTTGGTGTGATTGGCTGGTTTTTTGGGGGTGCCATGTATCTGGCATGAGCGGTCGAGTATTCGGTCCAAACTGGACGGGCCCGGAGTATTTCTTTTGAATGGCTTTTTCCGCTGACCGGGTTTAGAGCCTCTGAATCCGGCATTAACTGCTGTATCCTCAGCATTGTCGCCGTTAATGCGGCGCTTTTGCTTGTTGTGACGCGACCTGCCACTGCTGTCCTTGGTATCTGAATTACCAGGGCTCTTGGTCATGTTATTGCTGCGAGCTAGCCAGCTGTCTTCTCCCGCGCAAAAGCGGGTCATAAGTGTCGTGAGGGCTGCCATAGATTTCGGCTTTTCCTGTCCTAGGTGCCGTGCAAGCCACTCGTCGCAAATGTTATGCTTGAAGGCTGCTAGGGCCTCTGCGTCCGGACAGTCGACGATTTCATTTTTCTTGGTTAGGAACCGTGTCTAGAATTGTCAGGCCAATTCCTCTGGCTGCTGAATTATGTGGCTAAGGTCATCGGCGTCTGGTGGTCGCACATAAGTGCCCTGGAAATTGTCGAGGAATGCGGCTTCCAGGTCCTCCCAGCAACCAATTGATTCTGCTGGCAAGCTGTTAAGCCAATGCCGAGCTGGTCCTTTAAGCTTGAGTGGGAGGTATTTGATGGCGTGTAGGTCATCACCGCGGGCCATGTGGATATGAAGGAGATAGTCCTCGATCCATACCGCGGGATCTGTTGTGCCATCATATGATTCGATATTCACGGGTTTGAAACCCTCAGGGATTTGGTGATCCATTACTTCATCTGTGAAGCATAGTGGGTGTGCAGCACCTCTTTATTGGGCTATATCACAACGCAGCTCAAATGAGCTTTGTCTACTGTGTTCGGCCCGGCCGGATTGACTGTATCCGGAGTGACGATTACCGTCTCGTGCCGTGGGGCACCCACGCGATCCGTAGATCGATCTTGTTTTCCTTGCCTTGTTCTCCAATATATCTCGCAGGTCTGGCGCATTTTCCAATGCCTTGGTATTTTTTGAGCGGCGCCAGGGTGTGGCTTGAGTGGAGGGCCGAGAGGCTTCTCTGTCGCGGCCACGGGGTGGCCGATCGGCCACATCATGCGCTGGTGATGTAGGTTTAGGTGCTTCCTCCTCTAATCGGGGTAGCAACCTGCGCTTTGGGTAGCTCTTGGAGGGGCGTTCGAGTTCATACTCTTCGGCCGCAAGGACTTCAGTCCATCTGTCGGCTAGCAAATCTTGATCAGCTCTAAGATGTTGCTGTTTTTTCTTGAGGCTACCCGTCGTGGCCATAAGCCTACGTTTGAAATGCTCTTGTTAGACGGGATCCTCCGGCACGACAAATTCGTCGTCGTCGAGGCTTGCCTCGTCTTCGGAGGGAGGCATATAATTATCGTCCTCGACCTCTCTATCTGCCGCTCTCTCATGAGGGCTGGCTTCTCCATCCTCCTGTGCTGAATCTTGTTGGAGGTGGTTGTCTTCGGCACTATCCGGGGTGTTATTATCTCCCGTGCCGGAATCACTGTTTTTGCTTTGGTGGGATTTAGAGCGGCGCCGCTGACGCCGGCGCTTAGGCTGCTTCTTGGAGGGGTCATCCTCCGCTGTTCCATCGCCATTGCCTTCTTTTGGGGTGTCCACCATGTATATATCATACGACGAGGTGGCTTTCCAGTGCCCTATAGGTGCTGGTTCTTGATCGTCTCCTGCATCGGCATCCATACCGTCGATGTCTTCGGAGTCGAAGTGTAGCATGTCGGTTAAATCATCGATAGTGGCTACGAAGTGGGTGGTGGGTGGGCTTTGAATTTCTTCATCATCCCCATCCCAACCTTGCTGACCATAGTCCGGCCAGGGCTCTCCTAAAGAGAGAGACTTTAGTGAATTCAGAATATCGCCGAAGGGCGAGTGCTGAAAGATGTCCGCGGCGGTGAACTCCATGATCGGCGCCTAATCGGGATCGATCGGTAGGGGCGCGGAGGGCTCGGAGTCTGGAGAGGAGTCCAGCTCCTTGGAGTCATGGGCTTCGCAGAGAATAGGGCTAGTGTTCGTCTCGATTGCCGTAGAGATTGCAGCCCCCGAGGCGGTGTCCAACCACCCATCCTCGATTGGCGCAGTTGGCTCTGAATTAAGGGTCGGGGCTGATGCAGGTGCGGCCTCTAGGGCACTGTTCAGCAGCAGAGCTAGATCATGCCCATCGTGACAGTGCGGCGCGCTCGGCTGCTGCTCGAATCGGTCGAAGATCAAGTCTCCGCGGAGGTCCGCTGTGTAGTTTAAACTTCCAAATCTGACCTGACGGCCAGGGGCGTAGCTTTCGATCTACTCCAGATGGCCAAGCGAATTGGCCCGCAGTGCAAAGCCGCTGAATATGAAGATCTGTCCGGGGAGAAAGGTCTCACCTTGGATTGCATCGCTGTTAATGATCGGAGAAGCCATCGGGCCTATAAGTGACGACACAGAGGAACTCTCAATGAAAGCACCAGTGTCGATGTCAAAACCGAAGGATCTCGGGTAGGGGGTCCCGAACTGTGCGTCTAGGCGGATGGTAACAGGATGCAGGGGCACAATGTTTTACCCAGGTTCGGGCCCTCTTGATGGAGGTAAAACCCTACGTCCTGCTTGATCAATATTGATGATATGGGTAGTACAAGAGTAGATCTACCATGAGATCAGAGAGGCTAAACCCTAGAAGCTAGCCTATGGTATGATTGTTGTTCGTCCTACGGACTAAAACCCTCCCGTTTATATAGACACCGGAGAGGGCTAGGGTTACACATAGTCGGTTACAATGGTAGGAGATCTACATATCCGTATCGCCAAGCTTGCCTTCCACGCCAAGGAAAGTCCCTTCCGGAAACGGGACGAAGTCTTCAATCTTGTATCTTCATAGTCCAGGAGTCTGGCCGAAGGTATAGTCCGGATAACCGGACACACCCTAATCCAGGACTCCCTCAACTATGTTCTAAGATTGATGTTGCTATGACTTTGCTATGCTTAATGCTTGTCACTAGGCCCGATTGCCATGATTTCAGATCTGAACCTACTATGTTTTCATCAATATATGAGGGTTCTTGATCCTATCTTGCAAGTATATAGTCACCTATTATGTGTTATCACTGGTAGAAAAAGGGCCTTTAGTCCCGGTTCTGGAACCGGGACTAAAGTGTCGGTACTAATGCCCTGACCCTTTAGTCCCGGTTCAATCCAGAACCGGGACTAAAGGCCCTCCACATGGCCGGTCCACCTTTAGTCCCGGTTGGTAACACCCACCGGTACTAAAGGAAATTTCCTGATTTTTTTTTGAATTTTTTTTTGAATTTTTTTTGAATTTTTTTTTATTTTCAAATTATATGAGGGTTCTTGATCCTATCTTGCAAGTATATAGTCACCTATTATGTGTTATCACTGGTAGAAAAAGGGCCTTTAGTCCCGGTTCTGGAACCGGGACTAAAGTGTCGGTACTAATGCCCTGACCCTTTAGTCTCGGTTCAATCCAGAACCGGGACTAAAGGCCCTCCACATGGCCGGTCCACCTTTAGTCCCGGTTGGTAACACCAACCGGTACTAAAGGAAATTTCTTGATTATTTTTTGAAATTTTTTTTGAATTTTTTTTTTTGAATTTTTTTTGAATTTTTTTTATTTTCAAATTTCTGAATTATTTTAACCTCTAATCTCTAATCACCCCTCATCACTGCTCAATTTAATCTCTAATCACCCCTCATCATTCCAAATCATCTCACTTCCCAAACGGTCACCCATCCTCTCAGTACTCCAGCCTGAGCACGCTTAACTTCCGGGTTCTATTCTCCCTCCTTTCCAAGGCTGCACTTGTTGTTTTCCTGACAATAGTAAGATGTCAATCCTATTAACCCTCAGGAATTTAGCTCGAGCATGAAGTCACATATTTCACTGTTTGAGTTTAAAACTATTGTTCTAAAAAACAATAATTTTTTAGTAACACCATTGTTTGACCAAAGTTTGACCATAGTTTGACCAGATTTGACCAAAATTCAAAAAAGGTGAAATAATTATTTAATAACACTAATATTCTTGAATAATTATTTAGTAACACTAATACTTCTTGAATAAGTAGTTTGACCATAGTTTGACCAGATTTACTGAAAATTTAAAAAAACTAAAATTTGAGCATAACTTTTTTCCTTTTGGAATTTGAGGATTCTAGAAATTTGCAAACAGGCCGTAGGCCGTCTCCATCGGATGTAACTTTTCGAGTAGATGATTTTTCATATAAAAAACTTTTTCATCCGAGTTCGTATGCAAAAGTTATGCCCATTTTACAAATTCCAGAGAGATTTTGTAAATAAGGTCGAAATTCATATTTGTAAATTTTCCCAACAACTAGACCACATATCACATGTGAAACTTATTTTCTTTTATTTTTTTGACATTTCCATCATTTTCTTTTATTTTTTTTAAACTGAAAAGGCGATCCACAGGGGGGGTATAGTTTGAAAATGGGACCTTTAGTACCGGTTCGTGGCACGAACCGGGACTAAAGGTCTCATCCCCATTAGTCCCGTTCGTGCCTCAAACCGGGACTAAAGGTATAATATTTAGTCCCGGTTTGTGGCACGAACCTGGACGAATGGTTGTGGGCCAGGAGCGAGGCCCATTGGTCCCGGTTCATCCCACCAACCGGGACCAAAAGGTCTAGATGAACCGGGACTAATGCCTTAGCCGCACGAACCGGGACCAATTCTCACATTAGTCCCGGTTCTAGACTGAACTGGGACTAATGGGCTGAGCCGGCCTGGACCATAGCCCTGTTTTCTACTAGTGTATGATTCGTTAACCCCGAAGTGACAATAATCGGGATACTTACCGGTGATGACCGTAGTTTGAGGAGTTCATGTTTTCACTATGTGTTAATGATTTGGTCTGGTACTCTATTAAAAGGAGGCCTTAATATCCCTTAGTTTCCGCTAGGACCTCGCTGCCACGGGAGGGTAGGACAAAAGATGTCATGCAAGTTCTTTTCCATAAGCACGTATGACTATATTCGGAATACATGCCTACATTACATTGATGAACTAGGGCTAGTTCTGTGTCACCCTAGGTTATGATTGTTACATGATGAACCGCATCTGGCATAATTCTCCATCACCGATCCATTGCCTATGAGCTTTCCATATATTGTTCTTCGCTTATTTACTTTTCCGTTGCTATTGCTATCATCACTACAAAATACCAAAAACATTACTTTTGCTACCGTTACCTTTTGCTACCGTTACCACTACTATCATATTACCTTGTTACTAAATACTTTGCTGCAGATACTAAGTTTCCAGGAGTGGTTGAATTGACAACTCAGCTGCTAATACTTGAGAATATTATTTGGCTCCCCTTGTGTCGAATCAATAAATTTGGGTTTTATAATCTACCCTCGATGTCGGTGTCCTGGACTAGGGGGTACTCACCACGTCATCTCTCGATCTGTTAGATTGGGCCGAGGACCCCCATGGCCATGTACTCATGGGCCAGTTCGGACAGCTGCCGCATACAAGGAAGATTCCACAAGACTTGGCGATCAAGACAAGGACTCCTCCCCACCGGCGTATTCGGCTAGGACTCTTGTTATCCTAGGCCTCTGGTGCATTATAAAAACCGAGGCCAGGCTAGTCGATAGATCATATACAACAAACAATCATACCATAGGCTAGCTTCTAGGGTTTAGCCTCTCTGATCTCATGGTAGACCTATTCTTGTACTACCCATATCATCAATGTTAATCAAGCAGGACGTAGGGTTTTACCTCCATCAAGAGGGCCCGAACCTGGATAAAACATCGTGTCCCCTGCCTCCTGTTACCATCCGCCTTAGACACACAGTTCGGGACCCCCTACCTGAGATTCGCCGGTTTTGACTCCGACATTGGTGCTTTCATTGAGAGTTCCGTTGTGTGTTCGGCAAAAGGTTGATGGCTCGCCTGCAGATCAACTGCGACTTCGGCATCTTCGTCACCAGCTCGACTGGTCACCTTGGTTTGACCAAGGACTGTGGCCTACCTCCGATCGTCATGTTCAGATGAGGGCCTTTATAAACATCAACTCCTATCTCTATCAAGAGCATGGAGGAATCATCCAGGGAGCCCCGGGGCTCAACGTCAACATTGCCCTCGGGCGACCGTGCTGTTTTTCTGGACAGCAAATTTGTGTCCGCCGCCACCGCCTCCTCAAATGTATTTTTAACGATTGCTTCAGTGGAATTGTGTGGAATTGAGTCTACAACAACCCTGAAAAATTTCATCGAGTTCCGATGAAGGAATCTCTGGCAATCCACGATATACCGGAGCCCTGTCAAATTTGGACGGGAATCTGGACGAGTTTAGGGCATGGTGTCCAGCTTCTAGCTCGTGCGTCTTTTGGAAGATCCAACCGTTGATCAGCTGCAGAATTCCCATATCTACCACCTCTCAAAATTTCAGCTCGATCCGACCGTCCAAACTCCGGGAACCTTCCGATTAGTGAATCATTTTTCAGATCTGTTTTCTGCGCGAAAACGAATCCGACCCGAGTTCGTCTTTTTTATGAACGGGATTACGGACATCCTTTTTGAAGGAAGTTTTGTATGGGGTATTGTGTTTTGTTCCCGAACACATCCCACTAACTTTAAGATCTTTTGAACATGATCATCAACATCATGCTGGTGTCAAACCAGTCCGGTGATATTGCTCGACGGCTGACCAACCTGAACAAGAGTCCGGCATCGCGAAGGATAAATCATCACCAACATCGTCGCCCCACGGATTACACGGAGCGGGCATACCGGCATTGTCGCACGATCGCTTCATCAAGCCGGCATCGACCACGTCACGAACTACATCGGCAGGGCCACACTATTGCTTCTTCAAGCTGGTGTCCATCACGCCGACCTACTTCGACATATCGGCTAGACCGGGGGCTTCGCCATCTCTTCATCAACCTACTCCGGACACTTCGGCGTCACTAGCCGACCTGCTCCGTCATGTTAGCTCGACCGAGGGCTTTGCCTCGGTGAGCCAACCTTTGTCAGCATTGCCATGCCGTTGTTTTATCGCCCATCAGGCAATGGGTGTGCGGATCGAGTCCCAATTTTGGGAATCACTTTCCTTCGAATTGCTACAACAAATAAACCAGGTTCTATTATTACTCTGTACATAGTCCATCATATGGTGGTTCATTTTTTGCTTGTTTTGGTTCATTTTTTCCAAGGAATTATTACTCTGGTTTGTCCATCATATGTACATAGGTCCATCAAATGGTGGCCGCATTAACGACGGTCACATGGTGGTTCGGTCAGTTTCTGTACATAGTCCGGCGAACACCGCATCCGGAGCTCGGACCGACCTGTGAATTCAGGCTTTGCCATGCCTTCACCGCATCACGCCGACGCCCTGCATCGACATTGACTTTGGCGCCAGGCCATATTTCTTTTTATTACTCACTTTGAATAAATTATTTATTATGCAACAATTTTTTTAATTATCATTATTACTATTATCTCCGGTTTGCACTATTTTTTGTGCACAGGAAAATGATCCGGGGACTTCAGCGTCACTCTGCCGGTCTGCATTGACCATGCTATGTCACCACTTCGGCGTGTCGAGCTCTCCGCTCCGCCACCTCGGGACCGGCTTGGGGGATGGAACCTTGTCCCGCATCAAGCTCGGACCGCGTCATCAATACCGAACACATTAACCAACTAAGTCGCTTTCATGCTCAAAGCTTTAATTTCTAACTTGTGTTCGGTTCGACCAAGCATTATACTTTTTTGGAAAAATGTTGCTTGTAAAAAATTTCCTTGTCCAAACTTTGTTTGTGGCGCATAAATACAAATACCCAATTCACTTGGGGGCTTCCTTCATGAAGCTTTTCCTCTTGCATATGATTATACTTGTACGGCTTCATTCCTTGTTTGTGTATTACGCCACAATATGCACCATATTGACTTAAGCGATTTGCAAGATGGTTTGCCTCGCTCCTGTGTTTATCCCTACATTCGTGATTGTTCGGCTAGGGAGTAAAGGGAGCACCTCTGCGATTGTCACGAACGGGTCATCCGAGCCGGACCTCAGACTGGGTGAAGCCGAAAGATAGCGCTCTTATATTTTTCAATGATGGTCGGCATACAACGGAACTCATGGGTACAAAAAATCTATTGCACAAGTCTCATAATAGCAATGAGCACAGAAGAAAGGTATCGGTGGGGGTACTATTTTCTTCGAAGATGCTTCTTACACTTCGCAATAATATAGCATAAGTTCCCTGAGTGCACTTTGTCTGTTACAGCCTTATGGCCTGATTGTCTGGTTATTGGAAACACCGTCGATATTCTCGACAGATGGAGTACATAACACTTTTCGGTCCTTGACCGAAGAGGGAGAAGCCGATGGTCGGTTAAGACGTGTTTAAAGTTCGGTTGAACATATATATGATATAAGTACTTCAGTACATGCAATCATTCTTTTACCCAAGTCACGTGGGGGCTGTTAAATTTATATGAGCCGTTTTATGATAGGTGTTCTTCTTCTTAGTCATTGCAAAGTTTTATTATTATTATTATTATTATTATTATTATTATTATCTATCACTCCTTTTTTCGTCACGAGCGTGTGGTCACTAGCCGGGGAGCCTAATTTCTCTCTCAAAGACGCTAGAGTTTAGTTAACTAAACTGGCCTAATGAGAAGTATTCTGCCCTCGGGATAGGAGGTTGAAGCCGTAGGCTGACCCGCTTGAAGTCTTGAGATAGGTCGTATCATGTTAAAGCACGACAGAAGCACTTCTTTTCCTAAGGCCAATTTTTGGATTGGCACCGAACACTTGATCTTGTTCGGACGTCAAGTTTTTACTGACGTTTTTTGGTTTTCCAAGCTTGTGGCACTTTTAAACTATTTGTGTGTTTTCAGCACAAGTCTCGCAGTGCAACGCCGGACACCTTTAGAGATTTGGCAAAAACATTCTCGGATATTGCTATATATGCATCGGTTTCGAATTGTGTCTTCGGTCAATAGTTGGGTTGCCCGGCTCTTGCGCTTGCCTCCTACGTTCCGCTTTGTTCGGCTAGGTGTCCAAAGGGAGAACCACTACGATTGTGCTTCCAGCTCACATGGTTAAGCACCTCAGTGGAGAAAGCCGAAAACTGACTGTCACAATAAGCGTAAACTGGTCAGCGATCCGATGATAGTGTTAAATGACCGGCCATTCATAACAATGGCCGAAGTGTTTACGGCTTGACCTCGACTGTCGCCGAACACTACCGGGGGCTATTAACTGGCCTCCCAAACTAAATCCTCGATATTTTGCTCTTACATTGGAGCTGAGGTTTCATGATCATGCTTAGCATGACAATCCAAAGAAAGGAACCGATAGTGGGACTATTTTCTTTGGAAGACATTTCTTATGTTAAACAGTAATATAACATATCTCTCTGCGTACCTTTGTTTATAAAACCGTATGGCCAGATTGCCTTGTTTGTCGTCAATCTTTTCCCTCATAAAGGCTTTATAAAGTAGGACAAACACTCCTCGGCTATTGGCCGAGGACGTGGAAGACGATGGTCGGTCAACAAAGTTTTGTACAATGCGGATCCGAGCATTAATGACGTAAAGTACTTGGATACATAGAGTCATTACACATAATTTGTGATTTTACTATGGATATCAATCCTTAATTCGGCCACCCGTGCCCGCATTAAGGCTCGGGGGCTACTGGGCTTCGGGCTTATTATTTTCAAATATTATAGGGGCACATCGATCCCCTGATCTGGTGTTGCCACCCGACCAGTGTCTCGGGGGCTACTGCATTGCCTGTCCAATGCAGAAAATTTTATGTGCAATATAGTTTTCGAGGAGATTTTGATCCTCAGGTTGGTCGGCCGCACCCAACCTGAGTCTCGAGGACTAAGCACGCCGCTTTTTGTGTCCCGAAGTATTCTGCCGAGCTAGGACTTGATCCTCAGACCGATTTTGCAAATCAACTTGAGTCTCAGCAGCTACTGGGATCAGTGGTCATATGTCATCCCTCATGTGCATCTCGGGTTTTAGACCGATACCCACATTGAGGGCTACTGGCTATATATCCCGGCAGAGAATAAATTGCACCAATCAAAAATATTGACAAAAATCGGCCCACATTCGGGGTGGTGCACCACCTCGGAAGCAATCCGGCATAAAGCTCGGGCGCTAGTGGCTGGCTCCATAGAGGGCATTTCCGGCATTAAGCTTGGCTAAATTCCTTCAAACTTCTTTGAACCAAGGTGATTTACGACACCTCGGATACAGTTCGGCGTTGGAGCTCGGATACATAGTCCGGCGTTGGAGCTCGGATATAGTTTGGCGTTGGAGCTCAGATACATAGTCCGGCATTGGAGCTCGGATACATTCCGGCGTTAGAGCTGGGAAGCGGTCCGGCGTTGGTGCTCGGCTGCAAAAGATACCTTGAATGCAGTCCGGCGTTGGAGCTCGGACGCAAGAGGACACTGCTGCCCGGGAACAACTTCAAACCCGAGGTGTGGCATAAAAATAACAAGGCATTGATAAAAGCCGGAAACTTAAAGGGGCTCCTCGGATACCGGACGTGTGAACTTGTCGAATGCATTTCGGCGATCCTCAAGATCAAAGATGAGAAGATTTGTTGAACCAGTTTTCAAGACCGACGACCGAAGGTGAAGAATGGTTCGGAAGAATCGAGGAGCGTCCCTAACTTGAAGACCGGTTCAAGGGGGTACTGTCGGTGTCCTAGACTAGGGGGTCCTCACCACGTCATCTCCCAATCTGTTAGATTGGGCCGAGGACCCCCATGGCCGTATACTCATGGGCCAATTCGGACAGCTGCTGCATACAAGGAAGATTCCACAAGACTTGGCGATCAAGACAAGGACTCCTCCCCACCAGCGTATTCGGCTAGGACTCTTGTTATCCTAGGCCTCTGGTGCATTATAAAAACCGAGGCCAGGCTAGTCGATAGATCATATACAATAAACAAACATACCATAGGCTAGCTTCTAGGGTTTAGCCTCTCTGATCTCGTGGTAGATCTACTCTTGTACTACCCATATCATCAATATTAATCAAGCAGGACGTAGGGTTTTACCTCCATCAAGAGGGCCCGAACCTGGATAAAACATCGTGTCCCCTGCCTCCTATTACCATCCGCCTTGGACGAACAGTTCGGGACCCCCTACCAGAGATCCGCTGGTTTTGACACCGACACTCGAAAACTGTTGCGATCCCCTATACTTGTGGGTTATCAAGACTATTTTCTGGCGCCGTTTCCAGGGAGCATAGCTCTATTCTTTGAGTCACTTGGGATTTATATATGCTTATCATTATGAAGAACTTAAGAGATCTAAAAACCAAGATTTATCCCTCAACTACGAGGGGAATTAAGGAACTGCCATCTAGCTTTGCACTTGATTCACCTTTTGTTTTGAGTAAGCTTGCAACACCTAAACCTGCTTCTGCTATTCGTTCTGATATGTCGCATGTTATTGATGATGCCACTTCTGCTATACATGATACTTATGATGAAACTACTTCTATGCTTGATACTACTGTGCCACTTGGTGAATTTCTTGATGAACAACTTCCTAGGGCTAGAGAGAATGAAAATATTGAATCTGATAATACTGATGAAAGTGATGATGAAGACTCACCTGTTATTCCTGAGGGTTTTGTTTTTGATAAAGAAGCTTCTTTAGCTATTTTTGCTTGCAAAGATAGATACGAACTTAAGAGGTTATTAGTTAAAAGGAATAAGCAATCTCTAAATGCTAGGATGAAACCTGACCCTGCTTTTGCTACTTCACCTATCTGTGTTACTAGTAAGGATTATGAATTCTCTGTTGATCCTGATATAATTACTTTGGTCGAATCTGATCCTCTTCATGGCTATGAATCTAAAACTGTTGTGGCACATCTTACTAAATTAAATGATATTGCCACCATGTTCACTACAGATGAGAGAACTCGTTACTTTTATATCCTTAAAATATTTCCGTTCTCATTAAAGGGTGATGCTAAGATATGGTTTAATTCTCTTGATCTCAGTTGTGTGCGTAGTCCCGAGGATTTGATTTATTACTTCTCTACTAAATATTTTCCTACTCAGAAGAAACAAGCTGCTTTAAGGGATATATATAAAATTTTGTGCAAATTGAAGAAGAGAGTCTCCCACAAGCTTGGGGTAGGCTTATCAAGTTACTTAATGCTTTGCCTGATCATCCTCTTAAGAAAAATGAAATACTTGATATCTTTTATAATGGACTAACCGATGCCTCCAGAGATTACTTGGATAGTTGTGTTGGTTCTGTTTTCAGGGAAAGAACACCGGATGAAGCTGAAATTCTATTGAATAATATGTTGACAAATGAAAATAATTGGACACCTTCAGAGCCAATTCCTGAGACTATTCCTAAACCAACTCCGAAGAAGAGGGGTATTGTATTTCTCAGTCCTAAAGATATGCAAGAGGCAAACAAATCTATGAAAGAAAAAGGTATTAAAGCTGAAGATTTTAAGAATTTACCTCCTATTGAAGAAATACATGGTCTTAATTTACCGCCTATTGAAGAAACATATGATCTTAATCGTTTACCTATTGAAGAAACTCATGGTCTTGATAACCCGACATAGGTAGTAAAGGTAAATTCTCTCTATAGATATGATAAAGCCGAAATCCCATTTACTAAGTTTGCTAGCCCATACTTAGATGAGTTTGATAAATTTATGGCTAAGAAAGAAGATTTTAATGCTTATTTTGGTAGAAAATTGAAATACAATTCAAATATGCTTGAACACTTGGGTGATTATATGGCTAACGTCAAAGGTGAACTTAAACTTATTAGTAAACATGCTTCTATGGTTACCACTCAAGTAGAACAAGTACTTAAAGCTCAAAATTATTTGCTCAATGAATTGAATAGTAAGAATAATGATAATGCTGTTAGAGTTATGACTAGAGGTGGTAGAATGACTTGGGTACCTTTGTATCCTGAAGGCCACCCAAAGAGAATTGAGCAAGATTCTCAGAGAAATAATGTAGATGCACCTAGTCCTTCTAAAAGGAAGAAAAAGAAAAATGATAGGACTTTGCATGCTTCTAGTGAACCTATTGCTCAACCACCTGAGAATCTAAATGATATTTCTATCTCTTATGATGAAAATCAATCTAGTAATGAACCTGAGTCTAGTAATAATGTTAATGATAATGTTCATGATGATCCTCAACCTAGTAATGATAATGATGTAGAAATTGAACCTGCTATTGATCTTGATAACCCACAATCAAAGAATCAACGTTATGATAAGAAAGACTTTGTTGCTAGGAAACACGGTAAAGAAAGATAACCATGGGTTCAGAAACCTATGCCTTTTCCTCCCAAACCATCCAAGAAAAAGGATGATGAGGATTTTGAGCGCTTTGCTGAACTGATTAGACCTATCTTTTTGCGTATGCAATTAACTGATATGCTCAAAATGAATCATTATGCTAAGTATATGAAAGAAATTTTCACTAATAAAAGAAAGATACCAGACGCTGAAATTTCCACCATGCTTGCTAATTATACTTTTAACGGTGGAATACCAAAGAAACTTGGAGATCTAGGAGTACCTACTATACCATGATCCATTAAAAGAAACTATGTTAAAACTGCTTTATGTGATCTTGGAGCCGGTGTTAGTGTTATGCCTCTCTCTTTATATCGTAGACTTGATAGTATGCAATTATTCTTGGAAGACCCTTTTTGAATACTGCAGGGGCTGTTATTGATTGCACTAAAGGCAACGTCACTTTTCATGTTAATGGTAATGAGCATATGGTACACTTTCCGAGGAAACAACCTCAAGTTCATAGTATCAACTCTATTGGAAAAATTCCATCGATTATATTTGGAGGTTTTGAATTTCCACATCCTACTGACAAGAAGAAATATGATATTCTTATTATTGGGGATGTGCATATCCCCGTTGAGGTAACATAGTGTTATTCGAAATTTCTCCGGTTCCATGTTATTCGGAATGAGTTTGTTAACAAGACCTGATCAGTCTTGTTAGTGGATTCCTTTTGATGAGCATGAGATGGATGAAACTAGAAGGCACAACCTTCTATACCCTCCTTTTACTTTCTGTTATCTATATTAAATAAAATAAAAATAGTATTTTTCTGTCTGTTATCGAATTATCCGTGCAATATAAAAATACCCCGAAAATAGAAGTTCTCCAAATGCCCTGAAATTTAAATATGATTTTTTTCTAGAATATTTGAGAATATTTGGCACTGAGAACACAGCAGGGGGTCATCCACCTGGCCACAAGGGTGGAGGGCGCGCCCTACCCCCTAGGGCGCGCCCCCAACCTCGTGGGCCCACGGTAGCCCTCCTCCACTTATCCTTTCACCCACACACTCCTTCTTCCTCCCCAAACACGAATATCCAGTTCATACCCGAGCCCAGGCTCGTTTTGCTGCCATTTTCGATCTCCTTGCTCAAAGTACCTCTCACAAAACTGCTTGGAGAGATTGTTCCTTGGTATGTGACTCCTCCATTGGTCCAATTAGTTTTTGTTCTAGTGCTTTATTCATTGCAAATTTCTGCTGCCTAGGTGACCATGTTCTTGAGCTTGCATGTCAAATTTATACGGTCAAAAGTAGTTTTGATGCATGATACAGGATCTAGGCACATGTAGGAGTAGTTGCTATCAATATTATTGAGTTTGGCTTACTTTTATTTTGAAGTTACTAAAAATTTCAGAAATTTTTCAGAGGAAGAAATATGCTTAGGAAAATGTTCCAAGGTGGTTCTTCAAGGAAGCAAGGATCCCGCTACCACGGGAGGGTAGGACAAAAGATGTCATGCAAGTTCTTTTCCATAAGCACGTATGACTATATTCAGAATACATGGCTACATTACATTGATGAACTGGAGCTAGTTCTGTGTCACCCTAGGTTATGATTGTTACATGATCAACTGCATCCGGCATAATTCTCCATCACTGATCCATTGCCTACGAGCTTTCCATATATTGTTCTTCGCTTATTTACTTTTCCGTTGCTATTGCTATCATCACTACAAAATACCAAAAACATTACTTTTGCTACCGTTACCTTTTGCTACCTTTACCACTACTATCATATTACCTTGCTACGAAATACTTTGCTGCAAATACTAAGTTTCCAGGTGTGGTTGAATCGACAACTCAGCTGCTAATAATTGAGAATATTCTTTGGCACACCTTGTGCCAAATCAATAAATTTGGGTTGAATACTCTACCCTCGAAAACTGTTGCGATCCCCTATACTTGTGGGTTATCAGTTACGCGCTGCAAATTAGAACTTCCATCAGGGCCTGCCAATATTCCTAGCCGTTCGGCTTCCCCTTTAATTCCTGCGGCCATTATAACCTTAGTCTCTTCAACCTTTCGATCGCGCCCCACAACACAACACCCACGACGACACATAGAGAGGGGATGTCTAGCGGCGCTCCAATGGAGTTTGGCGAGCATAGAGTGGAGACCCACGCGAGGGAGAGGGATCTCTCGTTGGTGTAAACCATCGACCCAGCCGTGGTGGATGACTACATCAACATCATTGAGCAGTTGCTTGCAGGAGACAAGTACAAGGTGGTCGGCATCGACCTCCAGTACACCGCCGGTTGTCCCAGCATAGAACAGAATGTTGTCGTCGCCTAGTTGTGTGTGCGCCATCATGTCCTCATCTACCAGTACTGCATGGCCATAGAGCCTTGCGACCATTTCAACAGGTTTGTCAACATCACTGACTACAAGTTCGCCATGGTGGAAACCACCAATGATGTAAAAACGCTCACCTTGTCGAAATTCATGACCACTATAGAGTCTGGGGCAGCAAGAAGAAGGACTCCCCGGTCGAACTCGCCTCGGCCATCATCGACCCCTACTACGAAAAGGTGAAGCGGGATGCCCAGAGAACAAGTCTCGTATCCTGGCACGGGGCCTGGATGCGGTAACTGGATGAACCTCACCTCAGGTTTGCGGCTAAGAGTGTGTACACATACTACGAGATGCACAGGAGGATCATTGACATGAGGAAGTGCCTCATTACCCAAATCGACAAGCCCAGATCGAGCCAAAAGCAGAGCAAGTGTCACCAGAAGTAGATGATGATCATATGATCATTTATGCTAGTTAATCATGCATGTAATATATAGTTTACTTTATTGGTGTGTGGAAATGACATGTGTGTAGTAACCACCTATGTAATTATGCATGTAATAGTTTACTTTGGTGTGTGCAAATGCCATGGTTGTAGTAGCCACCTATGTAAGTGGATGTTTAATTTCGTTATGCAAGCATGTCCTTATAGTAGCCACCTGTGTAGCCACCTATGTTGTTGTTCTGTACGCAATCCCATCGCACAACACACACGTCTTATTAGCAGTAATCGTCTGTGTTGTTATCGGTCTTCGCACATGTTTACGATTACACACCTATGTTGTTGTTATCGGTCTTCACACACACCTTTGATCTGGCTGACCGTTTTTTTGCGTTGCCTAATCACAAACTGTTCATCCGAGTGAACCGTACACTACTAGGAAAAGGGCTATAGATGGAAATGACACTAATGGCGCACCAAACATATGGTGTGCCATTAGTATATACTAATGGAGAACCATGTGTTGGTGCGCCATTATTGTCCAAATACTAATGGCGCACCACATTTACGGTGCGCCATTAGTAACAAATTTTTTTTAATTTTTTTTTCAAAACTACTAATGGCGCACCGTGGGAGTGGTGCGCCATGACTAGTTGAACTAGACTAGTAATGGCGCACCGCTCCCACGGTGGTAATGGCGCACCACTCCTACAGTGCGCAGTAAAAAAATTAATTTTTTTCAAAACTACTAATGGCGCACCGTGGGGGTGGTGCGCCATTACTAGTTGAACTAGTAATGGCGCACCACTCCCATGGTGCGCCATTAGTAACTTGGCCCAAACATTCGCCCGAATGCACCCCCCCCCCACGGTGGACCGCCTTTTCAGTTTCAAAAAAAATAAAAGAAAATGATAGAAATGTCAAAACAATAAAAGAAAATAAGATTCCCATGTGATATGTGGTCTAGTTGTTAGCAAAATTTACAAACATGAATTTTTGACTTTTTTGCAAAATCTCTCGAGAATTTGTAAAAATGGGCATAACTTTTGCGTACGAACTCGGATGAAAAAGTTTTTATATGAAAAATCATCTACTCAAAAAGTTACATCCCCAAAAAAATTACGGGGCTTCTAAGATCCGGAGGCAATTTTTTTTTCAAAATCCCCAAAAACCTAACAGAATTTTTTTCAAAATCCCCAAAAACCTAACAGAAAAAAGTTACGGGGCTTCGAAGATCCGGAGGCAAAAAAATTCAAAAAATTTCAAACTTACTAGTGGCGCACCGTATGCTAGGTGCGCCACTAGTAACAGAAAAAATTGGTTTTGAAAAAAAATTTGAATTATTTTTCAAAATATGATACATAAAATGATCGGGAAGTTTGAAATATTTTTTCAAAATTTCATCATACTCATGAACATGAACAAAGTCCTAGACATCAGCAAGGTTTAATAGGATTTATATGATAGATATATCAACAAGTGCCTGTGAAGTGAGGTGGTGCTGGGGTTGGATAGAACTTTGAAGTTAAGCGTGCTTGGGCTGGAGTAGTGTGAGGATGTGTGACCTTTCGGGAAGTTTGACCACAGAGTGCGATTTGACCTGAGATTAAGCATATTGACTCAAGATTAAGCCATAGTGACCCGAGATTAAGAAAAAAATTAAATTTGAATTTTTTTAAATTAAATTTGAATTTTTTTTTAAAAAAAAATTTGAATTTTTTAAAAAAATGAAAAAAAATTATTTTTTTAAAAAAATATGAAAAAAAATTTGATTTTTTTTTTAAAAATGAAAAAAAATTGAAAAAAATTATTACTAATGGCGCACTTCTATGTGGTGCGCCATTACTAAGTCTGATAGTAATGGCGCACCTCTAGGCATACTAATGGCGCACTACTGGTGCGCCATTAGTAAAAAATACTAGTGGCGTGCTACTAATGGCGCACCAGTAGTGCGCCATTAGTAGGCAAAACTGGTGCGCCATTAGTAGGCCTTTTCCTAGTATTGGTATGATGTACATCGCACACACCTTCATCTGGTTGCTGTTTCTTTTGTTCCTCCTCATCGCAAACAGTTAATTGAGATGAACCGTATGCCCAGCATCACACACGCAACTAAAATCTGAATCGTGTGTGATGCATCCTCCATTGCAAACATTTTGCACCTTTTTTGACAGTTTTTTTACACCACCGTTTGCGATTATGGCATCGCACACAGTTTCCTCGAAGGGTCTCTGATCGTAGTGTCGCGTTAGCAGCATCCTGCAGTAGTGTCAAATAGTCTAATCACCCCCTCTAGACATACTTTCGATCCTACACACTACCAGTGCTCGCCTTAGGGTTGATGAGTATATTTCCTTTTCAGACCTTTTGTAGATCCATAATCATAGACGCTTCAGTAGAAACTTGTTGCTACCATACATAGCAGAAAACCAGAAATCCCTATTGTAGCATAAGACACCTTTATATTTTGCTGGCTCATCGCTATGACTGTAGCCCGCCAAAATGTAGAAATTAATCCATTGCTATACCGGTCACCCTCGACCAGCTCATCCATCATTAATAATTATGCCATCTTATCCTAAACCACAACTGATAGCGCCATCTCATCACATAGTTTATGTGGCGAGTTATCGCTTCATAAGTAACCCGCTGTTCAAATTTATGTAGTTCTTACTCTCACTTAGGCGGCCCATCATGGCAAAAACCACAATTTGCAACTAGGTGCCTTCCAAAGTTTCCCAGCTCGTGCTCAACAACTATAAATAACAAGGCCTTCTGCCGGCTCAAGAAGTGATTGGCTGGCGAGCCGCCCAAGGAGACGATGTTCCCCAACTCGGCGAAGGAGAATTCATGGTTTTTATAGACCATCTCCTTAGTGGCTTCTCTTCTCCCAGGTCAAAATTCTTCCGGGACTTCCTAAATTTCTTTAACCTTCATCCTCAAGATCTTGCCCCAAATTCCATATCCAACCTATGCCAATTTCAAGTCTTATGTGAGGCGTATTTTCAAATGGAGGCCATTGTTCCTCCCTTCAAGGAGTTTTTCTACATCAACCGCCAGACAGAGTTTGCTGATGGCCCAAACCTAGAACTCGGGGGGGGGGGTCTCGATTCAGAGGCGAAGAGACGGTTCCTTTCCTCTAGTCACTCTACCAAGTCATCATAAAGGATGGATTAAGACTTGGTTCTATTATAAGAATATAGTTCCAGCTGATGAGAACCCCTTACCGGGTTACAGATCTGATCGTCTTCCTATTGATTTTGACCTCCCTAGCCGGGTTACTCTAGAAAGCATGCTCAAGCCTCCCCTGTTTATCCAAAACTCAAGGTGTTATTGGCCAATGGTTTAACGGGGGTTGACTTAAGCCGGTGTTGGGTTACTTGGAGAATCCTACCCTTGAGTCGCCAGTCTGGCTTAATATGCAATTATTCAGGCGACTCAAAAG
Source organism: Triticum urartu (assembly GCF_003073215.2). NCBI lineage: Eukaryota > Viridiplantae > Streptophyta > Magnoliopsida > Poales > Poaceae > Triticum > Triticum urartu. Next base: position 132,455,674 of record NC_053023.1, on the reverse strand, counting down.
ACGTTCAATAGTACAATTCTGTTGACTTAGAGGCTGACAAAATAAACAAGATTGTAAAGAAACTTCTCAGGTGAAAGGATAGATATGGTTGACTAGAGGGCGGGGGGTGAATAGGCAACTAACAATTTTTAGCTTGTCTTGACCAAATTAAACTTAGCATCAAAATATGTTGTCTAGATGTGCAACTAGGTGAGCAACCTATATGATGCAACAACAACAAGCACACAAGCAAGAAAGCAATACAACACAATAAAAGCTTGCACAAGTAAAGGTAAGAGATAACCAAGAGTGGAGCCGATGGAGACGAGGATGTGTTACTGGAGTTCCTTCCCTTTGAGAGGAATTACGTCTCTGTTAGACCGGTGTGGAGGCACAATGCTCCCCAAGAAGCCACTAGGGCCACTGTATTCTGCTCACGCCCTCACACAATGCGAGATGACGTGATTCCACTATTGGTGCCCTTGAAGGTGGCGACCGAACCTTTACAAACAAGGTTGGAGCTATCTCCACAACTTAAGGCTCCCAACAACACCACGAAGCTTCACCACAAAGGAATATGGCTCCGAGGTGACCTCAACCGTCTAGGGTGCTCAAACACCCAAGAGGAACAAGATCCACAAGGGATTAGTGGGGGGAATCAAATTTCTCTTGGTGGAAGTGTAGATCGGGCCCTTCTCAACCAATCCCTAGAAAACCAACAAGTTTGATTGGCTAGGGAGAGAGATCGGGCGAAAATGGAGGTTTGAGAAAAATGGAGCTTGGGGAGGGAAGATGTGGTCTTCATGGGGAAGAATACCCCCTATGTATAGTGGGGGAAAAGATCCAACCGTTGTCCCCTCTCGGAGCCCGCGTGACGCGGTACTACCGCACACGTCCGTGGTACTACTACACAGGTTGTGGTACTACGACAGCAGGTTAATGAGTGGTAGAGCCGCCGGAGCAGTACTACCGCGCGCCCCTACGGTACTACCATAAGGCAGGTATCAACTGGCACTGGAAATGCACAGAAGTAATAACTTACTTCCGTAACAACTTCCACTGAGGTTGGAACTGTGCAAAAGTCTGACACGGTAGTACGAGACAGACGTCACGGTACTACCGCGTAAGGGCGGATATAAAAAGTTACATCCGCGCCTACTTCCGCATGGATCAGCGTCAGGGTGGAGGAAGCGGTACTACCACTCACAAGGAGCGGTACTACTGCTGGCCCCTGCGGTACTAACACTCCCTTGAGTAGTACTACCACACGCCACATAGGCTTTAGCACTTGGCTGCCTTCATATCGCAGAGACATGGATAAACGGATGGTGCTCCATCGAAGTGAAGGAAAGGTGGTGCAAAGGAACATATGTGTACGTGTTGATTCCACCCTAAAATTTCCGAAGCGGACCCCCTCTTAATAGTACGGCTTTCCTATGACTCAAATCCACTGAAAAGAAACATAGAGAACAACCGTCTTCGCTACGCTCCGATGGGCACCGAATCGTCTTGTGCCTAGACATGAGATATCTGAAATTCTCAATGCACACGATTAGTCGTCAAATGCATTGTCATCAATCACCAAAACCACTTCGGGAGAAATATGCCCTTACAATTTCCCCCTTTTTGGTGGATTGATGACAATACGGGATTTGCAGATAGAGATATATAATGAGCATAAGCAAACCCAAAATCTATAAAATATAGACAGGCTCCCCCTAGATGTGTGCATTCTATAGATATGCTTTGGACTACAAAACACACACACACACACACTAGGATCAACACTCCTCCTATATTTTATAGACAAGTCAATCCTTGCAACAAGATAAGTGACACTAAGCATGGAAGCAAGGTATAGCAAGTGAGCATGAAGATAAGGGCACAAGACAGAATAAACTGACAAGCTACTAATCATACTTGACAATAAAAGGATAATAGTGATGGCATATGTCTCACACCATATGATAGAATAAGTCTCCTAGTCTCACACGCAAATAACAGAAACCAAAGGAACGACGAAGGTTCAACGAAAGTGTCGGGACCCTGATTCCAAATCACATCGATCTAGCCGGTAACACCTCATATCACTTTGCGGCCTCACGCACGGTATCCCCACGGGTGTCGCCTTACCCTGGCCCGGAACCGTTTGCGCCTTTTGGCTCGTGTATATGATTGTGTCGCTAGCATCCATATGACAGAGAACCCGGGCCGACATGGCTAGTCGTGAACCCAAAGCGGCACTAACCTATGGGAACATGCATACATGATTCACATCGAGCGTGTCGGTCAGCAGCTTGTGAATCCGGGCTGTAGCACTGGGCTAACAGGACTCCGGGAACCCGGGCTGTAGCAGGCTAGGCAGGACTCCAGATGTCACCACGTGACATTTCCCCGAAGGGACAGACACAGGACCGAAGTGAAACACATGCCGGCCAGTCAAGAGTCCTGAGCAGTAGTGCCGGGCTAGCAGGACTCCGGTGAACCGGGCTGTAGCGGACTACTATGGCTCAAGAAACCACTAGACTACATTTCCCCATAAGAGAGACTGCCAAGGATAAACAACTAGATTGTCGGATCCCACACATAGCAATACATGTCACACGTACGCATAACATGCGAGTATGTGATGTACAACATGGCATCACAACATAATGCAAACTCAGATAGATAAAGGCTCAGAAGAGCCACACGGCATTAATACAAACATGGGTCACATGACCCATCATTCAGAGCATACAAGCAATGGAAGCATTACATGTCTGAGTATAGACATCTACAAAAGAAAAAGGCCGAGGAGCCTGACTATCCACAAGTCCCTCTCCCAAGGGACCAAGATCGTAGCAGAGGTACAAGCTACTCGTCAAAGTCCAAGTGGTACTACTAGTGAGACAGATGTCTCATCTGCAAAACATAAATAAAGCAAACGTGAGTACTAAGGTACTCAGCAAGACTTACATCAGATCCTATCATACATGCATTTGTATCAAGAAGGTGAAGTGGGGTTTAGTTGCAGCAAGCCAGCTTTGACTCAGTGGCTATCCTGTTCTACGACAACGAGAAACTTCTTTGAGATGAGGCAGCGCACACGAGTCCACTAATCACCACATCAATACACTACTATGGATCCATCCTCGTCTCCTTACGAGAAGGCCATCCATAGCACTCACACTTGTCTTGAGCATTTTAGAGTATCCACTTAAAGTTGTCTATGTACCACGTAAGCATCCAAGAAGTCCATAACCGAGGACACGGCTATTCGAATAGATCATGATAACCCTGCAGGGGTGTACTTCTTCACACATGCTCTCACCACTTATCACCATGTACACGTCATGTATCTCGGCAACCTTCAAGCGGAAGCCTGGCGAGGGTGTCGGCCACGACCTGACTAACCATGCAAGACTCTAATCCAGGTTTATCACCTATTTGGGTTCCACCCGCAAGGAGATCCGGCCGGGGTGTCGCACACGGCCCCAAATGATGTGAGCAGGGTTCCCAAGCCCACCATCCGGGTGCCACTTGGTACACCGTGCCACCTGTGCCTAGTCTGTCCCGAGCCCACCCTTCCAGGTGCCACTCGGTAGAAAAATAGCACTACCTACAAACACCAGAAACTATTTGCAACTCCTGGACAGAGATCAAGGCGGTTAATAAGTCGAGAGAGCATGGAGCGCCCGGAGCCCAATGTGTGGTAGTAGATAGTCATTGAACAACTTACACAGAACTCAGTTCTTAAGGACGGTCCCAATGAGACAACCCACCATGTACTCCTACATGGCCTCTCACCGCTACCTTTACCAAATCGTCTTCACACGCTTAACTCTCAGCACCAGAACATATCATAACACTCCAATTCATTCCTGATGAATCAGACCTGGCACAACTCTAAGCAATAGCAGACATGGCATGGTAGGAACACAACAAGGCTCAAACAACTCCTACACATGCTAGTGGGTTTTAACTATTTACTGTGGCAATGACAGGTCATGCAGAGGAATGGGTTCAACTACCGCGGCATAAAGTAGCAGTTGAATCGTTGTTGTCCTAATGCAATAAATGAGAGCAGGAGCGAGAGAGTGGATTGTATCGGAATGAACAAGGGGGTTGCTTGCCTGGTAGACCAACAGGGGGGCACTGCTCCACTGATAGGTGCTCCCGAACACTTTCCGGAGCAGGACCTATCGAGAATGAACGGTGTCGAAAATCAAACACAAGTATATGCAACAATATGATGCATGATCATGGCATGAATATGTGATGTTGTTTGAGTTAAAGCACCTAGCATTTATTTAGTTGAAGTCCATTTGAACCAAGGGTTCAAATACAACTCGAAATTAAGCTCTTAAATATGCCATAAGCGTGTTTTCATATATACAGCATCTATAGGTTGGTTTGTCATGCATGAAAATGGTACAGATGGATAGGTTGAATTTTTCTGATAATTTTTCATATATAAATTATTTCAATCTGAGCTACGGTTGAATTTCTATGAATTTTTGAAGTTTTGAATAAATTCTGGAATTTCCTGTTTTAAAATAATTCCAGAAAAAGAATAACTGCGTCAGCATGACGTCATCACTATGTCAACGAGTCAACGTGGCTGACCGGGTCAAACCTGACGTGTGGGGTCCACACATCGGTGACTCAGTTAGTTAACAGAGGAGTTATTCCTAATCTAATTTAGATTAGTGGCTCTGGGGCCCACTGTCAGTGTCTCTAGGGTGGTAGTTAGTGCCTAACTACGATGCCACGTCAGCCCGCCAAAGTTCTGGCCGGCGGGGACCAATAGCGCGGCGGCGACTCGCCGGAATTGCGCTACGAGTGGCGTCTGGACGCGCGAAGACCACCGGGGCGTAGCCCGTCGTCGTCCGCATCCAGGGGAGCTGGTGGGAGGCTGCGGGGCCACCGGAGCTCGCCGGAGCGGGGCTCGAGGTGGCGGCCGGAGTTCGGCTCCGGGCGAAACAGGCTGCGGGGCACGGTAGGGCGAACCCGCGAGTGCTACGGGTTCCTGGGAACGCGCTGAGTGCGTTTATAGGTTTAGACGCGAGCGGCGGTGGCTAGAACGCGAGGTGGAGCCGAGCTCTCGGCCATGGCGGAGATGCATCCTGGAGCTCACGAACGCGAGGGAGAAGAGAGGGGTTCGGCACGGAAGCTCACAACGATCACATTGAAGAGGTCAGCGGCTCGGGGGAGGTCCGGTGCGGGCGGAATGGTGAAGCCGATCTCCGACGTCCGGAGGAAGAAGACGATGGCGGGGACGGTGCTACGGGGCTTCCGGCGTCACGTAAGTTGGTGGAGACGAAGAGGAAGGCGCGGCGGTTCTTCTGGAAGCATCAAAGAGGCGAGGGGTGGACGAGGGCCGCGGTGGTGATCGTCGGCGCTCTCAGGTGCTCGTGGTCGGTCACGGGAGAGAGAGGGCAGAGGAGAAGGAGGGGGTCCAGAGAGAGAGGGGCGGTCAGGGGGGTGTCGTGGCGCTCGTGGCCGTCTTCAGCAGCAGCGGCAAGCAGGAGCTGGCGAGCACGTGGGCGCACGCATGGCGGCCACACGCCTCTGCCAGTAGGCGCGAGGAAGAAGACAGAGGAGGAGGCGAGCTGGGCCAGCTGGGCCGGTTGGCTGCATAGAGCCAGGCCAGCAAGTGGCCCAGGTAAGTCCAGGTACTTCCTCCTTTTTTTCTATTTTGTTTTTGTTTTCTATTTTCTGACATTTGTTTTGATTTGATAAAAATACCAAATCATTTTATTTAATTCTGACAATTTTTGCAGGGGCCTAAGGGATTAATCCAAAGCCCCTCACCAAAATTCAGAATTATTGGACAATATTTTATAAATATAAAAATATTTATCCAACGCAAATAATTTCTGGATTAATTCCAAATGGCCAAAATAAATATTTATGAGCTCCTAAAAATATTGGTTAGAATTTTACCTCTGCCCAATATTTTCAGAGAGAGACATGAACATTTTCTTGGACCCTTTTGGAGCAATTTTTATCTGGGTCATTTCCAGAAATGATTTCTGAGGGTTTCACAAATCCCCATTTCAAATTTAAATGGAATTTAAACATGATGCACACATGACTAGCTAGCCTAGGTCATACCAGAACTAGGGATGTGACAGAAAGTAAGGAGACAAATCAAAGTACTCGCAAATCCTACACTCTCTCCCCCTTTGGCAGTGAGACACCAAAGAGGCAGAGAGGACATCTAAGACACAGGTGGTAGCTCCCACTATAGTTATTGTTGGGAACGTACACTGGTATGCACTGGTGCTATACAAATGGTTTTTGACCCCTTTCCGCAATGACATTTGGAACCATCGCCTAGTGAGTGATGGCAATAGGGGAGTCCTTCCCACACAACCCAGAAATCATCGGGGATATGCCCTCCTGGCACACACGCTTGGCAAAATGAGTTTGTGTGCGATCGACAAGCGCTCAAATATGGAAATACGTATAGTAGAGCTAAAAAAATACTATTATACAGGCGAATTGTTTTTGGTCACAAGTACATCCCACATAGTCAGTCCCCACTAAACGTTTTCATTCATATGTACATCTCACACAGTCGCTCCAAGGAAAATGTTTCCATTCACAAGTACATCACACACAATTTTCCCCGTTAAATCATTTGTGATGTCATTGCCATTGCACATGATATCAACAATTTTATCGTTTGCGATATTGAATGCATCACACACGGTGCGTAGAAGAAACAGTGTGGCAAAGGCTGTTCATCGCACACAGTTTTTATGTGGTAAACGTTTGCGCAAGGTGGCCTAATGCAAACAGTTTTCAAGAGGATGTCATGTGTGATTGTTCATTGATCCAACACGGTCTATTGCTAGAAATTGTGTGCGTTTCCTGAGGTCATCGCCCACGGTGTTTTCTCAATAACCGTTTGCAATAGGAAAACACAATTAGTAGGCTAATTGCCCTATTATCAATAATCCATTTACTTATCTAATTGACATTCATATTAAGCACATAATATATTTCATTTCCATATTAAGGAAGTAGGATTTCATAATTGAAATACATCTGAGTACAACATGATATAGCTTCAACACTCAGCTACCCCATTACACAGCTGCACCAGCACCAAGTTTCACATGCAACATCTAGAACCTTTTGAAATTAGCATAATAGATGGTACATAGACATATGCATCTCATCTGGAAAACTACTGAAGCGGAAGGAGAATATTGAACCTTCATTCATGTTGAAGGTCTTTGCAACTTTAGGCCAATGCCTGTGGATGATTGACCATCCATCCTTCGCCCTCTTCAGGAATACTTCAATATTGAACTGTGGGTATTGTATGAAAACTTTCCCCGCCTCCTGACCACAGAGGTGGTTTGAGAGGTAATCATCAGTGAACCTTGAAAACAAGGATGTGCATAAATATCTTCTCTATATTGGAAATGGGGCAAAGCAATAAAAAAAGGCAAGGTATAATATTTGGTACCATCTTGTAAACCTCAGTGCTTCGCATTGTTTCCCTGCAACACATATAAGGTAGTTAGTCATCAGGTTAAGTAAGGGTTCGCATGCTATCAATAAAATATGTTGATGATAAATAAGCACATTGCAGATTCATCAGATTAATTCAAGCCGCATGGAAAACCCATTTATCCAAACCAAGCATGATTAAGAACTAGGAAATATAGCACTCGTATATGTTTCTCATGTATTAAGTGCAGCTAAATTCGATTTATTCCTCACATGGTATACAACAACAGAATGCAGCCACAACAATTGAACATTGCATTGCAGAATTGAACCAAGCAGTTAACTAAACACCACAACAAATGAACCAAACATTAACTGAGCACCACATTGCACAATATAACATACTCCTAATAGAAGATCAGACAGTGAACCAAACCAAGCTTGCTTAACAACTTGGAAATATAGCAATTGTATTTGTTTCTCATGTATTTAGTACATCCAAATTCGATTTATTTCTCACATGGTATACAATAACAGAATGCACCCACAACAATTGAACTTCGCATTGCAGAATTGAACCAACTAGGTAACTAAACACCACACCAAATGAACCAAACGTTAACTGAGCACCACATTGCAAAATATAACATACTTGTTGGGGATATAACTATTGAGTATAAACTGCCCTAGAGGGGCCGGGTTATGATCATAGTGACTCACCCGTATTGAAGCCCAAGAAGACATGAAGGATGGCACTTTACAAGGGAAACTTAATAACAAGGCCCAAGGCCCAGAGATAGCTTAGGACCCATAGATGTAAACCGCCATAAAGTATATAACTTGTATTATACGTTAGGAAAGAGTAGATACCGAGCCGGACAAGTTTATGAGCCGGCCGAGATTCTGTAAACCGACTGGGCGTCAACCTGTGTACATAAAGGGACGACTCGGCAGCGGTTTAGGCACAAGAAACAAGACATCAAGAGCCAGGTCAAGCGTATTCGCTCCCTGGTCATCGTAACCCTAGCAATACCACCTCAAACTGGATTAGGCTTTTACCTTCACCGCAAGGGGCTGAACCAGTATAAACTCCTCGTGTCCTTTGTCCTGATTAACCCCTTCAAGCTAACCTCGTCGTGATGGCTCCACGACTAAGTCCACACACTAGGACATCTGCCGTGACAATTCCATGACAGTTGCCGCCCATCGTGGGGCCAGCGCACGGTGGTTTCGAGTTCTTAAAGGGCAGCTTTGAAGGGATCAAGGGGTACGAAGTGGGCCAGATGACTAAGGGTTGTCGCGGCAAGCTCTACATCAACGACGCAGGCTGGGGCCCCGAGGCCGGCTCCATTGAGTATGGGTACCGGGTCCCCTTTGGTGGAATTAACATCTTCATCAGCAAGATCGGCGAACCGGGACATCTGCACCAACATCATCGAGACGGCTCAGCCTGCGAGACCCGCCCGAGTTCAGCCTGCCATGAAGAGTGCCATCGTGGGATTCATCCACGGGGCGGAATCTGAGAATAGACTGGTATCTGGTGGTGAAACCATCGTTTACTCCGATGGCGAGTCATCTACTAGAGAATCCGAGTCGTTGTACCAACTGCAAGACAGCCAACTTGGGGGCTATTCTGATGGTGACAGTATTCCGGATCCCTACGAGCCGCCGAACCGAGTCGCAATCTTCATGGTAGGTACACAGCCAGGGCAGAATTCCTCAATTGTAGCGGCATTGATTTCTAGATCAGCAGTGGCAACAACGGCCGGGGCAGGTGGCCCTGCACACCCGCCGGCTCAAGTCTTGTCCGGTTTACTTAACACTTTAGCAACGTTGATGACGGCCGAGGTTAGCACGGAAAACCGGGACGAGCATAATGCGGAAGTCGACAAGGTGAGAGACCAGATAACTCAAGCCAAGGAAGATCAGGCAGCCGAGGATGTAAGAATGGCCATGATGCGGGCCCAGTTGGAGGCTCTGGTGCAGTGGATTCAATCGGAGTCCTTCCGACTTATGCTAGTTCAGAACGCGTTGAATGATGTCATGAGGAGAAGGCATCAGACCCGCCTACCTTTGGTTTACGAGGCGAGAAACCTCTTCAACATGCCCGGACCAGGGACGAGTAACCAGCCAGTGGTAAACCAGACTAAAACACTAGGAACGGGGGCGCTGGTTCAACCGCGCACGATGGACCCGCCTCGTCAAGACAATAACCCGCCGCAACATGTGCCGACGCCGCAGCATGTACCGACACCGCCGAGTCATTATTCTAACCCCTTGGATAACATGGTCGCTGCCGCTTCATGATTGGCGGCTCTCCCAGTCGTAGGTGAGTCCCCAATAGCGGTTGAGACGCGGCGGGCTAGAGAGCTCCTTCAGACAGCCCTGGCTCAGCAGCAGGCTTATTCATACAGCCGTGAGAGAATTCATTCCACCTCGCGCCCAAGCCGGAGTTACAGCAGACATATTGATGAGCCAGCCATGTCAAGCAGTGCGCAGAATCGTAATCCGCCTCGTGGCCATAACCCGGCAGGCAGTGGTGCCGATGCTCAGAACGTGGTGGACCATGGTAGAGCACGTCGAGAGGCCAAGTTGGCGGCGCAGTACGCGGCCCGTCAACCTTCTCCGGTTCGTCCGACGACTTCAGCCGAGACAGGTGTAACTTTTAGGACTTTTGGTGTGCCGTGTTTGGCCCCGGCTTTGCGTAACGTATGGTTGCCCAAGGATTTCAAAGGTCCTCGTAAGATGCCCAACCACACTACTGATTTACCTCCTAAAGCATGGATTGAGAGTTATGAGATGGCGATGGAACTATTGGATGTTGATGAGGCTGCATGTGCTAAGTACTTCACCATGATGTTGGAAGGGACGGCTCGTACTTGGTTAATGGGATTACCGGCTAACTCCGTTGGGTCATGGGCAGAGTTAAAAGCCTGGTTTATCTAGAATTTCAAGGACACGTGCAAGCAACCCATGTCCATTATGGATTTGGCCTTGTCGGATTTCGGGTTCCGGCAGACCCTTGAGGTTCGAACACTGGGGTGCACGCGGAGATCTCTCCCCTACCGATCTACGTCCGATCCTCTCGTGCGAACTAAGATGAAAATGATGAACAACACAAGAGACACGAGGTTTATACTGGTTTGGGCCACCGTTGTGGTGTAATACCCTACTCCAGTGTGTAGTGTGGTGGATTGCCTCTAGGGCTAATGATGGACAGTACAAGGGAAGAACAGCCTCGCGAGGGGTGTTCTTGAGCTGATGCGGTGTGTTCTACTTAGTCTCTACTGGGCTTTCTCCTCTCTTCTCTCTCTCTGCTGCCGCCCTCCCTGCTCTGTGGTGGCTAGCTCTATTTATAGAGGCCCTGGGCCTCTCCCCGAATAATTGAGCAGGAAGGTCGCCAACAATTAGCCATTTTGAAGGGGAACATCTAGTACAATTTATCCTGACCAAAGGTGCTCTTCGGCTGCCAAAAGCACTGGTGATGACGCCGTCTTGGGCTCCACGGTGACCCCCGTCCGGCCGTCCGGCTAGTCTTGGTCTCGTTGCACCGAAATGGTAACCTTTGCCTGATACCTTGGCCGATGCTCGCCCCCTTTGCACCAAAGGGGAAACAAGGACCCTGCGCAGGCCGGCGCCCGCCTAGCGCCCGCCTGGCCTTGATTGTCATGGCTTGCGTCATGGGATCCTCGCAAGGTACCCTTGCATTGACCTCTCCGCCTCCTCGCGAGCCTGCCTGATGAGGCCGCTCTTGAGGAAGCTTCCTGTCGTCCGCCCCACGAGGCTTGGCCCCTCGCGAGGGTCTTGAGCTTGGGCTGATGAAGATGGGCCGCACCGGGCCCCTGCCTGAGCCACGCCGCAGGCAGGCAAGTCTGGGGACCCCCGTTCCCAGAACGCCGACAGTAGCCCCCGGGCCCAAGGCGTGCGCGGGCTTGGCTTAGCAGAGAAGCGAATCGGCAAGCACAAAGCGCCGGGGGCCCTAACAGCCTGCGGCCTTGGGCTCCGCGTGGCAGTTGATTGGACGTGGGCGTCTGCACTTCCCACGACGCCTCGGCAACCGCATGACTTGACATGTCCCTGCATGCAGAGATATGGGTCATGATTACCTGAGGTCATGGTGCTCGGCGGTTGGCCTTCCCCGGCTATAAGTACGAGGCCGTGTGAGCTTCCTAAGGTCACCCCTTTCTGCTACTCCCTTCTTCTTATTGGCCACTCGCCGTTCTCATGGCTCCGAAGAGATTCTCGGCCGCAGAGAAGGGAAAGGCCCTCCAGGCAGGGCCCGACTCCCCCCCGGCCAGGCGCAGCCGGGGTCGTTCTCGCAAGCATCCCGCGGTCCCCGCAGCAGCTTCTCGCAGCCACGGAGGCGGTTCCCTGCACGGTAGTGAGTGCTCGGCTGCCGAGGGGAGGCATGTCGTGACCGCGCGGCCCCCGAGGCCGCGCTTTCGCTCGGCGGAGGTGCTGCTGGAGTTGGTCGTGTGGTCGGTGGACCCGACCAGCACCTGGCTCCAGCTCCCCCGCTTCTTCATAGGTGAGCTGCTGGCCAGCACCCAGTGCGGCTTCTGGCTCCAGGCGGATGGTTGCTGTAGCAAGGCCTTCTAGGCTTCGCTGGAGGTCTCCCCTTCCGGAAATGGGGCCCTGACTCGCGGCTGGCAAATGTTTGCCCGCGAGTGCGGCCTGGGTTAGCGGTGCACCCTGCACTTCAGGTTCGATGGCGACGCGACCCTCTACGTGAGGGTGCTTGGGGAAGATGGTCACCGCGCTGGGTGCTGCCCCGAAGATGGTGACCGTGGCCGCCTGCCCAGCCCCGGCACCGACCAGGATGAAGACAGCGCCAGGCATGCTGGCGGCGGTGCTCGGGGCTCGCCAAGCTTCGGCGACTCTCCCTCAGAAAGCAGCTCCTCCAGCGGTGGCCGCGACCAGCCCCCGCGCCGTCGCGCCTGCCTGGGTGAATGCAGCTGGTCCACCCGTGGTCGCGCCTTGGTGAAGCGAGAGGAGGCGTCCGCCTGAACCCCAGGAGCAGCTCGAGCTTTTGTTGTAGGTTGGTGTTGGACAGGTCGTGTCCATTTTGTTTCCTTCCTTTCCTTCGTAAGAAGAAGGTAGTAAAGGGCCCCGTGGGGGCGTGTTAGAACTGTTGCTGTCAAGTGTCGTGTTGCTTTTGCCATTTCTGCGCTATGTTTCCGTGCTGCGTGTCCATGTGTGGGAGTCATTTGAGCTTGGTGGAGCATGACGCGACCCTCGCCTCCGGAGGCTGAGGCCTCGCCGTGCGCTTCATGCCCTGCAAGGATTAGTTAGAGGGGTAACCTTTGGTCCCAGCAGCGGGGGCAATCAGCCTAAGTCCTGCGTTTGTGTCGCGATGCCCGTGAGGCATGGACTGGGAGGGGTGCTCCTGTAGAGGACTCAGACAGGAAAGCTCCAGACGATCGGGGCAGGAGACGCTCGCGAGGGCGCCCGCGAACATCCCTCGCGAGACTTGTGCGAGAGAAAACGAGGCGAGTGGATGAAAAAGATAGAGAGTCACAAGCCAGGAACGCCAACAACTCCAATAAGACTTCAAACGGGAATAAACACGCCAACTGCGGAAAGCAAATGAAAAATCCGCGTCCGGCACCTATTCTAGTCTTCGACGTCTTCTCACCAGCGCGGAGCTAAGTGCTGCCACTGGGCGTGGGCGGGAGCCCCCGAGGCCCAAGGGCGGCACTCCGGACAGTCCGGGGCATGTACAGCCCCACTCATTATTACGTGAGAGTGTCACGGGCGGCGAGCTTCACAGGCATTGGCCTTCTTCACAGGCGCCGGGCCTTTCTTGAAATGCGGCAGCTTCATAGGCATTTGCCTTCTTCACAGGCATCGGGCCTTTTCCAAAACGTAGCTTCACAGGCATTCGCCTTCTTCACAGGCACCGGGCCTTTTCCAAAACACAGCTTCATAGGCATTCGCCTTCTTTACAGGCACCGGGCCTTTTCCAAAACGCAGCTTCACAGGCATTCGCCTTCTTCACAGGCACCGGGCCTTTTCCAAAATGCAGCTTCACATGCATTCACCTTCTTCACAGGCACCGGGCCTTTTCCAAAATGCAGCTTCACAGGCATTCGCCTTCTTCACAGGCACCGGGCATTTCCTAGGCGTTAGGCCTCGCTCAGGGATAGAACCTCCGGAGATGTTTAATGTTCCACGCGTTCTGGATGGGTACCCCCTCCGTTGTCTCCAAGCGCGCGGAGCCAGGCCTGGAGACATGAACAACCTTGAACGGGCCCTCCCACATGGGAGAGAGCTTGTGCAGCCCCTCCCTAGAGAGAACCCGTCTGAGCACGAGATCCCCTACCTCGAGAATTCTGGGCGGATGTTGCGGGAGTGGTATCGTCGCAGCACCTGTTGATACCTTGCCGCTCGTAGCGCGGCTTCTCAACGGTGTTCCTCCCCCAGCACGAGATCTGTCCCCCGCATGGCGTCGAACGCCAGGACCCGTGCGGAGCGACGCCTGACCTCGTGAGGGAGAACAGCCTCTGCTCCATAGACGAGGAAGAACGGGGTCTCGCCAGTCGGCTTGGTCGCAGTTGTGCGGATTGACCACAGCACGGACTGGAGCTTGTCATACCAGCCCCTGCCGCAGGCCTCCAGCTTCTTCTTGAAGGTCCTGGCTTTGAGGCCCCTCAGGACCTCCGTGTTGGCCCGCTCGGCCTGGCCGTTGCTTCGGGGGTGTGCTACCGAAGCGTAGCATATTTGTGTTCCAAGGTTAGCACAATACGTTTTGAAGAGATTACTGGTGAATTGTGAACCGTTGTCGGTGATGATGCGGTAGGGCACTCCAAATCGGCTCACGAGGCCCTTGATGAATTTGACCGCAGAGCCTGCCGGGATTGTGCGGACGGCTTCCACCTCAGCCCACCTGGTGAATTTCTCCACGACGACATAGAGGTAGTGATAGCCCCCTGGCACCCGAGGAAACGGACCCAGAATGTCCAGCCCCCAAACTGCGAACGACCATGAGAGGGGTATAGTCTATAGACCCCCCGCAGGCTGATGGATCTGCTTAGCGTGAAACTGGCAGGCCTCGCAAGCCTTCACAAGCTCAACGGCGTCGTTGAGCGACGTGGGCCAGTAGAATCCACTAGGAACGCCTTGCCGATGAGGGTCCGCGATGACGAGTGGTGCCCGCAGTCTCCGCCGTGTATGTCCGCCAGTAGCTCCTTCCCTTGATCTCGGGAGATGCAGCTTAGGGACATGTCATTGGTCACTTCCTGTAGAGCTCGCCATCCTGGATGCAATAAGCCATGGCCTACCGTGCCACACGCTCCGCCTCCTCCTCGTTCTCCGGCAGAATCCCTTGCATCAAGTAGTCCTTGAGCTCTGGGATCCAACATCCCTCCTGAGGCTCCAACGCCAGGAGCAGGCGTGCCCCTGAGGTCGGGCCGCAGACCGGAGCTCCCGAGGCAGGCGGCTGAGGAGGATCCTCCCTTGGTTGCACCATGCCCGATAGCGATGGCGCCGCCGAGGGCTTGAAGAGCCGCTCCTCAAAGACGCCAGGTTCCTGCGGCAGCCACCTAGACGCCCTCTTTGCAATGTCGTCGGCCTCCTGATTGGAGCCGCGAGGCACATGCTGCAGCTCCAGCCCCCAGAACTGTTTCTCCATCCTGCGGACTTCAGCGAGGTAAGCTTCCATGTGCTTGTCCTTTGGCTTGTATATCTTGTTGGAGAAGTTGACGAGGAGCTATGAATCACCCTTGATGGTGAGGCGCTTTACCCCTAAGGTGATCACGGCTTTCAAGCCTGCTATCAGGCCTTCGTACTCTGCTATATTGTTGGAGACCTTCTCTCTGTGCTGGAAGTAGAGTTGCACGGCATAATAGAGTTTTTCCTGAGTGGGGGATACGAGCACCGCGCCAGCTCCCGCGCCATGTCGGGAGAACGCCCCATCGAAGTACATGACCCAGCCGTCCGGCGCTTCGCTTCCAGGGGAAAGTGACCGGTCTTTGCCTGCCTCGAGACCCGGTGCTTCTGCCCATTCTGCCACAAAATCCGCAAGTGCGGCTCCCTTGATGACCCTGGTCATACTGAATTCCAGCTGAAATTCTTGTAGCTCGATGTTCCATTCAGTGACCCTTCCAGCTGAGTTGGCGCTCCTGAGTACCCTCTCCAAGGGGTATGCCGA
The DNA here is from genome assembly GCF_003073215.2 of Triticum urartu. NCBI lineage: Eukaryota > Viridiplantae > Streptophyta > Magnoliopsida > Poales > Poaceae > Triticum > Triticum urartu. The sequence continues at coordinate 132,440,097 of NC_053023.1, read as the reverse complement.
GACGACCTTGATGGGGTGGCCTTGGAAGTAGTGCCGCAGCTTGCGTGAGGCTACCAATAGCGCGAGGAGGAGCTTTTGAGGCATGGGGTACCGCGCCCTCACGTCCCGTAGCACTGTGCTGACAAAATACACGGGGTGCTCGACGAGGTTGAGGGTGCTGACGCAGCTTGCGTCCTCCAGGGGTCAAGGCGTCTCCTGAGGCAACGGAGCCCCCAACTCTTGATCATTTGTGGGGGCCTCCCCTGCCCCGGGTGCGCCCTCCTGCTGTGGCTGCCCATCTCTGGCTGTGGTCTCGGTCCTCGCGAGGCCCTCCTGGCCTCGCTCTGCTTTAGCCTGGTCAGTCGATGCGGCTTTGGCCCGGCGCTCTTCCCTGACCGCCACCAGAGCTGCGCTAGCGGAGTAGGGCGTGGCCGCAAGGTAGAGCACCAGGGGCTCCTGAGGGCGAGGGGCTACCATCACCGATGGGCTGGTAAGGTACCTCTTGAGTTCTTGGAACGCCTTGTCGGCCTCTTCAGTCCATTCGAAGGGGCCTTTCTTCTTCGTAAGCTTGAAGAAGGGCAGTGCTTGCTCCCCTAGCTTGGATATGAAGCGCCCTAGCGCGGTTACATGCCCGGTGAGCTTTTGCATCTCCCTGAGGGTCTTTGGCGGGCTCATGTCCTCGACCGCCTTGACCTTCTCCGGGTTGGCCTCTATGCCTCTGAGGGATACTAGGAAGCCCAGGAGCTTGCCCGAGGGGACTCCAAACACGCATTTCTCCGGGTTGAGTCGTAGATCCACGTCGTTGAGGCTCGCGAAGGTTTCCTCCAGGTCCTGTATCAGGGTTTTTGCCTCTCGAGACTTCACCATGATGTCGTTGACGTAAGCCTCAGTGTTCCTCCCGAGCTGCCGGCCTAAAGCAATGTGCATCAGCCACTGAAAGGTTGCACCTGCGTTGCGCAACCCAAATGGCATGCACGTATAGCAGTACACCCCACACGGGGTTAGGAAAGCAGTCTTCTCCACGTTTTCCACCACCATCTTGATCTGGTGATAGCCCGAGAAGGCATCTAGGAAGCACAATAGGTCACACTCTGCGGTGGAGTCGACTATCTGGTCAATGCGGGGGAGCGGAAATGGGTCCTGCGGGCAGGCTTTGTTGAGGTTGGTGAAGTCGACACACATGCGCTCCTCCCCCCTTCTTTGGCACGACAACAGGATTAGCCAGCCAATCGGGGTAGCAGACCTTGCGGATAACCCCTGACGCTTCCAGTTTCCGGGTCTCTTGAACGATGAAGGCCTGTTTCTCAGTAGACTGCCTCCTTGCCTTCTGCTTCACGGGGCGTACGTTGGGGCACACGTTGAGGTGATGCTCGATCACACCTCTCGGGACTCCTGCTAACTGATCAGGTTCCCACGCGAACACCTTCTTGTTCGCACGCAGGAACCGGACCAGGGCCTTCTCCTGCTCGGGCTCAAGGTTGGCCCCTATGGTGAAGGTGGCGCCAGTGGACCCGTCCTCGTCGATTGGTACCTGCTTGGTTTCTGCCTTGTCTTGGGTGAACAACTGCTTCTTTTTAGCCGGCGCAGCCCCCTTGGGCTCAAGGGCGTTGGTGGTAGTGGGCTGCGCCACCGCAGCCGCCCTGAAAACAAGCCGAAGCAATTGCAGTGCATCCCTTGTGTCTCCTGACACGATGAGGACGCCACTGCTCCCGGGCATCTTCATGAGGTTGTACGCCGGGTGAGTTGCTGCCATGAACCGAGCCAAGGCCGGATAGCCGAGGATGGCGTTGTAGGGGAGGCCGATGGGGGCGATGTCGAAGTCGATCAGCTCCGTGCGGAAGTTGTCGCAGGTGCCGAAGGTCACTGGGAGGCGGATCTGTCCCAAGGAGCCGGTGGAACCGGCTCCAACACCCGAGAAAGGCCTGCTGGGTTGGAGCTGCTCCAGCGGCACGTGGAGGAGGCTGAAGGCCTCCACCGAGAGTACGTTGAGGCCGGCACCACCGTCAATGAGGGTCCTGGTGACGGCCACCTGGCAGATGGTGGGGGTGCAAAGCATCGGGAGCGCGCCCGAACCAATGGGGTTGAAGGGGTGGTCCTCCGAGTCTAAGGTCAGATCGGCCTCGGGCGCCACCCAGCCTGGGGGGGCTTCTCGGCGCTTGGAGGCGGCGCTGATCCGGCGGGCGAATGGCTTGATGTGATGACTCGAGGGTGGTGCCTGGGAGCCACCCAAGAGAGCTACGATGACGGGCGGCGCTAGTGCGGTGAAACGGGCGAGGAAGAGGTCGCGCGGCTACCCCCAGGAGGTGACAGAGGCCGTCGGCAGGCGGAGGAGCCACGCGCGCGAGATGCCAGTGAGGGCCATGGGTAACCAGTTGGCCATCACCCGATCTTCGCCCCCGGCTCCGAGGATGGCCTCCTCGTACGCCAGCAGGAAAATCATCGGGTCCGTCGCGCCGTCATAGCGCGGCAGCATCTCGGGCCTGAACTTGCGTGGCCACTCCACCTATCGCAAGGTGGGGGCCAAGGCCCGGAGCCCCCTGGCCCGAGTGTCGGCATCCGTTGCTGGAGCGGGCGGCGTGTTGTCCGCCATGAGGGCGGGATGCGATGTCGGGGGAGAGCGGGTCGTCAGGAGGGAGGACTCTGGCGCACCCCTACCTGGCACGCCAAATGTCAGATTTCGGGTTCTGGCAGACCCTTGAGGTTCGAACACTGGGGTGCGCATGGAGATCTCTCCCCTACCGATCTACGTCCGATCCTCTCATGCGAACTAAGATGAAAATGATGAACAACACAAGAGACACAAGGTTTATACTGGTTCGGGCCACCGTTGTGGTGTAATACCCTACTCTAGTGTGTGGTGTGGTGGATTGCCTCTGGGCTGATGATGGATAGTACAAGGGAAGAACAGCCTCGTGAGGGGTGTTCTTGAGCTGATGCGGTGTGTTCTACTTAGTCTCTACTGGGCTTTCTCCTGTCTTCTCTCTCTCTCTGCTGCCGCCCTCCCTACTTTGTGGTGGCTAGCTCTATTTATAGAGGCCCTGGGCCTCTCCCAGAATAATTGAGTGGGAAGGGCGCCAACAATTGGCCATTTTAAAGGGGAACATCTAGTACAAGTTATCCTGACCAAAGGTGGTCTTCGGCTGCCAAAAGCACTGGTGATGACGCCATCTTGGGCTCCACAGTGACCTTCGTCCGGCCGTCCGGCTAGTCTTGGTCTTGTTGCACCAGAATGGTAACCTTTGCGTGATACCTTGGCCAGTGCTTGCCCCCTTTGCACCAAAGGGGAAACAAGGACCCTGTGCAGGCCGGCGCCCGCCTATCCTTGATCGTCATGGCTTGCGTCATGGGATCCTTGCGAGGTACCCTTGCATTGATCTCTCCGCCTCCTCGCGAGCCTGCCTGATGAGGCCGCTCTTGAGGAAGCTTCCTGTCATCCGCCCCGCGAGGCTCGGCCCCTCGCGAGGGTCTTGAGCTTAGGCTGATGAAGATGGGCCGCACTGGGCCCCTGCCTGAGCCACGCCGCAGGCCGCAGGCAGGCAAGTCTGGGGACCCCCGTTCCCAGAACGCCAATAGGCCTCCTGTGTCCATGAAGAAGGTGAGTCGACAACCCACTAGGTGTGACGGGTTTCAACGATCTTGCGCTCATCGGACCAGATCAGTGCCGATTCAGCAGTCTTAACGTTGGAGAAAAAATGCCGTTTTACGCCCCTCAAGCAGAAATTAGGGCGGCTAAAACGCCACTGCAATGACATGGGGACGGTCATGGTGGCTCTGGTAAAATACGCTGACTCTGATGGTACCAAGGACCCTGAGTCTGACGATGAAAAGACAGGAAAGGGAAAGAGCAGCAACACCAGAGGGCAGCAGCATAACCTGGCGGCAAATCAAGGAGCTAATGGTAAGCGCAATGCTGATAATAGTTTGGACTTTGTGGCAAATAACAATGCACAGAATAATGGCTAGGGACGTAAGGGTAGACCACCCCCCACAGACCGGAGGATCAGGCATTAATCTTGAGCATGTGTTGAATCAGCCCTACCCAAGGCATGGTACGCGATAAAGACCATCTACTCATCTTTGGAAGGATTGTTTCATTATGAAGGAGCTCAAAAATTCAAATCTTTTTCAAGGCAACCATGGACCGGGTGGCGGTTTAGGATCCGGTTCTCAGGGTCCGGCTTACGGTGGTGGCGGTTCAAGCTCTGGGTTCCAAGGTCATCAAGGCAGTCAGGGTGGCTACCATCAACAGTCAGGTCAGGGGAATCAGCAGCAGCAGTCTGGCTTTCAGAGTAACCCGAAACAGTTGAATATTGGGCAGTACCATGTCTTCACCACGAGTTTGTGCAAGCGGGATCGGAAGCTTCATAAAAGGCAGTAAACTCCATTGAACCGGCAGTGCCCCGTTACTTGCGCTGGTCTGAGCAGCCCATTGTGTGGAGTCAAGAGGATCATCCGCCCCGGGTTGATAATTCGGGTCATCTGGCATTGGTGGTTGCACCTCAGGTTGGAGGGTATAAGTTTTCCAAGGTGCTCATGGATGGAGGGAGCAGCATCAATATCCTTTGTTATTGAACCTTCCGTCGCATGGGGTTGACAGGTAAAAGTCTTAAACCGTCGAACACTGTTTTCCGTGGTGTGGTGCCTGGTAAGTCGGCGTATCCGGTTGGTAAGATAGCTCTAGAAGTTGCTTTTGGAGATGATCACGACTCTAGATCAGAGACATTGACCTTTGAGGTGGTGAAAATTAAGAGCCCTTATCATGCCCTGTTTGGACGGCCAGCTTATGCTAAGTTCATCGCAAGGCCCTGTTATGTTTATCTGCAGCTCAAGATGCCGGGTCATAAGGGGACCATCATGGTGCATGGGAGCCGGAAAATATGTTTGGTGTGTGAAGAAGGTGATGCGGCTTATGCTGAGTCGGTTTGTGCAACGGAGGAGTTGAAGTTTTATAAGGATAATGTTGATCTGGCGGACATGACTTCTTTGAAAACGGCAACTACAGAGCATGATCCGGCACTGAAGTCTAAATCGGCTGATGAGAATAAGCTAGTTGACTTTGTTCCCGATGATTCATCCAAGCAGTTCAACATCAGTGCTAATTTGGATCCAAAATAGGAAAGCACGCTCATCGAGTTCATCCGTGAGAGCCGAGATATCTTTGCATGGAAACCTTCTGACATGCCAGGTGTACCAAGGGAACTCGCTAAGCACACTCTCAATATTGATCCCAAGTTTAAACCGGTCAAGAAGTTTCTTTGGCGTTTCAATGAAGAAAGGCACAAAGGGCATTGGTGAGGAGGTAGCCCGGCTCTTGGCGGCTGGGTTTATTGTTGAAGTTTTTCATCCTGAGTGGTTGGCTAACCCGGTGCTGGTACTTAAGAAGAATGGCACTTGGCGCATGTGTGTGGACTACACAGATTTAAACAAGGCTTGTCCAGCTGATCCTTTTGCTCACCCTCGTATTGATCAGATTATTAATTCTACGACGGGTTGTGAGCGGTTGAGGTTTTCGGATGCTTACTATGGTTATCATCAGATCAAGATGGCAATTAAGGACCAGGAGAAGACAACTTTTATAACTCCCTTTGGGGCCTTCTGTTATGTGTCTATGCCATTTGGGCTCATGAGTACCCAGGCGACGTACCAGCAATGTGTGCAGAATTGTCTTCATACTCAGATTGGGCGCAATGTTCATGCTTATGTGGATGATATTGTGGTGAAGTACAGAAAGAGGGAGACGTTGATAGATGATTTGTAGGAAACCTTTGATAATCTCCAGGTTTTTAAGATGATGCTTAACCCGGCCAAGTGTGTCTTTGCTGTACCAGCAGGTGAGCTCTTAGGTTTTCTGGTGTCTAACAAGGGCATCGAGGCTAATCCGAAGAAGATCAAGGCCATCACTTCTCTGGCTAAACCGGCGTATATCAACGAGGTTCAACGTCCGGCGGGTCGTATTGCGGCGCTAAGCCTGTTCATAAGCCGGTTGGGGGAGAAGGCTCTCCCGCTGTATCAGATGATGAAAAAGACATATAATTTTGTCTGGAGTGATGCCGCTAGTGCGGCGTTTGAGGATTTGAAAAAACTGTTGGCCGAGCCACCGGTTCTTACTACCACCGTTGATAAAGAGCCATTGTTGTTATACGTGGCTGCCAATGCCCGGGCTGTCAGTGTAGCTATTGTGGTGGAATGGAAGGATACATGCAAAGAATATCTGGTTCAATGGCCGGTTTATTACATCAATGAGGTACTTATTGAATCCAAGCAGAGATATCTGCACTGGCAGAAGCTTGTATATGGGGTTTTTATGGCCAGCCGAAAGCTTAAGCAATATTTTCAGGGTCATCCCATCACTGTGGTTAGCTCCGCTCCTTTGGGAGATATCATCCAAAACAGGGAAGCCACTGGCTGGGTTGCAAAGTGGGCTATTGAGCTTGGACCTCACGATTTAAAGTATGTGCCTTGTACGGCTGTCAACTCCCAAGCACTGGTGGATTTCATCAATGATTGGACAGAGTTGCAGGCACCGTAGGAAAAGCTAGATAACACGTATTGGACTATTCACTTTGATGGGTCCAGGCAATTGGAGGGCTCGGGGGCTGGAGTTGTGCTTGCTTCCCCTCGAGGTGATAAATTTTGTTATGTTCTCCATTCGATGTTCCCTTGCACTAACAATGCAGCTGAATATGAGGCTTTGCTCCATGGTCTTCGGATGTCTAAGGAGATGAACTTAAGCCGGGTAAGGTGCTTTGGTGACTCGGATTTGGTGGCTCAAGAGGTCTTTGGTACTTGGGATTCCAAGGATCCACTCATGGCGGCTTATCTACGAGAGGTGGATGTTATCGCTGGTCACTTCAAGGGTTATCAAGTTGAGCATGTTGACCGGAGAAAGAATGAAGCGGCTGATGCCTTAAGCCGTTTGGGTTCTCAACGTAAACCAGTGCCCCCTAATGTTTTTCTTGACGTTCTTCATAACCCATAGGTCAAGTCACCCACAAAGGAGGATTTGGCTATTCCTGACCCGGAGGCCTAGTTGGTGGCGGCTCTTCATGTTATCCCTAATTGGACAGTTTAGTATTTGGCATATACGACCCAGGGTGAGTTACCTGAGGATGAAACTTTGCCCAGGCAGATAATCCAGTGGTCCATGTCAATGGCCATTGTCAACGGGGAGTTGCATCATTGCAGTGTCACGGGGGCGTTTCAGCGTTCCTTGTCTCCTAAAGAAGGCTGTGAGATTCTGCGTGAGATCCACGAAGGAGATTGTGGTCATCATGTCGGTTCAAAATCTCTAGTAGCCAAAGCTTTTCATCACGGTTTTTATTGGCTGACGGCTCATGCTCATGCTGAGGACTTGGTCATAAGGTGTGACAGTTGTCAGAAGTTTTCACGTCGATCTCATGTTCGGCTCAGGAGTTGAGGATGATTCCAATTAATTGGCCGTTTGCAGTCTGGGGTCTTGATATGGTTGGGCCTTTTAAGAGATCCAAGGATAAGAAGACTCACCTCTTGGTGGCGGTTGATAAGTTCACTAAATGGGTAGAGGCAGAGCCAGTGAGTAAGTGTGATGCAACAACGGCAGATCAATTCATGAAGAAGGTGATCTCCCACTTTGGCTTTCCACACAGCATTATAACAGACAATGGCACTAACCTCTCCATGGGTGCTATGAAGGACGTTTGTCAATGTCAGCATATTCGGCTTGATGTATCATCAGTGGCTCACCCCCAATCCAATGATCAAGCTGAGAGAGCGAATCAAGAAATCTTGAGAGGTATCAAGCCCCGTCTTATGGTTCCCCTGCAGAGGACGCTGGGTTGTTGGGTGGAGGAATTACCTTCCATGTTATGGAGCATTAATACCACCCCCAACAGTTATACGGTTTATACGCCTTTCTTCATGGTTTATGGAGCAGAGGAGGTTCTCCCTAGTGACATCCGTCATGATCCGCCCCGCGTGGCGGCTTATGTTGAAGCTGACAATGAAAAAGCACGTCATGAAGCACTTGACCTGTTAGATGAAGAGCGTGACATCGCAGCGGCTCGTTCAACGATTTACCAACAAGATCTGCGCCGTTACCCCAGCCGACGGGTTAAAACCACAACATTTCAAGAAGGCGACCTCGTGCTCGAGCTCATCCAGGACCAAACTGATATGCACAAGTTATCCCCACCTTGGAAAGGACCCTTTGTGGTCAGCAAGAATCTAAACAACAGGTAGTACTACCTTATCGATGTTTGAGAGCACAAAGACTCACGTTAATCAGAGGAGGAGACCCACCGGCCGTGGAATATTTCTCATCTTCGGCCTTACCACACCTGAGCCACAGGCTCTCCTTATGTACATATTTTAGACAATGTATATATTACGATTGATACAATAAACCGGCATCCCTGCTAAAGCAGGGCCTCTGTCGTTTTCTCTTACATGATTTTTTGGTTACATGGGGTTTCTGGCTTAGGCATGAAGTTATGATTACCCTTTGAACCGGCTTATAAGCCAATTGAAAAAAACTTGGGTGCTTGCTACCTAGGTTAAAGGGACCAAAGAGAGTCGGGGGCTTGGTCATATTCGAACCACAGCTTATACCCTCTTGATTGGTGTAAGGCCACCTGGATAATCACTTGGGGGCTTGGTCGTATTCGATCCACGGCTTATACCATCTTGATTGGCGAAAGGCCACCAGGATAATCACTTGGGGGCTTGGTCGTATTTGAACCACATCTTATACCCTCTTGATTGGCGTAAGGCCACTAGGATAATCACTTGGGGGCTTTGGTCATATTTGAACCAAAGCTTATACCCTCTTGATCGGCGTAAGGCCACCAGGATGATCACTTGGGGGCTTTTGGTCATCCGAACCATAGCTTATACCCTCTTGATTGGTGCAATACCACAGTCATTACTACTCACATCCTCTTGATTTTAGGTTTATTTAATGCGTTTCATCATGCTTTCTGATTATAATGCACCAATGTTTATTAACCCGGCCTGGTTTCTGATTATAAATAGTCAATATAAGGTAACATAATATCCGGTGTTTATTAACCCGGCCCGGTTTATTTCATAAACCGTCAATATAATTACCAGTGTTCAAGTTTTGGGCTATCACCCTTATACTGGCTTGATAAAACAACAGTGTGATCAAATATCACAGCTATGCTATATGCTCAATTATATGGTTATTCTTAAGTCCAACCTTGGTTATAAACTATGTTATTGGACATGATAACCTGTTTAGCGGTAAACCGCCAGGACACCTTTTTCTTTCTGTTATATGCAGGAGCAGATTTCGTATTGTTAAGTACCATGAGCAAACACAAGCATATCTTAACATGGCTGATTAACGGTGTCCTGCGACAAATATATGCACAATGGCATAGCAGATAAAGAGTTTAAAGTAGCCTATTACAAGGCGGTTTGATGCCCATAAGAATAATTGGTTTTCAACAAGTCTTGTAGAAGGAAGAAGCTAAAATGACTATCGGTTTATGAATCTTGCTCTTGCTGGCTTGAAGGTTGCGGATCATCTTGCGCGTTCATCCTCCTCTTCTCTACCCAGTTGCTGGAAGTCAGTGGTTGACCAATCGATCCCAGTTAAGGCCTTGAATACAGCTTCATCACTTATAAGTGAGGAGGGATCAACGTTAGTAGCATAAGTATGCTTACAGATTGGCGGAATAAGATTTGGAGCGTTGCAACTTGGCGCGCTAACTTTCTTACTGTTGGCATCATAAATCGACTGATAATGTGAAGGATCAGTTTCTTCAGCCAATTTGATAACCAATGGACGCATTTCCCTCATCAAAGCTCTAAGGTCATCATTATCAAAATCTGACCCGTCCTCTTTTATGCTTGGATAGCCGTTTCCAATATCGGCCAGGTCAAGATCAGATATCCATGCTTTAGCCCGAGTTAACGCGGTAAGAGCACCCACCCAGGCAGCTGATTTCTCCAATTCCTCAATCCGAGCAGGCATCACAGCTAGCCTTACCAACGTATCCTTGATCAAGGTTGGGGGCGGTTTATTATGGGAGGCTGTGTAGATGACCCGTTGTACGCCGGCATATAACTGCTCTATAAAAGTATAGGCAGCTTTCAGACTTTGACGCATATCTGAGCCAAGATGACCAACGCGACTCCCTGCATTGTCAAAAATCATTGGTAAACCGGCAATTTATTAGATAATACATGTTTACGGTTTATGAAGATGATTATTTACCAAAAACAGTAGTAGTCATGGCATTTATTTGCTATTTCAAGCCAGTTAACTCCTTTGCTACCGGATTAAGGGCCGCTTCAGCGTCCTGAGCCTTCATCAGTAGAGTGGTTTTCTCTGTATCCCAGCCTGCCCGCTCGCTCTTAAAGCTCTCCTTCAATTTTTCCATGGCTGCTAAAGCATTGGTTAGCTCTTCTTTGGCCTTGGAAGTCTCGTCTTGTTGAGTTTTCATATTTTCTTGAAGGTCGATGACTTGGGTTTCTTTTTTGCTAAGCTCAGCCTGCAAGAGATATGCAATTTGTGAGCTGGCAGTACATATTTGAAGTCCCAAGCACATGACAAGTCATACACTTGGCACTTGGGGGCTAATGTCTATTGCTTCTTCTCTAAAAATTTTACAAAGTCCCAAGCACATGAAAAGTAATATATTTGGCACTTGGGGACTAATGCATATTTGCTCAAGTTAAAAACAATGGATTTTTCTTCCATCAACCAGCTTGGTGACTCATCGGTTTACATAGGTGTTCAATGAATTTTGAGTCTTATAGTATAAAGACCCGGTTCATATTGAAATGATAAACCGGCCCTTGGAGGCTACATAGGAAAATTTGAAGTATTTTCTAAAAGTCCCGGTTCATATCAGTATTATAAACCGGCCCTTGGGGGCTAATGGAGTTGGTAACCTAAACCGGTCATAAGGGAAGAGTAATTATGCAGAGATCAGCAACGTTTACCTCATATCGCTCCTTCATCATGTTAAGTATACCGGCTTCATAATCACGGCTGGTGTACAGTCGGTTTAAAAACCAAGAATGAATATCTTGGGCGCTGAGATGGGCATAACTTTCCAAATCCACCTTCCACTTGCCCTTATCCATAGCAAAAAATTCTTCCTTAGCACTGTGTTTTGACAGAACAGTGGGGTTGCCTGGGGCCGTATAGCTGACACCAGTAACGACAACATTGTCCGTTTTGTCATCAGCAGCTTTGGTTGGGCTTGGCGGTTTGTCATCATGAGCCATCAGATCAATTTCCATTTGTTCAACAAAGGTTTCATGAGCTTGTGGTGGCGGATCATCAAGGATAGCATCAACATTTGGTTCAGACGGCTCTGGGGTCTTTACCGGCTCAGCTGCTATATGGTCATCAGCCGGTTTATTTAACTTGGCCTTTTTGCTGGGTCTAGCCTTGGCTCTGAAAGGGATGAACCTAAAGGTTAGTAAAGCAAACATAAGGTGTAAAGGGTTAGTTTAATATACTCACCCAGGAACAGTTTTGAGAGGCAGAAGTTGTGTCCCCATGGACTTGCTAGAAGATAAATGAGAAGTTCCATGATAGTTCGAATCAGATGGATTAAGAGGCTGTCGGAAATAACCTGCCTTGATATGAGAGACCTCTGGGCGGCATTTACGAACCGGTGTGTTCGGTAAACCGGACGAAGTGACCACATGACCGCTATGTCGGGTTGTGCGGCAAGCTTCATGTTGTTGTTTTCAAGTGATCTAGGGGGTGAGAAAATTTTGCTTTCCGGATTGCTTGTCGGGTTCTCTGAGTGGGCAGAGAGTCTGAACTGGATGAGGGAGTAATTACCTCTACGTCACTCGCGTGGCTGGCTTCCGCGTCACCCTGATAACAGTCATTGTCAATGAGGTGCATGAATAAAGAGCCAGGTGAATCAAGTTCTACCTCTGACTCCGGATCATCATTGTTATTGATTAACTCGCAAGAGTCGGCCATTTTCTTCTTGGCAAGTTTCTTCATGACCTTGGTCTTGGCGCGGGGTGTTTTAGCTGGTTTATCTTGCGCTTTCCTCTTTCAGAATGGATCATCGCCCTGTTAAAGATTGGAAAAGGTCATAAGGGAGTATTAAAAACATGGACTGAAACAGGAGCTAATTAGTTCTTACAGCTGGCAGTTTATTTGTGGCGCAGAAAGGACTAAGCCCCGTTTTACTGCAGTCAGCCACCGGTTTATCCAGCATTTTCTTGACAGATTCAGTGATTTCATCATCAGTAAGCTGAATATCAATGTGCCGTTGAGGGTCTTTAATGTCCCCTGTATACTCACACATTAAGCCGGGACGACAGCTTAAGGGTAAAATGCTCCAAGAGACCCAGCAACAAACAAAATCAATGCCTGTCAAACCGTTTTCCACAAAGGCTCTAAGCTTCGAAAGCTGTGGGGCATATCTGGCCTATTCCTTTGCGTTGAGTCTTTGGGGGAGTGGATGTGTACTGGTGAGCAGATGAGCACGGTAACCCGGTAGAGGGTTCTCACCAGTAGGAGAGGTGTGTCTCGACAGTAGAACCAAGTTTGATTCCAATCCTTGGGGTGGCTGTGATGCTTGGCATGAGGGAAGCTGACATCTTTCCTTTTCTGAATTGACACCCTGCCAAGTTCAGTATTGGACCCGTTAGTAAACTCGGTATGGCGGTTCAAGTAGAAAAAATCTCTAAACAGCTCGACTATGGGCTCTTCTTGTAAGTAAGCTTCGCAAAAAACTTGAAAGTTGCATATAATGGACACAGAGTTAGGTCTGATATCTTGAGGGTGGAGTTGGAAATAATGAAGTACGTCACAGAATTTTTTTTGATCCAGGAGGTTGAAATCTGCGGCTCAAATGATCAACAAACACAACCACTTCGCCATCCTTGGGCTCAGGAGGATTTTCTAGACCGGGGGTTCTCCAATGGATGACATTCTTTTTTGATAAAGTGCCAGGTGCAAAACATCTGTTTAGTTCTTGTTCTGTAATCTGGGACGGAACCCAGTTGCAAGCATAAAACGACTTGGCCATTTATTCGGCGACCTGAATGAAGGTTTGTGCCAGTTTAAGATTTATGATTAATCCGTTAAAGGTTAAAGGGCAGAAATTGTTCAAGCATACAAGTATGGTAAACCGGATATTGACGTTACCAAATTACAGAAATTAGCAGTTTAAGAGGGGACTAATGGTACATGGCAGGTTATTAATTTCTGAAGATAAACCGCCTACACGGACATTGAGAGTATAGATCTGAGGTCAAAAATGGCTAAGTGAGGAAAAACAGGTTTCACAGTTTTATATTGCAATTTCAGATCTACCGCATGTCAAAAAAGAAAAGATATTCAGACCTAAAAAGGGGGTACTTGAGCAGTGTATGATGTTCCCGTTTTTCTACATAAAAGAGATGATCGGATGACAACGGAAGGACTATTGCTACTATTGCACAGGGATCTATCAAGTTTTGAATCCGCCATGTATGCTATGGTGAATAATAGGGGAAGAACAACACTGAACTTCTATGAGCTTGTGCGAGCCCTAGACAGATCTATAGAGGGGAGGAAGAAGAACTTACTGAAGCTGTAGAATGGCGGAGGTGCGCGAGCAGAGTCTAGTCCGAACAGGTTGATGCAGCGGCCAAAGTTGAGGCAGAGGCGAAGTTCAACGGCGGCAGCGGAGCTCGAGCGCTAGGCGTCACGAGGAAGACGATGAGATGAACATGCACGGGGGGAAAAGGGAAAGGGACCCCCGGTCCTATTTATAAGGCAAATGGATAAGTGGCAAGCGAGGGAATCGAGGAGGTCAAAAAACGGATCTATCAATGTACAAACGCCTTGATTTTTGGAGGTTCATTAAAGAAAAGGAGGCATATTTAAAGATTTAAGCTCTGTACAAAGGCAATGGCAGGTGACGTCACAGTGGGTTATCATGATTCTAGAAGATGACATCATGGAAAGTTATAAGTTTCGTGAAGGTAATGAAGAAGGGTTTTTTTCTAAAGTATTGAAGATTGATATGAACAAGTTCAAATCAACATGGGGTCTAATGTTGGGGATACTAGATGATTCCCCGCACGTTGTTGCGGGAATGTTTGCAATATTTCAATGAGATTTTGATTATATGGAACACGAATTCTTGAAACAATAGTTTTCGAAAGTATATAAGAATTAAATGTAAATAGCATAGTAAAATGAAATTTTAGATGCATGCATGTTGTAGTAGATTTTTAATATGAATAGTTGCATGTTGAAGTGGGTCTTTCCTTATGCATGTTGAATGATGAGGTGGAATGCTTGCATGTTAAGAGAAATATGTTAGTGGGGGCTAGCTATTTAGATATAGAAGATAACTATTGAGTATAAACCGCCCTGGAGGGACCGGGTTATGATCATAGTCACTCACCCGTATTGAAGCGCAAGAATACATGAAGGATAGTGCTTTACAAGGGAAACTTAATAGCAAGGCCCAAGGCCCAGAGACGGGTTAGGACCCATACATGTAAACCACCATAAAGTATATAACTTGTATTGTACGTTAGGACAGAGTAGATACCGAGCCGGACACGTTTATGAGCCGGCCGGGATTTTGTAAACCGACTGGGCATCAACCTGTGTATATAAAGGGATGACCTAGCAGCGGTTTAGGGACAATAAACAAGACATCGAGAGCCATGTCAACCGTACTCGCTCCCTGGTCATTGTAACCCTAGCAATACCACCTGAAACTGGATTAGGCTTTTACCTTCACCGCAAGGGGCTAAACCAGTATAAGCTCCTCGTGTCCTTTGTCCTGATTAACCCATTTAAGCTAACCTCGTTGCGATGGCTCCACGACTAAGTCCTCACACTAGGACATCTGCCATGACAATTCCACGACAATACTCCTAATAGAAGATCAGACAGTTAACCAAACCAAGCATGCTTGACAACTTGGAAAATTGCACCTTGAACAATTGAACATCACTTTTGCAGAATTGAACCAAACAGTTAACTGAACACCACATTGCAGGACATATAGAACATATACACTAGAGCAGAAGATTGCATGGTAAATGTAGATAGCACAATTCACTAGAATTTGTTAATAAAAGGCAGTAGCTAGTAAACCGAACATGGGTCCTTATAGTGAGGTAATAAGACAAGCTACTCCTCATTTTCGGAGATATCAATGACGATTGGCTCCTTGGGCATGGAAGAGGGCGAGGCCTTCGCATCGTGGGTGACCTCATCGTAGTGGTGATTTGCCTGAGCCGCTCAGGGCACCAACCTCCTGGATCTCGAGATGAGGTAAGCACATGCACGCTGAGAAAACACCTCGTAGTCTTCGTCGAAGGCACCGACGGTGGCCTCGAGAAAACGCCACGAACTGTTGTTTAAAGTAGCCAACCGCATCGCGGCATCGGCGCGCGAGGCGTCGACGGTGGCCTCAACGGCGAGGTGCTCCTCCAAGATCTGGGGGTCGGCACAAATGGTAGCCATCGCGACCTCATCCTCGCGCGCGGCCGCGATTTGCTTCTCCGCTGCCAAATGCTCCTTGAGATCCTGGCTATACTGCGTGCACCATTGCTTAGGGTGGTGCTTATTTGGTGGACGTGTCAGTGATTTGGGTGGAAGGTGTCGCGCTCGCTCCGGCGGTCAGGGCATGTGGGACGTGGAAGGAGGAGGAGAATGGGGGTCGGGTGTGGATTACCTTCCTGGATAGGCAAGGCCGAGCAGTGTGAAGTAGGGTCGCCAGCGAGGAGGCGGTGCGGCAAGCAAGGTGTGAAGGTTTCAACTTGGAAAGGAAGGCAGAAACAAGGGAAATGTGGATTTTGGTAAGGGGAGGGGGCGGCGAGGTTGATATTTCCGCGGAAGCCAAAAATTTGGAATCGCTTCAGCAAAAAAACTGGAGCGCAAAGTGTCATCAGACACGGTCCCTTATTCAGAGTGGGCTGTGGACTGTAGCCGTCGCACCTTCTCGCGTAAGCTGTATGCGTAATATACTATGATGGTGATCCAAGATATTTTGTGCTGTATCTCACACAGTTGGTTATAATAAACCGTGTGGGATCTACTTGATTTTTCGTCTTGATTTGAATTACATAATGGGGTCACAGTGGCAATAGACCGTGTTTGAATTGCTAGACCTTTTATCTGCAGTGAACATGCGAATTATTCAAGGTTCGTTTGGACATTTTTATGCATTAACAGAGTTTTCAATGCATTTATGTGCATAATTCAAATTTGAACTACATGCACATGCTCCAGTGCATAGAAATTGGTTGAAAATTCAAATCTTTGTCCTTGGGTGCATGCTTAGGTCCCATGCTAGAAATGGGAATGAATGTCAAAAACCCTGCCACCATCACTCGGCCGCAAACATTGAGATACCTGGTTTTTAATTCTAGTAAATCCAAAACTCATATGAAATTCATGAAACTTGGCGTCCTATCATGGGGCGGCATCAACATGCCGTGGTAATTTTTTGTCCCATTTGGGGCAGGTTGTGTATATGCTTCTCACAAACAAGAGCTTCTCACAACAAGCATGATGGTTTCGGTAGGGAACGTCCCACCTTTGGGGATGAAACGATATCCATTGCCTCTTATTGCTTTCAAAATCTTTCTCATGTCAACATAGAACAACAGGAGTGTTGTGTCAATTTTTGAGATATTTTGGGGTTCATTTGGACATTTTTATGCATTAACTGAGTTTTCAATGCATTTATGTGCATAATTCAAATTTGAACTACATGCACATGCTCCAGTGCATATAAATTGGTTGAAAAATCAAATCTTTGTCCTTGGGCGCATGCTTAGGCCCCATGCAAGAAATGGGAATGAATGTCAAACACCCTGCCACCGTCACTCGGCCACAAACATTGAGATACCTGGTTTTGAAATTTTAGTAAATCCAAAACTCATCTGAAATTCATGAAACATGGCATGCTATCATGGAATGGCACCCGACATGTTGTGGTATTTTTTGTGTCCATTTTGAGAGAATGCGCACTCAAATAACAGCCAACAAAGGCATTTTGAAAAATAGCTGCAACTTTAATATCTCCAATGTTTGTATAATTCAAACCCTGTGTGTTTTGTTAACAATTCACGTGTCTTGGTTTTAATGGCTCTTGATGGCAAACATTTTAGATAGAACACCCGTATGCAAAGTGAGAGCAGGATTTGTGCATCTCTTGGACGCAAACGGTTCTTTTGGATGACCTGTGTGCAACCACTTACAAACAATTTGGTAAGATTTGCATCTGTCATATTGGGTATGTTGCCATTTTTCAAAATGGAAAGATTGACATTTATTGATCTTGTACCATTGACATTTTTCAACCTTGTAACATTGCGATTTGTTAAAATATGAAGCTAAAAATCACTACAGTATCTAATTTTTGCAACTAAAATTCAGTAATTAAGCATAGATGGAGGCGAGGAGACGTGTTCAGGCGGGCGTGCAGCCGGCGGTGCTGTACTATTCGATTTGACAGCGGGCGGCGCAGTTCCCGATACGGCTTTAATTAATGCAGACGAGGGAGAGGGTAGCGGTTACCGAAATGTTGAACGGCCAATGATGCATCCTCCTTCAATTAGCACCGTGTGAATGCATGAGGGAAGTAATGGGAGGAGGACCGGGAAAAGAGGTAGCACGATGTGAATGCAACGCAGTTTGCACTCACATAAAGGCGCCCCTCCATTCCAATGCATCTACCACATTGTACGCACCTAAGCATTTGCCTAAGCACCTATCGTAATAAGCGCAAAAGTGCTCACTCCAGACCCATGGCAGTGATGCGCGCGAGCGGCCAGCGCCTGTACCAGATGCTCCACGATGCCGGCCTGCGGCATGGCCCAGAGGATTGTCTCCAGACGGTGTTGGCGACCGGCTGGTGGATGGCCGCCGTCGATGCCAGCTACGACTCTCAGTACGACCAGATGATCTTTGCCACCACCAACAGGTTCCCCATCATCAAGAAGCTCGCAGATGACATCGCCGTACCCCTCCATCCCGTGCCCCCGGGCTCCTCATTGCCTGCCACCCTAATCGGCCTCGATGGTCGGAACCTCTTTCAAGCACTGGTGGCCCTGCGACTGCCTACCGGTGCCACGAAGAATGTCCACCTCGAGGTCGCGCTCGCGCGAGGTGCCTTGCCCTGCAAGAATTTGTTGACCTACACATCCATGTGTATGAGCGAATCGTGTACATAGGTATCTACAACGCCAGTGAGGATGCTACGACATTGGACTTCTTCAACCGGCTAGAAGCCTTAGATGCCTTTGCTGAGAAGCACCTTGACCTTGCCACAAAAGCCACCGCTCCTTAGCCGCCGGTCGGTGGCCTGGCGCACTGGTGCACTGAATGTTGAAGCTGGGCTCAAAATAATGAATAGATTGAGCTGAAATTTGGTGGAGGATGGTTATTTGGGAATAGGAAAGCACTGTAGAAAATTGATACCATTTGGACATGCCAAAGCGGTACTTCCTTCACCATGCTATTCCCTAGACAGAAACTTGGGAAAATTAGCAAGAGCAATTGGATAAATGAAATGAGCTAAAATTTGGTGTAGGTAAGTTACATAGGTATGGTCATGCCCTGGTAAATTTTCAGATCATTTTGGTAAACCTAGCTAGTACTTACTTCACAAAGCTTCTCTCGAGATAGAAACTTTGGAAATTTCCTGAGAACGATTTACTAGGAAAATGGAGATGAATATTATCATGTGGTAATGATTTGGGTATGGAAGAGTGCCCAAAGAGTTTGAGGGTAATAGGAGGGATCTGGATAACACTTGCTTTGCAATGTGCCAATCTGGCCATAAAATATAAATTGAACCTGGGCTCACATAGATGATTTGACTGAGCTACAATTTCGAGGAGGGTGATAATTTGGGCATATGAAGGAGTTGTATACATTTCATGTCATTTGGATATATAAAATGGTACTTCATTCACAATGCTTCTAGGTGGAAAAAAACTTTGGAAATTTGCGAAGGAAGATTTACTAGGAAAATAGAGCTCAATTTTGTCACGTGGCAATGATTTGGATAGGAAAGAGGCCCAAAAATTTTGACGGCAATCAAGAATATATAAATAACACTTCCTTCACAAAGTATTGATGTGAACAGAATAGGAAAATGAATATTTTTGAATTATTTTAGAACTAGGCAAGGAAGGAATTTTACATATTTGACGAAAATATGACCCAAAGAGGTATGAGATTTTTTGGGGAACTTTTGGAATGAGAGAAATATAGGTTGCTTCACAACCTAGGGCAAAAATTGACACATGGACATGACACATAGGCAAAACTGATGAGGTGGCGCCTTGTCATAGCAATCCACCACAGTTTACAAGGTTATGACCATCTATATTGGTCGTGATCAGCTAGAAATAAGGAAGCAGACCAGTGTTGTCTACTTTATAACCATTTCGTGTAAGGAAATTACGACCTTTCTGACCAAAATGGTCGATATAGTTGAGGGTTTGGAGCCCCCTGAACAGCTTTTGACCAATTGATCTCAAATGGTCGTAGATCTATGAACAATTTTTCCAGGGTCACTGACAGAAGGTCACTAGTTGACATATTTCTTGTAGTGACCCCAGGAGGTGACGTGAACGAGGTCGGCCCACTAGACAGAGCATAGTCATTGGGTTTATCGATGCTGCAGGGACGGACCCGAGCACAGATGCCGTGCCCAGTATTCTCATGCAAAAATCCTGAAGAAAGACAACCGGTGTGTGGCTCCCATGGTGGCGAGGCACCGGGTCGCGCGCCCTGGCTCATCCGTGATTAGCTCATGCGAGAACAAGGCACCAAGGTCCATGGGAGCTGACGTACACGGCAGCTAGCCCACGAGCCAGAGCTCAGCCTCTTGGTTTTAGCGATGCTGCAGGGACGGACCCGACCACGAATGACATGCCAGTACTTAATCATGAGGCAGTCGCGGGTGGGTTTGCGAGGGCGTACGATGTTCATGGTATCGAAGTACCAGACAGGTGTGTGATAATCTTAAAGTAACTCATGGAAGGAGGTAAAGCTAGTCCTGGTAAATTTAAGAACGATACATGCCGCAGGGACAGACCCACACGGCTTGGGGATCATGTAGCCCAATGGGCGCCCCCAGCAGGATGACTGGAAGATGCAAAAAAATATACATGCCGCAGGGGCAGGCCCATGCGGTCTGGGGATAACGCAGCCGGAGGGGCGCCCCCAATAGAATAAACCAGAAAATGTCACCTGTCACCGTTGCTAAAGAGATGTAGCTGAAGACGTGTGCTGAAGAAGTTGCTCCTCACGAGCCGCCTGGGTCCTGAACCTCATGAGGCTTCGAAGGTTCAAGAGGATCGTGAAGAAACATCACCATCTCCGCCACGACCACTTGGTGCGCCCGGCCTCCTGAGCAGCCATCATGCTTCGGAGTTGCGGCTGGAAGGTGACAGACGCGTTCAGCAAGCCAAAAGGCATGTGAACATAGCTGTGAGGTGGGCCCTCACACCGACTAGCGCGTGAAGGCCAGAAGCGCTCCTGGGATGCGGCTCTATTGAGCCCTGGAATGTTGACATAGACGCACAGCTCATTGTCCTTGCCAGGACAAGGTGCCATGCCAAGTGGTAGGCGGTGGTCGCCGCGCATGGCCCTTACTTCCTGAAGCTCCTCGGTCGCCTTGGTGATGAACTCCTGAGCACCTGCCACCACGTACCTTGTGCCCTCGCGGGGGAAGCGTGCGACGAAGCATGCCTTCATGTGGTGCCCGAGCGCCTCCCTATGCGCGATAGGGAGGCGCCCCATCCGTGTGCGCAGATCCTGAGGTGGTGCTGCTAGAGACCCCGCTCTCCTGAGGCTCTTAGCGGAGCAGCTGCTTCTTCTTCTTGGGGATAGCCTTGGGTGGTAGATGGTGCCTTTGTTGTCTAGGTCTTCAACTGCTGCAGCTTGGTAGGCGCGCTCGAGGGAGCACACCGCGTCCTTCTCCTCACAGGCGATCATGATGATGTCACGGTTCCCTGGCATCTTGAGCACATTGTAGCCATGGTGGGTCACTGCCATGAACTTGGCCAGGGCCGGATATCCAAGGATGGCGTTGTACGGGAGGAGGATGTTAGCTACGTCGAAGTCGATGAGCTCGGTGCGATAGTTGTCGTGTTGACCGAAGGTAACAGGGAGGCGGATCTACCATATCGAGGTGGTGGAGCCGCCGGTCACTCCTGAGAAGGACTTGGTGGGCTGCAGCTGATCATATTGCACTTGGAGGCGGTCGAACGTCTCGATGGAAAGAACATTGAGCCCTACACCACCATCGATGAGGGCTTTGGTGACAAGGACATTGCTGATGACGGGCGAGCCAAGAATTGGGAGCGCACCAACAGTTGTCGCGCACTTGAGCTGGTCGGACGAGCTGAAGGTGATGGAGCACTTTGACCACCTGAGTGGACGTGTGGCCTCGAGCCTGGGAAGGGTCGCATTCACCTCCTGAGCGAACTGCTTGAAGATGCGGTGGGAGCCTAGTGCGTGAGCGCCACCAAAGATGCAGGCGACGGTGCGAGGCTCCTAGAAGCCCCCAGCCCCCTCATCCTGGTGGTGGTCGTCGTTCCTTCTTGCAGGTGGTGGCAGTGGAGGGAGGACGGCATTGCCCTAAGGGCGGTCCTCACGAGGCTGGTCTCTCGAGGCTCCCTCACAAGGTTGGCCTTGCCAGAGATGCTCATGAGGCTGGTCGCGCCACTCCTGGCAGGGGCCGCGGTCGTCCCAGCGTCCTCCATTTCTGCCTCCTCCGTGGCCGTAGCATTGATTGTTGTGCTCGGGGCGATGACTGAGGCGCCTGTCGTGGATGGCCCTGAGCTCCTGATAGTCATTGTGGTTGTGGCTGTGTATGTGGTGGAAGACGCAAAATGGATGGTTGCCCTTGGACGACTCTGGGTGGTCGCAGCCGTGCTTCATCTCTGGTTCAGCCACGAGCACGCCAGACCCCTTGCGCTTCACGTCCTTGGCCTTGGCCTTCTTGTCTTGTGGGTCGGCCGCTGGGACTTCGAGGAGGGAGAGGCGCCCTTCCTCGGCTCTCGCGCACTTGGTTGCCACGTTGAACATCTCCAGAGCCGTGCACAGGTCCTCGTGGATGGCGAGCTCCTCCTTCATCTTGACATCGCGTACGGCATCGGAGAACACCGAGATGATGGCCTCGTCCGAAACCTTGGGGATATTGAGGCGAACCTTGTTGAAGCGCTAGATGTACTTCTTCAGGGTCTCCCCTAGCTGCTGCTTGATGCGCCGCAGGTCACCCACAGCAGGCGGGCAGTCGCGAGTGTCCTGGAACTTGGCGACGAAGCACTTGCGCATCTCGCCCTAGGAAGAGATCGATTCTGCAGGCAGATTCAGGAGCCACAAGCGTGCGCTATCCTTGAGGGCCATGGGGAACCAGTTCTCCATGACCTTTTCGTAGCCACTGGTCGCCTCGATGCTCCGCTCATAGAGTTGTAGGAACTCCGCAGGGTCGGGGGTGCCGTCGTAGCATGGTGGCAGGTCGGGCTTGAACTTGCCTGGCCAAACGACGCTGTGTGGCTCAAGGGTGAAGGTGCGGTAGCCCGCTATGGTCACCAGAGCACGCCGTGGAGGTGGAGCCTGGTCTTGGTGCTCACGCGCCACCACTGCAGGCGGCGCGCGGTCTTGATGTGGTGGTGGAGGGAGCACTGGAGCACCTTCTTGCGGCCGTTCGATCTCCCGGCAGCTTTCTTCTTCGCGTGCGGGCGCCTGGCGTGGTGGGTCACGCTGCAGGGCCGCGCATCTTTGGCCGAGGGCAACATCCTGTTGGGGAGGTGGCGGAGGTGCTGCATGGGCTACGTCGCCTGCAGTAGGCCGCAGACGAGGTAACGAGAGGGATGGTGCAGGCGATCCCCCAGCCGCGCTAACTAGCTCGGCGATGCGGTCTAGCCAGTCTTCGTAGAGGTCGTCGACTGGGCGGTAGCGCAGGAGCTCACGCGCCATGAGCAATGCAGCCTATGCGTCCGCCAGACTGTGACGAGCATGGGACGATGAGCCGGCCGGAGTCAGCGACGGGGTGGCGGTGTGTCTGTCCCATCTCACGGAGGGATGTTGCGACGAAGCTTGCTGCTCGTGCCCTGCCGGGCCGATGACGGTGTTGGTGGCAGGTGATGGAGAACGACGGGGAGGCCTGCCGATGGGCGCCGTCTGGGCGACGCGAGCGGTGAGAGCGGCTCGACGCTCAGCATGGGCTCGACGAGCGTCAGCCATGGAGATAGTGGTGCAGTGATGAGTCAATCAACAGAAAAGAAGCATCGACGCACCCCTACCTGCTGCGCCAAATGTCGGATTCGGGGTTCCGTAGACCCTTAAGAGGTTCCAACACTGGGGTGCGTACGAAGAACTCCCTCTTCCCAACCTGCTGACCCAACGATTCCACAGCCTAACTCGACGAACCCGAGGGACAAGGGACAAAGCAGTTTACCCTGGTTTGGGCCACCTTGCGGTGTAATACCAACTCGAGCTTTGTGGTGGATTGCCACGAGGGGCTGAGGATGAACTAGTACATTGGATGAACAGCCTCAAGAGGTGAGGTGTTCTTGAGCTCGATGAGCTAGTGAGGTGGTCAGGGTGGAATGGATCCGATCCCCTTCTCTCTGGTGGCTAGGTCCTATTTATAGTGGCCTTGGTCCTCTTCCCAAATGTAGGCGGGAAGGGATCCCACAACGGTCAAATTCAAAGGGAGACAACTAGTACAAGTTATCCTGAAAAAAGTAGTCTTCGCCTGCAAAGTCTATTGTCATGACGCTGCAGTAGGCTCCGCGATGACCTCTATCCTGCCGTCCTGGTGGTACTAGTCTTGTTGCACCAATATGGAAACATTTGTTGCACCAATATGGAAACATTTGCCTGATTTCTCGGGACTCCACGCCTGCGCTTGCCTCCTTGGCACCAAAGGGGAAGCTGGTACGTTACGCCCGCTCCTGGCCTTGGTCGTCATGGCTCACGTCAAGTGAACCTCGTGAGGTGCACCTTGCATTGATATCTCCGCTCCTTGGGAGCCAGCCTAGTGAGGCCGACCCCAAGGGAGGTCATGGTGTCGTCCGCCTCGCGAGGCTTGGCCCCTCGCGAGGGTCTTGAGTTGTTGTTGCTGAAACTGGGTCGTACCGGGCCACCAATGGAGCCACGCTATGGGCCACAGGCAGGCAAGTCTGGGTACCCCCGTTCCTAGGACGCCGACAGTTCCCATGCGGAACCTTCTACGAAAGTAGTAATCAGGATAGGTAGGATTTTCACAGAAGTAATCTGCTATGAGATGTTCGTTGTAAAATTCTCTGTTCTTGTGAATGTATATGAAGTAGCAAGTAGTTGTAGACAGCTGCCGTGTAAACTGATGAACTACACATAATTAGCAAAGTTAACAAGCACACATAACTACTAATGCATGAACTGGTAATATCGTCACTGAAAAACTAGCCATAGTTCAAATAAACCTGCAATATGGTAGGGTCGTCAATAGTTATCTTCCTAAACAATATGACTAGAACCTATAATGATAGTATTTTGTTAAATACTCTAATTACTTAGCTTGGATGGTAATACTACAGTAGCGATGACAAATCACAAGCGTCGCTGCTTCAGGGCCTGTGATTGCGGCGCAATCACTTGTAAGTATAACAACTGCTCTAGCCGTGTTGTTCAGGAAGGTCAGTAGGACTTGGGAGACGTCCTCCTTGGCCTCCAACACGGTCTTTAGAGATGGGATGATCTCTTCATCCATCATCACCGGCAGTGGCACTAGCGGGGCCTTCTTCATCTTGGCCGCTACAGGCTTGGCTACCGGCTTCGCCTCCCTGGCGTCGTCTTCCTTCCTGTCACCGTCTGCATCCTTTGTCTCTCTAACTACATCAGAATAGGGAAACTTAAGGTACATCAATGCAGGAAGCATCTGAAGTCTATAAGGCTTCACGTACAGCGTAGGTGAGCATTACTACATACACCACTCGATCGTAACATTCCTTTCCTGATGGCACAGTGAATTGAGATGAGTGGTCGAATGGGAGTACAGTTGGAAACAAGAAGATACACTACAAAAAAATACACTTCCGTGATGATACGTGTTTGTCACAGTAGGTCGCATTTTCTGTCATGCATGTACATCCATGACGATTTTATGACAGAATCAAGATACTCATACCTGTGCTGTCGTAGAAGTGTTCCATGACATTACCAAAATTATTATCACGGAAGTGTCCACTTCCATGATGATAAATCCCGCGTCACAGAAGTGCTTTCGTCAAGGGTGACTGACATGTGGCATCCACCGTAACAGAATGCCGTTAAGCTATCGGGTCGGGTTTTAGATCCGATAACCCGTTAACAGCCCTGACCAATGGGGATTTTCCACATGTAAAATCATCATTGGCTGGTGGAAACACGTGTCGGCTCACCATTGGGACAGATGTCATCCACTCATTGGACAGAAGGCGCCTATGATATGTCGACACGTGGCACGGCCCAACAGAGGCCCATTCCTGTGTAAAGGCCGACACGTTTGACTTGGACAAAAGGTGGCGGGTCGGCCCATGTAAAGCCTGTTAACGGCATGTTCGCATATAGCCCATTTACAGCCCGCTAACCCAAGGCCCGTTATGCCCTATCCGAATTAGGCCCAGTAGCTTCATCTGGGCCACCCAATATGATTCTAGCCCGTTTTCACTTCTGGCCCATGTATGGCCCATGACGTTTTTCGGCCCATATGAGGCCCTATGTAACTCTTGGCCTATTAATGGCCCGTGGTGAAACTGGCCCGTGGTGAACAGTGTATCACTTTACACCCATTAACGGCCCGTGGTGAAACTGGCTCGTAATGAATAGTGTATCACTTTATACCCATTAACGGCCCGTTATTCCGTTGGGCCGTTTCTAGCCCATGTTATCTTTCGGCCTTCTCAGAGCCCATTTATTCTTGGGCTCATTTCCAGCATTCGTTTACTTATGGCCCGTTACTGTCATTTTCTGCTTGTGGGCCAAATTCAGCCCGTGGTTACAGTCGGCCCGTTTGTGGTCCGTTAATACGTTGGGCCGTTTTCATAGCGTCATCAAATACGGCCTATTAACGATGGCCCGTTATGGTCGGTCCATGAATGGACGATTCCAACTCTAGCCCGTTTATGGCCAAAATGCGGCCTGTTATTGGCCCATGTTTGGCCAATCGATCATACTGCCCGTATAAGGCCTATTGATGATACGGCCCATAGAAGGCCCATTGTTTCTACGGCCCGTAGAAGGCCCATTGTTTCTACGGCCCGTAGAAGGCCCACTGTTTCTACGGCCCGTAGAAGGCCCACTGTTTCTACGGCCCGTAGGAGGCCCAGTGTCACTACAGTAAATATTAGCCCATGGTTATTGTGGCCTAGTTTTAAAAATAGGTTATTGCAGCCACTAGCAAACCGCGGAAAAAGAACTACAATGACTACAAGCAAACGAATAAACAAGACAACAAGGAAATAATAAGCAAGCAACTTACGCTAGGCTATCATGGCTATCACACATATTACATCCATTGGGCATCAAAGTTCGCCACCAGTGCAAATAAATGCACCGACAAAAGAATATACAAAACTGAGAGCACTTCAGAAGGCACTAGGCCTGGCCAGGTCGGGCCCCCCAAATAGCTGAAGAAGCTGAGTAGACCTCAGTTGTGTCAACGATAGATCCATCAACACTAGATTTAAGGCATGATGGTGTGCACGACAGGCCTCTAACATCTTCATTGGATCTTTGACTTCAAGTTGGAGCTGAGCTGAAGCAAGCCTTTCCTCTTTAAGTTGAGACTAAAGAAGTCAAACTGATTGAGGCAGCAACTGCACAGAGGTTGTCTCACACCTGCTAGCGAGTAGCTTCAACTCACTGTCTTCATCAAGACATGACCTTGGGGTC
The DNA here is from genome assembly GCF_003073215.2 of Triticum urartu. NCBI lineage: Eukaryota > Viridiplantae > Streptophyta > Magnoliopsida > Poales > Poaceae > Triticum > Triticum urartu. The sequence continues at coordinate 132,413,240 of NC_053023.1, read as the reverse complement.
ATCTCGCTGTCCTCAAGATGGTTTGGCTCACTATCTTCCCTAAAGTTTTGCCTGACGTAAGAGATACAAGTTTGAAAGAGAAACAAGGAGACATGTAACAGGTTTCACAATTATATAAGCAAATAAATGGATTTGTTCTGTATAAGGAACATGTTTTTACAACTACAATTTGAAACTGGTAGTTGTTGCAAACATCCAATCAGATGTAAACAGCAAAGCAAACAGTAGTGGAGGAAATGATGCCTATCCAAATATATACTAGAACAAATTTTGAAGGCTTGAGAAGGATGAACTTACACTACATGTTAACACGGGATGGACAAAGCCCTTCTCCATCTTGATGGAAGGATAATTCAATAAATTCCCCAAAGAAAATTCTTTATAAACGTTGCCATTATTCTACATTTTGCAAAGAGTAAATATAGATCAAATAATATTGGAAAAACAGAGGATAATGAAGCTCAGGTGCAGACTGATGATACATAATCAAATAGCAATTAATTAAGTACAGCGTTACAAGGCAAAAGGGAGAGAGGTACTGACAAGAGCAATGCAGAGCCCATTATTGTTTTGAGATTGTATGATCCTTTGAGCAAGGAGATTCATTTGAAATTTGTTTTCATACAAGAGAGAAGGTAAGGCACAAGCAGAAATTTAGGAGTTCAAATTTTGAATTGATATCATATACAGTACCTGACGCTGGGCTCCTAGCAGTTCTAATAGGGGTTTGGCCACTGGAGTAGGGGTAAAGTGTGGTACAGTTGGGCCTGTGTTTTCTGTGGCTGCTGATCTATCTGATTTAACATGTATCACTACCTTTTCAAAATACCTACTTTCTACTCCTTGAGGATCTGCACTCACCCTCTTCCTTTTGGACATCTATTACGAAAGAACAACATTTGACTGGAAAAACATAGTGTGACGACACATGGAATAGGTACAAAAAATGGATAGGTATGGCATATACTCATATATGATGCTTAAACTAAGCAGATGGTGTAACAAAGTAGAAGTAATGCAAGAGGTCAGATGCAAAATATGTGCGACCAATACAACTTTGCAAAGTTAGAGCAAGCACCTTGATGGGTGAATAATATAGGCCATCCTCCACCATGCCAAGTTTGTTAGCCAGTGGATTGTTCCGCAATATTCCTCTCGTGCGCACATTTTCATATTCATTTTGATAATGTTCAATATCTGACATGCATGAAAACATAAAAACAAGTGAGATTTTCTTTGTAATGCAGAAGTGATTCTAATCCAATACTGCCTCCCTGTAAATCCCTTTGTGCTATCTCTACAATTCTTTTAAAAGATGCCATGCATGCTGTAATTTGTTGTGTGCATTAATATAATGTGGCCTACTACTCAAAATATGAGAGCTCCAGAAGTGACGACACTTCGCAGATGATAGCTTCAACATATAGTAAAGAAGAACAAGTCGACCTGACCTGACAGATTCAAAATATACTCAGGGAGAACAACTCGACCTGACAAGTCGACCGCAAGAGAAGAGTATCATCTTAAAGAAGAGCAGAAGAGCAAGCAGATTGAAGATATTACAAGTCTTTCAATACAATGTCGGTTGGCCACCCATGATGAACCAGAGCGCACAGAGAAATACTATTCTTTCTAGTCTCTCCATATGTGGCTCACATGCATTTCGAAACTAAAGTTGGAACATTTAGCTAACCAATTAAACATCTCTCAGTTTTACTAATATCAGCAATAATATCATATATGAATTTGTACAACTAAGCTTGTTTAGCTCGATGGGTGGAGCAGTGCTATTACAAGACGAACCACATAGGCTGATTGTGGTCATCATAAAATGGGGAAAACATAAGCATGATGAGTACAGTGTTGACCGTGGCAGTGGGATGGCAGATCTGAAGCTGCAAACCACGCAAAGGGTAGTTAGCAACCGATGTTTCTTTGAAATAATAACTAAGATTTGGTATGGACAATAAAGTACAGTCAACAAGTGACAAAGAAATGCAATTATGCTATCTCTCTGTATGTCGCGACATGCATTTGGAAACTCAAGTGGGACCTTTAGCTAACCAATTAAATGTGTCGGTTAACTAATATCACTATCATATCACAATCATATTTGAACAACAAAGCTTTCAAATTCTGAGTGTTGTGTTGTTTAGCTTGAAGGGTGGAGTAATGCTAGTATGACCGAAAGCACCTATGCAGATCATAGTAGAGTAGATAAAAGGGGAAAACCCTAAGCATCAAGAGAAAAATAAGGAAAGTGGAACTAGCTGGACCAGTGGGTGGCGCACATGCTTTTCGAAACGAATATAGGAACGTTAGGTGACCAATTAAACGTTCTCTGTTTTAGTGATATGAGCATCATATCAGGTTCGTATTTCAACACGTAAGCTTTGGGTTGAGGTCTTGAGGAGCAGTGCTAGCACGACACGAAGCACCTACGATGATGTTAGTGAATATAAAGGAGGGAAACCATAAGCTTTACGAGTATAGTGCCCATGCCATGGTGGATCTGAAGGTGCAAACCGGACAAAGCTACTTCGTAACCAATGTTTGCTTTCAACTAGCCACTACGATTTGGTACGGACAAGAAAAGTATAGTAAACAAATTACGATCTAATTTCCGGGTGAGATCAATAATTTAAGCACATATGGAAGAGTAACACCTATCTTGCGACGCCCTGTAGGCCTAGGCTGATACGTTGAGGGTGCTGCGGGTGCGATGGCTGTCGGCGGCGGGGAAGAAGACTTTAGACGGCAGATGGCCGGGTCAGGGGATATATCCTGTTGTTGTGGACGAGGCGGTCGTTTGAGTGACAACGGCAAGGTGGACGAAGGCACCGATGAAGCGAGAGGAGGCGACGAAAGGATCCTGGTCCAGCGCCGTGGATGAGAGACGTCCATCTCTTGTAGTGGATGATGGGGTAGGGGTAGTGGCTCCGGCAGGTGGAGGATGGGATGGCAGACGGAGGAGGCTGGCCGCAGTGCGGAGGTTGTCGTGCCGCTGACGGTATATGAATGGGGAAATGGAGGGGAGGGGGATCTCAAACTTTGGGACGCGCTTCTCTGAAATGGGGGAAAGTTACGAACTTATCCCCCATTTAAAATTTCGGACATCGCGTCGGTTGGGGACAGGACGGTAATCTTGCATCTCCCAAATATTTGCAGGTAACTATTTCGGGCGAGGAGAGGGTGTTTTGCCGCCCACAGTTGGCGCCCACGGTGTATGAACGGGGTTGACGGGTAGGGCGGTTGTGTCACGTCTGATGGAAGTTACACATCTGCCCCTATTTAAAATATTAGCCTACATCGATTTCGGACGAGGAGAGTTTGTTTTGCCGCCCACCGTGTATGAATGGGGAAATGGAGGAAGAGACACATGTCTTTCGGACGAGCTTGAATCAAATGTGTTTTGCTGCCCACGTTTGGCACCCACCGTGTCTGAATGGGCTCAGAGGCCGTCATGTCATGTCTGGTTGAAGTTACTAGTCTACCCCTATCGACAGCAGTGTAAACCCGGTCGATAAGGATGTCAAGTGTCAGGGGTATACAATAATTTCCATCTCACAAACACTTGCTTCGGGCAGCCCACAAATTATAGTGGGTGTTTAGCCGCTTCGTTCAAAACTTGGGAGAATTAGCATTCACGTTTGCCCTGGGACCTCGCAAACTAAATTCAAATCCAATTTGTATTCGATTATGAATATCCACAGATAATTATACATTTTTTATTTATTTCTTCAAAACCAAAACAAAGATTTATTCCACCTTTATATATGATTATGATTTAGAAATGTCATGATCTTCGAATTCAGTAGGTTGGATACACTCTGAGTCAAACAGTTATTTCATCCAATACAATATGCTCACACAAAAAACAGTTCACCTTATGTCAATCATACAAGTACTGAGGATTACATCGCCTAGAAAATTCGGATCATTACAACACATGGACAACATAGGGGGTCTTGCAACATAATCCATTAAGAGACATGACACAACATGCAAGTACAATAATCTAATGACAATTTTTTGACACCTAATCTAATGACAATCTCAACTGGTATCTAAAGAAGAACCGGGATTACCTTGGGCTTCAGATAGCAGAAACAGTAGGACCTCCTCCGTCTTCAAATGCAACATTCTTATTTCCTCCAATTCTTGGGTTGCTTGCATAATGCGTGCTGCTAATTCCGTAATTTCCAGCCTCAAGATAAAGATTACCTCATTCATGGCAGCCACACCATCTTTTTCTGCTTCTAGTAGAGCCTCAAGCACTATAATATCTGTGCTCAGACTGCTCTCCGGCGGTGTTGCCTCTGAACTGCTACCATCTGGTAACATGGATGGCCCACTACTTCCACACATAGATTCTAGGGTTGTACATTGTGTCCTAGTGTGAACGACATCATGAAAGGTTTCCGCTGGACATCAGTAAGAGATACTTATCGTATGATCCAGGCAGTAAGATTACATGGTAAACAACGGATGAATTATTGCCGAGCATGGAAAACTATATTTAAATGGTTCGAAGCAGCATCAGCCGAAAAGAAATTAAAATGGTAATATGAAACTAGGGATGTAAGTGGCAAATAAACGACATCCGCCAGTCCCATCTAGTTAGTTTTTGCTACCTCCCTAGTTCATTTTCCTCAAAAAACAAAAACTCTTTTGAACTATCATACCACTAGTGGACTTTAATCGGGATTAAACGGGACCCAGTTGACATCCCTAGTTGAAAGGGAGTGTACAACCGCTATATTTAAGTTGCCAAGGCATCTAAGCAGTTGAAATAATCTGAGAAAGCACTTAACAGTGTGGCCTCATATAAACTACGAAGACAGTCTTGTGATGAAGGTGAGAGGAAAAGTTAAGGACTCAAATGAAATAGGCATGCATTTCTTTACGATAGTACAACAGACATTGCTGACATATTAGCCAACTTAGGTATAGCGTAACAACAAATAAGCATTCGAATCAAGCAATACAGCAAAGTAGACAACTGAACTATTTGTAATTCGAGAGGATTACACGTTGAGGGCACAAGCCAAGAAAGCAACCCACTCGCATTACATTTCACATGTACTAAAACATACTGGCTTACCATATGTTGCTATGAAGCCTAGCTGCTGTTGCAATGTTCTTTGAAGATATCGTCAGCATCCCGTGGTTGCAAATCTAGTTGTTGTAGTTTATTTTGCACCATCTATTTAGGTGAAATTAATTTTAATCGCATGCACTGGTCCGAATTAATCATCAATGGTTCATCTAAACTAATGAAAGAAGGGTGTGTGCATACACGACAATATATCTGCTTCCCTCTATTTTTATGCTTGTTCGAGGCGCCAGCCCCAAAAGAACAAATATTTTGCTTGATGGGGTTGGCAGCTCCATAATTAATAGAAGAATCAAATTAGTCATGCAACTTGGGAAGATCAAGAACACAAAAACAAGTAATGAACAGAGGCTCGGAGCAGTGATGTAATAGCTAGCCTCAGAAAATGTAGGGTAAAACAAACAAAAAGCAGCGAAACCACATGCTAGTTTGCTGATGTGTAATTAAGCATAGAGAACATTAAGCAGTCTGATGGAACCAACAGGTGGCATCAGAACAAAACTAAAGCATATTAACTATATGTGCACTAGTATGTAATTTAGCACATGTAACATGTTCACTGCCAGAAGTATGGCCCTACAGGTGCAAGCAGAATAACACGTCTCATGAAAAACTGAATGATGCCCTGAAGAAATTCAAAGGTGCGATGCTTATGCTAGGAAAGTGAACGTAGGCGCCGGCCGTTGGATAATAGTACCTGATTCTCGGCGGCGTATGGGTATCGTTGTAATACTTGATAGCTAAGGATCATCGATGGTGCTCGTGTTGCGATTGATTTTGGGCCGGCTGTCGCCGTCGCTGAAGCGGCTCCAGTGCTACGGTTGCGGCGCCTGTCGACCTACAAGAAAGCTCATCTGTGGTAAGTGAACAGTTGCATGATAAAGAGAAAAACCGAAGGAGTACAAATTGAAATAACCTGATGAGGCTGCGGCGTCAGTAAAGCAGGGCCGGTGGAGTTGAATATGGCGTCCGTGGAGCGGGTCCGGTGTAGTGGACGACAGTGGAGTTACCAAAGCAGCCCTTTTCCGTTCATGTGGCAGGCGTAAAACAGGAATATCGCAGGGCTAAACTTTCAGGCGCGTGATATTTCGATGTGAGCGGGAAGTTTGAAAGTTTTTGGCGCCTAAAATTATAAGTATTCTGCTCTCGTACGGCCGACTATGATATCATGGCCGATAATTTTTTTTTTGCATGCAAAAAAGTGCAAGTTTTGAAAATCAATGTCTCCAACTCGAAACTTAGATTGTCCATTCAATTCAAATATGGATCATTGAGCTACTACAAGAAAATACCATCATATGGTCCAATTCAAATGAAATTCCAAATGTGTTTATCCTAAATATGATGACAAAAGCAAAAATGTGTATGTGTATGAATAAAGTGGATGATTATAAAGTTTGAACATGCCCATATGTGTATATCTCTAGGTTTGATATATGAATTTGAAATCAAGAAATCCCGGCTTAAAAAATGTACCTCCGTTTAAATGAATTACAAAAGCTAATGATGGAGTCGAATTCCAAAATTCCAATCTTAGGTTTGTAATTCTGGTACATCAAGGTATATCACGCATGTTCAAAAGTATCGTTATCTCATAGTACAAACTGTGAAACAAATTGATCAACCATGAGTGCACAATATCTAAATTACGCTAAAGTCCCTCAAATATAGACACCTCACTCTTTATCTGAAGTCAACCCCCCCACCCCCCCACCACACACACACACACACACATAGAGAAGTCATTCTCTCCCCCAAACACCAACACACGAGCACATTAACACCCCTCTCTCTTGTAAAGTCCGGACCACAACATAGGTCTCAATCACATTGTCTCTCGGGCATGCACACATCTCTTCCTCACTCTCTAGGTCTCCCGCTATCTCTCTTACCCAAGCACACACACTATGTAGAGTGTATATTTCCCATACACACAAAACGTCGCCCCAAACGTCTATCTCCCTAGTTATGTGGTTCTCGCGCACTCACCTCACACACCACCCCCACTGCAAACAAGCACACTTTGTCTCCTTGTGCACCACTCTCCTCTTTCCATCTCTCCCACATGCGGACCCGCCCCAGCTCCTTCCCTGTATACATATATGTCGTGACTCTTTGCATAGCTCCCTAATGTATAACCATTCTCGATTTCGCACATTGTTCTCTACACCATCTATTCTAGATCTCTCATGAAGTCCCTATCACACACACGATGACTCGCTTCCCTTGCGTCTCCGTTCATATGCCAATTTCAGACAACATCAACATTGTCTCCCTATCTATACACCATTTATGGACACAAACGACCCCTCTCGCCCCCTCTCTTCCTCTCTCTCTCTCTCAATCGCTAGCTCTCTCTTTCTCTCGCTCTCACACCCCTCTCCCACACACACACTCGATGTCTCTTCCAAATAGTCTGCTCCCCCCGCCCGCACCCGTGCTATCTCGCTACTACACATGTCACACCATTCCCCCTTCCCTTATACTAGGTTTACATCATCAATGGTCTCTCTACACCACATACACTCTCTCCCTCTCACACACAAACGCGTGCACAAAAACACACAGACACGCAAAAACACCCATTTATCTGGATCCTCATCTCTCTACATGTCCGCATGTGTATCTCACACACTCACTCTCTAATTATGTATATGTGTCTCCACGTTACAAAACACAAAGCCCCATGTACATGTCTCTCTCTATCCTCCACACACATAGACACAAAGAATCTGTTATCATTTCCCCAGTCTCTAACATATCACACACGCACACTGTCTCTCTCTCTCTCACACAAACACGATCAACAAGGGTTTCCCCGTGAATAACTTACCGTCTATTCATCAATAGTCATGGCAGTACGGCGAACACGAGACGTGAAAAAGAATAAATCTACACGTCCTTAGACCACCTAGTATGACTACTAGGACTAGAGCAAGCCAAAAAGCGCGCCGCCGTCACCCCATCCTTGTCGGGGAAGGGAAAATCTTTGTTTTACACAGTCGAGAAGTCATTGTGCTAAGGCCCCACATGCTGAGGCGTTGAATAGAATGTAGATTCTAGTTTACGGAAGCAAGTATCAATAATACGTTTGTATCTCCATACTTATATTTCTTCTCTTATAAAAAACCAAGTTGGTGATGATGGTACGTGTGCCATCTTGCAATATAGACCGTCCGATCTATATCTGACGGATGGAAATTAAACTAAAAGAACCCGCACCCCTCTCCACATTTGCAGACAAGGCCTTCCCTCGTTCATCCTTATCTCCAACAAACCTCATTGTTGAGCAATTAAGAAAGGAAGCCTCTGGAACAAACTGGCCTGGTGGCCGCTGCTAGCGTCGTCAATCCCCATGCCTCCGCTCAGTCTGACCACCAACCACCACCACACCCCACTCCTCTTCACCTTATCTCATATTTCTTGAGATATCATTAGTTTTTACACATGGGATTACTCCCGCAAGGGTCAATCACAACAAGTGTTTTATTAAAAAATGCATCTTGATGTTCTGTGCAATGCACGGATCTTGCTAGTACTCCTACACAAGACTAAGTTGGTGATGCTGGTGTGTGTGCCATCCGTCGTTTCCGACCATTAGATCTACATCTAGCGATTGTGAGGTCAGTTGTTGCCTTTTCTCACCAACATCCCACTTGTCTACCAATTTGCAGAAAAACCCATACTTAGTATCTTAAAACCAACCGCATCCCTCTCTGACCTCACCAAAACAGCCCAAGGAATATATTCTAATTGAAACATAATATATCTCTAATGACATATGTATATCAAAATTAGAGTGTTTTGTACCAAGTTTGTGAATAAGTATTATTCTAATTATGATTCGTTGCAACAGACATGAACATTGCTAGTATTTCCAACCATGAATTTTTTCCTAGTATTCCATAGTTTCGAGTTTTCCATTAAGATATTAGTCATTCATGGTTGATATTTACTTTCAATCATGTACACATATGCACTATGTAACTAGCCTTGCTTATTGGCTTCCAAAGCTTAACTTTCACTCCTACTTACAATATTTAGAGTATTTAACAAAAAACTACCACTTTCAACCAGCCCTAGGAAGAATCTATTGTACAAAAAATAGCAAAAACATACCCAAAATTTCTTAATGCACGCCAAAAACTACCTAGTACTCCTATCGAATAGGTTCGTTTAAACCCATTTATGACAGGGTTGGCCCACATGTCCGTGCTGACGAGGCAGCTTAAACCAACACATTTTGTTTGACCATTGACACGAGGCACCCACATCTGACCTTCTATCCTGTTATTCCCCCTCAAATCATTATTTTTCCTGAACATTACTTCAAAAAGTATTGATGCGTGCTCGTCGGTGGCGCCAGTGTTGAGCGAGTTAGCCACCGCTCCGCCGGACGGGCCGGACGCCGCGCTGGCCTCCGCACGGGTTGGCAGGTTGGCCCGAGCATGACTCATGAGCGAGCAAGCCGCCGCGCTGGCCTTCGCTCAAGCCAGAATGTTGGCCTTAGCGCGGCGCGTGCGAGCAAGCCGCCGCGCTGCCGTGCCAATCTAGCTAGCAAACCTTGCAGACAAGCCGCTGGACGGAGCTATCTTGGCTAGCTAGCGGCCGCGAGCACCGGACGGAGCTATCATCCGGGCTGCCGCAACATGGGCTCCGCACCGCCGGCAGTTTTGACCTCGCCTTCTGCCGGCGGCGGTTGCTGCGTCCCATGGCTGAGGATGACTAGGTGGACGGGCCGGAGGTAGGAGGTCACTCGAGGATTCTTGTTGGTAAGAGCATGTACAATGGTTGAAAAGGTAGTCTTATCTTAAGTCTGCCACGTATGCAAGTGGTAGTAGTTTCTTGGCATTTTAGGGGTTTCTTGCATTATTAGAGCAAGTACAATAGAGCTGAGTCAGTGGGCTATAAGAAATAAACTAGTATATTTCTGCTTAGTTGGAGGAAAGAGAAGAGGAGAGAGAAGGTAAGCGGGCTCTTCGTGAAGAGCCAGCTCTAGCACGCGCTCCTAGGCACTTTGTGAGAATGAGAAGTGGGCAACATAATAAAAAACTAGTACACTCTTTTGATCTATTATTGTACATGTTGGCTATAAGATGGGTTGTAGATGACATGGCACTAGCTTATAGCCAGCAGCTGGCTATACTATTAACCATGCTCTTAGGGGTTTCTTGTAAGGAACAATGTACATACTACTAACGACAAAAGGCGATTCTAGGTTGCGTTGTACTCCAACGAGTACTACTAGTGGTCGCGGGAGTGTATACCTCATTTTGTGGGTTCAATCCCGGCCAAACGCACGGCGGCCTTTTTAAAAAAAATAGTACTACTACACTTCGCTGCGAGCCAATATTTTACACGGGTAGTTTGAGTTTTTAAGTCAAACGGACGTGCGGCCCCACAATCGGGGTGCACTAGACAGCCTAGCCACGTGAACGGGTTGTCCTTCCCAGCATACTGTGGCTCGCATGCTCGCCCTGGCCGCACCTCGCTTGCAGCTTCCTCATCAGCTAGTAGCATATTTAAACTAGCGCCTCCCAATTAAGCCCGAGGAGCCGGAAAAGCCTGGCGGGGCATTGGGAACTGTGCAATATGGCTCTGTACGTAAAGTGCTTTACTACTACTCTGTAGCTTGTGGCGTTGCATGCATGGACTTCACTCCATTATCGGCTCTACTATAAATGAAATTCCTCTTGACGTGTTTTTTAAACGGAGGCAAAAGCTTTGCTTCATCTCATTCATAAAGAAGGAACTACTAACAAAGTTCGACGAGATCCATTACACCTCCACAAATGGAAGTGAAAAGCCTAGTCTCGCTGTATCAAATAACTCAAATGTTCTGCCCCCGCAGTAACCGTCGCTGATAAACAGGCTGCTAGTGTGTGCGTGAGAGGAGCGGCTGAGTAGGCCAGCTACGTGAGGGGAGCAGCTGAGTAGAGCACCGAGAGTACCCACTATGCCACTACGCAGGTGTACTTCCCCTGCATTGATAGTACAACGATGGTTCTAGAGAACAGTAGTACCCTCCACTTCCAACTATAGATCCTTGGCCCTGAGATTCAAGAGTTCAAAACTGGTGCACTATACTAGACTAGACTAGAAGTACAGTACATCACACTACTAGTTGAGAAATGTAGTACTACTACTACTACAGTATGAGTACGTACTCCTCCGTCACATAATGTAAGACGTTTTTTGACACTAGTTGGCGTGTACAAAAAATGGCAAAAACATACCCAAAATTTCTTAATCCATGCCAAAAACTACTACCTAGTGCCAAAAATTTCTTACTAGTGCTATTATTTACAGTATAATGCAATCCCATAACATTCCATAATGCTAGTACTCCCTCTGTCCAGGTGCATAAGGCACCTAAGAGAATTTAGGATTTTCATGTATATTGGTCGCCCTTCATTAGTTAGCACTAATGACTCATATGCCTACCCCAATGCACTTAACATTGTCAGCTTCACATTTATCTCCCTTCCATATGCAAACCAATCACCAGCCTCTACCATTTACTTTTTCTTTGCATGCATGCAAGCTGGACCTAAAGAATTGTCTGAAACAATCTGTTAGCCTATGCATGGTTAGTCCTACCATCATTACACTTAATGCGGGATTAATTAGAGGGAGAGAAAAACGTGATGAGCATCCAATCAACATATGCCTAGTTCACGGTGCCATTTCTTAGGTGCCCTATGCACCTGGACGGAGGGAGTACTAGTAGTAAATAATAGCCTCACCCCTTCATTGAGGAATGATCTACAGTTGGAAGGGACGAGGCCCTGCGGTTACTACGCTCTTATCTCCTCCTCGCCAGTTCCCCTCCCCCCAAAGAGAAGGCAGTTCGTCGCTGCTCCCATGGATTTGCCAGGCGGTTCTCCTCCTCGTCGGGGCTGGGAGACCTTGGACGACGATCCTATGGGAGAAATCGCACGCCGCTCTGACGTCCTCACCGCCGCAAGACTCGGTGCTTCCTGCACCAACTTTTTCAAGACGCTGCTTAAACAGGCCATGCTTGTTGGTCTTCCATGCGACCTCGAGGAGAAGGTTCTTCTATGGGACAATCCTTCGAACAGTCCACCACTCCCTGGCCATGGTTGCACGTTGATTCCACTAGAGTTGCCGACGTTGAGAGGTAGTCAGATTTTGTTCGATGAGTAGGTCAGTAATGGAGTTTGATCATGTAGTACTTAGTTATTCCATTTCCATCCCGTAATTTCTCCGCTGCCCACCGTCTTATATATAGGTCTGGGTCGGTGCCAACGAATATTGGCTTGCATACCTCCGGCCGGATACCACCATCATTTTGCACAACATCCACAGCAGTGCGGCCGTGCCGGTAGACCCCTTCTCCACCATTGGGATCGGCCTTCCGGACTAGCTGGACTTGAATACGTATGATGATGCCTACATGAGATTGAAGAAGATAGCAATTGCGGAGCCACCGACAAAGCGACGTGGCTACAATGACTACTATCGCATCGCGGTGTTCGACATAAGGATTGCCATCAATGCAAGAGAGCAGTAATGGCAGAGGCTGGCGCATGTTGGCGGCGGCAGATTTGTACCCCTACACGTTCAAAGACACCGTGCGCCATCTAGACCGCATCTTCACGGTGACAAGCTAGGGAACTTGTTTGATCTAGTTGCCATCCTATGGTACAGGAGATTACAAACGGAATGCACAAACCATCATTTGCATCCCTAACGGTACCCCATTATTTTGCAGGGACCAGTCATCCCCTGATCAAAATAAGATCACCGATCCTGGATGTGCATTTGCATCCGCGATTCGGTCTAACCTGGATCCTTGTAGCTGACTTTGGCATATTGGGATCAACTATCTTAGCAGTCGTTACCAATGGTACCACTAATGTGCAACATGGTCACACAATCTACCATGATCGGACTGTCACCATCTACCCAGGTATTCCATTTTTTAACCCTCTCACCTTCTCTTTCATTGTTGTACTAATATTATACTTTGTAGTACTAGTAGGAGTACTTTTTACCTTGGAGGATGCGTATAGCTAGCTAGGCCCTTGAAGACTTGAACCCACTAGCTGCCACCATTTTTGTTTTTCCATGTCTTACTATCTCATCCATGTAGCCAAGAGTGGCTATATATAATAAGCCGGTTATTTTACTTCCTCTATACTGGAGTAGTTCTATTTGCTGCATAGTATTACTGACTGCCATATTTGAGCACAACATTATTATGCATGGACCTTGACTATGTACGTCACCATGTGTCCAGATCTAGGATGCCGCATGTACCAGATGAACAGCGCTGAGTTCGACCCCCATGATGCTACGTGGGTGCCGAGGAACACTCTTGGAGAGTACTCGCTTTTCATCGGGGACAACTACCCCATTGTGATGCGGATGCCACCTTCCGTGCACGACACGGAAGGCCTGCCGTTCATGAAGCATGGTTGTGTCTTCAGTGCGCACCACCGGATGAACGATATGCTGGGACACGCTATCCCTGATTTATGCACTAGTAGAAAACAGGGCTTTGGTCACGGGGAAGTTTTCACATTAGTCCCGGTTCAGTCAAGAACCGGGACTAACGTGAGCATTTATCCTGGTTCGTGCGGCTAAGGCATTAGTCCCGGTTCACCTGGGCCCTTTAGTCCCGGTTCGTGCCACGAACCGGGACTAAAGGGTGCGATGCCCATTAGTCTCGGTTGGTGGCACCAACCGGGACTAAAGGATAGACCTTTAGTACCGGTTGGTGCCACCAACCGGTACTAATGGGTTTTGAGGCATTAGTACCGGTTCATGGCACGAACCGGTACTAAGGTCCCATTTTCAAACTCCCCCCCCCTGTGCACCACCTTTTCAGTTTAAGAAAAAACAAAAGAAAATGATGGAAATGTCAAAAATAAAATAAGTTTCCCATGTGATATGTGGTCTACTTGTTGGGAAAATTTACAAATATGAATTTCGACTTTATTTACAAAATCTCTCTGGAATTTGTAAAATGGGCATAACTTTTGCATACGAACTCGGATTAAAAAAAATTTATATGAAAAATCATCTACTCGAAAAGTTACATCCGAATTTAACGGGGGAACCTGTTAAACATTTTCAAAATCCTCAAAAACCTAACAGAAAAAAGTTACAGGGCTTTTAAGATCTAGAGTGGAAAAAATCGAAAAAATTACTAGTCAAATCTGGTCAAACAATGGTCAAACTGTCGTCAAACAATGGTCAAACTAATTATTCTAGAATATTAGTGTTACTAAATAATTATTTCAGTTATTTTGAATTTTGGTCAAATCTGGTCAAACTGTGGTCAAACTATGGTCAAACTAATTATTCAAGAAATATTAGTGTTACTAAATAATTATTGTTTTTTAAAACAATAGTTTCAAACTCAAACAGTGAAATGTGTCACTTCATGCTCAAGCAAAATTCATGCAGGTTAATAGGATTGACATCTTACTATTGTCAGGAAAACAAAAAGTGCAGACTTGGAAACGAGAGAGAATAGAACCCGGAAGTTAAGCGTGCTCAGGCTGCGGGAGTGGGAGGATGGGTGACTGTTCGGGAAGTTAGATGATTTGGAATGATGAGGGGTGATTAGAGGATAAATTGAGCAGTGATGAGGGGTGGTGATTACACACTAGAGTTTAAAAAAATTCAGAAATTTGAAAATCAAAAAAAATTTCAAAAAAAAATCATAAAATTTCCTTTAGTCCCGGTTGGTGTTACCAACCGGGACTAAAGGTGGAGCTCCACGTGGCCGCGCCCTTTAGTCCCGGTTCGTGTAAGAACCGGGACTAAAGGGGAGAGGCATTAGTACCGACCCTTTAGTCCTGGTTCGAAAACCGGGACTAAAGGGGCCTTACCAACCGGGACAAAAGCCCCTTTTTCTACTAGTGATGCCGCTTCAGCTTGGATGAGTCTCCATCGTGTGGAACCGGACTAGAAAGCTGCAACAATGATTTCCGTTGCCCACCGCTATGGATCATGCCATCCAGGAAGAACACCTGGGACTGGAACCTGGAGGAGGACATGTAGCCCATCTATAACGTGTAAGTGGAGTACGGTAATTGTGAACGGTAGCGCTGTGAATATATGTAGACTAGTCGTGCACAAATTTATCACATGAATTGGAGATGAACTTGTGTGGCATACTGGCATTTGGCCTTTAGAAGTTATTACTAGTAAATGTGTTATGTGTACGTGCATCTTGTGTGGTTGTTGGACGGGCTCCAACACGCTCTTTGAGAAAAAAAGGTGGCATAGCTTTGGATATACGTGACGTGGCTGTTGGGGAACGTAGCAGAAATTCAAAATTTCCTACGTGTCACCAAGATCAATCTATGGAGTCATCTAGCAACGAGGGAGGAGTGGATCTACATACCCTTGTAGATCACGCGCGGAAGCGTTCAAGAGAACGGGGTTGATGGAGTCGTACTCGTCGTGATCCAAATCACCGATGATCCTAGTGCCGAACGGACGGCACCTCCGCGTTCAACACACGTACAGCCCGGTGACGTCTCCCATGCCTTGATCCAGCAAGGAGAGAGGGAGAGGTTGAGGAAGACTCCATCCAGCAGCAGCACAATGGCGTGGTGGTGATGCAGGAGCGTGGCAATCCTGCAGGGCTTCGCCAAGCACCGCGAGATATGAGGAGAAAGAGACGGAGGGCTGCACCAACAGGCAAAGATCAGATCGCGTGTTGTGGGCAGCCCCTAGGCCTCACTATATATAGGGGAGAGGGAGGAGGGTGTGCCCCCTCTAGGGTTCCCACCCCTAGGGGGGGCGGCAGCCCTATATGGGTTTTGGGTGGCGGCCAAGACGGGGAGGAGAGGGAGGCGCAGGGAGCATGGGCCTTAGGGCCCATCTGCCCTTAGGGTTTGCCCCCTCTCCCCTTCTAGGCGCATGGGCCATGGTGGGAGGCGCCCTAGCTCGCCTAGGGGCTGGTGCCTTCTCACACTTGGCCCATGTATGCCTCTGGGGCCCATGGCCCCACCCCGGTGGACCCCCGGACCCCTCCGGTGGTCCCGGTACATTACCGATAAACCCCGAAACCTTTTCGGTGACCAAAACAGGACTTCCCATATATATAAATCTTTACCTCCGGACCATTCCGGAACTCCTCGTGACGTCCGGGATCTCATCCGGGACTCCGAACAACATTCGGTAACCACATACAAACTTCCTTTATAACCCTAGCATCATCGAACCTTAAGTGTGTAGACCCTACGGGTTCGGGAGACATGCAGACATGACCGAGACGTTCTCCGGTCAATAACCAATAGCGGGATCTGGATACCCATGTTGGCTCCCACATGTTCCACGATGATCTCATGGATGAACCATGATGTCAAGGACTTAATCAATCCCGTATACAATTCCCTTTGTCTATCGGTACGATACTTGCCCGAGATTCGATCGTCGGTATCCCGATACCTTGTTCAATCTCGTTACCGGCAAGTCTCTTTACTCGTTCCGTAACACATCATCCCGTGATCAACTCCTTGGTCACATTGTGCGCATTATGATGATGTCCTACCGAGTGGGCCCAGAGATACCTCTCCGTCACACGGAGTGAAAAATCCCAGTCTCGATTCGTGCCAACCCAACAGACACTTTCATAGATACCTGTAGTGTACCTTTATAGCCACCCAGTTACGTTGTGACGTTTGGCACACACAAAGCACTCCTACGGTATCCGGGAGTTGCACAATCTCATGGTCTAAGGAAATGATCCTTGACATTAGAAAAGCTTTAGCATACGAACTACACGATCTTGTGCTATGCTTAGGATTGGGTCTTGTCCATCACATCATTCTCCTAATGATGTGATCCCGTTATCAACGACATCCAATGTCCATGGTCAGGAAACCGTAACCATCTATTGATCAACGAGCTAGTCAACTAGAGGCTTACTAGGGACATGGTGTTGTCTATGTATCCACACATGTATCTGAGTTTCCTATCAATACAATTCTAGCATGGATAATAAACGATTATCATGAACAAGGAAATATAATAATAACTAATTTATTATTGCCGCTAGGGCATATTTCCAATAGTGGCGGCTTCATACAGTAGCATCGTTCTCTATAGTTGTAGTACACTCTAACTAGGACGACAACTCCTATAAAACCTTGCGCTTGGCTCTTTGCCTCTTCGGGAGGTTCAATAGTTCGTACTCGTGTGAACCTTGCACTTGGCTCTTCGCCTCTTCAGAAGGTGCAACAATGATGATACTATAGTAAAATATGCTTCTGGCAATCTGACACCGATTGAACTACTGCACGTCCACCACGAGGGAGAGGGAGAGGGAGAGGGATAGGGAGAGGGAGCTATAATCAAAACCCTCTCCTCGTCCTGCGAACCACCGCAAGCGTGGGCGAGGGAGAGGCGTAGTAAGAAAGCTTCTCCTCGTTCGGCGAGTTGACATGACACATCAAAGCACTACTAGTACTAGTAGTAGCAGTCCATACTGCATCCTTTCCGATTAATATGGCTTAATTTGAAACGAGAAAAATACACTGACGGCCAACGTATGTAACAATACGCTCTTTACGGTCACTATATATAGTTTTGCGGCGATTATACGATCACTAGATCATCGTAGAGCACCGTATTGCACCCTACTGACCGGCCACATAGTCAACGTGGCACTTTGTTGACTGGTTAAATTGTCACCTGGTTTCTAGGTCCCACCTGTCAGTTGGCAGAGCAAAGAAATCAGGTAAACAAAACTTCACGCAGGCGCGACACGATTCCAACCCTTGCGCGCGAACCACCCTGGCTGTGTATGTCAGTGCATGCATGTGTCCTCCCTTGGTCTTCCAACAAAGAGTGTACATCGACTATAAAACAAAGAGTGTAGTACATGATGTACATCTACACTTCCAATCCATTTAGCCTTTAATCTAAATCGATATTGATTGACTAATGCACCAACTTGTGATGTAGGTATAGGCTACATGTCTATCCTTTATTACAGCATGCAACGTCCTTCATTTAATCTTCTTATTTCAATGGTCGCATGCACACATAAGTCTGCTACTTTTGGGAGTTAATTATGCCCTGGTCAATGTGTAAATCTCTAAATGTACAATCTTTCACGGACGTAGGGAGTAGGTTGAGCACTTGAGCGTGAGCGTGTGTGTTGCATCGTGTGCTGTGTGCCGCATGGGTGCGTGAGTGTTGCGTGCGTCCATGTGTACGTGTGAGTGTTTCATGTTGCATACATGCATGCATGCATGGGGCTTACTCCCTCCCATTGACATGTTCATATTTCAAGATTCCTCTGTTCCCTCCATATGGTGATACTCCCTCTGTTCCCAAATAGTACGGAGTAAAAGCCTCCCTCTGTTCCCAAATACAGAGTATTTGTCTTTCTACAGATTTCACCAAGTGACTAGGCACGGAGCAAAATGAGTGAAGTGAGCGTAGAGGCATAGGGATACTATAGAAAGGTAGTCCTCGTGATCCATTATTCCCCATCTCGGTCAGAGAGAACTATTCAACTAGTCTTCGCAGTGAAGTGACAATACACACTGCATCAGATGGGACACGTATTAATAAGCTGAACCAGCATGTTGGTGTTACTAAATCAACCTTACCCAGTACTGCCATCTCTTCTTCTTCCTCCTCTCTTCCCCATTGTCGACCGCACACCATTTACCCCCGCTCACTGCTCGCCCGCTCGCACCATCTTCCTTGGTAGCTCGCGCGTACCATATCCCCCCGCTCACTGCTCGGCCACACAAGGAGAAGCTTCTTCGCTCGCCCGCCCGAATCCACTTCCCCGCTGGCTCGCAGGCACCGAAAAACCAAATGGCAGAACCGACTGACACACAGAGCCGTGATTGGAATTCCCTCCCCGATGTTCTCTTGGAGCAGATCTGTAGTCGTATGGACCTACTCAGCAACGTCCGTCTGGCCGCATGCTCGGTGTCTTTGTACCGTCTACTCATCTGCAACCGTCCGGCTCTTTTCAAGACACCCTGCTTGCTGATGCCCGATCCTTGCAGGTGGCCCAGACACCGACTTGACGATCCTACGGAGGTTGTCGTGGTGCCCCTCGACATGCTACCACAACCCGTCCACCTATCCTTCATGCGCAGCCACTACTTGGCGGGCATGAAGGCCAACTGGATCGTCCTCATCCACCACACCGGTAGTCCGTGGCATCTCGTGGATATCTACACCTAGCGAGAGATCACCCTTCCATCGTTGGATACCGCGCCATCGAGCCTCGCGGCCCGCCGGACACTCCTCCCTACTACGCACGAGACGCGTCAAGCTTTTGGCTCGACCTCTGTTTGCAGAAAGTTGTAATCTGCGAAGTGCCCACACCATCAGAAGACTACATGGAATACAAGCTCATTGCCTTATTCAACATGGGATTAGTCTATCTGGAATCCGGTCGCCATACATGGTTATGGCTCATCATCAATCCTGTTGAGGCAACATTTCTATCTGATGCTATAGTGCACGATTTCATCGTTTACGCGGTCGACACATAGATTGGCTGCCTATACTGGTGGAATCTATCGTCATGTAATTGTTCTATCTCATGTCATCTTTACCTTATGAATACGACTGCCTGTTCATTTGTTACAAATTTAGAATGCATAGCATGTCCTCATTGCTATATGTTCCTCTCATTTCCTAGATTTTTTATGACCACACATGTTATTGTTAGAGTTGATATGAGAACAATTGGCATCTAATGATTGTTAGAATACATATTATGAGCATAATATCCTGATTGCTATATGTTACTCTCGTTTACAAGATTTTTATAACAACGCATGTTATTGCTTAGAGTTGATATGAGAACAGTAGTAGTAAGTGCTATGGTAGAATATGAGTAGGCGCTGTCATAGCTGTTTTCCTCTCATTGTTACATGATGTTTGAACCATGACATATTGCTAGAATATGAAAGCCATTGGCTTATTTTTTTTAACTTGGGGTATGATTATGACCACGGCATTGCAATTCTCTGTCTATGATATGTGTCACTGTTATAATAATCTTAATTCCCCACATACTCTGAACATGATTGTTTATTTTTGTCCTTTTGGTCTCCAACTTGAATTGTTGCAGCAGACGCAAATGCGCTGGCCTTCATGATTCCAGGACCTGGAATCATACCAGCCAATGGGTGGTGGTTTATCGCTCATTCAACTGACGACGGTCATTTGATGCTCATTCGCACGTACCAAATTGACCAAAACATTACATCAAACTGATATATATATGTATATCAGTTAGGCCTCAAGTGCGTACTTGTTAGTTAAACCTATGTATAAATTGTGACACTAAATACGACTAGTAAGCAGTACAGTAGCAGTACTAGTATACATCGGTCAAATTATTCATCATGTCCACACATTGAATTGACATGACAACACGCTGCGCGTGAGGGGACACAAGAATCCCGAGGGCGTGTTCGGGTATTCTGGACTTCAGATTTGGAGTACCACTTATCTATCGAAATCTTTCATCATTCACTTAAAACAGTCGATTGATCATACATTGAGTACCATATAACTGGAATTACCGATGCAAGTCGAAGAAGGATTGGCCGGTGCTGCCGGCTGGCGTCAAGTTCGATCCCACGGATTAGGAGCTGATCGAGCACCTTGAAGCCAAAGTGAGTGCTCACAGTGCGAGATTTTAGTTTCTCATCGATTTGTTCATACCAACCATCGACAGCGAGCACGGCATATGCTACACCCAACCTGAGAAACTTCCAGGTAAGACACCGATCGGCCGTCTACTTGCACAAATATATTCCTTTGTTTATACCTCTATTTTTATTTTTAGACGTAGACCTGGTGAAGCAATTACAATTCGACAGTTAATAAAAAGTGAAACAAGTGACTGCAACATGCCATAGATGTTATGAAAATGCCAACTAGGTACACTAAAACCTGTATTCCACAATACTGCAGGTATCACACTGAGTGGCCTAAGGAAGCATTTCTTCCAGCGCAATTCCAGGGCGTTCAAAAGGGGCACGTGGACGCGTTGCAAGATATAGACGGAGTGCGGGCTCCTGTTTATCCAGCCTCCACCGCGCGCTACTCCAGCGGCTACTGTTCAACCACCCCTCCACGGGCACCCATCCACCGTCTACTGTTCATCCAGCCCTCTACACCACGGGGTCATGTTCATCCAGAGGCAACGCCACCGCTCACTTTTCATCCACCCCCCTCCCCCCCCGCGCAATGCTCACTATTCATCCAATCGATTGGCTTTAGTTAGCAGCAGTAGCGAAGAAGTCGCTTGATCGGGTTCAGTTAACAGTCATCGATCGATCGCTTGGGTTCAGTAACGCGTGGCCTGCAGTGCAATCGTTCGGGTTCAGTCAGAGCCCAACGCCTCGCTCGGGTTCAGTTAGAGCCAACACCTCGCACACAGGCGCGTACGTGTACAAGAGAAACGCGCATCGCTCGGCCCCCGAACTCCCACCGTAACCGGGAACTCCCTGAAATTTTCATCCCCCTCACTTCTACCACAGTTTTTTTCGTCATGGACGGCCCAAAGAATGTCATGCAACTGCGTCTCCGGCCCGCCCAGGACAAAAAGCCCATTTTCTATCATGATTTTTTCTCTTAGAAGTAGGAGTCCACCACATCTATGATGATACCGGGTTTTGTCACAATTATCGTCGTAGAAGTGTCATATGTCTGACAAAAAAAATTTGTTTGGCCCAAAATGTCACGGATGTGTCTTTTTTTTGTAGTGATATGTTTTGCCGTGAATTGCCTCTTGGGCATCGCCTTCCCTTTATAAACAGAACTACAACTTGTACAACAAGATGAGATCACAAATAATCAATCTAAGGATTTCTATAGATCGGATATGATAGGCTAATGATCATATTCCTAATTCCTGGAGATATTTACATTAACATTCCCCCACAATCTCAACCATCCACAAGGTTGAGATTGCACCGTAATTTCTCCAACATGCCCTTCGTAGTAGGTTTAGTGAAGGCATCTGCCACTTGATCACCAGAAGACACAAAGTGAACATCCAATGCTCCTTGTGCCACCTTTTCTCTGACAAAGTAGAAGTCCACCTCAATAGGCTTTGTCCTTGCATGAAATACCGGGTTTGCACTTAAGTAGGTGGCGCCCAAATTATCACACCATAAAACCGGTGGACGTGGTAGGAGTACTCCCAATTTCCAAAGAAAATATTACACCCAAGTAGCTTCATCTGCACCATTTACAAGAACATTGTATTCTGCCTCGGTACAAGATCTTGAAACTATGGGTTGTTTCCTAGCACTCCATGAAACCAGGTTAGGTCCAAAGAAGACCACAAAACCGCCCGTGGAACATCTGTCATCGGAACACCCCACCCAGTTAGTATATGTGAAGACACTCATAAGTGTGGAGCTTGACCAGTGAATGCTAAGTCCAATCGTTACAATACCCTTGATATACCTTAGTATGCGCTTGACAACCTCCCAATGCACTTCAGTGGGTTTGGACATATACTAACACACCTTGTTTACAGCAAATGAAATATCAGGACGAGTGAGCGTCAGATACTACAACCCTCCAACCATACTCCGATAGCTAAAGGCATCATCATTCCAAAGTGGAGTGCAAAGATCTACTACCAACTTATCAGTGACTAACATGGGAGTAGAAACCTCATTGCAATTCTCCATGTGTGTGCAATGAAGAAGGTCATTAGCATACTTGCGCTGAGAGAGCACCATTCCCCCGAAATTGTAGGTGGCTTCAATCCCAAGGAAGTAAGCAAGACGACCAAGGTCTTTGATTGGAAAAGACCCGGAGACAGTGCAAAGCAGCCGGCTACTGCTTGGGGACACGAGCCAGCAATCATAGTATCATCATCATAGACCACCAAATAACCACAACTTTTCGAAAAATAAAGAGGGAGAGGGAGGTGTCAGCCTTGGAGGAATGAAACCCAAGTTGTTACAGCCGATTGCTAATACGGGAATACCAAGCCTGCCGAGACTGTTTCAGCTCATAAATAGACTTCCGAAGCTTGCAAATGTGGTGAGGGTAATGAGAGTCCTTGAAACCAGGTGGCCGCTGCATATACACATCCTCATCAAGCACGCCATGAAGAAACGCATTGCTGGCATCAATCTGTCGTAGACACCAACCCTGTGAAAGAGCAAGTGAAAGCACAAGACGAACTATGGCGGGTTTAACCACTGGACTAAATGTGTGAACGTAATCAATACCATATTGTTGAGTAAACCCACGAGCAACCAGTCAAGCCTTATACTTGTCAGAGATCCATCAGGGCGTTGCTTTCCTTTGAAAATCCACTTACAGATCACATTGTAGGTTCCGAACAGCCAAAGGGATGTGGGAGGAGCGACCATGTTGCAGTACGTTGAAGAGCAGAAAACTCCTCTTGCATGGCGGCTTTCCAGGCAGGGTCAACGAGAGCTTGTCAGTGAGTGGACGGAGCGGATACGACAGCGCTGAAACCACGACAGTACGGGTAGTACCAAACAGTACCATCAGTACGGATCTTTTGGTGGCGCACATTGTTCTGCAGGCGCGTGCGAGCATGCTCGACAGCAAGAGCCACTGGAGCCGACAATGCGGCTGCTGCAGGGTCGACGCAGCTGCTGCAGGGTCGACGCGCACAGACATGCTCCCGGGCATGTCGGGCGCTGGAGCGATGCGCTCTGTGGGGGCGCGCAGTGGAGGCGCACTCGTACCCAGCCCACACTGCGAAGGATCGCCAGGAGCGGGAGTTGGACCTAGTGCAGCAGGACGCGTGGTACAAGACGACTGGCTGCATGGGGCTGTAACATGCACGTCGCATGTGCCTTGTGCGCTGTAGATGAACGCTGCTCCTCTAGACCTGCCGGACATATTTCAGGAAACAAAAAGGAAAAATTGCAGTTTCTCACATTAGCATCCTGAACTACTGGCTCATTCGATGGAACGACATAGGAGGATTTAAGGATGATAAATCGGGACAAGCACTATTGTAAAGGGAAACACTTGTTCATCGAAGAAAACACCATAGGAAATAGATGCGACTGGTGGATTTATCAAGACATTTATATCCTTTGTGAAACGAACTATATCCTAGAAGAACGGACATCTTGGAGCGGAACTCAAGCTTACGGGAGTTGTATTTGCAAAGACTATGCCAACATGCACATCCGAATATACGAAGGAATGATTAATAGGGAGTGATGTCAAGAAGTCGTGTGAGAGGTGTCATATTTTTAATGGTCCGGCTAGGCATGCAATTGATCAAAAATCATGCGGTAAGGAAGGCTTCACTCCAATAACGGAGAGGGAGATTAGAGTGAGCAAGGAGAGCAAGCCCGGTTTCAACCAAGTGACGGGGCTTCCGCTCAGTGACAACATTTTGTTGAGAGGTGTGCGGACATGACACACGATGGGAAATACCTACATGATGAAAAAAATTATGTAAGCGATGATACTCGCCCCGTGAAGGAAATATGCCCTAGAGGCAATAATAAAGTTGTTATTTTGTATTTCCTTATATTATGATAAATTTTTATTATTCATGCTAGAAATGTATTAACCGGAAACTTGATACATGTGTGGATACATAGACAAAACACCATGTCCCTAGTAAGCCTCTACTAGACTAGTTCGTTAATCAAAGATGGTTAAGTTTCCTAACCATAAGCATGTGTTGTCATTTGATGAATGGGATCACATCATTAGGAGAATCATGTGATGGACATGACCCATCCGTTAGCTTAATATATTGATCGTTCAGTTTTAGTGCTATTGCTTTCTTCATGTCAAATAGATATTCCTTCGACTATGAGATTATGCAACTCTCGGATATCGGAGGAATGCCTTATGTGCTATCAAACATCAATACGTAACTGGGTGATTATAATGTTCTACAGGTATCTCCGAAGGTGTTTGTTGGGTTGGCGTTTATCGGGATTAGGTTTTGTCACTCCGAGTATCGGAGAGGTATCTCTAGGCCCTCTCGGTAATGCACATCATAAGAAACCTTGCAAGCAAAGTGACTAATGAGTTAGTTGCGGGATGATGCATTATGAAATGACTAAAGGGACTTGCCGATAATGAGATTGAACTAGGTATGAAGATACCGACGATCGAATCTCGGGCAAGTAACATACCGATGACAAAGGGAATAGCGTATGTTGTCATAACGGTTCGACTGATAAAGATCTTCATAGAATATGTAGGAACCAATATGAGCATCTAGGTTCCTCTGTTTGTTATTGAACAGAGATGTGTCTCGGTCATGTCTACATAGTTCTCGAACCCATAGGGTCCGCACGCTTCATGTTTGATGGCAATTTTGTATTATATGAGTTATGTGATTTGGTGACCGAATGTTGTTCGGAGTCCCGGATGAGATCCCAGACATGACGAGGAGTCTCAAAATGGTCTAGAGGTAAAAATTTATGTATAGGATGATAGTATTCGGACACCGAAAGTGTTTCAGAGGGTATTGGGTACATATCGGGTCACGGGAAGGGGTTCCGGGCACCCCCGGCAAAGATATGGTCCTAATGGGCCAAGAGGGGAAAACGCAGCAGCCAGTAGGGGCTGACGCGCCACCGATATGGGCCGCACCTGAGGGGAAAGAAAGAGGGGAAGAGACAAGGAAGGGTAGGGATTCGGCCTCCCCCTTCCTTCCCTCCTGCCTCCTCCTTCCTTTCACCTCCGGTAAACATGGTAAGGGGGGCCGAATTAGACTAGGGCCCCAAGTAGGATTCCTCCTACTCACTACAAAAAATACACTTCTGTGATGATACGTGTTTGTCACAGTAGGCCACATTTTCTGTCATGCATGTACATCCATGACGATTTTATGACAGAATCAAGATAGTCTTACACGTGCTGTCATAGAAGTGTTCCATGACATTACCAAAATTATCATCATGGAAGTGTCCACTTTCATGACGATAAATAGCGCGACATGGAAGTGTTTTCGTCAAGGGTAACCAACACATGGCATCCACCTTAACAGGTCGCCGTTAAGCTATCAGTTCTGGTTTTGGATCTGATAAAACGTTAACAGCCCAGACCAACGAGGATTTTCCATGTGTAAAATTCTCATTGGCCAGAGGAAACAAGTGTTGGCTCACCGTTGGGACAGATGTCATCCATTCATTGGACAGGAGGTGCCTATGATATGTTGACACGTGTCATGGCCCAACAGAGGCCCATTCCAGTGAAAAGGCTGATGACCCACAAGTATAGGGGATCTACCGTAGTCCTTTAGATAAGTAAGAGTGTCGAACCCAACGAGGAGCAGAAGGAAATGATAAGCGGTTTTCAGCAAGGTATTCTCTGGAAGTACTAAAATAAGTGGTAACAGATAGTTGTGTGATAAGATAAATTGTAACGAGCAACAAGTAACAAAAGTAAATAAAGTGCAGCAAGGTGGCCAAATCCTTTTGTAGCAAAGGACAAGCTGGAACAAACTCTTATAATAGGAAAAGCGCTCCCGAGGACACATGGGAATATCGTCAAGCTAGTTTTCATCACGTTCATATGATTCGCGTTCGATACTTTGATAATTTGATATGTGGGTGGACCGGTGCTTGGGTGCTGATCTTACTTGAACAAGCATCCCACTTATGATTAACCTCTATTGCAAGCATTTGCAACTACAACAAAACTATTAAGGTAAACCTAACCATAGCATGAAACATGTGGATCCAAATCATCCCCTTACTAAGCAACGCATAAACTAGGGTTTAAGATTCTGTCACTCTAGCAACCCATCATCTACTTATTACTTCCCAATGCCTTCCTCTAGGCCCAAATAATGGTGAAGTGTTATGTAGTCGACGTTCACATAACACCACTAGAGGCTAGACAACATACATCTTATCAAAATATCAAACGAATACCAAATTCACATGACTACTAATAGCAAGAATTCTCCCTTGTCCTCAGGAACAAACGTAATTACTCACAAAGCATATTCATGTTCATAATCAGAGGGGTAATAATATGCATATAGGATCTGAACATATGATCTTCCACCAAATAAACCAACTAGCATCAACTACAAGGAGTAATCAACACTACTAGCAACCTACTAGCACCAATCCCGGACTTTGAGACAAGAATTGGATACAAGAGATGAACTAGGGTTTGGAGATGAGATGGTGCTGGTGAATATGTTGATGGAGATTGCCCTCTCCCGATGAGAGGAGCGTTGGTGATGATGATGGTGATGATTTCCCCCTCCCGAAGGGAAGTATCCCCGGCAGAACAGCTCTGTCGGAGCTCTAGATTGGTTCCGCCAAGGTTTCCCCTCGTGGCGGCGGAGTCTCATCCCGAAAAGTTCCTTCTGATTTGTTCCTCATTGAAAGACTTCATATAGGAGAAGATGGACGTCGGATAGCCACCAGGGGGACTACGAGGTAGGGCGGCGCGCCCTAGGGGGGGCGCGCCCCCACCCTCGTGAGCAGGGTGTGGGCCCCCTGGCCTTCATCTTTGCCGAGGATTTTTCTTTATTTATTTTAAGATGTTCCGTGGAGTTTCAGGACTTTTGGAGTTGTGCAGAATAGGTCTCTAATATTTGCTCCTTTTCCATCCCAGAATTCCAGCTGCCGGCATTCTCCCTCCTTATGTAAACCTTGTAAAATAAGAGAGAATAGCCATAAGTATTGTGACATAAAGTGAAATAACAGTCCATAATGCAATAAATATTGATATAAAAGCATGATGCAAAATGGACGTATCAACTCCCCCAAGCATAGACCTCGCTTGTCCTCAAGCAAAAAGCCGATAACAATAAATATGTCCTCATGTTTAGAGGTAGAGGCGTCGATAAAAATAAAATACGGACATGAAGGCAGCATGATTATTCTCATAACAACAACATATATAGATTTTGTCATAGGATTACTTATGTTCAAGTGATGATCTATTCACAATGCAAAAGTATAAATCATAATCCTTATTGGGTTTCGACAAACTATAATCTTAGTCATTGAAGCAATTGCAATTTATCATAACATCGGAAAGAGTCTATGTCAGAGCTAAAAAGCAAGTCCACATACTCAACGATCATTTATGTCCTCCATAATTGCTAACACTCACGCAATACTTGTGGTTACGGAGTTTTAATTGGACACAGAGAAAGATAGGGGCTTATAGTTTTGCCCCACAACCTTTTACCTCAAGGGTAATGTCAACAATAATGGTTCATGCTCCCCTACATCCAATTAGATATATATATATATCATGGTCTTTCCAACATGCTGAGCTTGCCAAAGGATTTAATGAAAAAGAAAAGGTGAAGATCACCGTGACTCTTGCATAAGGTAGAAGATAATAATAAAGGATAGGCCCTTCGCAGAGGGAAGCAGAGGTTCCCATGCGCTTTTATGGTTGGATGCACAAAATCTCAATGTGAAAGAACGTCACTTTATATTGCCCCTTGTGACATGAACCTTTATTATGTAGTCCGTCGATTTTATTACTTCCACATCACAAGATCGTATAAAGCTTATTTCTCCCACACCAATCAATCATACATATTTAGAGCAATTTTATTGCTTTGCACCGATGACAACTTACTTGAAGGATCTTACTCAATCCATAGGTAGATATGGTGGACTCTCATGGCAAAACTGGTTTAAGGGTATTTGGAAGCACAAGTAGTATTTCTACTTCGTGCTGAGAATTTAGCTAGCATGAGGGGGAAAGGCAAGCTCAACAAGTTAGAGGATCCATGACAACATACTTTATCTCAGATATAAGAAAGACATAACTCATTACGTTGTCTTCTTTGTCCAACATCAACTCTTTAGCATGTCATATTTTAATGAGTGCCCCCAATTATAAAAGATGTCAATGATAATATATCTATATGTGAAAACCTCTCTTTCCTTATTACTTCCTATTAATTGCAACAATGACCAAAGCTATGTCTGCCAACTCCTAACAACTTTTAATCATCATACTCTTTCTATGTGAAGTCATTACTCTCAATAAGATCAATATGAACTTTTTGTTCTTTTTATTCTTTTTCTCTTTTCTTTTATTCACCCAAGATCATGGCAAAATAATCAAGACCTTGACTCAACACTAATCTTTATTATATATAGCTCACGGACTCGATTACATAGAGAGATCAAAAAGCAAACTCAAAACTAGATCATGCCATAAAATTTATTCTACTAGATCAAGATACTAATAATAGGATCGAACTAAGAAAACGGTAAGGATAGGAGATGTGATTGTGATACGATACCGGGGCACCTCCCCCAAGCTTGGCAGTTGCCAAGGGGAGTGCCCATACCCATGTCATTATATCTCCTTCTTTGTTGTTGGTGTAATATTCTTGGCGATGATTCCCCTCAGGATGCGGTTCTCCTCCTCGAGCTTATTGACTTGCTGTTTGAGGTCCATTATTTCCTTACGAAGCTTACCTATGACAGCTAAAGCTCCTTGCACCCAAGGGTGTTGCATAGCTGCGGGAGAACAAGTGACACTCCTCTTCATATTTTCATAAGAAAGAAATCTAGCATTAGAAGGGATAACCGAGTTTGGAATAGCTGAGCTCTGTAGTTCCCCCATCATGAACCCAGCTCGGAGGCGAGAGGTGACTTCTTGTTCCTCCATGGCATCTACTCTCATTAAGTCAGCCTCCATCTCTTCCTCCATTGCTGGCCCAAAATGGTCAGCGTCGCTGTTTGCCCTTGGTTCCGGTGCCGGATTAGATACCCAGCTCTCCCCGTTGACTCTTGAGAAGACATCTTGCTCTAATCTGCAGCAGCAACAGCTCGAAAACAAAAACAGAGGGGATTTGTGTGATACGGGAGTCAAAACCTTCAGGAGAATATATAATGAATTTTATCGACCAAAATACGTATCATGTAAGAAAACAGAGTCCGGAAGGCACAAGAGGTGCTCATGAGGTAGGGGGCGCGCCCACCACCCTCGTGGGGCCCTCATGTCCTTCCCGGACTGCTACTTATTTTTCTATTTTTCCGAATATCCAAAACGGAGAAATATTGCCTTAAAAATTGTTTTGGAGTCGGTTTACTTACCGTACCACATACCTATTCCTTTTCGGAGTCTGAAACATGCCGGAAAGTGTCCCTTATGTATTCCTCCGGGGTTACGGTTTCAATAATATTGGTTTCAACATTTATGGGATTACCTGAGATATAATGTTTGATTCTTTGACCGTTTACCACCTTTGGATTTGTGCCCTCGAAGTTGTTGATTTTTATGGCACCGGAACGACAGACCTCTTCGATAACATAGGGGCCTTCCCATTTAGAGAGAAGTTTTCCTGCAGAAAATCTTAAACGAGAATTGTATAGCAATACATAATCACCTACATTAAACTCACGCTTTTGTATCCTTTTGTCATGCCATCTTTTAACTTTTTCTTTAAACAACTTGGCATTTTCATAAGCTTGGGTTCTCCATTCATCAAGTGAGCTAATATCAAATAACCTCTTCTCAGCGGCAAGTTTAAAATCATAGTTGAGCTCTTTAATAGCCCGATATGCCTTATGTTCTAGTTCGAGAGGTAAGTGACATGCTTTTCCATAAACCATTTTATACGGAGACATACCCATAGGATTTTTGTATGCAGTTCTATAAGCCCATAATGCATCATCAAGTTTCTTGGACCAATTCTTTCTAGACCTGTCGGTGTCAAAACCGGCGGATCTCGGTTAGGGGGTCCCGAACTGTGCGTCTAGGCCGGATGGTAATAGGAGGCAGGGGACACAATGTTTTACCCAGGTTCGGGCCCTCTTGATGGAGGTAAAACCCTATGTCCTACTTCATTAATATTGATGATATGGGTAGTACAAGAGTAGATCTACCACGAGATCAGAGAGGCTAAACCCTAGAAGCTAGCCTATGGTATGATTGTATGTTGTCCTACGGACTAAAACCCTCCGGTTTATATAGACACCGGAGAGGGTTAGGGTTACACAAGGTCGGCTACAAAGGAGGAGATATCCATATCCGTATTGCCTAGCTTGCCTTAAACGCCAATTAGAGTCCTATCCGGACACGAGACGAAGTCTTCAATCTTGTACCTTCATAGTCCAACAGTCCGGCCAAAGGATATAATCCGGCTGTCCGGAGACCCCCTAATCCAGGACTCCCTCAGTAGCCCCTGAACCAGGCTTCAATGACGATGAGTCCGGCGCGCAGTATTGTCTTGAGCATTGCAAGGCGGGTTCCTCTCCAAATTCCGTGTACCTGTTGAAATAGTGTCCGGCCTCTTGTGAATGTTGCGCTCCTTGGCTTCCACACCCAATAATGGCCACTTTCCACGTGTCGAGCGAATGTGAAGAGCCAGGGTGTTTTTAAATTTACCCCCCTAGCTGTGTGAATGAGCTGCCTATTAAAAATACGAGGATTCAGATCCAAATCACACCATACTCCCTTGGCGAGCCTTCATCGGAGCGCATCCGACAGAGATCCATTCCATCATAGCCGGTCGATGCAGCTCCTCCTCTCGCTCCCCTAGCCCCAAGCTTGGAGATTGGGAGAGATGTTCCGTCCCGCACAACAAATTAGTGATGCTTCAAAACAAGGGATTTCTTCCCCCAGTATACATGGTCCCGGTTCGAGCCGGGCTCGCCACCTATAATGGCGGAGAGCAAGCGGAGAGCCTTCCAAATCCCTCCAAGGGAGAGCGGGTATGCCTTGTCCCTCATTTGGAAAGATGGCTCGGATTTCCAATTCATCTGTTTCTCCGAGGGCTCCTGGAGTTCTACGGCCTCCAGTTGCACAACCGCACGCCTGCCTCCATATTGCATATCGCGGGATTCGTAGCCCTTTGCGAGCTATTTTTGGGCTGTGAGGTTCATTTCATGCTGTGGAAGAAGTTGTTCTGCCTTGTGCCCCGTTCTCAGAAGGGGTCAATATATAAAGTGGGCGGAGCCGAAGTGTGGCGTATTGCCGGGACCGGATATCTGTCCGGAACCCCAAAGAAGGCGTCCGAAGACTGGCCTTCATAATGGTTTTATATAGAAGACGTCCCCCTCCCGGATCCTATTTGAATCGGCCTCCCCGAGTTCAACAACGCTCCTTTGAAGAAGCGCCGGAGCTGGCGTCCATGGAGCTCCCTGGATGACAGGGACGTTCTTTACCTGATGAGCCGGATAAGTTTGTTAGCTCGATCCGGATTGACCATGATCGAGGTCATGGCCACATGTATTATGCGGGGGGTGCAGCCGCTTCAGTATAGAGGCCACCCCATGTGGGATTTCAATGGGGAGGATGACGCCACCCTCTACGGCCGTAAAGGGCCGGGATCGGTTGCTGATCTAATAAAGATCTTATCCACCTTGTACAAGGGAGGAGAGGAGGAATTCCTCCGTGTCAACCCACAGGGCGGATTTTCTATGTACAATCCTCCGAGCTGGCTAAGCGGAGACTTTTTCTCGCCCATCCGTTTCATATTCCCATAGTTAAGTATTCAGCCTAGCGATTTCAACGCAAGAGCTGCGCCAGGCTGTAAGGGAGATAAACAACCCCCCTCCACAGCCCGAGGACCCGGAACGGTCCCTTGACCCGGCCTCCCAGGAGGATCCGGACATAAATGTGGAGCTGATCGATGGGGTATTTTACCAATTGAGCAATGACAACGCCTTGGTGGCCATTATGGCCGATTACCCTGGGCTACTTCCAGCCTCACAGGTAAGTGAGATCGAAGTCCCAGTACTTTGAAAAGGGATCCGTCCCTGCGTGTTTTTGATTACCGTATAACAACTGTGTTTTGGAGGGGAGGTCCTCGAGGCCGAAGGCCGAACCTGCGGCGACTAGCCAACAAGGGGCCGCGAGGCCAGGCAGGCTGAAATGACACGTAGTCCGGATTGAGACACCGGTGCAGCGGTACGGTGCCTTGTCTTTATTCCAAGACATTATTCTCAGAGGCATACTAACGCCCATGCCTTATTTTTAGGAAAAAGAGCGCTCGCCGGACTATACCCGGAGAGGCTACTAATCGCGCCTCCACCAGCCAGGCTCCAAGGCCAGATTCGGAGGCGGGAACGAATACGAGGCATGTGCCGGGCGGTCCTCCGACAAAGGATGTGGATAGACTGTCCGCCACCAATTCTAAGGTGGAAAGTGCCATGAACCACAGGCGTCGCCGGACTGTTCTTCATGACGCTTGTTTCTCCCAAGAGGCATTGGATGCCTTCAACTCGGGAGATGCGTACCTCCGTGCCGCTCAAAATGGTCTAGCTAGAGCCACGCAGCAGTATGTAAAAGACATACGGGTGAGAAAATTTGGTGGTTATATATATCAGTAGCCCCTGAGACTTGAAACAGTTAGAATAACTGATTTAAGGATTATTTGTTATGTAGGTTCTTACAGAAAAGAATACCCAACTGTCCCAGGAGCTGGAAGAGTGCAAAGCCCAACTTCAGGCCGCACTGGCCGCAGCAGGGGGGGCCCAAGGAGACCCCCTCTGGTAATATATCCTTCGAATGATAAGTATCATATAGAGTGCGGCGTATATGCAGATCCGACGATAAAATTGCAGATGACGCTGGAGTAAATCCGGATAAGCAACAGCTCCTACGCCAGCTGAAGGCCGGTGAGAGTGTGCTTACGAGGTTGAGGCGGGAGAAGAATGATCTCCTTGATGCCAACACCAAGATGGGCGTGGAACTACAAGATGTTCGGGCCCAACTGTCGGATTCTGTTAAGGAGAATCAGCGGCTTTGACGTGGCATATTTAGTAAGTGCTTGAACGAACTTTGAAAAAGAGTTCGACGAGGAAGTTGGCTGACAGAGTTATGTCTGTAGGTATGCTAACAGGTCGTCCTACAGAGGAAATGCCCGGTTCTACGGGTGACCTTCTTCCAGAGCTCTCACAACTGCACGAATGAGTTCGGCAGGTGATGCAAGGCGTCGCCCAGGCCTTGTGGCCATCCGTCTCCATGCCCGAAGGCCTTGGAGAGCTTGCAGAGAAGCTGAAGGGAGCGTGGCGGTGCTTCCGATTATGGAAGATATCGGCCTGCCGTCAGGATGCCAGGCAAGCCTGGGCAATGGTGAAGACGCGGTACGTGAAGGCTGACCCGAACCACATGGCCGAGGTCAGACCTGTGGGGCCCGATGGGAAGGAGATCCTTGTGAGCTTAGTGTACGGCCAAGTAGAATTGGCCGCAAAGTATTCCCAACAGGACTGGAGACTAGACAGCCTATTGGATGGTATTGAAGAGGAATTCAACCAGTCAAATTGACTATGTAATTTAAAGTGACACTTATAATGCCTTCTAGCCGGATTGTAGATCGTTTGTCGTGGCGGACCTTTTCGCTTCAACCTCGGGACCCGACGGTCCGGAGTGTATCTGAATACCCTCTCAGTTATGTAAGAACCGCGGCATGCGTGGAGACCAGGCGTAGGGGTCATTAGTGCTTTAACGGACAAGTGCCCAACTAGTTATGTTATATTACATGGTTAGTAAGAAACATCTTCCAGGGAGAATAGTTCCGTTAGGGGTTCCTTTCCCTGGGAGGCATGCCCTAAAGTGCATGTCCGGACTGCGAGAAGAGACGCAGAAAAAACATCTGGGGGCGCATAAATAAATAAGTGAAAAATCGTCTTTAGTTCGCCGACCGAATATTCCCTTAAGAACGCTAGATTTCGGCTTCACCCAGTCTGAGGTACACATCCGGCTGACCCGACAGTAACAATCGCAAAGGTGCTCCCCTTATGCCCTAGCCGAATTAACGGGAACGTAGGGCATAAATACAAGATCCAGGCAACCCAGCTTGGCCAAAACTTAAGTCATATTGATGCATATAATGGTGAATAAAGGGTACATGCGGAAGGATAACACATGTGTTGGGCATAAAGCCCGTATGAATAAGCTTCTGTTAAAGAAGCCCCCAGGTATGATGAGCGCGGATAGCGCGTCAGTTGCATGCAAACAAGGCACGAATGGGCCCCTAAAGGCTTTGAGAGAAAAGAAAAGGAGAAGGAGAAAAATATAAGACAGATAGTGTATAAAAAATGGACAGAGGAAGGAGACGAACACAAAGTCCGGCGTTAGGCGTAGAATCTTCGAAGTCGGGCTGCGTTCCATGGGTTCGGCTCGAGTCGATTATCCGGTGCTTCCCGCAGACGGTACGCTCCACCAGTCAGGACTTGGTCAATGATGAAGGGACCTTCCCCATTTGGGCTTGAGTTTGTCCTTTTTCTTATCCGGCAGGCGTAGAACTAACTTGCCAATATTGTAAGTTTTGGCCCGTACTTCTCTGCTTTGGTATCTTCGAGCCTGCTGTTGATAGAATGCGAAACGGGCTTTTGCCACGTCACGCTCCTCCTCCAAGGCGTCCAAACTATCCTGCCGATCGAGCTCGGCTTCTCTTTCTTCGTACATGCGCACTCGAGGTGAGTCATGAATAATGTCGCAGGGCAGAACTGCCTCTGCGCCGTATACCATAAATAATGGTGTGTATCCGGTAGTGCGATTCGGCATGGTCTGCAGCCCCCAGAGTACGGAGTCGAGCTCCTCTACCTAATGCGTGTTAGATTCCTTGAGGGACCGCACTAATCTGGGTTTGATGCCGCTCATGATAAGACCATTTGCTCGCTCGACCCGACCATTAGTTTGTGGGTGATAGACTGAAGCATAATCAAGCTTGATGCCCATGTTTTTGCACCAGAGTTTTACCTCGTCGGCCATAAAGTTCGTGCCGTTATCAATGATGATGCTGTGGGGGACGCCGTAACGGTGTACGACCCCGGATATGAAGTGTATCACCGGTCCGGATTCGACCGTCTTAACAGGCTTGGCTTCTATCCATTTGGTGAACTTATCCACCATGACCAGTAAGTATTTTTGCTTGTGGGTTCCTCCTTTAAGGGGTCCAACCATGTCAAGCCCCCAGACCGCGAAGGGCCAAGTGACGGGGATAGTTTGGGGGCGGTTTGTGGCATATGGCTTTGGTTAGCAAAAAGCTGGCAACCAACGCATTGTTGGACTAAGTCCTGAGCGTCTGCCCGGGCCGTCGGCCAATAGAATCCTGTACGGAAGGCCTTGCTTACAAGGGCCCGGGCTGCCGTGTGGTGACCGCCGAGTCCGGCATGAATTTCAGCTAGAAGATTCCACCCTTCCTCTTCGGAGATGCACCTTTGAAGGACTCCAGTGGTGCTTTTCTTATAAATCTCTCCCTCGTGCACTTTATATGCTTTAGATCGCCACACTATGCAGCGTGCCTCATTTTGGTCCGCGGGAAGTTCCTGCTTAGTTAGGTAGGCTAGGAATGGTTCTGTCCACGGGGCGATGACTGCCATTATTACATGGGCTGAAGATGTTATTTCGTTGGCAGAGTCTCCAATTATGTCAGAATATTCGGTGTCGGGCAGTGCGGCTGGGTCCGGGCTGTTATTTCCGGGTTCCCCTTCCCATACTATGGATGGCTTGAA
The DNA here is from genome assembly GCF_003073215.2 of Triticum urartu. Classification (NCBI taxonomy): domain Eukaryota; kingdom Viridiplantae; phylum Streptophyta; class Magnoliopsida; order Poales; family Poaceae; genus Triticum; species Triticum urartu. The sequence goes on along the minus strand of NC_053023.1, from coordinate 132,376,712 downwards.
CAGCCTCTCCAAGAAGATGTTTGGAGGGACGACATCACGTTTTGCATCGATGCGTGCCAGGACGTCTGCTGCCTGATTGTTTTCCCGGGCTATATGGTGAAATTCAAGCCCCTCGAACCGAGCTGACATTTTTAGGGCGACATTGCGATAAGCTGCCATTTTTGGATCCTTGGCATCAAAGTCTCCATTTATTTGGGATATCGCAAGGGTCGAATCCCCGCACACCTCTAGGCGTTGAATGCCGATGGATACTGCCATCCGGAGACCATGTAGAAGGGCCTCATATTCGGCTGCGTTGTTGGAGTCCGTATACATTATCTGTAGTACGTATTGAACTGTATCTCCTGTTGGGGACGTCAAAACGATGCCAGCCCCCAGACCAGCCAACATTTTGGAGCCGTCAAAGTGCATGATCCAGTTTGAATATGTGCCGTACTCTTTAGGGAGTTCGGCTTCCGTCCACTCGGCGACGAAGTCGGCCAAAACTTGCGAGTTAATAGCTTGCCGTGGCTTGTAAGTTATGTCGAATGGGAGGAGCTCAATGGCCCATTTGGCAATCCGGCCTGTCGCATCGCGGTTGTTTATGATATCGTTAAGTGGTACTTCCGAGGCTATCGTTATCGAACACTCTTGAAAGTAGTGTCACAGCTTCCGGGATGCCATAAATACCGCGTACGCTATCTTTTGATAATGCGGGTACCGTGACTTGCATGGAGTAAGGACAGTGGACACATAGTAAACCGATTTTTGAAGGGGGAATTTGTGTCCGTCCGTTACTTGTTCGACGACGAGCACTGCGCTTACTACTTGACGAGTTGCTGCAATGTATAATAGCATTGGTTCGCGAATGTTTGGCGCGGCCACGACTGGGTTTGTTGCCAATATGGCTTTTATTTCGTCGGGTCCGGCCATGGCGGCATCCGTCCATTCGAAGTGTTCGGTGCGCCGGAGGTGGCAATAAAGGGGTAATGCCTTTTCTCCCAAGCGGGAGATGAAGCGGCTTAGAGCCGCCACGCATCGAAGATTGTTAATACCGTACTGGTATCCCTGGGCTGGTACTCTGTGGCTTCTGGTGTTAGAAGATCTTCGCCACTTTTGGCCACCTGCCGGAGTATCCAACATGCTCTAAGGCTATGAGTTGGTGTGGCACCCTCTGTACTGTGAATTTTACAGGGTGCATTGAGCCATCCCTCCAGTATAGTTCCATGCCCTGTAGAGGGTTTTTGCTTTTTGGTGTCTAACCCGGGTGTCTGGCGATGATGCACCCTTTTATTTCGGACTGGGTTTGTATTCAGGGCCGGATTATCCCACAATTTTATTTCTGTTTTCTAGGCGTTTTCCATCGCACAGTACTTTCGTACTATGGACACTAAGTCGGCAAAGCGTGTAATTTCGCGGCAACTTATGGCGTTGAGGATTCCCTTGTCCGTGCAATTATTGCAGAAGAATGAAATTGTGTCTTCCTCACGGCAGTCCTTTATCCTTTTCATGACCAGGAGGAATCTGGCCCAGTAATGGTGTATTGTTTCTTTGGGCTCTTGCCTAATTTGGGATAGATCGCTTATGTTTGGGTGGGTGGGTGGAATTGAATCCGAATCCTCACCCAATCTGAGATTCAGGGGCCAAGGAGTTTCCGAACTCGGAAGTTTGGATTCTAGGATGTTTTCCAATGAATCTAGCCCGCTGCCTGACTCTAGGTTCAGGTCTTGAGTGATGTCCTCCCCTCCGCGGGTATCCGGCTTGGAGGGATCGGGAATCCGGACATAGCTAGTCCTTAAGATAGATGAAGGGTTGCCGCATTGTTCCTCCACCACTGCAACGTGATGGGTGACCTGGGGAGAGTTGATCTCTCTCAGATCGGGTTTAGGCCCAATCTAATCGTAGTCTGTAGCGACTCCCAGGGTAGCGATGCGATCCAAGAGGTTGTTTAGGGAAGAGAGCTCCATTGGATCTAACTTCTCGGTGAGTTCCGAGTTGATGTGAAGATTGCTTCCGATGACCCGAGAAGTCATCGTCGGCGCAGCGGCCGAACAGGTGGTCATAAGAAAACCACCTAGCCGGAGAGTTTGGCCGACAGCCATAGCTCCCCTGGCAACAGTGCCGTCTCTAAAGACGGGATGAGGCATCCTTCCTGATGGCGACGGCACAGCGGAACTCTCAATGAAAGCACCAATGTCGGTGTCAAAATCGGCGGATATTGGGTAGGGGGTCCCGAACTGTGCGTCTAGGCCGGATGGTAACAGGAGGCAGGGGACACAATGTTTTACCTAGGTTCGGGCCCTCTTGATGGAGGTAAAACCCTACGTCCTGCTTGATTAATATTGATGATATGGGTTGTACAAGAGTAGATCTACCACGAGATCAGAGAGGCTAAACCCGAGAAGCTAGCCTATGGTATGATTGTATGTTGTCCTACGGACTAAAACCCTCTAGTTTATATAGACACCGGAGAGGGTTAGGGTTACACAAGGTCGGTTACAAAGGAGGAGATATCCATATACGTATTGCCTAGCTTGCCTTCCACGCCAAGTAGAGTCCTATCCGGACACGAGACGAAGTCTTCAATCTTGTACCTTCATAGTCCAACAGTCCGGCCAAAGGATATAGTCCGGCTGTCCGGAGACCCCCTAATCCAGGACTCCCTCAAGACCTATTAACAGTCTTTTGCAAAATTAATTTGAGCTCTCTATTGCTCAACTCTACTTGACCACTAGACTGAGGGTGATAAGGAGATGCAATTCTATGATTAACATCATATTTAGCAAGCATTTTACGGAAAGCACCATGAATAAAGTGTGAACCACCATCAGTCATTAAATATCTAGGGACTCCAAACCTCAGAAAAATAACTTTCTTAAGCATTTTAATAGAAGTGTTATGATCAGCACTACTAGTTGGAATAGCTTCGACCCACTTAGTAACGTAATCAACAGCAACTAAAATATGTGTGTATCCATTAGAGGCAGGAAAAGGTCCCATATAATCAAAGCCCCAAATATCAAATGGTTTAATAATGAGTGAATAATTCATAGGCATTTCTTGACATCTACTAATATTACCAATTCTTTGACATTCATCACAAGACAAGACAAACTTACGGGCATCCTTGAAGAGAGTAGGCCAATAAAAACCAGATTGCAATACCTTATGTGTAGTTCTATCTCCAGCGTGGTGTCCTCCATAAGACTCGGAATGACACTTGCGTAGGATCTGTTCCTGTTCATGCTCAGGTACACAATGTCTAATAACAACATCTACTCCTTCTTTATAAAGATGTGGGTCATCCCAAAAGTAATGTCTTAAATCATAGAAAAACTTTTTCTTTTGCTGGTATGTGAAGCTAGGTGGTATAAACTTAGCAACAATATAATTAGCATAAGCAGCATACCATGGAGTAGTACGAGAAGTACTTATAACATTTAATTGTTCATCAGGAAAGCTATCATTAATAGGTAGTGGGTCATCAAGAATATTTTCTAACCTAGACAAGTTGTCTGCAACGGGGTTCTCAACTCCCTTTCTATCAACAATATCCAAATCAAATTCTTGTAGCAAGAGAACCCATCTAATAAGTCTAGGTTTAGCATCTTTCTTTTCCATAAGGTATTTAATAGCAGCATGATTAGTTTGAATAGTTACTTTAGAATCAACAATATAAGATCTAAACTTATCACAAGCAAACACAACCGCTAAAAGCTCTTTTTCAGTAGTAGCATAATTTCTTTGAGCATTGTCTAGAGTCTTACTAGCATAATGAATAACATTTAATTTCTTATCAACTCTTTGCCCTAGAATAGCACCTACAACATACACTACTAGGAAAAGGCCTACTAGTGGCGCACCAGTTTTGCCTACTAATGGCGCACTACTGATGCACCACTAGTACCATGCCACTAGTATTTTTTACTAATACACAACCGCTAAAAGCTCTTTTTCAGTAGTAGCATAATTTCTTTGAGCATTGTCTAGAGTCTTACTAGCATAATGAATAACATTTAATTTCTTATCAACTCTTTGCCCTAGAACAGCACCTACAGCATACACTACTAGGAAAAGGCCTACTAGTGGCGCACCAGTTTTGCCTACTAATGGCGCACTATTGATGCGCCACTAGTACCACGCCACTAGTATTTTTTACTAATGGCGCACCACTGGTGCGCCATTAGTATCTGGTATACTAATGGCGCACCACGCTGTGCGCCATTAGTATGGACCACCATGCGCCATTAGTATGCCTCCGAGGGGGCCATATTTACCCACGTGCTTTGGCATACTAATGGCGCACTGTGGGGTGATGCGCCATTAGTATCCTTTGGCATACTAATGGCGCACTGTGTAGTGATGCACCATTAGGATCTTTGGCATGGTAATGGCGCACTTTTGGGGTGATGCGCCATTAGTATGAATATTAGGTTTTATTTTTTTACCTTTCTGATTTTTGCACAGGTTACGAAAAATATTATTGGACAGAATATAGACAGCAGCACATAGCAACAGCAGATTCATCGAATACAATAGAAGATTAGTCTCCGAAAACAATTCATCATATTAGTCTCCGAATTCAAAAGATCAAACAAAGATAAAACATTACAAGTCTCGAGACCGCGAGTAGCGAGTTTGTCTTTACATTACAAGTTGATATCGATCATCTACACTACCATCACATAGAAGAGAGCTGCGGTCATCACGATGAGCATCATCGCGATGAAACTGGTCTTCATCCGGTTCCTCCAACGCTCCCTCCTCTCTCCCGCTAGATAGCGGGCATATCTAGATTCTGCCTCCGCCCTAGTGGTGTACCCTTTGTAACTGTTACCGCTGAAAGGGTGAACCTGTCTCTGACACTTGTACCAGTCGTCGTAGACTCTGGGAACCTTACCCTTGTACACGACATACGACGGCATCTCTATGCACAAGCCAAACAACAGACAATACATAAGCAACATATAAATATGCAACAAAAGGATCGGAAGAGAAAAGCAAGACATTGATAGCACGATTCATGGTCCTACTAATAAATAGCATCGATTACATCTAAGTTGAACGACCGTCCAAACCAAAGAGACATTCAATTCATTAAAGTTTAATTACAACATGAGCCAATCAATGTTTCAGAACTACACATAGCATCACTACTTTCGACTCGACTCATGGGACCGGAGCGTGGATGAAGCCGCCGTCTGTCGTGATGGTCATGAAATCGCGGGCGTTGTCATCCTGCATTTGTAGCGTTGTGTCTATCTCATTGTTGGACGGTTGATATCTGAGGTAGAACTGCCCCGAGGTATGAAGGACATCTTGATGGATGATTTCTGCAAACTCCGACTAGATGCGAAAGAATTCTTGTCTGATGTCCGCGTCCTGGATTGCCGACAAGCTCGTGACCCAATCTTTGAGATTATCTGGTAGCAGAAGGTGATGATGGTCCCGTACGATCGCCCGCATGTGATGGAGGGCGTAGTAGGCATCCTTCTGACCGCCAGGCGGCTACTTGACGCAGTAAAACTTAGTATTGTGGGCGAACACGTGCCTGCCATACCTATGAACTGGCCTGGTGAAGGTGCCTCTAGATTTGGCGTAGCCGGGGAGAACATCATCAAGAACTTTCTTGATATTTGTGTAGTCTATCTTGGAGTCACGGTTCGGGTCGCAATACGTGGCCATGGAATATTTCGGGCTTAAGAGGATGAGTGTGAAATGTGTGTCACTTCACAGAACACGGAATGTTAGAAAAAAGAAAGAACGATCGAAATCTAAGAAATCATTTGTTTCGGGGCGGTTAAGGGATGACTTACTCGGGAAAGTAAGACACGAGGAAGTTATCCTTATCTGGGTTTGCCCGAATGACGCCTTCGAGGTGTGAACTCGCGACTTGGCGGTCCCCAGCGCTGCCCAAGAGCTTGGCACACATGTAGAAGGGGTCGACTATCACGATGTCCGGGGTCTTGTCTCTAATGATCCGCATCTCCATACTCAGCGAAAATAGCCGAACGAAGGTGTCAAAACCGACGGATATCGGGTAGGGGGTCCCGAACTGTGCATCTAGGTGGATGGTAACAGGAGACAAGTGACACGATGTTTTTACCTAGGTTCGGGCCCGCTCGATGGAGGTAAAACCCTACTCCTGCTTGATTAATATTGATGATAGGGGTAGTACAAGAGTAGATATACCACGAGATCAAGGAGGCTAAACCCTAGAAGCTGGCCTATGGTATGATTGTCGTTCGTCCTATGGACTAAAACCCTCCGGTTTATATAGACATCGGAGAGGGCTAGGGTTACACAGAGTCAGTTACAATGGTAGGAGATCTACATATCCGTATCGCCAATCTTGCCTTCCACGCCAAGGGAAGTCCGTGCCGGACACGGCACGAAGTCTTCAATCTTGTATCTTCATAGTCCAGGAGTCCGGCCGAAGGTATAGTCCGGCTATCCGGACACCCCCTAATCCAGGACTCCCTCAGTAGCCCTTGAACCAGGGTTCAATAACGACGAGTCCGGCGCGCAGATTGTCTTCGGCATTGCAAGGCGGGTTCCTCCTCCAAGTACTTCATAGAAGATTTTGAACACAAAGGTAGTGTCCGGCTCTGCAAAATAAGTTTCCACATATTGCCATAGAGAGAATAATATTTACACAAATCTAATCTGCTGACGTATTCCGTAGCGTGACATCACACCACGGCCAAGTCTTTATTCGAATCATTTTACCGTCCCACCTCAGTGCGTTTAGCGAGGCGGTTTCCTTGGCACGTCTTGTCAAAGCAGAGATCGTGTCCCTTTATTCCGGGATTCTCATCAATACGGGCGTGGGTAACCCAACCATACCCGTTGGTATGTTCTCTCGATCAAAGGCGAGTCCCAAACAGTCATGGGGAGGGCCCTTGGTATTCAACCTCTTATAAAGAGACCAAGGCCTTACTCCTTTCTTTCAATATCAAACGAGTTCGCCCTTTGCCTTGGGTTCCAACACCCAAGGCTCCAGATTTTAGGCGCTTCAGACCTTCAACAATGTCCGGTTCCGACCTTTGAGGCCGATGGATGCCCTCCTCCATACGGAGGAGGACGTGCTGAAGTTGAGAGGGGCCAGGTTCTTGACTGGCGAAATCTGGCATAGGCTGCCTGCTCAAGGGCAGGTCATTCCCACTCCCAAGCCTGGTGAGAGCGTGGTGTTCATGTCTCACTTCCTTCGGGGGCTAGGCTTCCCAACGGATCCCTTCGTGAGGGGGCTCATGTTTTATTATGGGCGGGAATTTTACGACTTAGCTCCGGAGTCCATCCTCCATATTTCCTCATTCATCATCGTGTGTGAAGCCTTCATCCGTATTACTCCTCACTTCGGACTATGGCTCAAGACCTTCAAAGTAGAGCCGAAGATGATCGAGGGACGGCACGCGGAGTGTGGAGGTGCCTTTATAAGCAAGAATGCTGGTGCTCCATGGCCCGAGGGCTCTTTTCGAGAGGAGTCCAGCTTATGGCAACGAGAGTGGTTTTACATCACCGTTCCCAGGGGCACCAAGTGGGTGGCACCACCTGCCTTTCGCTCGGGTCCCCCACCATAGCTAGTGTCATGGGTCAAAAAAGGGACTGGACTGGGGCCATCCAAGGACAGTGCCCTTGTTGCAGGGCTGCATTCGAGATCTCCTAGAAAGAGATATCAGTCTGGTCGTGGTGACACAGATTATCCTGATTCGCCGAGCTCTGCCCTGCAAACGTCGCCCCCTCCGCCTGTGGGGGTTCAATCCGGAGGGACCACGAACTCTCCAGCATTTCACGGGCGCAACGCCCGTGGAGATGTACAGATTGTTCTTCGGGTCACAAGCAATGTGTCCGGACTTGACCGAGGACGCATGCCTGAGCTGCAATCGCCCGGATACTCAAGCAAGTAGCCTTGTGCCCGGACTCGCTATCCATATATTTATCATAAAATTGCCCCTGAAAGGGATGTCCTTTAAATAGGAGTGGATAGCAAAAGCAAAGCTAATCAGGTGTCCGAACCCCCTCCCCGAGACCACACCGGATCCCGTGTTAGTCAGGATGTTGGAGGTTGTGCCTTCGGAGGCAAGCGAGGGAGGGGACAGGGAAGCTACAGCCTCCTCGAAGAAGGTTGTACAGAAGGGAGGAATCGAAAATTCCTCTCCTCAGGGGAAGAAGAGGACCGCCTCTGACGACCCAGAGACCATGGCCTCAAAGAGGGGGAAGAAATCTTCGTTAGAGGATCCTGCGCCGGGGGATATTTCGACCGAATTATGCCCTCAAGGGGATCAGCCCTCCACCGAGCCGTAAGTAGAGAGGAGTTTTTCTTTTTAAGAAATGAGAGAAAGCCTTGCGTTATATCTGAGAAGAGAAATCGAAAATTTACCTTGTAGCTCGGACCTTAGCCCTTCTCAGCAGAGCTCGTCTTCGGGGGATCTTCTTCCGGAGATGATGGAGAGCGGAACGCCTCCCCCTGCCGTACCGCCTTGCGAGGCGGGCGACCCTGAGGTATCGTCGCGGAGGGTTTCTCCGAATCCGGCAGGGACGGAAGGTAGTCATATGGCCCCCCAAGGCCCTCCGCGTCCGGCCTTTGAAAAGGGCCATCGGACGAGTCCGGCACCGTCTGGTGCGCGGTCGGAGGAGCTGAAGGATCTGCTAGGGCGAGCATCTATCTCAGAGGAGCACCGTGCATTGATGGGTACGGTGATTGAGAGGATTTCATTCGCGGAGAGCGGATTGCACGAGGCCGTCAGGAGTTTACTGACAGGTTTTGAGGTACGCGAAGTAATGTACCCTTTTTGGACAGTTGCGCATAAATAAGATGTGCCCTATGTAGATAGTAGCCCCTGAGACTCCGTGCATTTTCAAAAGTGACGGCGCGCAGAGGATCATAATCCCAGGTCTAATATGCCACCTTCATACATAGGTGGCGAAGTGTCCGGTGGCAAGCCGGACTGATGAATTTGCCGAGCTAAAGAGGCAACTTGACGTGGCAGATGCCGACATCGCGCTTGTCCATAAGCGGCTTGACGAGGCACAAGGTATGTAATTCCTCCGGCGGCACCTGGTAAGAGGAGCTTGATGCCAGTATCTTACAATGTGTGCGCTTGATGTAGATGGTGTTGCTGCCATGGATATCTTTGGGCGGAACTTGCCCGAGCCAAGGAGCAAGCCAGGAAAAGTGATGCGGCTGCCGGAAAGGCAATTGAAGAGCTGAAAGCCGAACAGGCTGCTCACTGCCGAAGCAAGAAGGAAATGGCCGAGATGGCTGTGAAGCTGAAGAGCGCCGCTGACCGTTGCAAGCTTCTTGAAAAAGAAGATCAGGCGGAATAGACGGACCTGGAGAAGGCCGTTGCCGATGCAAAGGATGCTCGCTCTGTGATGAGGGCTATGAAGGAGGAGCTGCGTCAGGCCGGAGAAATCGTGGCTGGAAAGCCCTTTATGCTGCGGAGAAAGTTCTTTGATCCTAAACATGCTCCGTTAGACCGGATGTGGAGTACGGCGGACACCTATCTGGATTTGGCAGCGAGTGCCGCAGATGCGGCCGAACACTTCCGAGATCAAGAAGATCGCGAAATGGAAAAGCTCTTTTGGTCGCAGTTCCACAATCCGGAGCGTCCACTGTCATTAGACGATCGTTTGGCCGAATGGGCCGAGCTAAATAGGTTGTTCGGACTCGCCATGAAGTATGTCATGAGTCATCTGTGGCCAGAGACGCCAGAGCCGAAAATTTATTTCAACTTGGTGCAGCAGTTTCTTGGTGCGGCACCGCATATCAATGCGATGAAGAGGTCAGCGTGCATAGAGGGTGCGCGGATGGCTCTTGCCCGTGTCAAGACATACTGGGCGGAAATGGAGGCCACCGCTGTTGCATCCCTAGACTCGGATGGAAGCCGAGTACCTGCCGAGCACTATTTTCAGGAAGTTCTGCAAGGCGCTCGTTTAATAGAGACGTAGTGCTCGAAGGATACTATATTCGAATAGCATATTATTATTGTAAAACAATATTTTGATAAATTGTAGAAGCTTTTTATACTTGTGCCTGCAAGTATTATAATACCTCCTGTGCGGCCATTTAACATATATGTATATATAATCTGAAAGATGGCAGTCGTCGGCTTCAGCCCCCACGCACATAATGTGGGGGTGTTCGCAGAAGGCGCATTTTCACACTTGATCCAACGTCTTGGTCCTACAAAGGAGGTGATAGCGCAGCGAACTAGGCAATCGGACTATGATGCTTTATCACTTTTACTTAGCCATAGGAGTTTGACAGTGAGGCTACTTATATAGCCCCTGGTGGCGCCTGTGCTCGCCCGAACTCGGGGCGTGTATGTGCCTGGCCGGGAAGTGGCCCTTCGTTAATGCGGAGGAATCCTAAAGATTCCGGTAAGTCATCGAGTGGTTGACCAGTCTCACGCTATATCATGACAGTCAGTTTTTGGCTTTCTCTACTGAGGTGCTCGCCTGGCCGAACCGGGGCACAATTGCAGTAGTTCTCCTGGTGCCGCCTTAGCCGATATTGCGGAACGTAAGGTAGCAAAACACAGGAGCCGGGCAAACCCAACATTTGACCAAAGACATGATTCGGAGCTGATGCATAAAAGGCCAAACTCGCGACGCCGAACACTCCCTAAGGTATTTGGTCTTTATGAGGGCGGGCGGGATAACGCCCTTAGTAATAAGCCCCTAGTGTCCGGGTACGCGCAAAAATCTGACGTGGCCACATGCCAAAACGCCAGCCTCCTCCTTGGTTATACCAAGAAACCAGGGGATGTGTATCAACAAGAGACAGTAAAAAAGGTTTATGCAGGGTCTTAATCTGAAAAGAATCCTTGGAACGGGTCCCTACTGCACGTCTGCGCCTGTGTCTCCGTTGTGCCGTATCCTGGACGGGCGTAGCACGGTGTTCATCTGTAAAAGAGAGGAACTTAGTTGAAGAAAGATCGTGCCGAACATGAGTTATACTAAATAAACAAAGTATAAATCGAAATGGGTAAAATTGAGCTTTATTGTCTCTTGTTTTATATGCGCGGATCCCCTAGTACAGGGGTATACGGCTATTAAGCCTTTATCAATTGTATGTTTATGCCGGACTCGTCTAGCCGTGTCCGTGGTCTTGACGACCTATTTAGGTGCTTTGGCTGGTGAAGCCGCTTTATTGTGGGGCTGTCAAGGCAGCCGCACTATCTTCCGCGCGGGAGGAACACTCAATGTTTTCCGTTTAATGAGATGATGCCTCGTGGACCGGGCATATTAAGCGTAAGAGATGCATAATGCGGTACTGCGTTAAAGCGGGCGAAAGCTTCGCGTCCCAGCAGTGCTTGATAGCTACTTGAGAATGGGGCGATGTGGAAATTTAGCTGTTCACGACGGAAGTTATCGGGGGAGCCGAACATAACTTCTAGCCAGAGAGAACCCATGCAACGGGCATCCGGGCCTGGCGTTACCCCTTGAAAGGAGGTTTTTCTATGGCGAATTTTTGTTGGGTCTATCCCCATGTTGCGGATTGTGTCCTAGTATAACATGTTTAGACCACTGCCGCCGTCCATCAGGACATTTGTAAAGTGGAGTCCGCCGATTATTGGATCTAATACCAAGGCAATCCAGCCTACGTTCCAGATACTTCTAGAGTAAACCTGATGGTCGAAGGTGATCGGCTTTAACAACCATTGGCGAGACTCCTTTGGGATAGGCCGTATGGCGCGTATCTCTGTTGGCGCCATTCTGTTCATCACGTGAAGTAAGTTTACTGTTTTGACTTCTTGTGGGAAATCCTTTTGTTTCTTGGTGCTCTGCTTGTGGGGTTCGTCGTCGTCCTCACTTGGTGTGTTGAGCCCCTTGTGTTCGGCGTTGAGTTTGCCGGATTGCTTGAAAACCCAACAATCTCTGTGGGTATGGTTCGCAGGCTTCCTAGGAGTACTGTGTATTTGACATATCTTGTCCAAGATTTTGTTTAAGTTGGATAGCTCGTCCCTGTTATCCTTGAGGGGCGGCTTTCTCTGATTCTGCCGCGAGCTTTTGAATCCGGCGTTGACCGCCGTGCTCTTTGGGCTGTTTCCCTTATTCCGGCGCTGGTCCTTGCTGCTTCGGGGTTTTCTGTTTCCATCCCTAACTTCGGATGTACTTGGGTCGCTGGTGCTACATCTTGCCAACCAGTTGTCCTCTCCTGTGCAAAAGCGGGTCATGAGGCTTGTTAATGCGGCCATTGTTCTTGGCTTTTCTTGGCCGAGGTGTCTGGCGAGCCATTCGTCTCGAACGTTATGCTTAAAAGCTGCTAGGGCTTCGGCGTCCAGACAGTCGACTATCTGATTCTTTTTAGTAAGAAATCTCTTCTAGAATTTCCGAGCTGACTCTCCGGGCTGTTGAGTTATGTGACTGAGATCGTCTGCATCCGGTGGGCGGACATAGGTCCCTTGAAAATTTGCTCGGAAAGCATCCTCAAGCTCTTCCCAACTTCCAATGGTGTTTTTGGGAAGGCTTTTGAGCCAATGCCGGGCTGGCCCTTTAAGCTTGAGGGGTAAGTATTTTATGGCGTGCAGGTCATCTCCTCTGGCCATGTGTATGTGGAGGATATAATCCTCGATCCAGACCCCAGGGTATGTTGTTCCGTCGTACGCCTCTATGTTTACGGGCTTGAATCCCGCTGGAAATTCGTGGTCCAGCACCTCATCGGTGAAACATAGGGGGTGTGCGGCACCCCTGTATTTGGGTGTGCCGTGATGTTCGGATATTTGTTGTGTTGCATTGCTTACTAGAGCTTGCTTTCTTGGCCCGTAGATAGATCTGGTTGGGCCATCTTTTTTATGGGGATCCTTTGGTGGATCGCGTGCCGGCTTGTGTGCGGCGCCGCTTGTCGCTCCATGCTGGCCATGCGGTCGTCTATCCGACCGGGTGGCTTTCCTATTTTTTGACTGCGGGGGCTCTAAGGCCTCCTCGTCAAATTCAGGCAGTAGGTTTTGCTTTGGTTAGCTTTTTGTGCGGCGACTGCCGCCATATTTGTCTACGGTGTTGCGTACTTTGCTCCATCTGATTCTGAGTGCATCTTCCGCAGTTTTGAGATTCTGCTTCTGCTTTTTCAGGCTACGCGCAGTGGTGACGAGCCTTTCGTGGAGGTTCTTCTACTCCATGATCCTATCCGGCGTAAGGTCGTCCGGACTGTTGTTTTCGCCGGGGACGGGGTGTTCGGTTTGTTTATCAAAGTTGCCCTGTTCGGACGGTTGCTCGAAGGCATGTTCGTCATCCGCCGGCTCGTCCTGCTCTATGGCTGGGTGTGTATGGCTGCAGTCTCTGTCGAGGCGCGGCTTGGAGCGGCGCTTACGTCGCCACTTTGATTGCTTTTCGAGTGAACGATCCCTCGTTGCATCCCTGTGTTCCTCGTCGTCGCTTCCTTTGGGTGTGTCCACCATGTATACATCATGAGATGAGGTGGCTGTCTAGTGCCTTATAGGCGTTGGTTCATGTTCATCTCCTACATCATCGTCCATACCGTCGATGTCTTCAGAGTCGGAGTCGAGCACGTCGTTTAAATTATCGACAGTGGCTATGAAGCGGGTGGTGGGTGGGCATCGAATTTCTCCGTCGTCCACATCCCAACCTTGCTGACCATAGTCCGGCCAGGGCTCTCCTGATAAAGAGAGAGACTTTAGTGAATTCAGAATATCACCGAAGGGCAAGTGCTGAAAGATGTCCGCGACGGTGAACTCCATGATCGGCGCCCAATCGGGTTCGATCGGTAGGGGCGCGGAGGGCTCAGAGTCTGGAGAGGAGTCCGGCTCCTTGGAGTCACGGGCTTCGCAGAGAATAGGGCTGGTGTTCGGCTTGATCGCCGTAGAGATTGCAGCCCCTGAGGCGGTGTCCAACCACCCATCCTCGATTGGTGTCGTCGGCTCCGAGCCAAGGGTGGGAGCGGACACAGGTGCGGCCTCCCGGGCACTGTTCGGCGGCAGAGCTAGATCATGCCCATCGGGACAGTGCGGCGCGCTCGGCTGCGGCTCAGATCCATCGAAGATCAAGTCTCCGCGGTCGTCCGCTGTGTAGTTTAAACTTCCAAATCTGACCTGACGGCTAGGGGCGTAGCTTTCGATCTGCTCCAGATGGCCAAGCGAATTGGCCCGCAGTGCAAAGCCGCCAATTATGAAGATCTGTCCGGGGAGAAAAGTCTCACCTTGGATCGCATCGTCGTTGATGATCGGAGAAGCCATCGGGCCTAAAAGTGACCACACAGAGGAACTCTCAATTAATGCACCAATGTCGGTGTCAAAACCGGCGGATCTCGGGCAGGGGGTCCCGAACTGTGCGTCTAGGCGGATGGTAACATGAGACAAGGGACACGATGTTTTTACCCAGGTTCGGGCCCTCTCGATGGAGGTAAAACCCTACTCCTGCTTGATTAATATTGATGATAGGGGTAGTACAAGAGTAGATCTACCACGAGATCAAGGAGGCTAAACCCTAGAAGCTAGCCTATGGTATGATTGTCGTTCGTCCTATGGACTAAAACCCTCCGGTTTATATAGACACCGGAGAGGGCTAGGGTTACACAGAGTCAGTTACAATGGTAGGAGATCTACATATCCGTATCACCAATCTTGCCTTCCACGCCAAGGGAAGTCCGTGCCGGACACGGCACGAAGTCTTCAATCTTGTATCTTCATAGTCCAGGAGTCCGGCCGAAGGTATAGTCCGGCTATCCGGACACCCCCTAATCCAGGACTCCCTCACCAGCGCTGCCCAAGAGCTAGGCATGCATGTAGAAGGGGTCGACTATCACGATGTCCGGGGTCTTGTCTCTAATGATCCGCATCTCCATACTCAGCGAAAATAGCCGAACGTAGGTGTAGTGTGGCGCATGAAGGTTAAACATAGCAAAGATGTCATCAAACCGCAGGACGATCGTACCCCCGATGGCGCCATCCATAAAGCCCTTTCCCTCTGGCACCTTGGCCACGAAAAACGGGTATGCCACATCATTCTCTCTGAGACACCGCTTCTCCAAAGAAAGAACACTGTCATGCAGACTCCACATAGCACCGGTTGCAGCATTAAGCATATTTTGTCGGTAGCATCGCCCTACCCGCCACATGCACCCTCCTCGAGATATCCTTAGGTGAAGGTGGCCCGTCCTGAGCATGGATCGTACTCGGTGCCGGCTTGCTCGCACCGGTGCCCTTTTTAGCCTTTCGTTTCCGCCTTCTTCTTGATCTGTTGTAATGGGACCGAGTTCTGCTCATAGACCGCCTTCTTGAGCGTGTTGGGGCTGATAATATTTCGGACCTTAGCTATCTGAGGCTCGGTGAAGGCGGCAGCTGCAGGCGTCTCTTGAGAACTGAATGCCAGACAACGCCTGTTGCAATTGCGTTTCTCTGCCGTACCAGCTAGATCGCGGTCGTCTTGGTTGGGTTCTTTAGAAGGAGGCCCACAGAACTCATCGCGGTACCCATGTTCGGCAAAGTACTTATCGACTTGGTAAATGTACCGTCGTCGTTGTGGCCGTCGTCTGGATCTTGTGCCATATGCATGTCCGGATCCTGTGCCATAGGGATGTCCGGCACGTCCGGTAGCTGAAAGTGCAACTATCCCTGGGTGGTTTTGGTAATTCCTAACAACATATAGCTCATTGAGCTAACATTATTACAACATTAATATTTCAGGAAAAGCTCAATGAATGGCATGGCATGGATGAGGAAAGTGGATCCCTCAAAATTCTAAGGACAAAAAGTTTGGCTCAAGCTTGAAGCTCAAGACTCTACATTTTATATTTTAGTGATCCAAGATCACATTGAGTCTATAGGAAAAGCCAATACTATCAAGGAGGGATGAGGTTTTGCTTAATGGCTTGCTTGCTCAAAATGCTTAGTGATATCCTCCAAAATCCTCAACTACCTTCCCACATCCACATATGACCTAGACCAAAAGTCAAACTCGGCCCCACCGATTCTTTCTATCCGGCGCCACCGAGTTTCAAATGTCATAGCCACTGCCACAAACCCTAACAAATCGGTTTCACCGATAGGGATCTCGGTCTCACCGAGATGGGATTGTAATCTCTCTGTTTCCCTTCATAACGTTTCGGTCTTACCGAGATGAGCGATCGGTCCCATCGAAATTGCAATGTAAACTCTCTGTTTCCCTTTTGTAATATTTCGGTCTTACCGAGATGAGCGAATCGGTCCCACCGAGTTTACCTGACCAACTCTCTGGTTAGCTTATTACCAAAATCGGTCCCACCGAGTTTGTGTAATCGGTCACACCGAGATTACGTTATGCCCTAACCCTAACCACATCGGTCCTACCGAGTTGCATCTCAGTCCCACCGAAAATCCTAACAGTCACTAGGTTTGCTGAATCGGTCCGACCGAGTTTAACCATTCGGTCCCACCGAGTTGGGCAAATTGTGTGTAATGGTTAGATTTTGTGTGGAGGCTATATATACCCCTCCACCCACTCTTCATTCGTGGAGAGAGCCATCAGAACGTACCTACACTTCCAATACACATTTTCTGAGAGAGAACCACCTACACTTGTGTTGAGGTCAAGATATTCCATTCCAACCATATGAATCTTGATCTCTAGCCTTCCCCAAGTTGCTTTCCACTCAATTCTTCTTTCCACCAAATCCAAATCCTGTGAGAGAGAGTTGAGTGTTGGGGAGACTATCATTTGAAGCACAAGAGCAAGGAGTTCATCATCAACACACCATTTGTTACTTCTTGGAGAGTGGTGTCTCCTAGATTGGCTAGGTGTCACTTGGGAGGCTCCGACAAGATTGTGGAGTTGAACCAAGGAGTTTGTAAGGGCAAGGAGATTGCCTACTTAGTGAAGATCTACTGCTAGTGAGGCAAGTCCTTCGTGGGCGACGGCCGTGATGGAATAGACGAGGTTGCTTCTTCGTGGACCCTTCGTGGGTGGATCCCTCCGTGGACTCGCGCAACCGTTACCCTCCGTGGGTTGAAGTCTCCATCAACGTGGATGTACTATAGCACCACCTATCGGAACCACAACAAAAACATCCGTGTCTCCAATTGCGTTTGAATCCTCCAAACCCTTCCCTTTACATTCTTGCAAGTTGCATGCTTCACTTTCCGCTGCTCATATACTCTTTTGCATGCTTCCTTGAATTGTGTGGAGATTGCTTGACTTGTGCTAAGATAGCTAAAATTTGCCATGAACTAAAATTGGGAAAAGGCTAGATTTTTACTTGGTCAAGTAGTCTAATCACCCCCCCTTCTAGACATACTTTTGATCCTACAAGTGGTATCAGAGCTTTGGTCTCCATTTGCTTTGATTTCCATAGCTTTTGGCACTCATAGCCTTGGTTTCACAACCTAGGAGAGTATGGCGTCTAGCGAGGGAAATTATCACCGTAGAGGTCCTTACTTTGATGACACTAATTTTGCTAGTTGGAAGCATAAGATGAAAATGCATATTCTTGGACATAACCCCGCCGTTTGGGCTATTGTGTGTATTGGCTTGCAAGGTGAATTCTTTGACGGGAAAGAACTGAACCGTGAAGCCACCACGGAAGAGTTGAAAATGCTGCAATACAACGCTCAAGCTTGTGATATGCTCTTCAACGGATTGTGCCCCGAAGGATTCAACAAAATCAGCCGTCTTGAGAATGCAAAGGAAATTTGGGATACTTTGATTGATATGCACGAAGGTACCGACTCCGTCAAGGAATCCAAATTGGATGTGCTTCAAAGTCAACTTGACAAGTTCAAAATGAAGGATGGTGAACGTGTTGCTGAAATGTACTCTAGGCTTGCTCTTATCACAAATGAGATTGCCGGCTTAGGGAGTAAAGAGATGACTGATAGATTCATCATCAAGAAGATCCTAAGAGCGTTGGATGGAAAATACGATACCGTGTGCACATTGATCCAAATGATGCCAAATTACAAAGATCTCAAGCCAACGGAAGTCATCGGAACAATTGTTGCTCATGAGATGTCACTCAAGGATAAAGAGGAACTTCACAAGAAATCAAGTGGTGCTTACAAAGCCTCATGTGAAGCCCCCACATCATCGAGTGAGAAACAAACCTTCAATGAAGAATTGAACTTAATGGTGAAGAACTTCAACAAGTTCTACAAGAGTAGAAGCAAAGAGAGAAACTCCAAGTCAAGGTCCTACAATGACAAAAGATCTTCTAGTCGAGAGCGAAACTGCTACAATTGTGGAAGGCCCGGACACTATTCCAATGAGTGTACGGCCCCCTACAAGAGAAGAGAAGATTCTCCCAAGAGAAGAAGTAGAAGAGAAGAATCACCATCTAGAGAAAGAAGGAGTAGAGATGATCGTTATGAACGAAGACCCTCAAGGAGATGCAAGGATTCGGAAATAAAGGACAAGTCATTAAGGAGCTACACAAAACGAAGACATCGAGCTCATGTTGGTGAATGGGTATCCGGCTCCGACTCCGACAACCACTACGAGAGAAGCTATCACTCCGACTCCGAATATACTCAAGATGAAGGTGTTGCCGGTCTAGCACTTGTGACAACCAACTCCTACGGCATATTTGACTCACCAAATGAAGGAGTTGGAACATGCTTCATGGCTAAAGGCCCAAAGGTATCACACCCCGAGTATGTTGATTTCAATAGTGATGAAGATGACTTGTTAGGTGATGATGATTTACTTGTTGACAACTCTAGTGATGAATACTGTAATGAAACATCAATTAATCATGCTAATCAAGATAAAACGAATGACAATGATAAGGAGAAGATTGAGTCTCTAACTAAAGAACTAAACACTCTTAAGTTAGCTCATGAAACTATCTTAGGAGATCATCGAGAACTTTTAAGGACTCATGAGAAATTACGCTTTGAAAAGCTCAACCTTGAGCAAGAGCATGAGTTCTTAAAAGCAATCAATGATAATCTTCGTAATAAAAGTTCTTCTTACATTGCCAAGCGTTTACTCTTATCCACTTACATGCCTCAAGTCAAGTCTAGTAACAAGAACAAGAAAGATTCTTCCTCTAGTAGTAACAATAATCATGCTAAATCCAATATTGTTGCTTCTAGTAGTTCTGTTGATTCCACTAATGATTCTCTAAGCCAAGTTACACTTGAGCAAGAAAATAGCTTATTGAAGGGAATTATAGAGAAAGGTGTTTACAAGAGCCTTGCCGTAAGTAAGCAACTCAAGGAAATTGTACGCAAGCAAGGAAGGCACCGGAAGAATCAAGGTGTTGGTTTTGAATGAAAGTTCAATGCCAATGGAGTTGAGTGGGAGGAAGATCAATACCCCAAGACAAAGTTTGTTCCTCATCAAGAGAAGTATGGTCCTACTTCTTTCAAAGGGACACAAGCTCAAGATGATCTTCCACCACAAGACCACAAGCAAAAAGGCAAGGACAAGCTTCAAGAGGAAATTGATGCATTTGAAGAAGCTCCTAAGGCCTTAGTCAAGTGGGTTCCCAAGACTACTTCAAGTTCCACTTCATCAAGTACAACTACAACACCGAGGATTCCCATCAAGATGGTGTGGATCCCGAAGAATAAGAACTAGAGAGTTCTTGAGGGTGACTCCACCAACATACTTCACTCTTATCATCTTGGCAAGAACAAGTGCAATCAACTTCCACATCTTGCACTAGTTCAAGGAGTCACAAACCCTCTTGTTGGTAAGACAAGGGACAAGGTAACCTAAAAGCTTTCATAGACATCATCTAGTGTGTGCATCACTTTATGTCTATGGATATCCTTGTTTGTTCCTTGTGGGACTAACCCGTGTAGGTATTGAAAGTGCAACTCACTCCAATGGATAGCTTCAAATGATCTAAATCAACATTGAGCATCCACATCTTCAACATCTACATGAAGTCATCATCGACAAAACCCAAGGTTAGTTCATCCCTCTTAGGGGGGATCTCACATCTAGGGGGAGCTTTACTCTAAGAATTGAGCTAAAGCAACTCTAATGGTGTGAACACAACAATGCTTTATGTAAAAGTGGTAACCCCACTTGTGCTTAAACGATGAGTATGACCTATTATCAAATGTTCTCATTTGACTCCTAAGTCAATATACTCATATATAGATGACCTAGTCATCACAAATTGTTTGATAGATGCTATAATTGGTTGTGCATGCTTTGCCACATATTTCAATTGCCATTTTATTGTGTGAGCATGTTGATTGCATATTTTACTCATTCGAGGACATCCACTTGTTGTTTTGATTGATTGGTTTTCTTTTCTTTTTCCAAGTGGATGGACAAGAATGCCTAAGAACCCTCTCTAGCTATCTATGCTTTTCTCGTCTCAAACTCTATTCATGCTACATCACAAAATTTGATCAAGTCAGATTCGAACCACTCTGTGTGAGGAGCACTCGGAGTCCCCGATTCATCATAAACTTAAACTTCCAAAACTTCTTTGTGCGTTTCTGTCTGACCGATTCATCCATTTCGGTCATACCGAGATCACTAAGTCGATCTAGGTTTTCAATCTTGGTGCAACCGATTTGAACCTTTCGGTCACACTGAGTTTCAGTAACTGATTGCAGTTATGAATCTCAGTGCCACCGAGTTGTTCCACTCAGTCACACCGACAGTGTCCGGCTATATATACCCATGGGTCAAAATTTGGAAAACTTTCCGAACCTCCTTGACCCGCGCTTAGCCTGCTCTGCCGCTGGTCTCCGCCGCCGTCAATGGGAATCATCCCCGCCGTTGCCGCCGTAGCGAGTTCATCGCCGAACTAGGGTATGAACTCAATCACTGTGCTATCCCTATCTGATTCCTAGCACATTGTGTTCGCCATGTATCTTGCCACAATTGAGATCATTCTTATCCAGTCAAAACACTCCGTAGGTTAGTCGTGAATTGAAAATTTAGGGTTAGGTTTCTATCAAAACCATCTCGGATTCACCGAGTTGTGGAACTCGATACCACCGATTCGGCTCAGGCCATTGCACATGTAATTTTCAGTCTGACCGAGATCGGTGTGACTGAGTTCAGGACTTTGTGAAACCCTAGCAGTCTCGGTGCCACCGAACTGTGACTCGGTCTGACCGAGTTCACTAGTTTAGGTTCCAATAGCTGCTTCGGTATCACCGAGTTTACAAATCGGTTGATCTGAAATGCTTTCTGTGGAAAACTAAAACTAAGTTTTTGACTCATTCTTTTGCAAAAACCTCTGCATTTTGTGATGCTCATCCACTCTATCTCATCTATATCTATTCACAGGGTCTGTTGTCAGTGTTTGCAATATGTCTGATCAGAGTGATAGCCAGAACATGTCAGAGGAGCAGGTTCACCTGAGTGAGGGCACTAGTCCCTCTAGCAGTTCAGATGATGGTAGCAGGAGCACCCCATGGAACTTACCCAAAGCTGCCACCGGGGCCAGAAAGAAGAAGACCTCTGAATCTAAGGATGAAGACTATGTGGCAGTTGAGGATGAGGCCACTTCCAAGAAGAAAGTGGTTAAGAAGGAATATAGCACTGCTGCTGCCACCAAGCCAGGCATGAAGCAAAAGGTTCCTGCAAAGAGAATTCCAATGTCTAAGGCCAGAGCATCTACTCAAGTCCCATTGGGATCTGAACCCAAAGAGGCTGCTGCAGAAGGGAAGAAGATGAAGGAGAGGATAAAAAATACCACTGCTAGAGTGCTTGGGAGATCCTCAATCATGAGAGATTCTGAAGAGGAAGAGGAAGAAGAGGTTGCTGCACCAGCACCCAAGGCACAAAAGCTGATGGGTGATGCTATAAAGTCAGGGGATGCAACATCAAAGCCCAAAGAAGCACCCAAAGCAGCCTCCAAGCCCAAGAGTGCACCTAAGAGGAATACGAGGAGTATACCAGCTGCTGAGAAGAACAAGTCCCCAGTGCCTGAAGTTGCTGCTGATGAAGATGATGAAGGACAAGTCCTGAGAAATCTCAAACCCAAGATTCCAGACCACAATGATGCTCATCCTGTGGCTGAGAACATGAAGATCAGGAGAGACTCAGGGTTGAGGCTATGGAGAGAGTCCGATCCATATGCCACCAGGAGAAGGACTGTTGTTGATTACAGGTTCCACACAAAGGAACAGTAGGACTTCTATGAGACAGTGTTGCTTGACAAGAAGCCCATAGTGTGTGACATGAGATGGGTCGATTGGGACTACATCAAGGAGAATGAGGATCACTATCCAGGTGTACATGATAGTTTCAAGGCTTGTGGAGTCGATGAGATTGTGGCCCAGAAGCTCACAAAAAGGAATGATGAGCTCATCATGCAGTTCTACTCCACAGCTCATTTCTACCCAGATGGAAGGATTGGCTGGATGTCTGAAGGTACGAGGTACCAATCCACGGTTTCTGAATGGGCGAAGTTGATCAATGCCCGAAAAGAGAGTGAAGTTGACTTGGATGTCTATGCCAACAGGAAGAAGGATCACAACACAATGGCACACATGTATAAGGAGATCCCAGATGCTTCTCCTGAGACACATAAGTTTGGATCTGTACATTACCTTCTGTCAGGCTTGCCAACCATCAACTGGATCCTCAGGCACACTCTATTGCCAAAGTCAGGTGATCACAAGATGATCAGAGGCCATGCAATTAACTTGCTTCACATCTTTGATGTCCCACAGAAGTTCAAAGTCATGAGCCTAATAGTTGAAACTATCAAGAGGACAGCTGCAGATCAGAAGAGGAGTTGTGGGTATGCCCCACAGATCCAGGAGCTAATCAACTCCAAGATGGGCACTGGTACATATCTGCTGGACAAGGAGCACATGCCTATCTATCCAGACTTCGAGGACAACATTGTGGTTATGAATGAGGATGAACCATCTTCTGTGCACGCACAAGCCAAGAAGGAGAAGGCAAAAGATGAAAAGGCTACAAGGATGCCAACTACTGAAGAAGCATCTCAGTATCTCCTGAAGAGCAAGCAAGATCAGCTTGGCTACCTGATTGCATCCACTCTGAGGATTGAGAAGGGACTGGCCACCCTGACTCAAAACCAGGAGAGCTTGGAAAGAATCATGGAGCAAAAATTCTATGACTTGGATGTGAAGGTAACTGAGATTCAGTCTATTGTGGAGCAACTTCAAGATGATATGCAGGAGAGGAAGGGAAAGACAACCACTGATGCATTTGCCAGAGTGCCTAGAGCTCAGAGGTCTACTGCAGTAATAGTACCAGACACTAGAGCCACTTCATCTGCACCAGCTACAGCTTCAGCGCCACCAGCTCCAGCACCTACTCCATCAGCTCCATCTACTTTGACTGAAGCCTTCGTTCTTGGAGTTATCCGGACACCATCACCTGAAGACCAAGCTTGAGAGACGTTTTAGTGCTATGCATTTTCTATGAACTTTTTGGTAACTTGTTGCCAAAGGGGGAGAAACATGTATAGATCATAGGCTTCGAGAGAGAGCGTTGCTTTTTATTCTCTCTTGCTTTGGTGGTTGAACTTTGTTTGTCTTTTGATTGCTTGAGATACTATGCTATTATCTCTGAGACATTGATGATCATGTGGTTGATCATAAGCTACACTTATGCTTGTTAGATGATATTATCTTACTTATCCTTATATGATCATTCACTTTGCTTGGTGATGAGTGCATGTATTCAATCTTTATTATTTTGAGCGCTCCACCAAGATGTTTGTGACATGGAAGAGTAACCCATGATCCTAACTCATTGTGCATTTGCAGTCCAAAGCAAATCTTAAGATATGAACAAATTTAGGGGGAGCTCTTGCTTTTCACATACTTCTCAAAGTGACAATATCTTTCACTCTTACTATCATTTGTCGAAGCTTTGATCTATATGTTGTCATCAATTACCAAAAAGGGGGAGATTGAAAGTGCAACTATCCCTGGGTAGTTTTGGTAATTCCTAACAACATATAGCTCATTGAGCTAACATTATTCCAAGATTAATATTTCAGGAAAAGATCAATGAATGGCATGGCATGGATGAGGAAAGTTGATCCCTCAAAATTCTAAGGACAAAAAGTTTGGCTCAAGATTGCAGGTCAAGACTCTACATTTTATATTTTAGTGATCCAAGATCACATTGAGTCTATAGGAAAAGCCAATACTATCAAGGAGGGATGAGGTGTTGCTTAATGGCTTTCTTGCTCAAAATGCTTAGTGATATGCTCCAAAATCCTCAGCTACCTTCCCACATCCACATATGACCTAAACCAAAATTCAAACTCGGCCCCACCGATTCTTTCTATCTGGCGCCACCGAGTTTCAAATGTCATAGCCACTGCCACAAACCCTAGCAAATCGGTTTCACCGATAGGGATCTCGGTCTCACCGAGATGGGATTGTATGGCAAATTGTGTATAACGGTTAGATTTTGTGTGGAGGCTATATATACCCCTCCACCCACTCTTCATTCGTGGAGAGAGCCATCAGAACATACCTACGCTTCCAATACACATTTTCTGAGAGAGAACCACCTACACTTGTGTTGAGGTCAAGATATTCCATTCCAACCATATGAATCTTGATCTCTAGCCTTCCCCAAGTTGCTTTCCACTCAAATCTTCTTTCCACAAAATCCAAATCCTGTGAGAGAGAGTTGAGTGTTGGGGAGACTATCATTTGAAGCACAAGAGCAAAGAGTTCATCATCAACACACCATTTGTTACTTCTTGGAGAGTGGTGTCTCCTAAATTGGCTAGGTGTCACTTGGGAGCCTCCGACAAGATTGTGGAGTTGAACCAAGGAGTTTGTAAGGGCAAGGAGATCGCCTACTTCGTGAAGATCTACCGCTAGTGAGGCAAGTCCTTCGTGGGCGACGGCCGTGATGGAATATACAAGGTTTCTTCTTCGTGGACCCTTCGTGGGTGGAGCCTCCGTGGACTCGCGCAACCGTTACCCTCCGTGGGTTGAAGTCTCCATCAACGTGGATGTACGATAGCACCACCTATCGGAACCACGACAAAAACATCTGTGTCTCCAATTGTGTTTGAATCCTCCAAACCCTTCCCTTTACATTCTTGCAAGTTGCATGCTTCACTTTCCGCTGCTCATATACTCTTTTGCATGCTTGCTTGAATTGTGTGGAGATTGCTTGACTTGTGCTAAGATAGCTAAAATCTGCCAAGAACTAAAATTGGGAAAAGGCTAGATTTTTATTTGGTCAAGTAGTCTAATCACCCCCCTCTAGACATACTTTCGATCCTACAGTAGCGTTGCGGCGTTCTTGCCATGGCTTGGCGCCGGCACGACTGGCGGTCTTGTCTGTGGGGTGGTGTCCCCCGCCCCCAAACGAATCTGGCTCTTCGGCCAAAGCAGGGGCCAGCTTATGCAGGCACTGAGGGTCATCTCATCTTCTTTGTCGGCCCCAGCGGGTCGAATCGGAGGTAACAACTCATCGCAGCCTGGCAGCACCCGAACCACTTCAACCCTATACACTGTGGGTGGCATCGGATTACCGTGGAACACGGGGTTGCCCGATTGAACGATTCTGCCCTTGGCGACATCAACCAACTCGCCACCCACGAAGTGCAGGAGAGTGCAAGGAACGTCAGCGGCGCCCTGCGAAAACATGTAGGGCGTCAGGGATGCCTAGTCAAAGGAAAGGAGATGAAGTCATCGGCCGAGAGGCTTAGTTACCGTGATGCCGTCGAGCTCGGCTAATGTCGAGGCACCGCCAACGGAGGGCGTGCAACTGACGGAGGGGCCGCTTGCTGGTGAGGTGCCGGCCGGCGTACATCCGGGTGCATTAAGCTCCAATGCCCGTGCCGGCGCCGGAGACACGAATAACGCCTCCGCCAGAGACACCAGTGGCTCCGCCGGAGACACCAATGGCGCCGCCTGCGCATTGTGCGAGTTGCTGGCCGTGAAGCTGGGAACCGACGGAGGCCCCTGTTGGCCGCCCGCAATCCACGTCGTCAGCCCATGAATCAACATAGGCACCATGGCGTTGAGCGTCGTTCCCAGTTGTTGTTGCACTTGCTCTTGGACAATCTCCGGAATCCGTGCCACTTGTGCCTTGAGTGCTTCAACCTCGCGCAACTGGCTTTCCGAGCTGGTCTTTTTCTCCTTTCGCCCACCAGTGGTATAGTATGATGACCATTTTGTGGACAAGCCTTTGCCGGCCACACGACCAGCTGGCGTTGGCTTACTGAGCTTATCCTTGTTTTTCATTACGTTCAACGCCCTATTTAAAGGGGTGTCGAAAGGGGAGCTCTGAGACGACCCCGCGCTACTGCTTTCATTGTCCTGCAGAAGGAACATGAACCATTTAGAAATATTGGGGATTAATTAGAATGCAACCATATGGAGCTAACTACGTGGGGTGTATTCCTTACCAGAACAAGCTCAAGCGCCCTGGTCTTCGGATCCGTGGTAAGCTCCTTTGTTACCAGGTGCTCCTTGTACCAGGCCCTGAGAAAGTTCATGCTCGGCTTGTCACGGTATTTCTCGAAGCGGGGCGGTAGGCCTTGCTCGGCACGCTCCGCGTCCTCCTTGTCCCATATAGGCTCCGCCACTCTGTAACCGCCGGGACCGAGTTGGTGGACCCCTAAGTTCAACTTCCACATTTCTTTCCCCCACTGACTTGATTCGGAGGTTACGCTGCTCTCGCACTTGATCTTGAACTCCTTGTAGTCATCTTCGCTCATCAAAGGATATTTTGCCTTGATCTTCTCATAACTATCACCTTTTTCAATCATTGCCTTCACCGTGCTTTTCCAAGTAGACAGGGTCGTGCTCATCCTCGTGAGGGCGACACCGTTCACTTTATTCCTTGAGAGGCGTGTGTATGCAAACTCAGCGGGGAACTTGTATTGTTCGTGCAGCTTCGCGAAGAGGAGGCTACGCAAATTCCCTCGGTCCTTATGCCTTAGGTTCTCGGTGTTGATCGAGACGGTGCTCCGGAGAATGCACCCGAGCTGAACCGAGTACCCCTTGACTACTTCTTTGGGCACCGTCGGATGCCCGTCGGAGTTCACTTCAGTAAATTCCTCCTTGACGGTGCCGAGAACGCTTAGGCGCCGGTCCTTCCGATGCTCTTCGGTTGGCTGCCATCTGTGTGTGCTCCGCCATCATCAGTGGTGGCATCCGTGGCGCCATCATCAGTGGTGTAATCCCCGACGCCACTAGGGGTTGTGTAGTCAGGATCGGTGTCTTCGTCCTCATAGCGGTGAGGTTCTTCCTCCAACTCCTGGGACAGCTCCCAGAATTGCTTGCCGCCCGAACCGCCGGCCTCATCGTTGTGGGCCATGTTTCGCTCTAAATAGGAAAAAAGTTTGGTCAAAAAGTTGGTTATTGTCAAGGAACAAGATCATGGTCTCATCATTTAGGGTTTTTTGACACCGAGGCATCCTAAAAGCTAAGCTTTTATCATTTAGGGTTTGTCGACGCCGAGGCACCCTAAAAGCCTAAGCGTACATCATTTACGTTCTAATCGACACCGAGGCACCCTATAGAAGCCAAGTTAAGTTTTCATCATTTAGGGTTTATCGATGCCGAGGCACCCTAGGTTGGGCCTAATCACTTGGCACTAATCTCTTGGATCTATTGCCACCTATGTTGGGTTTGTCATCTAGGGTTTATCGATGCTAAGGAGAACTCTAAGTTGGGCCTAATCACTTGGCTCTATTGCCACCTGTGGTTTAATGCAGCAAAAATGGTGGGGCAGTTGGTCCTACTTAACTAAGTACTAAGATACCCTGGCCCATGCATTAGTCGCAAGTACCCCATATGTCCTATTTTTAGCAAAGTCAAGCTAAAATTCACGGAAAATTTCAGCATGACCTTTGCTGAAAATAGGACATATGGAGTACCCGAATTTGCCGGAACGAAAGTGAATCGACATTCCGGCAAACTCAAGGGCCTCTCGGGGTACCTGCAAATTCATCATGACACAATGATCGGAGACAAAACCCAGCAACTTTACAAGTCTTTCACAGATTTGTTTGCAAGTTCTGATATGTAATAAAGACGAGCCTCAAAGATGAGCCTCCAATGCTGATTTGTTTGCCTCAAGACAAGATGAACCTCCAATGCAACAAGTAATAAAATGTTTGCAAGTTCTGATATGTTTGCAAGATGAACCTCCAATGCAATAGTCTTAGACATTAGGACACTACAATGATCTACAACCTTATGTAAAGTGCCAACTCCACAGATTTCTTTTTCACAGCTTTTATATTATTTCTAGAAGTAACACAACAGGGTTAAACACCAGAATCTTGAGTTTAATTTGATTAAGCTGCATTATCTTGAGGCCTGGCTTACTTGTCTTTGTCTGTCAGGCAGCTCATGCATGCATGGGCATCTAACTCACTGGTATCAGATCTGGTTATTAACAGAACAACAGGAGAAAAAAGAAAAAAAATCATATAGAAGGACATATGAGAAGATTCATCGAATCTGCATGACTTCACAGAAAAGATACCTTTACCTGGCACCATCATGTTTGTTGGACAGAGAGAAGAAAATCAGCCTCTTGTTAATGTTTAATTATCGTGCAGCTCTGTTAGGCATGCAGTGCTGCTGTACTACTTAGGTACACAGACAGTACGATTCTCCTTAAAATGCACCTATTTTTTCCTTACAAAAGTAACTAAAACATTTTTGTCAAAAGAGCACTACTACTGAAATAAGATGCTCTACATGCATAGAAAATGAGGATTAAACATACTCAAGTCAAGCATTGTGACAGGTTCCCAACATGAACATGAACATGAACATGCATTGACAGTCATATCACCTGGGCTGGCCACCATGCCACTGAAGGAAATATGCCCTAGAGGCAATAATAAAGTTATTATTTATTTCCTTATATCATGATAAAAGTTTATCATTCATGCTAGAATTGTATTAACCGGAAACATAATACATGTGTGAATACATAGACAAACAGAGTGTCACTAGTATGCCTCTACTTGACTAGCTCGTTAATCAAAGATGGTTATGTTTCCTAACCATGGACAAAGAGTTGTTATTTGATTAACAGGATCACATCATTAGTTGAATGATCTGATTGACATGACCCATTCCATTAGCTTAGCACCCGATCGTTTAGTATGTTGCTGTTGCTTTCTTCATGACTTATACATGTTCCTATGACTATGAGATTATGCAACTCCCGTTTGCCAGAGGAACACTTTGTGTGCTACCAAACGTCACAACGTAACTGGGTGATTATAAAGGAGCTCTACAGGTGTCTCCAAAGGTACATGTGAAGGAAATATGCCCTAGAGGCAATAATAAAGTTATTATTTATTTCCTTATATCATGATAAATGTTTATTATTCATGCTAGAATTGTATTAACCAGAAACATAATACATGTGTGAATACATAGACAAACTTAGTGTCACTAGTATGCCTCTACTTGACTAGCTCGTTAATCAAAGATGGTTATGTTTCCTAACCATGCACAAAGTGTTCTTATTTGATTAACGAGTTCACATCATTAGTTGAATGATCTGATTGACATGACCCATTCCATTAGCTTAGCACCCGATCGTTTAGTATGTTGCTATTGCTTTATTCATGACTTATACATGTTCCTATGACTATGAGATTATGCAACTCCCTTTTGCCGGAGGAACACTTTGGGTGCTACCAAACGTCACAACGTAAATGGGTGATTATAAAGGAGCATTACAGGTGTCTCCAAAGGTAGATGTTGGGTTGGCGTATTTCGAGATTAGGATTTGTCACTCCGATTGTCGAAGAGGTATCTCTGGGCCCTCTCGGTAATGCACATCACATAAGCCTTGCAAGCATTGCAACTAATGAGGTAGTTGCGAGATGATGTATTACGGAACGAGTAAAGAGACTTGCCGGTAACGAGATTGAACTAGGTATTGGAATACCGACGATCGAATCTCGGGCAAGTAACATACCGATGACAAAGGGAACAACGTATGTTGTTATGCGGTCTGAACGATAAAGATCTTCGTAGAATATGTAGGAGCCAATATGGGCATCCAGGTCCCGCTATTGGTTATTGACCGGAGACGTGTCTCAGTCATGTCTACATTGTTCTCGAACCCGTAGGGTCCGCACGCTTAAGGTTACGATGACATTTATATTTTGAGTTTATGCATTTTGATGTACCGAAGGTTGTTCGGAGTCCCGGATGTGATCACGGACATGACGAGGAGTCTCGAAATGGTCGAGACATAAAGATTGATATATTGGAAGCCTATGTTTGGATATCGGAAGTGTTCCGGGTGAAATCGGGATTTTACCGGATTACCGGGAGGTTACCGGAGCCCCCCGGGGAGCTATATGGGCCTTAATGGGCCTTAGTGGAAAAGAGAAGGGGCTGCCCTAGATGGGCTGCGCGCCACCCTCCCTCCCCTAGTCCTATTAGGACAAGGAGAGGTGGCCGGCCCCCCTCTCTCTTTTCCCCCTCCGCGAATCCTATTCCAACTAGGATTGGGGGGGGGAATCCTACTCCCAGAGGGAGTACGACTCTCCTGGCGCGCCAAGCTTGGCCGGCCAGCCTCCCCCCTCTAGTCCTTTATATACTGAGGCAGAGGCACCCCAGAAACACACAAGTTGATCCACGTGATCTATTCCTTAGCTGTGTGCGGTGCCCCCAGCCACCATATTCCTCAATAATACTGTAGCAGAGTTTAGGCGAAGCCCTGCTGCTGTAGTACATCAAGATCGTCACCACGCCGTCGTGCTGACGAAACTCTTCCCCGACACTTTGCTGGATCGGAGTCCGGGGATCGTCATCGAGCTGAACGTGTGCTCGAACTCGGAGGTGCCGTAGTTTCGGTGCTTGATTGGTCGGATCGGGAAGACGTACGACTACTTCCTCTACGTTGCGTCAATGCTTCCGCAGTCGGTCTGCGTGGGTACGTAGATAGCACTCTCCCCTCTCGTTTCTATGCATCACATGATCTTGCGTGAGCATAGGAATTTTTTTGAAATTACTACGAAACCCAACAACATGTTGGGTTGGCGTATTTCGAGATTAGGATTTGTCACTCCGATTGTCGGAGAGGTATCTCTGGGCCCTCTCGGTAATGCACATCACTTAAGCCTTGCAAGCATTGCAACTAATGAGTTAGTTGCAGGATGATGTATTACAGAACAAGTAAAGAGACTTGCCGGTAACGAGATTGAACTAGGTATTGAGATACCGATGATCGAATCTCGGGCAAGTAACATACCGATGACAAAGGGAACGACGTATGTTGTTTTGCGGTCTGACCGATAAAGATCTTCGTATAATATGTAGGAACCCATATGAGCATCCAGGTTCCGCTATTGGTTATTGACCAGAGACGTGTCTCGGTCATGTCTACATTGTTCTCGAACCCGTAGGGTCCGCACGCTTAAGGTTTCGATGATAGTTATATTATGAGTTTATGAGTTTTGATGTACCGAAGTTAGTTTGGAGTCCCGGATGTGATCACGGACATGATGAGGAGTCTCAAAATGGTCGAGACATAAACATTGATATATTGGACGGCTATATTCGGACACCGGAAGTGTTCCGGGTGATTTCGGAGAAAACTGGAGAGCCGGAGGATTACCAGAACCCCCCCGGGAGAAGTAATGGGCTATATGGGCCTTAGTGGAGAGAGAGAGGGGCAGCCAAAGGTGGGCGCGCGCCTCCTCCCCCCAGGTCCGAATTGGGCTAGGAGAGGGGGGGCGGCGCCCCCCTTTCCCTCTCCCTCCCCACATCCTTCCCCCTCCTAGTAGGAGTCCTACTCCTACTAGGAGGAGGACTCCTCCTTGGCGCGCCTATAGGGCCGGCCGGCCTCCTCCCCTTGCTCCTTTATATACGGGGGCAGGGGGCACCCCTAGACACACAAGTTGATTCACGTGATCATATTCTTAGCCGTGTGTGGTGCCCCCTTCCACCATAGTCCTCGATAATATTGTAGCGGTGCTTAGGCGAAGCCCTGTGACGGTAGTACATCAAGATCGTCACCACGCCGTCGTGCTGGACGGAACTCTTCCCGACTTTGCTGGATCGGAGTCCGGGGATCGTCATCGAGGCTGAACGTGTGCTAGAACTCGGACGGTGTCCGTCATGCTCTCGTTCATTGATATTTGGTCAGCGTCGGTTTCCCCATTGGAGAGCGCTAACGGACTACAATCACCAAGTTACGCTTCCGTTGTTCGACTACAAGGGTACAGTAGATCAATCACTGCTCCCCCCTCTCGTTGACTAATTACACATTCCAACCGGATGTTCTTTGGGTTTAGTGCGTAGGAATATCTTTTTGAAGGTAACTACTTGTCGGCCCCAAGCGTGGACCATCCTTTAAGACCTAGGTTATTAATGAGTGCTTATTGTGTCTATATGCTTAACGAGTAGAACAAAGGTGACAGTGTAAGTGGGGCAGATAATAACAGTCATACCTGTGTATCTTACTCCCATTGTCACTCTGTTGATCGCGGTTATTGTTGCGACGAGTGGCGGACTTGACATGGCGTCGCGCGTCATGCGAGACGGTTCTCCCGGTACGCTGTTGAGTCAACATATCGATGACGGCTGCTTACACAGGCAAAGAATCCCGTGGTTAAGTCTTGCTGTCATTCCATCTTTTGTTGGAAACACTAGCTCTCGCTACGCACTCCTTGTTCGAAGTGGGTCTCATCTTGTCGACGTGTTGTAGGAAAGCTACCAACCATTACATACACGTCACTTGATCTATGCCATAGAGTTTTTGCATGCTGTTATGGATAAGTATTCGTGAATATATCTCTGTGTAACTTAATGCCTCCGTCTACGTCTGAGCGACGTTCTGTTATATGACTAATTCTGTCAATTCGAATACATACCGCTATAAGGGCCTATATCCTAAAACTTTTCTCTTTGCAGTAGGCATTTTGTGATTCTCGATTCATTTGGTGCTAATATAGAACTAATCCATGCAGCTAAATTTTTATTGTATGATAATTAGTCATGATGCAATGTTTATGTAGCACCGTGAACGCTTATGCAGGTGCACCACCTTCGCCAAAGGCTTTTTCTTCATTTAGTGGTTGAATCGCTTATTTGGCTAGTAGGGCTCTCTAGCGATCATCGCGCTGCTAATGCTTTTTAATTTAATCCACTAAACCCATGTTATACCACTATCAAGCATTTATTCTGTGCCTCAAGCTCCGATGTCGGGACGCTATAAGATTTGGCGATGAAGTACACACGCATGCGCTCGATGGTAGATCATGGTTTCTGGAGCCTGGCACAATTTGTCAGCTGCGCCTTTCGCGCTCAAGACTTCGGACGGTATGTGCGTGATCTCACTGAGTGTGTCTATCGGAAGCTGAGAGTATCATCTCATCTGCATCAAGAAATGTACCTAGTTCAAGTGGACATGGACTCGTATTCACTTTTTTATTGATTGCATGTGATTGTTTATCTTTTATGCTTTCTTGCTGGACTCCATCGCCTCACATCTAAATGCTCTTTCTGCATTGAATTTCGTACGGTACTTAGTCATTTTTGGATCATAAAGCTTGTAATGCTCTCCAACTTAACATTATCAGCTAGACAGTGTTGGTTGCATCGATAGAGTTGTATCATAGTCAATCCGTTAGCCGTTTGCTGAAAGATTCCTCTTTGTGACTGAAGCGTACCTGATGTTATGCAGAGCAGTGATGAATTAGGCTCTACGATTCAAATAACTACCAGTCGCTCGCTCAAAACAGTTGCACACGCCGATCAAGTCTATCTCATTGCTGTGAGTATCTATTATTAGATCTTAGTCAAAGCCATCCTACAGATATGGTTGCCTCGGACACGATCCATTCGGAGACCCAAAAGATGCGACTCGAGCAAGTCACAAACTGTGAGATTTAATATACCATGATAGGTAGTACCTCTAGATTCAACATCAGTCGAAGATGTTCATCCAATATGATGACATATCAAACGATCTCATACTCCTGTTTAGATCGAGATCGTGCGGGACTATCACCCGGTCTGTCAGTTCTGTCATAATTTAGGTACGTTCAGCGTAATTTCATTAATGACTTAATAGGGATGTCTATTACTAAGTGGTGAAGGTTCTATATACGTAATATATGCTACAGTGAACCTGTAATTTATGCATATGACGTACCACTTAGTTACGTGCGATGCGTGATCTCTTAGTCTGTGTTGATGTATTGATGTGATAGATATCTGGCAATGGGAGGTTCAGTACCTGATTTCTTCCTGTGTGTTGAATTTGTTTATGTTCTGACGATGATCAAGTTATCAGTTTGAGTGAGGCTGTGTCATGCGTTCAGCATAAATTTTTAGCGTACAGATTGGTGCGCATCAACCTTGAGGATTATCACTTTCTTGCTGATTTTAGATAGGGAATCCTACAACTTCCCTCAGGAAGATAAGCATGGGGGACCAGAAAGAGATTACTCATCATCTGGTCTTAGGGTAGTAACACACTATAGCTATGTTGCCTTCCAGCTCACTTTCTTTCGATGGAACTCCTTCTCGTAGCCGAGCAAAAAGAAGTTTCCAATAGAACTTAATGCAACAAAATCAGTCTTGTGTTCGGAAATTGTGTTAGACAGGTGTATCGATAGTGGACAAGTTCTGCCTTTAGGGTGTCACTATGGATAGAACGGCGATCTATCTCAGACGTACAGTTATTTGGATTTCGAGCTTAATCAGGTAGAAGCTTTTCATAAGGGCATCGCGACCCCACATCCAGAAAACGAACTTTGTATTTACCACCATAGTTCAATAGGCGTCGTTCAACGAGATTTTGTGTTCCCTATTTAACGTGATGCGGTTTCGTCTCCAGCATAACCCCAACATAGCAGTAATCAATAAGACCATCTAGATCACATATCTAGTAAGTACGATTACACTAAAAAATCGGTACACCATACCTTTGTGAACGTCTTGATGATAGCACCGTATGATATGGTCTTCGAGGGTTGAATTAAGTTTGGGTGTCCGAGCAAATGTACTTCCCGGCATTGTTTACAAGATGAAGCATCTAAAAATGCTGTACCTCTCACATAAAAGTTTTCACATGGCTGAAACGGATCAGAACTGTAAGGAACTTATTTTCTGATATACGTTGATGATGTTTTCAATCTCATCCCTGAATGTTCTTTAGCATAACTTACTTCAAAATGTAACGTTTCTCTGACTTTAATTAATCTCATTCGCATTCAATATAAGATATGAGGATGATTACATCTATCCAGTAATCTTGCTTATGAGTCACTGTCTGATGTAAAGCAGTGAGAATGATCTCCATATGACTACAGTCCCGCACCACACATCAATTCATATTCTCAAAGCAGCTCATCGTGATGAACAATTCTAATATTGCAGTGTGATTTATATGTAATCTCACAACAGACTTGATTTGCTCGTGAGTTTCTTTCTTCAGTCCAATGACCCGTGAAAAGGAATCGCGTTCGGATAAGGGCATTAGCAAATGCTCCAAAAAGTGAGGCACGGTAGCTCGCTCACAAGTGTTAGGTAACTCGCAGAGTTGAATTCAACTAAAGATCACTAGTTGGGTTCATAAGACCAAGGAAGACAGAATGGTCAGAAGATAGTGGGGGGGAACTATGTCAAGTAAGTTCACAGCTAAGTGCATTGCGTCGTCTGCTCTTCAAGAGATAGACAAACCCACCGGATCTGGACCATATGAGCCTACTGAAAGGCAGCTAGGTGCGCTTCCTCAACTGCAAGCAGAAGTTTTGCGATCTCATCATTTTACGAAAAGCCTCATTCGGCCCCATGAGCTTTATATGGACTTTTTAGGAGCGAATGGTAAAGAATGATGGTGCTACGTGTATAACAAATATGTAGAGTATCAATAAGTGTAAGACACTTCTTCATGATATGCTGATTATTGTTGATGTGTACCATAATTAAAACTAATGTCTACGCTAAAAGTAAGCAACACTCCAATGCTAATTTGTTCTTTACTGCTGATTTCAATGTTAGCTTAAATATATGGCTTAACTGCAACAATGGGAACTACACAGAATTTCTAGACGAAGTAATTGTGGCTTTTCATTGGACTGTGAACCGGGTGGACACAAATAACATTATACAATGGTGACGATGCGCGTGGGAACGGTTCTCAAAGTCGATGTGATCGCGGTCGACGCTACCTGCTACATCTACTCTGGGATTATTATAGACCTAAATAATTGTTATTTGGTGCCAGCGTTGAGCATGAACATTATATCTGGATCTTGTTTGATGCGAGACGGTTATTCATTTAAATCAGAGAATAATGGTTGTTCTATTTATATGAGTAATATCTTTTATGGTCATGCACCTTTGAAGAGTGGTCTATTTTTTGAATCTCGATAGTAGTAACACACATATTCATAATGTTGAAGCCAAAAGATGCGAGTTGATAATGATAGTGCAACTTATTTGTGGCACTGCCGTTTAGGTCATATCGGTTAAAACGCATGAAGAAACTCCATACTGATGGACTTTTGGAACCACTTGATTATGAATCACTTGGTACTTGCGAACCGTGCCTCATGGGCAAGATGACTAAAACGCCGTTCTCCGGTACTATGGAGAGAGCAACAGATTTGTTGGAAATCATACATACAGATGTATGTGGTCCGATGAATATTGAGGCTCGTGGCGGATATCGTTATTTTCTCACCTTCACAGATGATTAGCAGATATGGGTATATCTACTTAATGAAACATAAGTCTGAAACATTTGAAAAGTTCAAAGAATTTCAGAGTGAAGTTGAAAATCATCGTAACAAGAAAATAATTTCTACGATCTGATCTGGAGGAGAATATTTGAGTTACGAGTTTGGTCTACATTTGAAACAATGCGGAATAGTTTCGCAACTCACGCCACCCGGAACACCACAGCGTAATGGTGTGTCCGAACGTCGTAATCGTACTTTACTAGATATGGTGCGATCTATGATGTCTCTTACTGATTTACCGCTATCGTTTTGGGGTTATGCTTTGAGACGGCCGCATTCACGTTAAATAGGGCACCATCAAAATCCGTTGAGACGACGCCTTATGAACTATGGTTTGGCAAGAAACCAAAGTTGTCGTTTCTGAAAGTTTGGGGCTGCGATGCTTATGTGAAAAAGCTTCAACCTGATAAGCTCGAACCCAAATCGGAGAAATGTGTCTTCATAGGATATCCAAAGGAGACTATTGGATACACCTTCTATCACAGATCCGAAGGCAAGACTTTTGTTGCTAAGTTTGGAAACTTTCTAGAGAAGGAGTTTCTCTCGAAAGAAGTGAGTGGGAGGAAAGTAGAACTTGACGAGGTAACTGTACCTGCTCCCTTATTGGAAAGTAGTGCATCACAGAAAACTATTTCAGTGACACCTACACCATTTAGTGAGGAAGCTAATGATGATGATCATGAAACTTCAGAACAAGATACTACTGAACCTCGTAGATCAACCAGAGTAGATCCGCGCCAGAGTGGTACGGTAATCCTGTTCTGGAAGTCATGCTACTAGATCATGATGAACCTACGAACTATGAAGAAGCGATGGTGAGCCCAGATTCCGCAAAATGGCTTGAAGCCATGAAATCTGAGATGGGATCCATGTATGAGAACAAAGTATGGACTTTGGTTGACTTGCCCGATGATCGGCAAGCAATTGAGAATAAATGGATCTTCAAGAAGAAGACTGACGCTGACAGTAATGTTACTGTCTACAAAGCCCGACTTGTTGCAAAAGGTTTTCGACAAGTTCAAGGGATTGACTACGATGAGACCTTCTCACCTGTAGTAGCGATGCTTAAGTCTGTCCGAATCATGTTAGCAATTGCCGCATTTTATGATTATGAAATTTGGCAGATGGATGTCAAAACTGCATTCCTGAATGGATTTCTGGAAGAAGAGTTGTATATGATGCAGGAAGGTTTTGTCGATCCAAAGGGAGCTAACAAAGTGTGCAAGCTCCAGCGATCCATTTATGGACTGGTGCAAGCCTCTCGGAGTTGAATAAACGCTTTGATAGTGTGATCAAAGCATTTGTTTTATACAGACTTTTGGAGAAGCCTGTATTTACAAGAAAGTGAGTGGGAGCTCTGTAGCATTTCTGATATTATATGTGGATGACATATTACTGATTGGAAATGATATAGAATTTCTGGATAGCATAAAGGATACTTGAATAAGAGTTTTTCAATGAAAGACCTCGGTGAAGCTGCTTACATATTGGGCATTAAGTCTATAGAGATAGATCAAGACGCTTAATTGGACTTTCACAAAGCACATACCTTGACAAAGATTTTGAAGAAGTTCAAAATGGATCAAGCAAAGAAAGGGTTCTTGCCTGTGTTACAAGGTGTGAAGTTGAGTAAGACTCAATGCCCGACCACTGCAGAAGATAGAGAGAAAATGAAAGATGTTCCCTATGCTTCAGCCATAGGCTCTATCATGTATGCAATGCTGTGTACCAGACCTGATGTGTGCCTTGCATAAGTCTAGCAGGGAGGTACCAAAGTAATCCAGGAGTGGATCACTGGACAGCGGTCAAGAACATCCTGAAATACCTGAAAAGGACTAAGGATATGTTTCTCGTATATGGAGGTGACAAAGAGCTCATCGTAAAAGGTTACGTTGATGCAAGCTTTGACACTGATCCGGACGATTCTAAATCGCAAACCGGATACGTGTTTACATTAAACGATGGAGCTGTCAGTTGGTGCAGTTCTAAACAAAGCGTCGTGCGGGATCTACATGTGAAGCGGAGTACATAGCTGCTTCGGAAGCAGCAAATGAAGGAGTCTGGATGAAGGAGTTCATATCCGATCTAGGTGTCATACCTAGTGCATCGGGTCCAATGAAAATCTTTTGTGACAATACTGGTGCAATTGCCTTGGCAAAGGAATCCAGATTTCACAAGAGAACCAACACATCAAGAGACGCTTCAATTCCATCCGGGATCTAGTCCAGGTGGGAGACATAGAGATTTGCAAGATACATACGGATCTGAATGTTGCAGACCCGTTGACTAAGCCTCTTCCACGAGCAAAACATGATCAGCACCAAGGCTCCATGGGTGTTAGAATCATTACTGTTAATCTAGATTATTGACTCTAGTGCAAGTGGGAGACTGAAGGAAATATGCCCTAGAGGCAATAATAAAGTTATTATTTATTTCCTTATATCATGATAAATGTTTATTATTCATGCTAGAATTTTATTAACCGGAAACATAATACATGTGTGAATACATATACAAACAGAGTGTCACTAGTATGCCTCTACTTGACTAGCTCGTTAATCAAAGATGGTTATGTTTCCTAACCATAGACATGAGTTGTCATTAGATTAACGGGATCACATCATTAGGAGAATGATATAATTGATATGACCCATTCCGTTAGCTTAGCACATGATCGTTTAGTATGTTGCTATTGCTTTCTTCATGACTTATACATGTTCCTATGACTATGAGATTATGCAACTCCCGTTTACCGGAGGAACACTTTGTGTGCTACCAAATGTCACAATGTAACTGGGTCATTATAAAGGTGCTCTACAGGTGTCTCCAAAGGTACATGTTGGGTTGGCGTATTTCGAGATTAGGATTTGTCACTCCGATTGTCGGAGAGGTATCTCTGGGCCCTCTCGGTAATGCACATCACTTAAGCCTTGCAAGCATTGCAACTAATGAGTTAGTTGCGGGATGATGTATTACGGAACGAGTAAAGATCCTTGCCGGTAACGAGATTGAACTAGGTATTGAGATACCGACGATCGAATCTCGGGCAAGTAACATACCGATGACAAAGGGAACAACGTATGTTGTTATACGGTCTGACCGATAAAGATCTTCGTAGAATATGTGGGAGCCAATATGAGCATCCAGGTTCCGCTATTGGTTATTGACCGGAGACATGTCTCGGTCATTTCTACATAGTTCTCGAACGCGTAGGGTCCACACGCTTAACGTTACGATGACGGTTATATTATGAGTTTATGATTTGATGTACCGAAGTTAGTTCGGAGTCGGATGTGATCAGACATGAGGAGGAGTTCTCAGTGGAGAGAGAGGGGCAGCCAAAGGTGGGCCGCCGCCTCCTCCCCCTGGTCCGAATTGGACTAGGAGAGGGGGGCGGCGCCCCCCCCCTTTCCTCTCCCTCCCCACTTCTTTCCCCCTCCTAGTAGGAGTCCTACTCCTACTAGGAGGAGGACTCCTCCTTGGCGCGCCTATAGGGCCGGCCGGCCTCCTCCCCTTGATCCTTTATATACGGGGGCAGGGGGCACCCCTAAGACACACAAGTTGATCCACGTGATCATATTCTTAGCCGTGTGCGGTGCCCCCTTCCACCATAGTCCTCGATAATATTGTAGCGGTGCTTAGGCGAAGCCCTGCGACGGTAGTACATCAAGATCGTCACCACGCCGTCGTGCTGACGGAACTCTTCCCCGACACTTTGCTGGATCGGAGTCCGGGGATCGTCATCGAGCTGAACGTGTGCTAGAACTCGGAGGTGCCGTAGTTTCGGTGCTTGATCGGTCGGGCCATGGAGACGTACGACTACATCAACCAAGTTAACGCTTCCGTTGTCGATCTACAAGGGTACGTAGATCACACTCTCCCCCTCTCGTTGCTATGCATCACCATGATCTTGCGTGTGCGTAGGAATTTTTTTGAAATTACTACGTTCCCCAACAGCCACTGCCCTAATTAAACCCTAAAATAAACATTTCTCTTTCCTCTCCCCCTCCTATCCCTCTGTCTCTCTTTCCCAGCTCCAACCCCAAACACAAATTAAACCCTATATTTACTTGTAATTAAGATTCAGCCCTGGATAATCAACATAATCATCTTGAACCCTATATTTACTTGTAATTAAGAGTCCATATCTCTTGACTAGAACCACACCAAACCCATCTTGTGTTATGTATCACACCAAACAGACCAGCAACTGAATACTTGGGCTTTAAGTTGCTTGCAGAGACTAGATAGCTCTACTCATTCTCAGGAGCCAGCACTACATACTTTATCCTATATTTTATTTTACTGGGATATAATAAAGAGCACAGTTTGCAATTAGTCTGTATCTAGTTGCAAACAGGACTAGATCCAGTTTCAGTCCTACATGTCTCTTACCTTGCAGGACAGTGGTAGAAGAACACTACTTGCAATGGTTAATGTCGAAAATAACTCATTTTCATCTATAAACCATGGACAAATACTTGATACAGTGCATTTTTCTTCAGTGTGTCCAGTGCATTTTTTCGTCTATAAACCATGGACAAATACATGTTTGCTAGGCACCAAGTATTCATTGCGTGATTTATGTAACAGTTTAGCGGCTTATTGCATAGATGAAAAATAAGGACATGTTTTTTGGTAGTGCTATATAAGCAGAAAATTCTCTTTACAGGGCACAACAAAGATGAGAAATGCAACACATAGTGATAATTTCTAGGGGCAGCAAGGATACATAAAAGATTAGGTAGGAAATGATACCAGGGAAGTGACGCGGGAAGAAGAGCCGCATGATGACTACAACGAATGAAGTCCAGGCACCAACCTCTCCCCTGCAATTTTGATGTTTGATGATCACAAATTTGATTCAAATGTCTATATCTAATGATGTACAATTAAAGCAACAGAGGATATAGCACCATGGAAGTGTCAGCAAGTGAGGCAGAGGCAGTGATCCTTCAACCAATAGACAACAAGCATGAAAAAGATACCTCGACTTTTGCAGTTGAGTGTCCAAATCTTGCAGGTACCAAGTACTCGAATCCACATGGAGTACTAATTATTCATGTTTTCTAGGCACTACTCCCACAATTTTTTGAACCTAATTTGACCTAAATTTGAGAGGGATTTGACCTAAACCTAGCAAAAGAGAGAAGAAGAGGGCATGGCCGGGAGGGAGGAGAGGTGGAAGAGAGGAGAAGAGAGGCAGAAGGAGGAGGGTTACCTGACCACGATAAGGTGGTGGCTGGAGCGGAGGCGACGGAGGGCGGAGATGGCGAGATTGGGGGAGGCGGGGATAGACGGCGGGAAGGTCGCGGGCCTCCTCTCCTGGTGGACGTGGGGCCTCCTCTCCTGGTGGACGTGGGGTGGCTCCGAGGCTCCAAGTCTCCGACGGCTCCGAGGCTCCAAATCTCCAGCGAGCCTCCTCTCCTGGTGGACGTGGGGCGGCTCCGAGGCTCCAAGTCTCCGGTGGCTCCGAGGCTCCAAATCTCCGGCAGGTTTCTAGGGTTTCTAGGCAGGCGAGGGAGGCGGCGCTCGGGGGGAGGCGGGGCTCGGGGGGGGGGGGGGGGGGGCGCCGGGGGGGGGGGGGGGGGGGGGGGGGGGGGGGGGGGGGGGGGGGGGGGGGGGGGGGGGGAGGTGCCGCTCGAGGGGGAGGAAGGGGAGAGGGAGGCGGCGGGGGAGCGTGGGCGGCTGCGGCGCAGTGGGTCGGGGCAGCGGTGGCGGCGCGGTGGAGGGAGAGGGACGAAGTGTCTGGTGAGAGGGAGGGACGAGGGAGTGTCATACCCTGATTTTCATGCCACAACACTTAAGCTAATAAATCATGATAAAATGTGGGTTGACAAAAACATTTGAGTGGTTTGGACCTTGCCTTGTTTGGATTTTGTCTGTTGTTTGCAAGTGCTCTAAAAATAAAATAAATCCTCCAACTCCTATACTTCATCTCCTTGCTCCAAACTCTTGAACCAATGATCATGCCATGTGTATAGAGCAATATAGTATTTTGTTACAAAAATAATTTTGCCAAAAAAGTATTTTCAAAAATTAGTTTTCCAAAACCCCTGAATTGAGGTTTGCACTGCAAGTACTTGATTTGGGGTGTGAAAAATCTTTCAAAAGGTATATTTGAACCCTATTTGATATAGGACTCCCATAAACCACAAAAATATAATTTTAAAAGTTATTTTACTATTTTATTTAAAAGCTTTTTCTTAAGGCCAGAAATGGTATTTAATAGGGAAAAATTATTTTATTGTTTCAAAAATATTGGACAAAAATCAGGGAAACTCAATGGACATATATTGTCCATATATAAGAGTTTCAACACATGGTCATGTTCAAAATATTGGTCAAATCCCTCAAAAACCATTTCTGCCCATTTCAAGGATTTGAAATATTTCTACAGGAAATATTCCCCAACAATTCCAAGAAAATTCTAGCATGTCACATATGACATGTTTGATGATCTTGCCAAGTATCATGTCATGGAGAATAGTATAACCCCATGAAATCTCCCCATAACCATTTCTGTCCATTTTGAAGTTTGAGCAACTTTACATTGCCAAACATGTCCAAATGTTCTCAAACCTTGTGAACATACTCAAATGGTCTAATTATTCATCTAGACCAAATGGCACAAGTTGGAGAGAATGTTATCTTGCTCAAAGTGCCCCAAAACCCTTCCTGTTCAAAACCAAATTTGAACAACTCTACATTGGCAACTTTCTCCTTTTGATCTCAACTTTTGTGGACATGTTCATAACCTCAAATGATGACACTACACCAAGTGGTGCATCAAGGAGAATAGATTTGCATGACTAAATCTTGGTAAAGCCATTTTTGTTGATTTCTAGGGTTTACCAAAGTTACATTGGCTACTTTGCCCAAATGAGCTCAAACTTGGTGGAACATCCTATTTCTATGTGCCATTCCATCCTGTTAATTCTCATGGCAAGTGGAATTAATTTTCTTGCCCAAACCAACAACAAACACCTTCTGCCATTTTCCCAAAAGCATCATTTTGACCTCTTCCACTAATCTCCATGACCCTATCTTTTTACCACAGCCCCTCCTAGACCTCTTCTACCTCCAGTTGCACTAGCTGCATCTCAGATCAATAATTGAGGGGTGAAACCACCTCATTTTCCCCTCTGGACAGCCATTTGCACACTTCTTCTTCCTCTCTCCTCACCCAGTGGCCATCCAGAGCATCCAATGCCCCTCCCTACTTCTTTACTCCACCCATGAGCTACTGGACACGGTTGGCCGCGCCCACAAGGCATAGAAAATGCCATGCTGGCCATATGGGCGCTCTGGAGCGCGCTACAGTGCGCTCCCGCACTGTAGCCGCCCCCTTCCAACCGCCTCCGGCCACCTCGGGCCTCCCCAGCACGCCCGACAAGACGCC
The DNA here is from genome assembly GCF_003073215.2 of Triticum urartu. NCBI lineage: Eukaryota > Viridiplantae > Streptophyta > Magnoliopsida > Poales > Poaceae > Triticum > Triticum urartu. Next base: position 132,332,721 of record NC_053023.1, on the reverse strand, counting down.
TCGGCGTCCGGGACATGGCAGCTGGTCGGCCCCCTCCTCCTTCTCCCTCCTCCTGCCCCTGCTTGCACGCGCACCGGCCGCCCGAGTACACCAGTGAGCAAGCTCACACGCGCGGTGCCCCTGGCCCCCCCTGCTCTCTCTCTTCTCTCCCCTAGCTCTGGACCGAATCCAGGAACGCCCCAGACACACTGTGACGAGCTCCTGTGACCCGTGGTGACGGCAACGAGCTGGCCGGCGCACGAGTCCTCGGTGGACCATCGCCCGCTTATTTAAGGGTCTCCCCGAGCCCTCCTCTCCTCACCAATCGCCCTCTCTCCCTCCCAGAGACCCACGGGACGAAGCCAAACCTCTCCCCGAGCCCTCCATCCACCTCCAAGGCCGGAGCCGAGCCGCCGGCCTCCACCTAAATTAAACCGAGCCCGAGCTCTTCTCCCTCTCCTCTCTCCACCAGCAGGCTCCCCTGAGCAAGGCGGAGCTCCCACGCTCTTTCCCTCGTCCAAGGATTGGTTTAAGTTGCGACCGTTATTCAAACCTTACATGCGCAACCACTCTACCCTTATATGGGAAAGGGCATTATTGATTACCTAGGCCGATACTAGCTTGGAGCCCGCATTACTAGTAATGGGGGAGAGTTGGTGCTCTCTCTCGGGATGGGGTCGTGCCAGGTAGGGTGGCCATGACTGTTTTTACAGGGCACCGGATACACCGTTGCGTCCCCTCTTGGATGTTACGATCTCGAGTGAATCTCGTATGATGTACATCGTGAGGATACGGAACAACGAGTGGACTCCTTGTTGGTGTCGTCTAGGGAAAGATAGTGATCGGGTGCTTACCCCGGGTACTTGAGGTACCGCGGGTCGTGGATGACACGGAAGTTCCCCGGATGTTGAGGGTAAAGTGTGCAACCTCTGCAGAGTGTAAAACTATTCGAATAGCCGTGTCCATGGTCAAGGACAGCTGGGTAACCGCTCTTGGGCTACGTCCACTTTTTTACAAACCAGTGTGTGTGTTGGATAAGTGGGAAGAACTACTTGGGTCAAGTCAAGGACTTGACATGATTGAGTTGGGTTGGTGCCCACTCTATTTATGTTGATATCTGTAACCTGTCCTCATGGTTACTTGAATTCTCCTGATGCATGTCTTACACGCTGTTGAACATGTCATTGCACTCAAAACTAGCTTTCCACAAAAATTTACCTATATCATGCCTTGTTGTACCTTGAACCAAAACATGGGTTGCTTGCAAGTACATTCAAAGTACTCATTGGCTTGCCACTGGTTATTTTATTGGCCAGGCATGAAAGAACAAGATATAATGAAGAATACTTCAGTGACGAGCATGCGAGCTAGGACGCTTCCCAGTCAGAATGCCTGTAGGGTTAAGGCAGATGGCATGGGTCCAAGTTATCGACAAAGATTTCCACTGCAATGTTATAATCAAGACTTGACCATAATGGTCCTACTTGTGTAATACGGTATGTATGGATCTAAGACTCTTGTTATTCAGCTTCTGTGTGTTCAGTGAGCATTGATCTCTGGGATCACTATACACGTGCATTCGGTGATCACGACTTATGAGTCGGGGTCCCCGCAGAGCTGGTATCAGAGCCAGGTTGACTGTAGGAAGCCTTAGTTAGCATGGTCGTTAGTTAGGGTAAAACTATTTCCAAAACTATTACTAGTTTTCAAAACTATCTATACTTCTCTTCCCTTCTCAGTTTTTTTTTCGAAAACTAAGGTATACTTTCCCTATCGATCTCTTCCCTTCAAAACTATTGCAAACGGTCGCTAGCACCCTCAAGCCCCTGACCACGGGATTCCTTGTAATCCTAGTGGGTAGCCTAGAAGGATTACATCTTGCCAAACACTCACCCACCTCTTCTGAACACAAGATTGGCAACACCACAGCAAGACGATGCCAACAGAAGATACGCCTTTGAAGAATGAGGACATGAAGACCCAGAGGACGGTGACACCTTTGAATTTGCCCAGGATGATGCAACGTTAGCCTATAATGATCATGGCATAGGATATGCAAGATCATGATATACATCACTAATAGAGTAACCCTGTCACTACCGTTGTTGTATCGGCAACCACCGGTGGATGAAAACCTCGCCATTTGGTCCGCCTCACTATAGTGAGCAGGAAAATGGTTCTTTTCATCCCCCGCTCTTGGTGTCGATGTTGTCATCAACGTAACCGACATGTTGGACCTCTAATATGCCTTGTTAATGTCATTGCATAAAGGATTACCTACCTGGTACCATCGACGCCTTAGAAGACAAAACGGGATCATCATGAATAAGAAGACAACAGAAGACCGAGTCAATGCCTGCTACGAGGAGCCACCTTCACCCCATCACTTCAACAGGCAAGAAGTTTTTGAAGAATCTTCAGGCTCAACCTGGATCGTTTCATCGAACAACTACAAGAGACGTAGCAAAACCTGAGGATAACTCAGAAGACTGCACAAGGCTCAAGGCATGATTACTGAGTCCGAGAACCCCTAGGGTACGATGAGTCATGTACCCCCTATGCGTAGTCGAGTCCGTATGATGGTTCGAATAGAACCATGATTGTGTGTTCCTTGTTTTTATTTGTTTGTGTTTTGATATAGGTCGCACTTTTGCCCTAGGCAACAAGTATGCGACTATATCACCTTCCTTACCTTGTTTCTTTTGTTTGGCCCTTTTTGCCACCCGTTGTTTGCACCTGCACTATAGAACCCTCCTTTAGGCATCCCCCTTTATGCTACTTATCCCTCTCATCTCTCTCCTCAACTGAAGACCAGCAAGACAAGATGCACCAAGGAGTCTACTTCGGTGACCAACTAGCACTGAAGAACTTTTCTACAGCCTCCTCGACCAAGTAAAACCCCGTAGAGTCATGTTTAACCCCCAGACTAGAAACCCATTCTTAGACCCTTCAAGACTTCATGAGATACCCTAGCTCGAGTCCTTAACCATGTTCTTAACCCATAGAATTGCAAGAAAACCAGTTAAGCCTCTGTAACCTTGCTTATCACTGGGCTCATTATGGAACTAGTGTACGTAGTGAGCAAGCACATTGTCACCCTAATATAGCACAAGAACTGACGATGCCATAAGGAAGACCAATTTGAGTATATAGGAATAGAGGACAAATGACTTCATGAGTTTGTATCAGTGACCCTGAGGAATTATCTGAGACTTTGGTAAGTCATGAGTGATGATTGGATTTGGCCTATACGAGATGATGCTTTCAATGGTATAAGGTTATTTGTTGGAAGGACTAGATAGACTATTGGCATCTGAGAAACCATGCTTAAGGATAAGATAATAAAAGTTCACTCACACACTAGAATCCTTGAAACCCTTAAGCCCTACTAAGCCACAACATGGTCGGATCCTGACCTTGGGCTTTGGCTCTAGATCGATAAGACCTTGGCCAATGCTCAACCACATCCATCACCAATGCCTCAGCCCACTTTACGTACCCCATAGACTTCATGGAGTGCTTGGACAAGTTAGTTGTCATCTTTCTTTGATGACATACTTGTCTACCCGAAGACGGAAGAAGAATCACTAAGCTGGTGAAGAAACATTTGAAGACTGCCATGCCAAGGAGGAAGAACTATACCAACCACCATCGCCAAGAAATTAACGTCCGTGTTGAAGACCAGGTGTATCTGCAAGCCACTTCTCTCAATGGGACCAAGCATTTCCATGCCAAGGGAACCAACACCAAGGTTCATCAACCCCCTCCGAGATCACCTCAATATGAAGAGTAGACGGCTACCAGCTAGAGTTACCACCTGAATTACCCATTGTGCACAACGTTTTCCACGCATCACACTCCGGAAACGTTCCCAACTTCCTAACTAGCCCGGTCTCTACAAGGACATCGATCATGAGCCATCGACATCCAGCCCAATAGGACCTACGCGAGATATCCCAATTGCAATCTGGATCAAGCAGGACGACAAATACGAAGCCATGCCATCGAGTACTTCAAGGTTCAATGGAGCACCAAACGGAAGCAGAAGCAGTATGAGGACGTGAAGACTACCCCAAATCCAAGTTTCCATATTCCTTTCCGCGCCTAGTCTGGGAATCTCGGGGACGAGATTCTTGTAAGGGGGTAGGTCTGTCACACCCTGATTTTCATGCCACAACACTTAAGCTAATAAATCATGATAAAATGTGGTTTCACAAAAACTTTTGAGTGTTTTGGACCTTGCCTTGTTTGGATTTTGTCTGTTGTTGGCAAGTGCTCTAAAAATCAAATAAATCCTCCAACTCCTATACTTCATCTCCTTTCTCCAAACTCTTGAACCAATGATCATGCCATGTGTATAGAGCAATATAGTATTTTCTTACAAAAATAATTTGGCCAAAAAAGTATTTTCAAAAATTAGTTTCCCAAAACCCCTGAATTGAGGTTTGCACTACAAGTACTTGATTTGGGGTGTGAAAAATCTTTCAAAAGGTATATTTGAACCCTATTAGATATAGGACTCCCATAAACCACAAAAATATAATTTTAAAAGTTATTTTACTATTTTATTTAAAAGCTTTTTCTTAAGGCCAGAAATGGTATTTAATAGGGAAAAATTATTTTATTGTTTCAAAAATATTTGACAAAAATCAGGGACACTCAATGGACATATATTGCCCATATATAGGAGTTTCAACACATGGTCATGTTCAAAATATTTGTCAAATCCCACAAAAACCATTTCTGCCCATTTCAAGGATTTGAGATATTTCTACAGGAAATATTCCCCAAGAATTCCACGAAAATTCTAGCATGTCACATATGACATGTTTGATGATCTTGCCAAGTATCATGTCATGGAGAATAGTATAACCCCATGAAATCTCCCCAAAACCATTTCTGTCCATTTTAAAGTTTGAGCAACTTTACATTGCCAAACATGTCCAAATGTTCTCAAACCTTGTGAACATGATCAAATGGTCTAATTATTCATCTAGACCAAATGGCACAAGTTGGAGAGAATGTTATCTTGCTCAAAGTGCCCCAAAACCCTTCCTGTTCAAAACCAAATTTGAACAACTCTACATTGGCAACTTTCTCCTTTTGATCTCAACTTTTGTGGACATGTTCATAACCTCAAATGATGACACTACACCAAGTGGTTCATCAAGGAGAATAGATTTGCATGACTAAATCTTGGTAAAGCCATTTTTGTTGATTTCTAGGGTTTACCAAAGTTACATTGGCTACTTTGCCCAAATGAGCTCAAATTTGGTGGAACATCCTACTTCTATGTGCCATTCCATCCTGTTAATTCTCATGGCAAGTGGAATTAATTTTCTTGCCCAAACCAACAACAAACACCTTCTGCCATTTTCCCAAAATCATCATTTTGACCTCTTCCACTAATCTCCATGACCCTATCTTTTTACCACAGCCCCTCCTAGAACTCTTCTACCTCCAGTAGCAATGGCTGCATCTCAGATCAATAATTGAGGGGTGAAACCACCTCATTTACCCCTCTGGACAGCCATTTGCACACTTCTTCCTCTCTCCTCACCCCAGTGGCCATCCAGAGCATCCAATGCCCCTCCCTACTTCTTTACTCCACCCATGAGCTACTGGACACGGTTGGCCGCGCCCACAAGGCATAGAAAATGCCATGCCGGCCATATGGGCGCTCTGGAGCGCGCTATAGTGCGCTCCCGCACTGTAGCCGCCCCCTTCCAACCGCCTCCAGCCACCTCGGGCCTCCCCAGCACGCCCAACGAGACACCTCGGCGTCCGGGACACGGTAGCTGGTCGGCCCCCTCCTCCTTCTCCCTCCTCCTGCCCCTGCTTGCACGCGCGCCGGCCCCCTGCTCTCTCTCTTCTCTCCCCTAGCTCTGGACCGAATCCAGGAACGCCCCAAACACACCGTGACGAGCTCCTGTGACCAGTGGTGACGGCAACGAGCTCGCCGGCGCACAAGTCCTCGGTGGACCGTCGCCCGCCTATTTAAGGGTCTCCCCGAGCCCTCCTCTCCTCACCACTCGCCCTCTCTCCCTCCCAGAGACCCACGGGACGAAGCCAAACCTCTCCCCGAGTCCTCCATCCACCTCCAAGGCCGGAGCTGAGCCGCCGGCCTCCACCTAAATTCAGCCGAGCCCGAGCTCTTCTCCCTCTCCTCTCTCCACCAGCAGGCTCCCCTGAGCAAGGCGGAGCTCCCACGCTCTTTCACTCGTCCGAGGACGCACCGTAGCGACGTGCCCAATCTCGCCCAACGCCACCGTCTGCCGGCATCCAAGCCGCTGTCGCCTCGACCATCCCCGGCAGCCATGGCATACACGAATGGATGCGGCGCTCGACGCCGAGCTCATCCATAGCCAGGGCATCGCCGGAGGTGCCCCTTAGTGCCGGCAGTCGCCGTCGGGGCTCTCTGCTCCCTCGGCGAGGCAAGCGCGCGGGAGGAAGAGGAAGACGAAGGCCCTGCAGGCGGGCCCCGCTCGTCAGTGGCCCAGCCACCGGGCCACGCTGGCAAGTGGAGGCGGGTTCGCCGCCTCTCGCGTCCCCGCGGTGAAGGCGCACTTCATGTGGGCGCCTTCGACGTCGCCTCGGTCACCCCGTGCGGCCATTCAGCTGGGCCGGCCCACGGCCTATCTGCCGCCCAGTGTGCAGGATAAGGTTAAAACCTTCTTTCCTTTTTCTTTTTCCAGTCAACTTCAAAAATCCATAAACAATTCAAATTAACTCCAAATTTGATGATTCAAATTCCTAGTAGTTTCTAAATTCATTCCCTACCACATGGTGCTACTTGCACATTTTTACAGAAATATTTCTTTCACAAATAATTAGCAAATCCTATTTTTCCATTTCTATGATAAACTTCAGAAAATCACAGAGACCCCATTTTTGATCCAAATTCCATGATTCAAAATCCTAGATGTCTATAAGTTCAAAACTTAGTTTTTGAACATTTTTACTAATACTTTCTGTATCACCTCAAATAATGGTCTATTTCTTCATATTTGTCAACTTTGCAAATTCATAGGAAAATCATTTCAACCCCAAATCCAGTGAAACCAATTCCTAGATGCTTCTAAAATCATCCTTTGTTAAATGGGTGCCTTTGCTCATTTTTCAAAAATATGTTTCTGTACACTTCTTGCAATTCCATAAACCCCTTGATTCCATCATATCAAAATGTTTAGAAATATCCATTGATCCAATTCCAATGAAATCACTTTGGTCATTCCTCACATGGCCAGAGGTATCCTAGAAAAGTCAAATCAATATTTTTGGAGCACTTTTATTTCTGCCTTGTTGTGATGCTTATTATGGTTGCTTTCAATGATAGTTGACGAAGTAGACGAAATGCTTGGAGTTGGATCAGAGCTATTTGAAGACCTCGAAGACTTTGTTAAAACAGGCAAGCAGCCCTTTGACCATGTCTATGAAGCCCTTTTTATGCATGTCATATAGCACTTTATTAGTGTTGCATCGGAGTCATGATGAGATGGTAACCACTTTGATGGGTTGCCTCTATTACTTCCTCGTTGGTACTTGCATTGTGCATGACCCTACCTTCTTATGAGGGTTATGCCGGTGGGAGTAGATAGGATGCTAAGTAGTGCTACGCAAAAAGGGACGGGAATATGCATAGTGATGGAGACAAAATAGATTCAAAGGACTTTTTGAAAACCCCGTCGGGTGACACTTATGCGCGAGGGACATGATGAGTTGGGTAACCACTTGATGACAAAGTGGTGTATCGAGGCAAGTGTATGTGTTGTTTTCAAAAAAACGGATTGGTTTAAGTTGCGACCGTTATTCCAACCTTACATGCGCAACCACTCTACCCTTATATGGGAAAGGGCATTATTGATTACCTAGGCCGATACTAGCTTGGATCCCACATTACTAGTAACGGGGGAGAGTTGGTGCTCTGTCTCGGGACGGGGTCGTGCCAGGTAGGGCGGCCATGACTATTTTTACAAGGCACTGGATACACCGTTGCGTCCCCTCTCGGATGTTACGATCTCGAGTGAATCTCGTATGATGTACATCGTGAGGATACGGAACAACGAGTGGACTCCTTGTTAGTGTCGTCTAGGGAAAGATAGTGATCGGGTGCTTACCCCGAGTACTTGAGGTACCGCGGTCGTGGATGACACAGAAGTTCCCCGGATCTTGTGGGTAAAGTGTGCAACCTCTGCAGAGTGTAAAACTATTCGAATAGCCGTGTCCATGGTCAAGGACAGTTGGGTAACCGCTCTTGGGCTACGTCCACTTTTTTACAAACCAGTGTGTGTGTTGGATAAGTGGGAAGAACTACTTGGGTCAAGTCAAGGACTTGACATGATTGAGTTGGGTTGGTGCCCACTCTATTTATGTTGATATCTGTAACCTGTCCTCATGGTTACTTGAATTCTCCTGATGCATGTCTTACACGCTGTTGAACATGTCATTGCACTCAAAACTAGCTTTTCGCAAAAAATTTACCTATATCATGCCTTGTTGTACCTTGAACCAAAACATGGGTTGCTTGCGAGTACATTCAAAGTACTCATTGGCTTGCCACTGGTTATTTTATTGGCCAGGCATGAAAGAACAAGATATAATGAAGAATACTTCGGTGGCGAGCATGCGAGCTAGGACGCTTCCCAGTCAGAATGCCTGTAGGGTTAAGGCAGATGGCATGGGTCCAAGTTATCGACAAAGATTTCCGCTGCAATGTTATAATCAAGACTTGACCATAATGGTCCTACTTGTGTAATACGGTATGTATGGATGTAAGACTCTTGTTATTCAGCTTCTGTGTGTTCAGTGAGCATTGATCTCTGGGATCATTGTACACGTGCATTCAGTGATCACGACTTATGAGTCGGGGTCCCCACAGGAAGGGACGAAGTGTATGGATGGGGGAAGATTACTAATGGCGTACCCCCTGGCGGTGCGCCATTAGATTTTTTTTTCATAGCAATGGCGCACCAGCGGGACCGTGCACCATAAGTATTCTTTTTTTAGATAGCAATGGCGCACTAGCCAGCCGTGCACCATAAGTAAGATTTTTTTTATTATTTTGTTGCATCTAATAATTTTTTAGAAAATGAATATGAATATGAAACAGTAATAATTTTTTCATAAAAACAGTAATAATTTTTTAAAAAATATCATCAGATTTGTTATTTGAAAATATAATCAAATTTGTTTTTTTGGATTTTTAGTTGCATTCATTTGTGACGGTGGAGCGGGGGAGGGCGCGGGGGTCGGCGGCGGCGGTGGAGCGTGGGAGGGTGTGGGGGGTGCTCGGCGGCGAGGGGGATCTGGCAAGGGGAGATAGTGATCGAGATGGAGGGGGATCGAGATCGAGTGTCCTCATGGATATTCAATATTTTTTCATGAATTCGAAAAGTGCCCATGAAATTTAAAAATATTCATGATAGTTCAAAAAGTGCCCATGAAATACAATCGAGAAATGAATACTACAATTTAAATACAATCGATCTTAGCTAGCTAGCTATCTGTTCACAATCTTCTTGCCCTTCTTTTTCGCAAATGGAGTTCTTCTGTGGAACGGACATCCTTTAGGTAGGGTTGTCCTGCTTCTTCTTGTGGTGTATGCTGCTACTTCATCGTCGTCGTCATGTTCAATCTTCGGGTCGCCGTACTTGTCAAAGTCTTGCTCATTGGCTACTTCATCCATTCCGATGATCTTCCTTTTGCCTCTCCTCACGACAACACGACTGGGATTTGACGGGTCGGTAATGAAGAAGCACTGGTCCACTTGGGAAGCCAGTACCCATGGCTCATTTTTCGCAGTGATGTTTGCGCCCGCGGTCTTGGATTTGGCTTCGGGTATAACCATGGTGGTGAAATACCGGTCTTCTTTTAGGACGCTCTTGGCCCATCTGACACGGAACATCGGGACCTTCTCTCCAACGTAGCTCAGCTCCCAGATCTCCTCGATCCTTCCGTAGTATCTGTCCTTGTCATTACCGGTGTAGGATTCCATCGTTACCCCGGAGTTCTGATAACGATCGCTCTTCATGTCCTTGTCCTCAGTGTAGAATGTGTAGCCATTGATATCGTATGCCTCATAGGTCATCAGGTTGTGCTCGGCACCCTGTGACAAGGCGAATATGAGTTGTTCTTCCGCGGAAGAATCCTCATGTAAAGGGTACGACAGAAGCTTCTACTTGAACCAACGCGTGAAACATGAGTTGTGCTCTTTGATTATATCTCCGTCCGTCCTCTGTTGGCCTCGGTCATTGTACGTCTTCTCAATAAAGGTTTTGTGCTCTAACACCCAAGGATCGACCACGTCTATGTGTTGTAGCGCGACTATGTTTGCTCTTTCAAAGTCGGCGAGTTGACCCTCGAAGTCGACATGCATTTCGCGGCGACCCTCATGGTGACCCCATCCAGCGAGCCTGCTGAGGTGCCTGTTGATGGGCAGACCAACGGGGTTCTCGATGCCTAGATAATTCGTGCAGTAGGAGATGCACTCTTCGGTCAGAAAGCCCCTGGCTATACTTCCCTCTAGACGTGACATGTTGCGAACGTATCCTTTGATGACACCATTCATCCTTTCGAACGGCATCATGCTGTGCAGGAACGTCGGCCCGAGTTGTATGATATCCTCCATGATATGGACCAGCAGATGCACCATAACATCGAAGAATGCGGGCGGGAAGTACATCTCAAGCTCGCATAGTATCACCACGATCTCTTCCTGTAGCCTTCTGAGTTGCCTCATACCAACCGACTTCCGAGAGATGACATTGAAAAAGTTGCTTAGGGCAAATAGCGTTTCACAGACGTGCGCGTCCATGATCCCACAGATTGCAACTGGAAGTATCTGCGTCATCAGCACGTGACAGTCGTGAGACTTCATCCCGCTGAACTTCTGCTTCGCTGGGTCTACGTATCTGCTTATCTTCCCCGCGTAACCGTAAGGAAGTTTTACTCCTATGAGGAAGGTGAAAAACTGCTCGATCTCCTCCTGACTTAGAGTGAAGCACGCGGGAGGGTAGTCATTTCCGGTCTTCTTGGACTTTTTGCCTTTGTGACGACTTTCTATGTCCTGCTTCGCCTCATCATCATAATCATTAGCGTGAAGCTCCTGCCTGATGCCCATTGATTTCAAGTCTGCCCTTGCTTTCGGCCCATCATTGGTCCTCTCTGGCATGTTGAGCAGGGTACCAAGCATACTCTCGCACACGTTCTTCGTCATATGCATGACATCAAGGTTGTGAGGCACATGGTGGATCTTCCAGTACCGCAAGTCCCAGAAAACAGACCTCGTTTTCCATACCTTCAGCAGTGGCTCTGGCGCCTTTCGCTTATTTCCTGGCTCTGGCGCCTTTTGCTTCTTTCCCGACAGTGGGCAATCTTTCCAATTTTTCAACAACTCATCTATTTCCTCGCCGCTCCTCATACGCGGGCGTCTTCAGGGTTCGGTTTCACCATCGAACAGATCCTTGTGTTTCCTCCACGGGTCATCGTCGTGAAGCCACCTTCGATGTTCCATGAACACGGTTTTCGAAGACCCGAGATCTCTATCTAGCTGGCGATACATTGTGTCATCCATGCACCTGACGCATCCAAAAAATCTGTGGACCACCTGCCCCGCGAGATATCCGTAACCGAGATAGTCGTGCACCGTCATGAGCAGTGCGGCTCTCATAGGGAAATATTCTTTCTCTGCGGCGTCCGACGTATTGGCTGGTGTTTTCCACAACGTGTCTAGCTCCTCTTTCAGCAACCCCAGATACAGATTGATGTCGTTCCCTGGTTGATTCGGCCCTTCAATTAGCATACTCATGTGAATGTACTTCCTCTTCATGCACAACCAGGGGGAAGGTTGTACATCCACAAAAACACAGGCCAGGTGCTATGTGTGCTTCTCTGGCTGCCAAATGGATTGACTCCATCGGTGCTCACGCCCAGCACGATGTTCCTTGGATCCTTCCCAAATTCTGGGTGTTCGAAGTTCAACGCTTGCCACTGGCTCCCATCCTTAGGGTGACTCGGCATCTTTTCTTTTTTATTTATCTCTGGATCATTTGCTTCATCTTCTCACTTCTTCTCCTCCCTATCCGCGTGCCAACGCAGGAGCTTTGCTTCCTTAGGGTCTGCGAAATACCGCTGCAGACAAGGAGTGATCGGAAAGTACCACACCACTTTTCGAGGAGCTTTCTTCCCCTTCTTGTATCGAGTGACGCCGCACACCGGACATATGGTAGACTCCGCGTGCTCGTCTCGATAAATGATGCAATTGTTCATGCACACATGGTATTTCACGTGCGGTAAATCCAGCGGACACACGATTTTCTTCGCCTCCTCGAAATTGGTAGGGCACTTGTTCCCCTTGGGAAGATGTTTGTGCCAGAATGACATGTTCTCGTCGAAGCATGCGTCGGTCATTTTGTGTTTTACCTTCATCTCTAGAGCCATGAGCATTACTTTCAGGTGGGTATCCTCGGGCCTGCATCCTTCATATAGTGGAGTAACCGCATCTATCTCCAGTTGATCCAACTTGGCTTTCTCTCGGGCGGCAGCTCTTGCGTTATCCGTCTGCTTGAGAAGCAGCTCTTAAATATGAGGGTCCTTCACCCAGCCCATCGATGGTCCATCATCGTCTGCTCCACCGGCATCTTCATCTTCATGATCATGCCCTTCGTCTGCTCCAGCATCTTCCTCGTCATCATGTCCGGCATCTTCTACATGATGACTGTGTACAGCATCACCGTTGTGATCATGTCCTGGAGATTCTTCGTCTTCTCGCCCGCCCGAGCCACGGTGGTTGTCTTGCTGCCCTTCCTCATTTCTTGCCCGGCCCCCATGGACAACTTCATAGTCATCTTCATCACCTTGCCACCGGTAGCCATCCATGAAACCACGCAAGAGCTATTGGTCCCGCACCTGCCCGAAATCCAGGCCCGCAATAAGGCTCTTCAGCTTGCATCTTCGACACGGACATCTTATCTCCGTCTCATTCTTTTGAAGCATCTCGGCCTTCGCGGAGCTCAAAAACGTATTCACGATGCCTTCGGTCATCGTGCGGACCATGGTCGCCTGCGGGGTAGAGCAAAACGATATTTTAGAACCAAGAAAATTTTTGGCATGACTTTCCCTAAAAATAGGACAAAAAAGAATGCATAGTGCCAAAATTCTCGCCGAAACGGAAATGAATCAACATTCCGGCAAAATATTGGCAACTATCGCATTTCAAATACCGGTACCTGCAACCACAAACATACATAGATCTAGCTAGGCCACAAAAAGTGCATGTGCACGTTGTTGGAGCGAGCTAGGGAGAAAAAAAGTAGATCTACAACATAAAGATAGCTTTCCCCTTACTTATCTATCAGAAAAGGTACTTTAACCACTTAATTTTGATGAATCTATGGTGCAAATGACGTGAGGAGGAGGAGGCAGCCGACAAGCTTGGATTAGGAGGTGGAGGGAATGAAGTGGGGAAAGTGAGTGTGTAGGTGTGGCTGTCCAAAATATCTAGTTGGTCCCAGGTTACTAATGGCGCACCACCCAACCATCCACCATTAGTAACCCAACATACTAATGGCGCACCTGCTAGCCGTGCGCCATTAGTAGTTTTGCAAAAAATAAAAAATAATATATATATATATATATATACAAATGGCGCACCATTTCGTAGTGCGCCACTACTAGTTTAAACTAGTAATGGCGCACTATGCCACGGTGTGCCATTAGTAGTTTTGCAAAAAAAGAATAAAAAAATACAGTAGTGGCGCACCGTGTGGCTGGTGCGCCATTACTAGTTAGAACTAGTAATGGCGCACTTTGCTTGGATGCGCCATTAGTATGTTTGGAAAAATGAAAAAAAATTGTTACTAGTGGCGTACCGTGTGTCTGGTGCGCCATTAGTGTCTTCCACACTAATGGCGCTTCAGCACATGGTGTGCCATTAGTATATTAGAGTGGCGCACCACCTGTCTGGTGCGCCATTAGTGTCAATTTCATCTATAGCCCTTTTCCTAGTAGTGATAATCACTAGCATCACACATAATTTCAAAGGGTAAATTCCAATCAGGTGGCTGAACAATAGGTGCAGAGACTAATGCTTTCTTAAGTGTTTCAAATGCTTCTACACAATCATCATGAAAGACAAATGGTATATCTTTTTCCAATAAATTAGTCAGAGGCCGAGAAATTTTTGAGAAGTCCTTAATGAACCTCCTATAAAATCCAGCGTGACCAAGGAAACTTCTTATACCTTTGATGTCCTTGGGACATGGCATCTTTTCAATAGCATCAACCTTGGCTTTATCAACTTCAATACCTCTTTTAGAAACTTTATGCCCTAAGACAATACCTTCATTAACCATAAAGTGGCACTTTTCCCAATTCAAGACAAGATTAGTTTCTTCACGTCTCTGCAAAACTCGATCAAGATTGCTCAAGCAATCATCAAAAGAGGAACCATAGACAGAAAAATTGTCCATGAAAACCTCACAAATCTTTTCACAAAAGTCAGAGAATATAGCCATCATGCATCTTTAAAAGGTAGTAGGTGCATTACATAAACCAAAAGGCATACGTCTATAAGCAAAAGTACGAAAAGGGCATGTAAAAGTAGTCTTTGATTGATCTCTAGCCGACACAGGTATTTGGGAGAAACCACAATAACCATCTAGAAAGCAATAGTGTGTATGTTTGCATAATATTTCTAGCATTTGATCAATAAAAGGTAAGGGGTAATGATCTTTCTTAGTAGCTTTACTTAATTTGCGGAAATCAATTACCATCCTATAACCTGTGATAATTCTTTATGGAATCAATTCATCTTTATCATTAGGAACAACAGTAATACCTCCCTTCTTAGGGACACAATGGACAGGACTTACCCACTCACTATCAGCAACGGGATAGATTATACCTGCCTCCAGAAGCTTTAGTATTTATTTTCTTACCACTTCTTTCATTTTAGGGTTCAGACGTCGTTGAGCATCACGAACTGGTTTGGCATTTGCTTCCAAATTTATTTTATGTTGACATAGAGTGGGACTAATGCCCTTAAGATCATCAAGAGTATATCCAATAGCAGCCCAGTGCTTCTTCAGAGTTTTCAACAGTCTTTCTTCTTCATGCTCTGAAAGGTTAGCACTAATAATAACAGGATATATCTTCTTTTCATCAAGATAAGTATATTTAAGATTATCAGGCAACGATTTAAGCTCAAACACGGGATCACCCTTGGGTGGAGGAGGATCCCCTAAAATTTCAATAGGCAAATTATGTTGCAGAATAGGTTCCTGTTTAAAGAATACTTCATCTATTTCCCTTCTTTCATTCATGAACATATCATTTTCATGGTCTAGCAAATAGTGTTCTAAAGGATCACTAGGAGGTACGGCAATAGAAGCAAGACCAATAATTCGATCCTTACTAGGTAATTCTTCCTCGCGATGTTGTTTACTAAACTTAGAGAAATTAAACTCATGAACCATATCATCCAAGCCAACAGTAACAACATTCTTTGTGCAATCTATGGTAGCATTGACAATATTTAAGAAGGGTCTACCAAATATAATGGGACAAAAGCTATCTTGCGGAGAAGTAAGAACAAGAAAATCAGCAGGATATTTAGTTTTCCCACACAAGACTTCAACATCTCTAAAAATTCCAATTGGTGAAATAGTATCTCTATTGGCAAGTTTAATTGTGACATCAATACCTTCTAACTCAGCAGGTGCAATTTCATTCTTAATTTCTTCGTATAAAGTATGTGGTTTAACAGTAGCACTCGCACCCATATCATATAAGCCATGATAACAATGATCTCCTATTTTAACAGAAATAACAGGCACGCCTACCATAGGTCTATGTTTATCTTTAGCACAAGGTTTAGCAATTCTAGCAGTTTCACATTTGAACTGAATAACATGCCCATCAATATTATCAGACAAGAGATCTTTCACAATAGCAATATTAGGTTCTACTTTAACTTGCTTAGGAGGTGTATAAGTTCTAATATTGCTTTTACGAACAACAGTTGAAGCTTTAGCATGATCCTTTATTCTAACAGGGAAAGTTGGTTTCTCAACATAAGAAGTAGGAACAATAGGATTATTATAAGTGACAGTCTTTTCATCAACTTTAATAGGTGAAGCTACTTTTACTTCTATGGGAGGATGATATTTAAACCACTTCTCCTTAGGGAGATCAACATAAGTAGCAAAATATTCACAGAAAGAAGCTACTATCTCACAATCAAGTCCATATTTAGTGCTAAACTTACAAAAATTATCGGTGTCCATAAAATATTTAACACAATAAAACTTAGGTGTCATACCTGACTCCTTACCTCCGTCGAGGTCCTAATCTTCAGAGTTGCATTTAATTCTATCCAATAACTTCCATCTGAATTCAATAGTCTTCATCATAAAAGAGCCAGCACAAGAAGTATCGAGCATGGTGCGATTGTTATCAGAAAGCCGAGCATAAAAACTTTGCATAATTATTTCTCTCGAGAGCTCATGATTGGGGCATGAATATAACATTGATTTAAGCCTCCCCCAAGCTTGAGCGATGCTTTCTCCTTTGCGAGGCCAGAAATTATATATATAATTGCGATCACGATGAACAAGATGCATAGGGTAATACTTTTGATGAAATTACAACTTCAATCTATTATAGTCCCATGATCTCATATCATCACATAGCCTATACCATATCAATGTGTCTCCCTTCAAAGAAAAAGGGAGGACCTTCTTCTTAGCAACATCATCGGGTATACCTGCAAGCTTAAATAATCCACAAACTTCATCCACATATATTAAGTGCTCATCAGGATGCTTTGTTCCATCTCCTGTAAAAGGGTTAGCTAGCAGTTTTTCCATCATACCCGAAGGAAATTCAAAAGGAGTTTCATTTTCAATAGGTTCAGTAGGTTGAGGAGCAACTCTTTGCTCTACTAGACGGGGTGAAGATACCCCGAACAAGCCCCTCAAAGAATTACTTTCCATAGTAACAAGTGACAGTAAATTTCAGCACACTATATAAATTTTTCCTTACCAAATTCGACCTACCAAAGGCGCTACACTCCCCGGCAACGGCACCAGAAAATAGTCTTGATGACCCACAAGTATAGGGAATATATCGTAGTCCTTTTCGATAAGTAAGAGTGTCGAACCCAACGAGGAGCAGAAGGAAATGATAAGCGGTTTTCAGCAAGGTATTCTCTGCAAGTATTGAAATAAGTGGTAACAGATAGTTTTGTGATAAGATAAATTGTAAGGAGCAGCAAGTAACAAAAGTAAATAAAGTGCAGCAAGGTGGCCAAATCCTTTTGTAGCAAAGGACAAGCCGGAACAAACTCTTATAATAGGAAAAGCGCTCCCGAGGACACATGGGAATATTGTTAAGCTAGTTTTCATCACGTTCATATGATTCGCGTTCGATACTTTGATAATTTGATATGTGGGTGGACCGGTGCTTGGGTGCTGTTCTTACTAGAACAAGCATCCCACTTATGATTAACCTCTATTGCAAGCATCTGCAACTACAACAAAAGTATTAAGGTAAACCTAACCATAGCATGAAATAGATGGATCCAAATCAGCCCCTTACGAAGCAACGCATAAACTAGGGTTTAAGATTCTGTCACTCTAGCAACCCATCATCTACTTATTACTTCCCAATGCCTTCCTCTAGGCCCAAATAATGGTGAAGTATTATGTAGTCGATGTTCACATAACACCACTAGAGGCTAGACAACATACATCTTATCAAAATATCAAACGAATACCAAATTCACATGACTACTAATAGCAAGACTTCTCCCTTGTCCTCAGGAACAAACGTAATTACTCACAAAGCATATTCATGTTCATAATCAGAGGGGTAATAATATGCATATAGGATCTGAACATATGATCTTCCACCAAACAAACCAACTAGCATCAACTACAAGGAGTAATCAACACTACTAGCAACCTACTAGCACCAATCCCGGACTTTGAGACAAGAATTGGATACAAGAGATGAACTAGGGTTTGGAGATGAGATGTTGCTGGTGAAGATGTTGATGGAGATTGCCCTCTCCCGATGAGAGGAGCATTGGTGATGATTTCCCCCTCCCGGAGGGAAGTATCCCCGGCATAACAGCTCTGCCGGAGCTCTAGATTGGTTCCGCCAAGGTTCCGGCTCGTGGCGGCGGAGTCTCGTCCCAAAAGGTTCCTTCTGATTTTTTCCTCATCGAAAGACTTCATATAGGAGAAGATGGATGTCGGAGAGCCACCAGGGGGCCCACGAGGTAGGGGGCGCACCCTAGGGGGGGTGCCCCCCACCCTCGTGAGCAGGGTGTGGGCCCCTGGCCTTCATCTTTGGCGAGGATTTTTCTTTATTTATTTTAAGATGTTCCGTGGAGTTTCAGGACTTTTGGAGTTGCGCAGAATAGGTCTCTAATATTTGCTCCTTTTCCAGCCCAGAATTCCAGCTGCCGGCATTCTCCCTCCTTATGTAAACCTTGTAAAATAAGAGATAATAGCCATAAGTATTATGATATAAAGTGAAATAACAGTCCATAATGCAATAAATATTGATATAGAAGCATGATGCAAAATGGACGTATCAAAGGCCGGCCTATTTGACTTGGTCAAAAGGTAACGGGCCGGCCCACGAAAAGCCCATTAACGGCATGTTCGTATATAGCCCATTTATGGCCCGCTAACTCACGGCCCATTATGTCCTATTGGAATTAAGCCTAGTAGCTTCATCTGGGCCATCCAATATGATTCCAGCCCGTCGTAACTTCCGGCCCATGTATGGCCCATGATGTCTTTCGGCCCATATGAGGCCCTTTGTAACTCTTGGCCCATTAACGGCCTATGGTGAATCTGGCCCGTAATCAACAGTGTACCGCTTTATACCCATTAACGGCTCATTATTCCATTGGGTCGTTTCCAAACCGTGTTATCTTCGGCATTCTCAGGGCCCATTGTAACACCCACGATGCGACTATAGCTCCCATGTGTCGAGGCACGACTTAGAGGCATAACAACATAGTGGTTTTGTCGCAAGAAGGGTCATCTTCACAAACATCCCATGTAATGAACAAGACAGGGATAAAATAGAGTTGGCTTACACTCGCCATGTCACACAATACATGAATAATTCATAAATCATCCAAAATACACTCATAGAACGACTACGGTCAAATCCAAATGAAAAGGAAGATAAACCCCAAATGCTAGATCGCCGGTCGTCCCAATTGGGCTCCACTACTGATCATCAGGAAACAAAACATAGTAACGACCAAGGTCCTCGTCGAACTCCCACTTGAGTTTGGTAGCATCACCTGCACTGGTATCATCGATAGCTGCAACTGTTTGGAAGTATCTGTGAGTCACGAGGACTCAGCAGTTCATACCCGTGAGATCAAGACTATTTAAGCTTATGGGTAGGATAAGGTAATGAGGTGGAGCTCCATCAAGCACTAAGAAAATATGGTGGCTAACATACGCAAATAAGAGTAAGATGAGAAGCTACACAGCGGTCGTGAAGCTAGAAGTGATCAATAAGTGATCCTGAAACAACTTACACATAAACAGAACCCAAACTGTGTTCACTTCCCGGACTCCGCCGAAAAGAGACCATCATGGCTACACACACGGTTGATTCATTTTAATTAAGTCAAGTGTCAAGTTCTCTACAACCGGATATTAACAAATTCCCATCTGCCACATAACCACGGGCACGGCTCTCGAAAGTTTGTATCCTGCAGGGGTGTCCCAACTTAACCCATCAGAAGCTCTCACGATCAATGAAGGATATTCCTTCCCCTGGAAAGACCCGATCAGTCTTGGAATCCTGGTTACAAGACATTTCGACAATGGTAAAACACGACCAGTAAGACCGCCCGATGTGCCGACAAATCCTGATTGGAGTCGCACGTATCTCCTTCTCAGGGAACACCGGATGAACACTACGTACGGCAACCGAAGACCCGGGTGAAGGGGTGGCACCGCAACTTGATCTAGGCTGGACCAACACTCAGAGGAGCACTAGCCCAGGGGGGTTAAAATAAAGATGACCCTCGGGTCTGTAGAACCCAAGGGAAAAGGCTTAGGTTGGCAAATGTAAAACCAAGGTTGGGCCTTGCTGGAGGATTTTTATTCAAAGCGAACTGTAAAGAGGGTCCCATAACCCCAACCGCGTAAGGAACGCAAAATCAAGGAACATAACACTGGTATGATGGAAACTAAGGCGGCAAGAGTGGAACAAAACACCTGGCATAAGGCCGAGCCTTCCACCCTTTGCCAAGTATATAGATGCATTAATTAAATAAGAGATATAGTGATATCACAACATATCCATGTTCCAACATGGAATAACGTGCAAGGCACCTGCAACTAGCAACGCTATAAGAGGGGCTGAGCAAAAGCGGTAACTTGGCGAAACAACGGTTTGCTAGGAAGGTGGGTTAGAGGCATGATATAACAAGTGGTAGGTAGCGCGACATAGCGATAGAACGAACAACTAGCAAGCAAAGATAAAGTGATATCGAGGGTAGTGGTCATCTTGCCTGCAAAGTTCTCAGAGTTGTCGAAAGCTTGCTCCTCGTTAGCGTAATCAACAGGCTCCTTGTTCACGAACTCATTTCCCAGCTCTACCCAAAGCAAGAACACAAGCAACGGAACAACAATCAATGACGATGCAATGCACAAGTAACATGATGCAATACATGGCATGGAATGCAAGATATGATATGCAATGCATATGGGAACTCCGGAAGGGAAACGATGATCAAGGCATTAACTTGTCAAAACAAGTATGCCGCTGGAAAGATGAGGTGATTTCGGTCAAAATCGATATAAGGATCACCGGAAACGGATGCACGGTTTGCAAATGGCAAGAAAAACAAGAATGACGCAAATCTATGATTAAATGCATCATGGCACTTAGAATGCAACAAGAATATATGCTACAGCACTTCAACATGGCAAAAAAGCACATGAACCTAAATTACACATGATACTCTACAAATCATGAACACTAAGCTCCTACTAGTTCTCACTAGAACAAGCTCAAAATAGCATGGCAAAAATGCAAATGATATCAGCTTCACAGACTTAGAGAAAATACTAATCATGTCAAAATAGCATCAGGAAGCAATGTTTAGAGCTTGCAAACAACATGCTACAGGAACATATGATGGTAAACAAAGGCATGGCATGCTAGTACTGAACACATAGAACAAAACTCCCTTACTGAACTTTGACCAAAGATGCATGGAAAATAATGTGGCACCCATGCAAACATGGCAAGTTATATGAACAGTTTCAGACAGAAGAAAAACATGACATAGCAGGAACAGATTCATGATAGCAACTTTGCAAGCTCAATTCACTCACCAAAAGGCATTTAATGGCATGACAAGGTAACCAACATGAAGTAGACATATTCAAGAAGATAAGCATGGCAGGAACAAGTTAATAGGGCACATGGATCACTATCAAAACACAAGGAAATATTGAATATCATGTTAACAATCTGCCTGGAACAATATTTAGCAAAACTCGAGCAAGGAAATGACATTGTAGAGTACTCCATAATTTCAACATAGACATGAATGAATATAGCAAAACCACATCTACAAAACATGCTTACTTAACTATCTAAAACTATGCATGGATATCATTGTAGCAACATGTTTACATGGCATCAAAATGTAACAGGAAAAAGGACTTGCAAAATCACTAAGTGTCTGAAATAAGCAACATTATGAAGCCTACTTTGCATGCTTGTGCTAGTGACCACATGGATCACAAATATACAATACTTGCACCTCTGTAAAGATCGCATTATTGAGCTCATAAAAGATGTAGACATCATGCTCATAGGATGCACACCCAAAATGCAACGAAAATGACAAATCATCAAGTTTTGTTAACTGTCAGCAGACAACATCATATAGCACTTTTGCAACGATGATAATGTCATCAATATGGACTGTCGGTGTCAAAACCGGCGGATCTCGGGTAGGGGGTCCCGAACTGTGCGTCTAAGGCGGATGGTAACAGGAGGCAGGGGACACAATGTTTTACCCAGGTTCGGGCCCTCTTGACGGAGGTAAAACCCTACATCCTGCTTGATTTATATTGATGATATGGGTAGTACAAGAGTAGATCTACCACGAGATCAGAGAGGCTAAACCCTAGAAGCTAGCCTATGGTATGATTGTATGTTGTAGTTGTTGTTGTCCTGCGGACTAAAACCCTCCGTTTTATATAGACATCGGAGAGGGTTAGGGTTACAAAAGGTCGGTTACAAAGGAGGAGATACACATATCCGCATTGCCTAGCTTGCCTTCCACGCCAAGTAGAGTCCCATCCGGACACGAGACGAAGTCTTCAATCTTGTATCTTCATAGTCTAACAGTCCGGCCATTGGAGATAGTCCGGCAGTCCGGAGACCCCCTAATCCAGGACTCCCACAGTAGCCCCTGAACCAGGCTTCAATGACGATGAGTCCGGCACGCAGTATTGTATCCGGCATTGCAAGGCGGGTTCCTCCTCCGAATATACCACGGAAGAATTTGAATACAAGGATAGTGTCCGACCCTGCAAAATAAGTTCCACATACCACCGTAGAGAGAATAATATTTTCACAAATCTAATTTGCTGACTTGTTTTGGCAACACGACATTATGCCATGGCCGGGTGATTATTCAAACCGTTTCCTTTAACTGGCCCCACACATAACGTGAGGCAGTTTTTCGACACGTCTTGTCAAAGCAAAGATCGTGTCCCCTTATTACGGGATTCTCATCGATACGGGCGTGGGTAACCCAACCGTGTCTAGGACTCCTAGATTATAGGCAAGTCCCAAACGGCTATGGAGAGGACGCTTGATATTCACCCTCTTTATAAAGGGACAAGGCTTTTACCTTTTTTCCCTCCCGTGCTCAATCGAATCCTTCCCCCGCCTCGAGTTCTAAAACCCAAAGCCCAGGTCAAGTGCTCCGGATCTTCAATCATGTCCGAATCTAGCCTTCAAGGCCGGTGGATGCCCTCCTCCGTTACAGAAGAAGACATCAAGAAGTTGAGGGAGGCCAAATACCTGACCGCCAAGGTTTCGCATCGGCTACCTGCCCGAGGGCAGGTCGTCCCTACTCCTGAACCCAACGAAGACGCCGTGTTCATCTCCCACTTCCTCCGAGGACTAGGCCTCACTCTGGATCCCTTCGTTAGGGGGTTGATGTTTTATTACGGGCTAGATTTCCATGATCTAGCCCCGGACTCCTTTCTCCACATATCGACATTCATTGTCGTGTGTGAGGCCTTCCTCCGCATTACCGCTCACTTCGGCCTGTGGCTCAAGACCTTTGACGTGAAGCCGAAGATGGTCGAGGGGCAGTATGCAGCGTGCGGAGGCACATTAATAAGCAAGATAGGAGGAGCTCCGTGCCCCAAAGGATCCTTTCCAGAGGTGTCCGGATTATGGAAACAGGGGTGGTTTATATCACAGCTCCCAGAAGTGCCAAGTGGGTGGCTGCCCCTGCTTTCCGCTCAGGCCCTCCACCACAACTGATGTCATGGATTAGCAGAGGGTTGAGCTGGGGTCCTGCCAAGGACGTGCCTGTACTGCAAAGCTGCATCCAAAATCTCTTCGAAGGAGATTTCAGTTTGAATATGGTGGCGCAAGTCATGCTAGTTCGTCGAGTCCAGCCTTGCAAATGCCGGCCCCTCCGCATGTGGGAGTTCAACCCAGAAGGGTCGCGTACTATTCAGAATTTCCTCGGCCTGACACACGAGGAGATGTACAAATCATTCTTCGGACCCCAAATAGAGTGTCCGGATACCATCGAGGACGTGGGCCTGAGCAGCAACCGTACCGCCGACCAAGTAAGTAATCCTTCATCCGAACACACCGTCTTTTGTTTACCACGACGTCATTCTGAGAAATCACTCTTTGACCAGGACTAGATAACAAAGGCGAAGATGATTCGGTGTTCGGCCCCACTTCCTGAGGGTTTGGAAAATCCGGTACTGGAAAAGATGCTCGATCTAGCACCTTGCCCGGAGCCCTCAAAGGAAGACAAAGGGGGGAATAATGAGGGCGAAAGCGGACCTCCATCGCTACCCATTCTGACCGAGGGAACGAGCGCCTCCACGAGGGAGGATAACCGAGGGGAGGAATCGGATATTCTCTCACCCCGGGGAAGGAAGAGGACTACCTCTGAAGATCCGGAAACCAAGGTTTCCAAACGGGAGAAGAAATCTCCGCCAGAGGGTCCTGCCTTGGAGGGTGCTCTTGCCGCACAAAGTCCGCGCAGGGATCAGCCCTCCAATGAGCTGTAAGTAATCAGAAAGTACTTTAATAGTGGAGATATACTACCTTGCCTCTGAGGAAAATAACTGAAGTATTTATTGCAGTTCGGATCTTAGTCCCCACCGTCCGGCTCTCGAAGAGAGCAAACAGAAGAGTCCGGCACCGTCTGGTATGCGGTCGGACGTACTGAGAGAGCTGTTGGAGTGAGCGGCCATCTCAGAAGAACACCGTACATTGATGGGTACGGTGATGGAAAGGATCTCATCCGCCGAAAGCGGGTTGCATGATGCCTTTATGAGTCTGCTGACGGGCTTTGAGGTACGTAAAATGATGTACATTTGTGATGGTACCGCACATTTTTAGGTGTGCCCTGTGTAGATAGTAGCCCCTGAGACTCTGGTTGTGGCCGAGAACGGCGGCAAATAGAGGATCGTAGTCCCAGGCAATAAACATACCGCTTTAATGTGCGGGTAGTGGGAGCTCCGGTGGTTAGCCGGACTCAAGAATTTGTCAAACTGAAGCGGCAACTTGATGCGGCGGGTGCCGACATCGAGCTTGTTAACAAGAGGCTTGACGAGGCACATGGTAAGTGTTATTTTCTGGTGAATGCCACATAGTAAGAGCAGCATGATGGCAGTATCTTTAATATGTTGTGACTGCAGATGGAGCTGCCACTGTAGAAACCTTGCGGGCGGAACTTGCCCAAGCCAAAGAACAAGCAAGGATTAGTAATGCGGCTACTTTGTAGGCGGCCGAAGAGTTGAAAGCCGAGAAGGCCGCGCATTGCGAGGGCAAAGAGAAGATGGCCAAGATGGCCATAGAATTAAAAGACACGGCCAACCGTTGCCAGGTCCTTGAAAAAGAGAACCGATTGAAGGCAGCGGACCTTGAAAAGGCCACGATGGCGAACAAAGACACCCGCTCTGCTACGAGAGCGAAGAAGGAGGGGCTGCATGAAGCCGGGGATATTGCGGCTGGGAAGCCGCTCATGCTATGGAGAAAGTACGGAGATCCATGGTATGCCCCTCTGGACCGGCTGTGGAGTTCGGCAGACGCATATATGGACTTGGCGGCGAGCGCTGCCGATGCGGCCAAATACTTCCAAGGTCAAACAGATCGTGAAGTGGACAAGCTGTTCTGGTCGCAATTCAACGTTCTAGAGCATCCGCTTCCATTGACTGATCAGCTAGCCGACTGGGCCGAACTGAATAGGTTGTCCGGACTCGCCATGAGGTCTGTCGTGGATCAGCTGTTGCTGGAAAAGCCGAAACCGAACAACTATTTCAGCTTAGTGCATCAGTTCCTTGGTGCGGTGCCGCGCATCAATGCGATGAAGACATCAGCGTGCATAGAAGGCTCGCAGATGGCCCTTGCCCGTGTTAAAGCATACTGGGCGGAGATGGATGCTACCACTATTGCGGCGCAGGGTTCGGCCATAGGCCGAGTGGCTGCCGAGCACTATTTCGAAGAGGTTCTCGAGGGTGCTCGTTTGGTAGAGGCCCAGTGCTCGAAGAATATTATGTTTGAGTGACATGTATTCCCATTGTAAACACAATGTTTTTATGAAATTTATTAAGGCTGTGTTTATGCTTTTGCCTGAAAGTAATATGATGCCTCCTGTGCGGCCGTTTATGTATACATGTGTATAACCTGAAAGATTGCAATCGTCGGCTTCAGCCCCCACGCATATAAAGCGGAGGTGTTCGCAGAAGATGCGTGTTCACACTTAACCCAACGTCTTGGTCCTATTAAGGAGGTGATAGCGCAGCGAATGAGGCGACCAGACTATAATGCTTTAACACTTTCACTTAGCCATAGGAGTTTGACGGTGGGGCTACTATATAGCCCCTGTTGGCTCCGCACTCGCCCGAATTCGGGGTGCGTACATGCCTGGCCGGGAAATGTCCCATCATTAAGGCGGAGGAATTCTAGCATTCCGATAGGTCATCGAGTGGTCGACCAGTCTCACGCTATATCATGACAGTCAGTTTTCGGCTTTCTCTACTGAGGTGCTCGTCCGGATGACCCGGGGCACAATCACAGTAGTTCTCCTAGTGCTACCTTAGCCGATAGAGCGAAACGTAAGGTACCAAAACATAGGAGACGGGCAAACCTAACATTTGACCAAAGACATGATTCAGAGCTGATGCATATAAGGCCAAACTCACGACGTCGAACAATCCCTAAGGTATTTGGTCTTTATTGTATAAACCGGGCCTAAATAGTGCCCTTTGTAAGAAGCCCCTGGTGTCCAGGTACGTGCATTATTCTGACGTGGCCACATGCCAATACTCCATCATCCTTCTCAATTGTACTGAGAATCCGAGGGATGTGTATCAACAAGAGACAGTAAAAAAGGTTGACGCAGGGCCTTAATCTAAAAAGAATCCTTGGGGCAGGTCCCTGCTACACGTCTGCGCCTGTGTCTCCATTGTGCCGTATCCAGGACAGGTGTAGCACGATGGTCATGTATAAAAGAGAGAAACTTAGGTGAAAAGTTGTCGTGCAAAAAGGTAGGTTTGAAGAAACTATGTGTAATTCAAGATGAGTAAAAATTGCCACTTGTCTGCGCGCGTTGAGCCCCTTGTATTTGTAATAGGGGTGTGGCTTCTCAAACCTGTGTGAGTTACATATGGCTGCGCCGGACTCGTCTAACCGTGTACATGGTCTTGATGACCTATCAAATGCTTTAGCTGGTGAGGCCCTTTTTAGTGTGTGGCTGCCAAGGCAGTCACACTCTCTTCGACACGCAGGGATCGCTTAATATTTCCATTTACTGTAATGATGCCACGTGGACCGGGCATCTTAAGCGTTAGGGAAGTGTAGTGCGGTATTGCATTAAAGCGAGCGAAAGCTTCACGTCCAAGTAGTGCTTGATAGCCACTTTGGAACGGAGCAATGTGGAATGATAAATGTTCGCTACGGAAGTTATCGGGGAAGCCGAATATAACCTCTAGTAGCAAGGAGCCCATGCAATGAGCCCCTGGACCTGGCGTTACTCCTTTAAGGGTAGTATTGCTTAGGCAAATTTTCATTGGGTCTATCCCCATTTTGTGGATTGTATCCTGGTATATCAGGTTTAAACTGCTGCCACCGTCCATCAGGACTCGTGTAAAGTGGTATTCGTCAATTATTGGGTCTAATGCCAGGGCAGCCCATCCTGCACGCCGGATACTTGCTGAGTAATCCCGATGGTCAAAAGTGATCGGTTGAAACGACCAGTGGCAGGAATCCGCGGTGATAGGCCCTTGGGCATATTTATCTGGGAGTGCTGCTTTGTTTCTCCCCATTATCACGTGTAACACGTTTACTGTTTTGACTTCTGGTGGAAATTTTCTTTGTTCCCCAGTGTCTTGCTTGAGAGGCTCATCCTCGTCTTCGCTTGGTGTATCTTCCCCGTTCTGTACAGCGTCAAGCTTGCCGGACTGCTTGAAGACCCAACATTCTCTGTGGGTATGATTAGCAGGTTTACCGGGGGTGCTATGGATCTGACATACTTGGTCCAGAATTTTGTTTAGGCTAGACAGTTCGTCTCTGGCGCCTTTAGAGGGCGGCTTTTGCTGACTTGGCCGAGAGCTTTTGAATCTGGCGTTTACTGTTGTGCTCTTTGTGCTGTCTTCTTTATTCTGGCGTTTATTATTGTTGTTGCGCCATGATTTCCCGTTTCCATCTCTAACTTTGGATGTACTGGGGTCACTGGTGCTGCATCTGGCTAGCCAGCTATCCTCACCCGCGCAAAAGCGGGTCATGAGGCTTGTTAATGCTGCCATTGTTCTCGGCTTTTCTTGGCCGAGGTGTTTGGCAAGCCATTCGTCATGGACGCTATGCTTAAAAGCTGCCAAGGCTTCGGCGTCCGGACAGTTGACTATCTGGTTCTTTTTAGTAAGGAACCTATTCCAAAGCTTTCGTGCCGACTCTCAGGGATGTTGAGTTATATGACTCAAATCGTCCGTGTCCGGAGGTCGGACATAAGTCCCTTGAAAATTTGCCCGAAAAGCGTCTTCGAGCTCTTCCCAGCTTCCAATGGAGCTTTCGGGGAGGCTTTTAAGCCAGTGCTGAGCTGGCCCTTTGAGTTTGAGGGGTAAATACTTAATGGCGTGGAGATCATCTCCTCGAGCCATATGGATATGGCTAATATAGTCCTC
Organism: Triticum urartu; assembly: GCF_003073215.2. Classification (NCBI taxonomy): domain Eukaryota; kingdom Viridiplantae; phylum Streptophyta; class Magnoliopsida; order Poales; family Poaceae; genus Triticum; species Triticum urartu. Next base: position 132,304,297 of record NC_053023.1, on the reverse strand, counting down.
AATCCAGACCCTAGGGTCTGTTGTTCCGCTGTATGCCTCTATGTTTACGGGTTTGAATCCCTATGGAAATTCATGGTCCAGTACCTCGTCGGTGAAACATAGGGGGTGTGCGGCACCCCTGTATCTGGGTGTACCGTAGTTTTTGGATGTTTGTTGTGTTGCATCGTATGTTGGAGCGCGCCTGCGTGGTCCATAGATGGATCTGGTTGCGCCGCCCTTTTGATGCGAGCCCTCGCATGGGTCGCGTATTGGCTTATGTGCGGCGTTGCTTGCCGCTCTATGTTCGCCATGAGGTCGTCTATCCGGCCAGGTGGCCGTTTTAATTTTTTGTTGCGGGGGATCTAAGGCCTCCTCATCGAATTCGGGTAGCAACTTCCGCTTCGAGTAGCTCTTGGTGGGGCGATTACCGCTGTACGACTCTGCTGCGTTGAGTACTTTGCTCCATCTAATTCCGAGTGTGTCTTGTGCAGCCTTGAGTTTTTGCCTCTACTTTTTTAGACTCCTCGCGGTGGCAACAAGCCTTTGACGGGCATTCCGTTGCTCCGGGTGTCTGTCCGGTGTGAAGTCGTCCGGACTATTATCTTTGACAGAGTCAGGTTGTTCGGCTTGATCCTTCGTGTTGCCGTGGTCCGGCAATGGTTCCCACTGCTCTAACGCTAGGTATGTATGATCGTTGTTTCTGTCGAGGCGGGATTTGGAGCAGCATTTACGCTGCCGCTTTGACTGCTTCTCGAGGGGACAACCCTTCGTTGCGTCCTTTCGTTCCTCGTCGTCGTTTTCTTTTGGTGTGTTCACCATGTATATGTCATGTTGTGAAGTGGGCATCCAGTGCCCTGTGGGCAGTGGTTCCTCTGCGTCTCCCGCATCGTCGTCCATACCGTCGATGTCTTCGGAGTCGAAGTCGAGCATGTTGGTTAAGTCATCGACAGTGGCTACTAAGTGGGTGGTGGGTGCGCCGCATCCCAGTCCTGCAGGACATAGTTCGGCCAGGATCCTCCTGACAAGGAGAGAGACCTTAATGAGTTCAGTATGTCGCCAAAGGGAGAGTGCTGTAAAATATCCATGGAGGTAAACTCCATGATCGGTGCCCAATCGGATTCGATTGGAACTGGCGCAGGCGATTCGGAGTCCGTGGCCGGAGAAGGATCCAGCGGTTTAACAACACGGCTCTCATGCAAGGTAAGGTCGATGTTCGGCTCGATCACCGCTAAGGGTAAGGCTTCCGTGGCAGGGTCCATCCACCCGTCCGCGGAAGGCGCACCTGGCTCCGAATTGAGGGTCGGAGCGGCTGCCTGTGCGATCTCTTGAACACTATCCGATGGTAGAGCTATATCGCACTCATGGTGACCGCGTGACGCACAAGGCAGATGCTTGAATCTGTCGAAGATCAAGTCTCCACGGATATCGGCCATGTAGTTTAAGCTTCCAAACCTGACCTGGTGGCCAGGGGCATAACTTTCAATCTGCTCCAGATGGCCAAGCGAATTGGCCCGCACTGCAAAGCCGCTGAATACAAAGATATGTCCAGGGAGAAAAGTCTCACCCTGGACTGCATCGCCATCGATCATAGTAGGAGCCATCAAGCCTAACGGCGACGACACAGAGGAACTCTCAATGAAAGCACCAATGTCGGTGTCAAAACCGGCGTATCTCGGTAGGGGGTCCCGAACTGTGCGTCTAAGGCGGATGGTAACAGGAGGCAGGGGACACAATGTTTTACCCAGGTTCGGGCCCTCTTGATGGAGGTAAAACCCTATGTCCTACTTGATTAATATTGATGATATGGGTAGTACAAGAGTAGATCTACCACGAGATCGGAGAGGCTAAACCCTAGAAGCTATCCTATGGTATGATTGTATGTTGTAGTTGTTGTTGTCCTATGGACTAAAACCCTCCGGCTTATATAGATACCGGAGAGGGTTAGGGTTACACAAGGTCAGTTACAAAGGAGGAGATACACATGTCCGCATTGCCTAGCTTGCCTTCCACGCCAAGTAGAGTCCCATCCGGACATGAGACGAAGTCTTCAATCTTGTATCTTCATAGTCTAACAGTCCGGCCAATGGAGATAGTCCAGCTGTCCGGAGACCCCCTAATCCAGGACTCCCACATGGATAGTAACGTGCAAGAAAATGCCACTAACATGAAGAGCATCACGAGACGAACATTTTGATATATCATATGCATGAATCGAAGGACCGAGCATGGAGATAATAGCATGTTGAACAGGGCATCACAATGTAAGAAAAACGGGACTTAGAGGAAATTTGGGGTCAACCTTATCTAGATCTAGGGTTGGCATGGACTTCGAGGCACGAAGGAGATCTCGACATAGTGGAGGAGGACGGCGGCCGGAGCGGTTGGAGCTCGCCGGAGGGGGGTCGCCGGACGATGGGGAGGCCAGGCGGCGCCGGCGAAGGTCGGCGTAACCGGATCTGTCCGTCGGAGGGGTCGATGGAGCCCAATGGCCGCGGCGCGGCTTGGTTGGTGTGGTGGTGCGGCTCGGTGGCGAGGTCAGCGGGGAGGCGCGGCGAAGGGCGGCAGAGCTTGACGCGTGGCGGCGCCGGCAGACGAGCGGCGGAGCCGGGCGGCGGGGGAGGCGATGGGCGCTGCGGGCTTTGGGGGCCCGTCCCGGGCCGGGCGGGCCGGCGGCTGCGGGAGCGCCGGGGGACACGTGGCAGCGTGTGAGTGGCAAGGCGGTGGTGGCGGACGCGTCCGGCGGACGCGGACGTGTCCGACGGCGCGAGGTGGAAGGAGACTAGGGTTTGGACTGCGAAAAATTCGGGGGAAGATACATATATATATATAGGTAGGGGGAGCTAGGAGAGTCCAAATGAGGTGCGGTTTTCGCCCACACGATCCTGATCTAACGACAGAGAGCATGGAGGGGGTTTAGATGGGTTATTGGGCTGTTTTGGAGGGGTGTTGGGCTGCAACAAAAGAGGGCTTTTGAGGTTACCCGGTTAACCGTTGGGGCATCAAACGACCTCCAAATGGAACAAAATTTGACAGGTGGCCTACCGGTGATGTACCAAGGCCACTCGACAAATCTTGGCCCATTCTGAGAACGTTATTCTCCCGCTCATGAAACAAGATTAGAGGGGTACAACAGGTGCATGAGAGAGCGTCGGATTGCGAAACGGACAACGGGGAAAATGACCGGATGCATGAGACAAACACGAATGCAAATGTGATGCACATGATGACATGATATGAAATGCATGACACGACCAAAATGCAGAACGAATGACAAAACCCAACCACGAAGGGAATATCATATCACATAGCCAAATATGGCAAGAGTCGGAGTTACAAATATGGAAAGTTACATCCGGGGTGTTACAACACTCCACCACTACAAGAGGATCTCGTACCAAGATCTAGGACTGAAAGAACTCCGGATATTCAGAACGGAGGTGATCCTCACGTTCCCAGGTGGCTTCTCGGTCGAAATGGTGTGACCACTTCACTTTAAGGAATTTGATTGACGTGTTGCGAGTCTTGCGCTCGGTTTCTTCAAGAATAGCAATGGGATGCTCATGATAAGACAAATCTTCTTGGGGATCAATCTCTTCGAAGTTGATACTGCGCTCGGGGGTCTTGAAGCACTTGCAAAGCTGTGACACGTGAAACACATCGTGCACATTTGCGAAGTTGGACGGAAGCTCAAGTTGATAGGTGAGGTCGCCTCTTTTGCCAATGATCTTGAAAGGACCCACGTATCTCGGGGCAAGCTTTGATTTGATACCAAAGCATCGAGTAAGTTTCATTGAAGACACGTGGAGGTAGACATGGTCTCCAATCTCGAAAGCCAAGTCACAGTGCTTGCTATCATAGTAACTCTTCTGGCGCGATTGTGCAGCTTTGAGATTTTCACAGATGACTTTACACATTTCTTCAGCTTCTGTGATCAAGTCGTTGCCGAGAAGTTGGTGTTCACCAGTCTCTGACCAATTAAGAGGAGTACGGCACTTTCTTCCATATAGAATTTCAAATGGGGCCTTGCCCAAACTCGCTTGGAAGCTGTTGTTGTAGGAGAACTCGCCTGAGCATGTCTTCAAGGATTTGATTGACTCGCTCGACTTTCCCACTTGTTTGAGGAAGGAAAGCTGGATAGAAGTGAATGTTGGTGCCCAAGGCCTTCTGGAAGGAGTCCCGGAACTTAGAAGTGAAAATGCTTCCGCGGTCTGAAGAGATCAATTGTGGAATACCGTGCAAGGAGACAATTCTGGAGGTGTATAGCTCTGCCAACTGAGCTGCTGTGATATACTCTTTGATTGGCAGGAAATGAGCCACTTTTGTAATGTTGTCAATGACAACGAAGATAGCATCATTCCCACGCTTGGACTTGGGAAATCCAGTAACGAAGTCCATCTCGATATGATCAAACTTCCATTCTGGAATAGCAAGAGGTTGGTGGAGACCAGCTGGTCGTTGGTGTTCTTCTTTCACTCTTCGGCAGACATCACATTCATTCACGAATTGAGCAATCTCTCGCTTCATTCGAGTCCACCAATACGATTGCTTGAGGTCATGGTACATCTTCAAACTTCCTGGATGAATGGACAGAAGAGAATTGTTCGCTTTGTTCATTATGACCTTCCTTAGATCACCTTTAGGAACCACAATCTGGTCCTTGAAGAATAATGTGTCGTTGTCATCAATGCGATAGCACTTGTATCTGGATAAGTGATAACCCACAAGTATAAGTTGTCGCAACAGTTTTCGTGGGTAGAGTATTGAACCCAAATTTATTGATTCGACACGAGGGGAGCCAAAGAATATTCTGAAGTACTAGCGGCTAAGTTGTCAATTCAACCACACCTGGAAACTTAATATATGCAGCAAGGTATTTAGTAGCAAAGTAATATGATAGTAGTGGTAATGGTGGCAAAAAGTAGTGGTAGAAAAAGTAATATTTTTGGTTTTTGTAGTGATTGTAACAGTAGTAGTGGAAAAGTAAATAAGCGAAGAACAATTTATGAAAAGCTCGTAGGCATTGGATCAGAGATGGAGAATTATGCTGGATGCGATCGATCATCTAACAGTCATAACATAGGGTGACACAGAACTAGCTCCAGTTCATCAATGTAATGTAGGCATGTATTCCGAATATAGTCATACGTGCTTATGGAAAAGAACTTGCATGGCATCTTTTGTCCTACCCCCTCGTGGCAGCGGGGTCCTATTGGAAACTAAGGGATATTAAGGCCCCCATTTAATAGAGTACCAAACCAAAGAATTAGCACATAGTGAATACATGAACTCCTCAAACTATGGTCATCACTGGTAAGTATCCCGATTATTGTCACTTCAAGGTTACCGGATGATAACACATAATAGGTGACTATAGACTTGCAAGATAGGATCAAGAACTCACATGTATTGATGAAAACATAATAGGTCCAGATCTGAAATCATGGCACTCGGGCCCTAATGACAAGCATTAAGCATAGCAAAGTCATAGCAACATCAATCTCAGAACATAGTGGATACTAGGGATCAAACCCTAACAAAACTAACTCGATTACATGATAAATCTCATCCAACCCATTACCGTCCAGCAAGCCTACGATGGAATTACTCACGCACGGCGGCAAGCATCATGAAATTGGTGATGGGGGAAGGTTGATGATCACGATGGCGATGGATTCCCCTCTCCAGAGCCCCGAACGGACTCCAGATCATCCCTCCCGAGAGAGTTTAGGTCTTGGCGGTGGCTCCGTATTATAAAACACGATGAATCCTTCTCTCTGATATTTTTCTCCCCGAACACAAATATATGTAGTTGGAGTTGGGGTTGGTGGAGCGTCAGGGGGCCCACGAGGCAGGGGGCGCACCTCCCACCCTCGTGGACAGGGTGTGGACCCCCTGACGTGGATCTTTCTTCCAGTATTTTTTATTTATTCGAAAAATAATCTCCGTTTATTTTCAGGTTATTCCGAGAACTTTTATTTCGGCACAAAAATAACACCATGGCAATTCTGCTGAAAACAGCGTCAGTCCGTGTTAGCTCCATTCAAATCATGCAAGTTAGAGTCCAAAACAAGGACAAAAGTGTTTGTAAAAGTAGATACGACGGAGACGTATCAACACCCCCAAGCTTAAACCTTTGCTTGTCCTCAAGCAATTCAGTTGATAAACTGAAATTGATAAATAAAAACTTTTACAAACTCTGTTTGCTCTTATTGTTGTAAATATGTAAAGCCAGCATTCAGGTTTTCAGCAAAGATTATGAACTAACCATATTCACAATAACACTTAGGTCTCATGTTTACTCATATCAATGGCATAATTAGCTAGCGAGAAATAATAACAAATCTCGGATGACAACACTTTCTCAAAACAATCATGATATGATATAACAAGATTGTATCTCGCTACCCCTTTCTGAGACCGCAAAACATAAATGCGGAGCACCTTTAAAGATCAAGGACTGACTAGACATTGTAATTCATGGTAAAAGAGATCCAGTCATACTCAATGTAAACTAACAGTAATGGATGCAAATGACAGCGGTGCTCTCCAACTGGTGCTTTTTAATAAGAGGAGGATGACTCAACATAAAAGTAAATGGATAAGCCCTTCGTAGAGGGAAGCAGGGATTTGTAGAGGTGCCAGAGCTCGGTTTTGAAATAGATATGAATAATATTTTGAGCGGTATACTTTCATTGTCAACATACAACCGAGAGTTCTCGATATCTTCCATGCTACACACATTATAGGCGGTTCCCAAACAATATGGTAAAGTTTATACTCCCGCTCCACCAATAAGCATCAATCCATGGCTTGCTCGAAACAATGAGTGCCTCCAACTAACAAGAGTCCCAGGGGAGTTTTTTTTGCCATTATTTTGATTTGATTTGCATAAAGCATGGGACTGGGCATCCTGGTGACCAGCCATTTTTCTCATGAGTGAGGAGCGGAGTCCACTCCCCTTGAGAATAATCCGCCTAGCATGGAAGATACAAACAGCCCTAGTTGATACATGAGCTATTCGAGCATACAAAATAGAATGTTTATTTGAAGGTTTAGAGTTTGGCACATACAAATTTACTTGGAACGACAAGTAGATACCGTATATTGGTAGGTATGGTGGACTCATATGGAATAACTTTGGGGTTTATGGAATTGGATGCACTAGCAGTATTCCCTCTTAGTACAAGTGAAGGATAGAAAAAGATTGGGAAGCGACCAGCTAGAGAGCGACAACGGTCATGAACATGCATTAAAATTAATCAACACCGAATGCAAGCATGAGTAGGATATAATGCACCATGAACACAAATATCATAGAGGCTATGTTGATTTTGTTTCAACTAGATGCGTGAACATGTGCCAAGTCAAGCCACTCGAATCATTCAAAGGAGGATACCACCCTATCATACCACATCACAACCATTTTAATAGCATGTTGGCACGCACGGTAAACCATTATAAGCTCCTAGCTAATTAAGCATGGCATAAGAAACTACAATATCTAATTGTCATTGCAAACATGTTTCTTTCATAATAGGCTGAATCAGGAATGATGAACTAATCATATTTACAAAAACAAGAGAGGTCTAGTTCATACCAGCTTTTCTCATCTCAATAAGTTCATCATATAATCATCATTATCGCCTTTCACTTGCATGACCGAATAGTGTGGATAATAATAATAGTGCATGTGCATTGGACTCAGCTGGAATCTACAAGCATTCAATTCAAGAGAGAAGACAAGGTAATATGGGCTCTTTGTTAGATCAACAATAATGCATATGAGAGCCATTCAACATTTTCATTATGATCTTCTCCTCTCGACCCCCAAAGAAACGAAACAAAACTATTTACATGGGAAAGCTCCCAACAAGTAAAAGAAGAACAAGAAATATTTTTGGGTTTTTCATTTTAATTACTACTACTACAGGCATGGAAAGTAAACTAACTAAAAGTTACAACTAATTTTTTTCTTAAGGTTTATCAAACACAAAAGAAGAAAGCTAAAAAATAAAATAAACTAACATGGATGATGCAATGAAAAAGTATGAGCACCGACAGCTGGCATGAGTGTGTGAACATGAATGTAACGTCGGTGAGAGATATGTACTCCCCCAAGATTAGGCTTTTGGCCTAAGTTGGTCTACTGCCATGGCTGGCCTGGCGGATATCCAAAGTTGTAACTGGGTCGTACTAAGAAGGAGCCTCGGGTTGCCACTGGTTGGCAATCTCCTCCAGATCCTACTAGTAAACAGACTACCTGTAAGGATCAAATTGTGGTTCCGGCTCTGGCCTGTAGCTGATGTGGGGTTTTGGTAGGTGTGAATGGCCTCCGGCGGAACAAGTTACTTGCCTGCAGATAAGTCAAACAAGGAAGGAGCAGGCAAAGTAATAGTCTCATGTTGATTTTTATCAAATATCAGCTTGTACTTAAGCATCTTTTCCTTATTCTTAATGATAAAATCATGTGCTACCATACTCTTATAGTCTAGAAAAATAGGAGGCAGCAACTTTTCTTCTTTCTCATAATGCCTAATAGGTATGTTAAAATGTGCAGCGAGGCGCGAGGCGAAGATACCTCCCAAGATGGGGCCCTTCGTACGGTTAAGATTTAACCACTTTGCAACAATAGAGCCCAGACTAAATGTGTCATCATGGAACAAGGCATGGCACAAAATAACAATATCAGGGGCAGTAAGCTTGCCATACTTTCCGCGACCAATTAAGCATCTACTAGAAAATATTGCAAAGTAACGTAAAACAGGAAAATGTATGCTAGTGATTCTTGCATCGAAAACTTTCCTCGTTTCCCCTACAGCAATCATATCAATAAATCCCTCCACATCATCACGGTGGGGTTCCTCTACACTTCCTTCAGAAGGGATCAAACAAACCTAACAAAAATCATGAAGTGACATCTCCTTATGCTCATCATATAAATAAAATTCCACCGAAGGTGGTGAGCTCCTAGCATGGAAATGAAAGTTTTGCACAAAGATATTGGTGAGTAAGAGATATTGTTTGCGTTGGTCATGGAGGAAGGAGGTGAGGCCTGCATTCTCAGCCAACTCATAGAAATCATCATAAATCACGGCTGCTCTCAAGAAATCATCACAAGGCCATTCACAAGGCCGAACCTCCATGGTGCGAGGGAGATTATACTTGGGCTTCTTGCTCTCTTCACTTTGTTTATCCTTCAAGCTTCTGCTCGATGAGCCCCTCAAAAATCTCTTCATCTTTTTTTGAAATTTTCTAAAAAAATTAGCAACCTAAAATAAAAGTGAGCCAAACTCAACAAAATTGATAGAAACTACTCCCACAAGTGCTAGAGACTATATCATGCAATAAAACTACTTTTGACCACATAAATTTGACATGCAAGCTCAAGAACAGGGTCACATAAGAAACAAAAATTTGCAATGAATAAAGCACTAGAACAAAAACTAATTGGACCATTGGAGTAGTCACATACCAAAGAACAATCCCCCAAAGCAGTTTTGTGAATGGAGCTTTGAGCTAGGAGATCGAAAATGGCAGCAAGATGAGCTAGAACTCATGCTTGAGCTGGTTAGTGATTTTTTTGGGAGGAAGAAGAAGTGTGTGGTGGCTGGAATAAGTGGAGGGGGGCCACGAGGGGCCCACGAGGCAGGGGGCACACCTAGGGGGTGGGCGCGCCCTGGACCCTCGTGGCCAGGTGCTTGCTCCCCCTGGTGTGTTCTCAGTGCCAGATATTCTCAAAAATCTAGAAAAATCATATTTAATTTTCAGGGCATTTGGAGAACTTTTATTTTCAAGGTATTTTTATTACATGGATAATTTAGAAAACAGACATAAAATACTATTTTTTCTTTATTTAATATAAATAACAGAAAGTAAAAAGAAGATACAGAGAGTTGTGTTTTCTAAATTCATCCATCTCATGTTCATAAAAAGGAATCCACTAACAAGGTTGATCAAGTCTTGTTAACAAACTCATTCCGAATTGCATGAAACCAGAGAATTTTCGAATAACACTAGGTTACCTCAACAGGGATATGCATGTCCCCAATAATAAGAATATCATATTTCTTCTTGACAGTAGGAAGAGGAAATTCCAAACATCCAATAGTGATTGTTGAAATTTTTCCAATAGAATTGATACTGTGGACTTGAGGTTGTTTCCTCTGAAAGTGTACCGTATGCTCATTACCATTAACATGAAAAGTGACATTGCCTTTGGTGCAATCAATAACATCCCCTGCACTATTAAATAATGTTCTTCCAAGAATAATAGACATACTATCGTCCTTGGGAATATCAATAATAACAAAGTCTGTTAAAATAGTAACGTTGGCAACCACAACAGGCACATCCTCACAAATACCGACAGGAATAGAAGTTGATTTGTCAGCCATTTGCAAATATATTTCAGTAGGTGTCAACTTATTCAAATCAAGTCTACGATATAAAGAGAGAGGCATAACACTAACACCGGCTCCCAGATCACATAAAGCAGTTTTAACATAGTTTCTTTTAATGGAGCATGGTATAGTTGGTACTCCTGGATCTCCAAGTTTCTTTGGTATTCCACCCTTAAAAGTATAATTAGCAAGCATGGTGGAAATTTCAGCTTCCGGAATCTTTCTTTTATTAGTAACTATTTCCTTCATATATTTAGCATAAGGATTCATTTTAAGCATATTAGTCAAATGCATACGCAAAAGATAGGTCTAATCATTTCAGCAAAGCGCTCAAAATCCTCATCATCCTTTTTCTTGGATGGTTTAGGAGGAAAAGGCATGGGTTTCTGAACCCATGGTTCTCTTTCTTTACTGTGCTTCCTAGCAAAAAAGTCTCTCTTATCATAATGTTGATTCTTTGATTGTGGGTTATCAAGATCAACAGCAGGTTCAATTCTACATCATTATTATTGCTACGTTGAGCATCAACATGAACATCATCATTAACATTATCACTAGGTTCATGTTCATTGCCAGATTGTGTTTCAATATCAAAGATAGAAATATCATTAGGATACTTAGGTGTGTCTACAACAGGTTCACAAGAAGCATGCAAAGTCCTATCATTTTTCTTTTTTCTTCCTTTTAGAAGGACTAGGTGCATCAATATTATTTCTCTAAGAGTCCTGCTCAATTCTCTTAGGGTGGCCCTCAGGATACAAAGGTTCCTGAGTCACTTTACCTCCCCTAGTTGCAACTCTAACAGCAAAGTCATTATTCTTACTATTCAATTCACTAAGCAAATCATTCTGAGCTTTAAGTACTTGTTCTACTTGGGTGGTAACCATAGAAGCATGTTTACTAATGAGTTTAAGTTCACCTTTAACACTGGCCATATAATCACTCAAGTGTTCAATCATATAAGCATTATGTTTCAGTTGTCTACCAAAATAAGCATTAAAATCTTCTTGCTTAACAATAAAGTTATCAAATTCATCCAAACATTGGCAAGCAAACTTATTAGGAGGGATTTCAGCTTTATCATATCTATAGAGAGAGTTTACCTTTACTACCTGTGTCGGGTTATCGAGACCGTGTGTTTCTTCAATAGGTGATGAATTAAGACCATGCGTTTCTTCAACAGGAGGTAAATTCTTAACATCTTTAGCTTTTATACCTTTTTCTTTCATAGATTTCTTTCCCTCTTGCATATCTTCAGGACTGAGAAATGGAATACCCCTTTTCTTCAGAGTTGGATTAGGAGTTGGTTCAGGAAGTGTCCAATTATTTTCATTGGTCAACATATTATTCAATAGAATTTCAACTTGATCAACTGTTCTGTCCCTGAAAACACAACCAGCACAACTATCCAGGTAATCTCTGGATGCATCGGTTAGTCCATTATAAAAGATATCAAGTATTTCATTTTTCTTGAGAGGATGATCAGGAAAAGCATTAAGTAATTGGAGAAGCCTCCCCAAGCTTGTGGGAGATTCTCTTCTTCAATTTGCACAAAATTATATATGCCCCTTAAAGCAGCTTGTTTCTTATGAGCGGGGAAATATTTAGCAGAGAAGTAGTAAATCATATCCTGGGGACTACGCACACAACCAGGATCAAGAGAATTAAACCATATCTTAGCATCACCCTTTAATGAGAACGAAAATAATTTAAGGATATAATAGTAGCAAGTTTTCTCATCATTAGTGAACAAGGTAGCTATATCATTTAATTTAGTAAGATGTGCCACAATAGTTTCAGATTCATAGCCATACAAAGGATCAGATTCAACCAAAGTAATTATATCAGGATCAACTGAGAAATCATAATCCTTATCAGTAATAAAGATAGGTGAAGCGGCATAAGCAGGATCATATTTCATTCTAGCATTCAGAGATTTTTTTTAGCTTAGCTAATAGTTTCTTAACATCACTTCTATCATTGCTGGCAAGAAAGTCTCTAGCAGTTTCTTCATCCATAATATAACCCTCAGGCACAACAGGCAAATTATATCTAGGGGGAGAATCTTCGTCATCACTTTCATCAGTATTATCAGTTTCAATAATTTCATTCTCTCTATCCCTAGCAAGTTGTTCATCAAGAAATTCACCAAGTGGCACAGTAGTATCAAGCATAGAAGTAGTTTCATCATAAGTATCATGCATAGCAGAAGTGGCATCATCAACATGTGACATATCAGAATTAATAGCAGACGCAGGTTTAGGTGTCGCAAGTTTACTCAAAACAGAAGGTGAATCAAGTGCAGAGCTAGATGGCAGTTCCTTACCTCCCCTCGTAGTTGAGGGAAAAATCTTAGTTCTTTGATCTTTCAAGTTCTTCATAATGATAAGCAGATACAAATCCTAAGTGACTCAAAGAATAGAGCTATGCTCCTCGGCAACGATGCCAGAAAATTGAACCTATTGTTGATCTTGATAACCCACAAGTATAGGGGATCGCAACAGTTTTCGAGGGTAGAGTATTCAACCCAAATTTATTGATTCGACACAAGGGGAGCCAAAGAATATTCTCAAGTATTAGCAGCTGAGTTGTCAATTCAACCACACCTGGAAACTTAATATCTGCAACAAGGTATTTAGTAGCAAAGTAATATGATAGTTGTGGTAACAGTGGCAAAAAGTAGCGGTAGAAAAAGTAATATTTTTGGGTTTTGTAGTGATTGTAATAGTAACAGTGGAAAAGTAAATAAGCGAAGAACAATATATGAAAATCTCATAGGCATTGGATCAGTGATAGAGAATTATTCCGGATGTGATCAATCATGTAACAGTCATAACATAGGGTGACACAGAACTAGCTCCAGTTCATCAATGTAATGTAGGCATGTATTCCGAATATAGTCATACGTGCTTATGGAAAAGAACTTGCATGACATCTTTTGTCCTACCCTCCCGTGGCAGCGGGGTCCTATTGGAAACTAAGGGATATTAAGGCCTCCTTTTAATAGAGTACCGGACCAAAGCATTAACACATAGTGAATACATGAACTCCTCAAACTACGGTCATCACCGGTAAGTATCCCAATTATTGTCACTTCGGGGTTAACGGATCATAACACATAATAGGTGACTATAGACTTGCAAGATAGGACCAAGAACTCACATATATTGATTAAAACATAATAGGTTCAGATCTAAAATCATGGCACTCGGGCCCTAGTGACAAGCATTAAGTATAGCAAAGTCATAGCAACATCAATCTCAGAACATAATGGATACTAGGGATCAAACCCTAACAAAACAAACTCGATTACATGATAAATCTCATCCAACCCATCACCGTCAAGCAAGCCTACGATGGAATTACTCACTCACAGCGCTGAGCATCATGAAATTGGTGATGGAGGAAGGTTGATGATGACGATGGCGACCGATTCCCATCTCTAGAGACCCGAACGGACTCCAGATCAGCCCTCCTGGGAGAGTTTAGGGCTTGGCGGCGGCTTCGTATCATAAAACGCGATGAATCCTTCTCTTTGATTTTTTTTTCTCGCCAAACACGTATAGATGGAGTTGGAGTTGAGGTCATTGGAGCGTCAGGGGGCCCACGAGGCAGGGGGCGCGCCTAGGGGGTAGGGTGTGCCCCCCAGCCTCGTGGATAGGGTGTGGGCCCCCTGACGTGGATCTTTCTTCCAGCATTTTTTATATTTTCCAAAAATAATCTCCGTTGATTTACAGGTCATTCCGAGAACTTTTAGTTTTGCACAAAAATAACACCATGGCAATTCTGCGGAAAACTGCGTCAGTCTGGGTTAGTTCCATTCAAATCATGCAAGTTAGAGTCCAAAACAAGGGCAAAAGTGTTTGGAAAAGTAGATATGATGGAGACGTATCAATAAGCCCTTGGCAATACCGCGTTTCACCTTCTTCACCATGGTATCAAGGAGTTGTGCCTCACGAATTTGATCTTCCAAAGTAGGAGTGACTTGAAGGTTGTCAAGAAAACCTTGAGGAACAACTTGAAGGTTGAGTTTGCGGAAAGCTTCACAAAGATCCGGTTGGAATGGCTTGAGAATTAAGCTATTGCAATAAGCCTTCCTGCTCAAAGCGTCTGCAATGACATTGGCCTTGCCTGGAGTATATTCAATACTTGGATTGTACTCTTGAATCGTTTCAACCCAACAAGTTTGCCTGAGGTTGAGGTTGGGTTGAGTGAAGATATACTTGAGGCTCTAGTGATCGGTGAAAATGTCCACTTGCCTTCCCAACAAGAGATGTCTCCATGTTATTAATGCATGGACAACTGCCATCAACTCAAGATCGTGAGTGGGGTAGTTCCTTTCGTCGGGCTTCAATTGACGAGAAGTATAGGTCACAACTTTCTTCTCTTGCATTAACACAGCGCCGAGACCTTGCAAAGAGGCATCACGGAAAACTTCGAATGGCTTGGATAGATCAGGAGAAGTGAAGACAGGAGGTGAGACAAGCTTCTCTTTGAGGGTGTTGAAAGCAACGTCACACTCAGGCGTCCAGACAAACTTGACATGCTTCTGGAGGAGGTTGGAAAGAGGATTTGAAATCTTTGAGAAATTTTCAATGAATCTTCAGCAATAGCTTGCAATTCCAAGAAAACTACGGAGCTGCTTGACATTCTGAGGAGGTTCCCAGTTCACAATTGTAGAAACCTTTTCCGGATTAACAGCAATGCCCTTGGAGGAGATGATATGAACAAGATAAAGAACTTCATCAAGCCAAAACTCACATTTGGGAAACTTTGCATAGAATAGATACTCTCTGAGCTTGTCGAGCACCAATCGCAAATGCTTGGCATGATCCTTCTTATTCTTGGAGAAGACCAAGATATCATCAAGATACACGAGGACGAATCCATTTGTGTATAGGTTGAAGATGAAGTTCATCATGCCAGAGAACGTTGGAGGAGCATTGACAAGGCCGAAAGACATGACAGTATATTCATAAGAACCAAAGCTTGTTCTGAATGCTGCCTTGGGGATATCTTGTTCACGAATGCGAATCTGATGATAACCCATATGGAGGTCAAGCTTTGAGAATACTTTACCACCTTTAAGTTTCTTAAATAGCTCATTGATGTTGGGAAGAGGATACTTATCCTTTATTATCTCCTTGTTCAATGGACGGTAGTCCGACACACAGTTGGTCCATGCCACCCTTCTTCTTGACAAAAAGAACACCACAACCCCATGGATATGAACTCGGTCTGATCAAACTTAGACGCTCTTGTTCATCGAGTTGTTTCTTCAATTCCTTCAACTCATCTGGTCCAAGCTTGTATGGACGCTTGCAAATGGTTTTCATATTAGGCTCAAGATTGATAACGAATTCAACTAGCCGGTGAGGAGGCATTCCTGGAAGCTCTTCTGGAAAGACGTCTTGGTACTCACAAATGACTGGAATCTGAGAAATTGCATCCAACTCGCACTTCTCATTGAGAGAGAATAGTCGAATGGTTTCGTCCCAAGTGGCATAGATGATCACATCATCCAAAGAGTGTGTCAATTGAATTTCCCTGGCAACACAATCAAGTTGAGCCTTGTTCTTGGAAAGCCAGTCCATCCCGCGAATTAGATCAATATCAGAGTCGCCAAGAACAATTGGTTTAGACAGAAATTTATAGTTGCCCATCTTGATAGAAACATCCGGGACGCTTTTATTAGATGCCATTTGCTTACCCGGGGACACAATCTTCAACGGGATAGGAATCTTTTTCGTCAAAAACTCATGCTTGGCAACAAAAGGTCTTGAAATGAAAGAAAGCGATGCACCAGTATCGAATAAAACTTTTGCACGAATGTAATTAACTTAGAGATTACCCATTATCTCTTCTGAAGAATCCTCTGCCTGAGCTGTGTTCATCATGTTCACCTTTGCATCCTTGGGATTATGCTTGACCACCGCACTGCTGGAATGTAACGCCCTCGATGCGGCTATATCTCCCACGTGTCGAAGCACGACTTAGAGGCATAACCGCATTGAAAGAAAATGCCGCAAGTGAGGTAATCTTCACTCAACCAATGTAATACATAAGGGAAAGAGATACATAGTTGGCTTACAATCGCCACTTCACACAATACATGAATAAAGCATTACATCATCCAAATACAATCAAGGTCTGACTACGGAACGAAAATAAAAGAAGACTACCCCAAATGCTGCACAGATCCCTGATCGTCCCCACTGGGCTCCACTACTGATCAACTGGAAACGGAACAACACAAAGAACGATATCTTCATCGTGCTCCTCCTTGAGCTTGGTTGCGTCATCTGCACGGTTCAACGGCACCTGCAAGCTGGTTTTGGAAGTATCTGTGAGTCACGGGGACTCAGCAATCTCACACCCTCGTGATCAAGACTATTTAAGCTTAATGGGTAAGGTAAAAGGTATGAGGTGGAGCTGCAGCAAGCGACTAGCATATTTGGTGGCTAACATACGCAAATTAGAGCGAGAAGAGAAGGAAAAAGCACGGTCGAACAACTATGATCAAGAAGTGATCCTTGAACAACCTACGTCAAGCATAACTCCAACACCGTGTTCACTTCCCAGACTCCGCCGAGAAGAGACCATCACGGTTACACACGTGGTTGATGTATTTTAATTAAGATCAACTTCAGGTTTTCTACAACCGGACATTAACAAATTACCATTTGCCCATAACCGCGGGCACGGCTTTCGAAAGTTCAAATCCCTGCAGGGGTGTCCCAACTTAGCCCATCACAAGCTCTCACGGTCAACGAAGGATATTCCTTCTCCCAAGACAATCCGATCAGGCTCGGCATCCAGGTTACAAGACATCTCGACAATGGTAAAACAAGTCCAGCAACACCGCCCGAATGTTCCGACAAATCCCGATAGGAGCTGCACATATCTCGTTCTCAGGGCACACTCAGATGAGCTCTCCATACAACTAAAACCAAACCTCGAGTTTCCCCAAGGGGGCGCTGCACAGGGCTCTAGTTTGGACCAACACTTAGAGGAGCAATGCCCCCCCCCCCCCCCGGGGGGGGGGGGGAATAATGATAACCCTCAGGAGCGCGACTCCCAAAGGAAAAGAAAAGGCTAGGTGGCGAATGGTAAAACCAATGTTGTGCATTGCTGGAGGAGTTTTATTCAAAGCGAACTGTCAAGGGGTTCCCATTATAACCCAACCACATAAGGAATGCAAAATCCGGGAACATAACACCGATATGACGGAAATTAGGGCGGCAAGAGTGGAATAAAACACCAGGCATAAGGCCGAGCCTTCCACCCTTTACCAAGTATATAGATGCATTAATTAAATAAGAGATATTGTGATATGCCAACAAAATATCCATGTTCCAATAATGGAACAAGCTCCAATCTTCACCTGCAACTAAGAACGGTATAAGAGGGGCTGAGCAAGGCGGTAACATAGCCAAACAATGGTTTGCTAGGACAAGGTGGGTTAGAGGCTTGGCTTAACCATATGGGAGGCATGATAAGCAAGTGGTAGGTATCGCAGCATAGGCATAGCAAAAGAGCGAGCAAACTAGCAAGAAAAGATAGAAGTGATTTCGAGGGTATGGTCATCTTGCCTGAGATCCCGAAAGGAAGAAGAATGAGTCCATGAAGAAGACAAACGGACGTAGTCGAACGAATCCTCACAACTCCGGAACGGAACCGAAGCTAACGAGGGAAACAACCGGAAAGAAGCAAACAACATAGTAAACAACCATCACATAATATGGCATGATGCACAACCAAGTATGATGCATGTCTGGTTTAAATATGCATGGCATGGCAAAGGGCACAAACAAAACTACAAGTTGAGTCGAGCTCAATATGCAACGAGTTGCATATTGACAGAACACCACATCAATTATTTAGTTCTCTCTCGTTTACGTACCCAACA
Source organism: Triticum urartu (assembly GCF_003073215.2). NCBI lineage: Eukaryota > Viridiplantae > Streptophyta > Magnoliopsida > Poales > Poaceae > Triticum > Triticum urartu. The sequence continues at coordinate 132,286,009 of NC_053023.1, read as the reverse complement.
ATAGTAAATGTTGTTAAACATGGTAGAGATGAGGCATAATAAAACTATACCATCTAAACAATTTAAATGGGGCCGGATATAACAAATAACGAATCTTGTAAATCCCCATATGCATTTAGCAATTTGGTGCAACAACAACTTTAAACATTTAAATGTTATTATCATGATACGAATGAGATGTTTAAGTTATGCAAGTTTTATTAAAAGTTTGACAAGAGCATTATGAAGCATTTGTCACCGTGGTGGACAGGAAAGGGGTGCCACGGCAACGATAATGAAAACGGTGCCACGGCAGCGTTCCGGTTCCGGTAACTCGATTGAGACACCGATGCAAAGGAGAAGGGTGCGGATGTGTGCAAAAGATGGTGGGGCACTCCCGGATTCCGGGTGTCCCACGAGTTAGTGGCATGGAAACGAGTGACAAAACGGACACGGTGCAGACAAAGGGTGCATCTCATCCAACATCCATTCATTCGTTCACGCGCGTCGTCTCGGGGTTATACCTTCAAGGTGAGACTTTTCGGAACGTATCAAGTTCGTAGCGGAAGTAGATGGTCTCGCCACGTTCATAGTGGTAGTAGTAGTACTCATGCCGTAGTGGAAGTAGTAGTTCACGTAGATGGTAGCGGCACATAGCAATCGTGGTCGAATTTGGAAGGTCATTGTTAGTCGTTCACGGGTCTTCGGCGATGGTTGTGGTACACGTTCTGTAGAAGTATGGGTGGCAGTAGTGGTACATGTCTATCATTGCACGGGTCTCCGTAGATGTTCGGGGTCACGGCGAGGAACTTGATGCATCGTTGAATTTGGCGTCCGAGGAATCCTGCGTAGCCGTACACGAGTCGTAGTCGAACTTGACGGTTCCATTACACGGTTCTTTGGAGACGATAATGGTGTACGGGTCTTTTGGCCCTGATAGTCATACACACATCCGAAGAGGAACTCGGTGTTCCGATGCGGTGTAGGGGTACATGCCGATGGTCGTCGTGGTACTTGATGATACGGGTAGTCGAACTTAACGAAAAACGGGTCTTGTCGGGGACTTGATGCATCCGAATTCTTCGGGTTTGTAGTAGTACTTGGCGTTCGGAGTCCGGGTCTTGCGGGTGGTGTACTTGGTGCTTGTGGTTCCGATCCGGGGGTGCATGCATCCACGGTAACACTGCATGGTGCAAAGAGGCGATGACTTGGGAGGTTCTGGCCAAGGACTCGGGCAGCTTGTGTATGAGCTCGATGGGGCTTGGATGCTGCTCGTCTCCTTCATCAGGTCACAGAACAAAGGCGCAGCGGCACTGAACGGCGAAGCAGCAGCTACAGCGAGGCAGTGGTGCCGTGGTGAGCTCGCAGGCGAGAACGACGACGAACTTGGCGCGCTGGAGGTGGAGGGGAACACAACGAGGCGGACGACAGCGGCAAGCTCGAATCCCGATAGGAGCTGCACATATATCGTTCTCAGGGCACACTCAGATGAGCTCTCCATACAACTAAAACCAAACCTCGAGTTTCCCCGAGGGGGTGTTGGACAGGGCTCTAGTTTGGACCAACACTCAGAGGAGCACTGGCCCAGGGGGGTAAAATAATGACGACCCTCAGGAGCGCGACTCCCAAGGGAAAAGAAAAGTCTAGGTGGCGAATGGTAAAACCAATGTCGGGCATTGCTGGAGGAGTTTTATTCAAAGCGAACTGTCAAGGGGTTCCCATTATAACCCAACCGCGTAAGGAACGCAAAATCCGGGAACATAACACCGATATGAAGGAAACTAGGGCGGCAAGAGTGGAACAAAACACCAGTCATAAGGCCGAGCCTTCCACCCTTTACCAAGTATATAGATGCATTAATTAAATCAGAGATATTGTGATATCCCAACAAAATATCCATGTTCCAAACATGGAACAAGCTCCAATCTTTACCTGCAACTGACAACTCTATAAGAGGGGCTGAGCAAAGCGGTAACATAGCCAAACAACGGTTTGCTAGGACAAGGTGGGTTAGAGGCTTGGCTTAACCATATGGGAGGCATGATAAGCAAGTGGTAGGTATCACAGCATAGGCACAGCAAAAGAGCGAGCAAACTAGCAAGCAAAGATAAAAGTGATTTCGAGGGTATGGTCATCTTGCCTGAGTTCCCGAAAGGAAGAAGAACGAGTCCATGAAGAAGACAAACGGACGTAGTCGAACGAATCCTCACAACTCCAGAACGGAACCAAAGCTAACGAGGGAAACAACCGGAAAGAAGCAAACAACATAGTAAACAACCATCAAATAATATGGCATGATGCACAACCAAGTATGATGCATGTCCGGTTTAAATATGCATGGCATGGCAAAGGGCACAAACAAAACTACAAGTTAAGTGGAGCTCAATATGCAACGAGTTGCATATTGACGGAACACCACATCAATTATTTAGTTCTCTCTTGTTTAGGTACCCAACAATATTAAATGTCGTTAAACATGGCAAGAGATGAGGCATAACAAAACTATACCATCTAAACAATTTAAATGGGGCCGGATATAACAAATAACGAATCCGGTAAATCCCCATATGCATTTAGCAATTTGGTGCAACAACAACTTTAAACATTTAAATGTTATTATCATGATGCGAATGACATGTTTAAGTTATGCAAGTTTTATTAAAAGTTTGACAAGAGCATTATGAAGCATTTGTCACCATGGTGGAAAGGAAAGGGGTGCCATGGCAACAATAACAAAAACGGTGCCACGGCAGCGTTCCGGTTCTGGTAACTCTATTGAGACACTGATGCAAAGGAGAAGGGTGCGGATGCGTGCAAAAGATGGTGGGGTGCTCCCGGATTCCAGGTGTCCCACGAGTTAGTGGCATGGAAACGAGTGACAAAACAGACACGGTGCAGACAAAGGGTGCACCTCATCCAACATGCATTCATTTGTTCACGGGTGTCGTCTCGGGGTTATACCTTCGAGGTGAGACTTTTCGGAACAGATCAAGTTCGTAGCGGAAGTAGATGGTCTCGCCACGTTCGTTGTGGTAGTAGTAGTACTCATGCCGTAGTGGAAGTAGTGGTTCACGTAGATGGTAGCGGCACATAGCAATGATGGACGAACCTGGAAGGTCATCGTTAGTCGTTCACGGGTCTTAGGCGATGGTTGTGGTACACATTCTTTAGAAGTACGGGCGGCAGTAGTGGTACATGTCTATCGTTGCACGGGTCCCCGTAGATGTTCGGGTCACGACGAGGAACTTGATGCATCGTTGAAGTTGGCGTCCGAGGAATTCCGCGTAGCCATACACGAGTCGTAGTCGAACTTGACGGTTCCGTTACACGGTTCTTTGGAGAAGATAATGGTGTACGGGTCTTTTGGCCCTGATAGTCGTACACACATCCGAAGAGGAACTCAGCGTTCCGATGCGGTGTAGGGGTACATGCCGATGGTCGTCGTAGTACTTGATGATACGGGTAGTCGAACTTAACGAAAAACGGGTCTCCTCGGGGACTTGATGCATCCGAATTCTTCGGGTTTGTAGTAGTACTTGGCGTTCGGAGTCCGGGCCTTGCGGGTGGTGTACTTGGTGCTTGCGGTTCCGATCCGGGGGTGTATGCATCCATGGTAACAGTGCATGGTGCAAAGAGGTGACAACTTGGGCGGTTCTGGCCAAGGACTCGGGCAGCTTGTGTATGAGCTCGATGGGGCTTGGCTGCTGCTCGTCTCCTTCATCAGGTGACAGAACGAAGGCGCAGCGGCACTGAACGGCGAAGAAGCAGCTACAGCGAGGCAACGGTGCCGTGGTGAGCTCGCAGGCGAGAACGACAACGAACTTGGCGCGCTGGAGGTGGAGGGGAACACGACGAGGCGGACGACAGCGGCGAGCTCGCTGGCACGGCTGGTGGCGGAGCTCGCCGGGCGACAGAGGCGCGGCACTGGCGAAGGGAGGCCATGGTAGAGGAACGGGTCTGCGGCGACGAGGCGCAACAGCGACAACGGCCATGGAGGACGGCGGTGTTGAGGCGGGGTAGAGCAGAGGTGGTGACGGGCGTGAGGAGGGAATGGCTGCGTGGCTCCGCAAGCTCCTGGCAGAAGAGGAGAAGCTGTAGGGGTGGAGTTTGGCAGCGTCTCCCTGACGTGTGCGGGGCTGGAAGGAGCGGAGCGAGGACGGCAGGGCGTGGTGCCTTGCTCCTCTATCTGGCGAAGCAGGGAAGGAGGGGATCGAGGGAGAGGGCGCTGCGAGCGAGAGAGAGGGAGGCGCAGGTGGGAACGACCGAATGAGGAGGGGATCGGCCAGGAGATGGAGATCGGGCCTCTCCTGGCGGCGCTAGTATGAAGACGAGGGAAGGGAGTGGGGAGCGAGAGGCTGGGCCTAGGGTTAGGAGAAGTGGCCTTGGAGGCCGGCCTGGGTGCGGGTGAACCAGGTGGGCCGGCGCAGAAATTTGCCTAGGGAGACCCAGTCCAGGAAAACCTTTTTCTTTTTCATTACCCTCTGTTTATATAAATAAACAGTTTCACTAAAAGAAAAAGGTCAGGGAGCTAGAAGAGAAGTTTTTCGGATATAAAAATATCCTGAAACTCCTGGAACTATACTCTATTTGATAAAATTGCCTTGGATATCTTTAGAGGTAGAAAAATAAAACAAGTTTAAATATGATTCAAACTTGAGGCATTTTTGAACCTAACCAAAACAACTCCAAAGGATCTGAAATTTGACAGAGAGGTTGAAGGCATGGTCGAGAATTTATAGGAAAAGAATGAACATTAATAGAGAAGGGGAAAGTGGCACTTGCAAAAGAAAGGAACTAGAAGGAAAAGAGAAGGAGATGATGCATGGGACAAAGGCATTGGGATATTTTGCAAGTGTGTTTGCGGTAAATCCAAATGAATGGAAATATTTACTATAACTCTCTAAATATCGAGAGGATATGTTTTAAAGAGAATCACCATGTGAATTCCCTCGGTTTAAATGGACCGAAGATCCATGCAATTTATTTAGTGAGTTTTAAAACGGGTTGCATGATGACATGATGAAATGCACATGATGCTAAGATGAAATGCAACAGACCAAACAAAATCACACGGCGAAATCCGGAAATCAGGGAAGGCACCTGAAGCTCCGGTCTTGGGGCATTACAACACGCCACCACTACGAGAGGATCTCGTCCCAAGATCTAGGATGGCACTGGAGGGAAAAAGAAGAGGAAGAGAAGTGGTAAAACTAAGTTGCTTCTTTGACAAACGAGTGAGACGAAAGAACCTTGAAAGGTTAAGCCATTTCCAAGAATAGAATAAACGGAGATGAACGAAGTTGAAGACACTCCGTTAAGAAAGAGGAAAAGAAAGAGCCGATTCGGGTAGCACTTCGGTTGAAAAGAGATGAAAGACTTGATAAGGTGAAAGGAACTTGAGCAAAAAGGGCACAACACTCCAGTTAAATGGATAAACCAAGAAAAGAACACGATCCTAACAAAATGAAAAGATGGGCTGAAAAGAGCAACATCAAAAAGCCTCCGGAACAAAAGTAAGAATGGAATGGGATGAATGAAGGGAAACAGATCTCGAGGGAGCACGCTTACAACAAAAGCTAGAACGGAGTTGTTCGAAAACCAACAACGAAAAGAATAAGCTTGATATGTTCTTATGGAATACATCTCAAATTATGACGTGACAACCTGCCACTCACGAGAAAAGAATTGGATTGATATCAAGAAGGAGACGAGAAAGTATTTCACCGGGAGGATAAAGAAGAACTTGGGTCCTTTATAAGCACCATAGATAGCAACAATCCTTAGGGAAGGCTTTAGGTGAAATATAATCCAAGACAACTCCAAAGAAGAGATTGATGGATTTAAAATATCTCATTCTTAACGACATGTGAATCATGAAACATGAACTCAAATTATCAAGAATGACATAGCAGCACCTTAAATGGTACGGAAGAAAGAATTGCACTCCGGATTGCAAGATGAAGAATGCTTGAGTTCGTCTGAAAAGAATCTCAAAGAACACTCCGAGAAGGAATTAAATCTTTGATGAACCGACATGTAGATCCTCCATGAAGAACTCCGGTAATCAAAAGGATAACAAAAAGAAAGAGAAGTTGAAAACACAAGGTGAAACCTTGTAATGCTTTAGATGGATCTCCGTGACGAGATAATTGAGAGAACTTGGAACTCAGTGAAAATAAAAGATGAATCAAGTTCGACCGAGAATTTTGATGAGGCTCCGGAATAAGGAATTGAATCATTTGGATGAAACAAGAATAATAATTACATTATGCTTATCCTTCACCAATTAAGTTGATGACAATCAACGGATTTTTGCATACTACTTATTCTCGTAGAAAGGGTTAAGATAGATATAACGTCAACTTGAGAGAGGTCTTCAATGAACCACCGGTAGGATAGAAATAACAATAAATTGATATGATAAACGAAAGAAGAGAAACTTGAATGAACCACCATAAGAATTAAAAACGATCAAGGAAAAGATTGCGAAACACCGGGAAGAATTAGAGAACGAATGAAGATGCTTGAGGGAATTTAGTTACATGTGAAACAAATAGAACACGAACCGATTAGAGAATATTTGAACGATGCACCGGTGAGATTTAGAATGATAACTGAAAGCTGAGAATGAATAAACCTGAATTGATGGATTCCAAATAGGTGAAAGGAATTCTCGCAATCAAAAACAATTATGAGAGGATGGCCTCAAACTAGAACCACGAATCTCTGTGAGAACGGATAAGATATGGAGGTAAAACTCTTCTTCGGTCTTCAAATGTTGAGAATGACGATGAGAAAAAAACCACCGTGAGTTGTTGTGACACTCCGGTATGAAAATTGGAAAGGTTGAGCCAACAATGAAAAGAATTTGAAAGATCTTGGAGAAATACATATGATTGATGATGAATCATACTTACGTCAAACTTTGAAAAGAATTTGGGATAGCTCCAGAAAAAATTAGAAGAGTCAGGTAAGTTCTTGGGAAAAGACTTGTGGGTTAGGGCCCACTAAAGAGAAACACCATTGAAAAGATTAATTGAAAAGAGAGATTGCACAGGTTGAATTAAATGGCTTGAATGAGATAACATCCTCGCAAAAGCTTGAACGGATTGAGAATGGAAACGAATCTTCTGAGATATCTTGAGCACGCCGGAACAATTTAATAGCGAGAAATGACTGAATATGAGGTGCACTGGCATGAAAAACATTTGAAACAAGGAAAATAATGTGATCAAACACCGAAAGCTTGAATTGAAACCACCGGAGAAGAAAGAGAACGAAGAATGATGAACTAGAAGCTTCGTTAGCATCTTCTTGAGAATCACTAGATAAGAACATTGAAGGAAAAGTGTGAAGAGACTTCCATCAATAAAATGATACTTGACTAAGAAATCTGAGTCCTTGAAGAAAAATGGTGGGTGGGTGGGAAAACAAAGGCAGCTTGGAACGAATGAAATAAACACCATTGAGAAGAACTGATAATTGATCTTGCGGATGTTGACGTGATCGGATCCACTTGAAGAGAGACACACCGGTTGAACAAGATTGACATGACAATCTCGATTATCATGAAGGATTGGCATCCACAAAGAAGTATGAGAACACCATTTGGGGAAGGTATGGAATCAACACTTGACATTGAAGCAACTCGAATACCACAACTCAAAACAAAACAAAGGATTGGCTTGCAGAATAAGCCGGAACAAACATATGATAGAGATTTCGTCCGAAGTTTTCGTGGTGGGGCCTACACGGGCTCGATTGTACAACACCATCATGTACACGGCAGTGCAGAAGACATACAAAGCGTCCCCGAGTCGGCATAGCCAAGGACTCTTTAAGACACAACGAGACCACTGTAAAACCAACCGTGGATAGGCGGACCACTAGACATCGAACCCCAATTTCATATCCTACATCTGTCGGAAAGATATCCTAAGAGCTACTTGAATTCCCACTTATAAACTCTCAAAAAATTTCGGTTATGCAATCAAGTGTTGGGGATACAGGGGAAGCATAATATCTGACCCGAAACTAACAAATCCTACATCCATCTGTATCCATCCTTCAACACATAACCAAGAAACCTTCGGAAATTGTTTACCTCAACCTTCGAAAAGCATCCGTTATACGAGTTATGGCAATACTCCCGAACTCTCGCCCCAGTACTGGGTGGCGTCGAGGTTATCTCACCAACAACTACATAAAAGAGATTTTCGATGTCGGCGAAACTAAACTCAGGTATTCCAGAACTGCAACGATAAAATTGTGACGACAACACCTCGGAGCTCAACTCCCCGGGACACTGCCACAACCCCTAAATGACAGGAGGCACCAAGAACAATGTTCTCATCACAAAACCATTGGAACGATTCCAAGATATCCGCGTGATCCTAAATTTTTTTAGTGAAATTTGAGAAGAGAAGAGTCAAAACTCTACATCAGGATGCCTCACCAGAGCGACGAAGGGATTGAGGAGTAAAAAGAAGTCCTAACTCTCTGATATATATAATTCCTAAATGACTCAAAAGATTTCGAGATTCAATAACGCCAGCGATTCGATCAAGCAGGGGGCTCCTAAAGTCGGGGAAGGCTCTGATTACCAACTTGTGACGCCCTCGATGCGGCTATATCTCCCATGTGTCGAAGCACGACTTAGAGGCATAACCACATTGAAAGCAATGTCGCAAGTGAGGTAATCTTCACTCAACCCATGTAATACATAAGGGAAAGAGATACATTGTTGGCTTACAATCACCACTTCACACAATACATGAATAAAGCATTACATCATCCAAATACAGTCAAGGTCCGACTCCGGAACCAAAATAAAAGAAGACTAGCCCAAATGCTACACAGATCCCCGATCGTCCCGACTTGGCTCCACTACTGATCAAGTGGAAACGGAACAACACAAAGAACGAGATCTTCATCGTGCTCCTCCTTGAGCTTGGTTGCGTCATCTGCACAGTTCAGCGGCACCTGCAAGCTGGTTTTGGAAGTATCTGTGAGTCACGGGGACTCAGCAATCTCACACCCTCGTGATCAAGGATATTTAAGCTTAATGGGTAAGGTAAAAGGTATGAGGTGGAGCTGCAGTAAGCGACTAGCATATTTGGTGGCTAACATACGCAAATTAGAGCGAGAAGAGAAGGCAAAAGCACGGTCGAACAACTATAATCAAGAAGTGATCCTAGAACAACCTACGTCAAGCATAACTCCAACACGATGTTCACTTCCCGGACTCCGCCGAGAAGAGACCATCACGGTTACACACGCGGTTGATGTATTTTAATTAAGATCAACTTCAGGTTTTCTACAACCGGACATTAATAAATTCCCATCTGCCCATAACCGCGGGCATAGCTTTCGAAAGTTCAAATCCCTGCAGGGGTGTCCCAACTTAGCCCATCACAAGCTCTCACGGTCAACGAAGGATATTCCTTCTCCCAAGACAATCCGATCAGGCTTGGCATCTAGGTTACAAGACATCTCGACAATGGTAAAACAAGTTCAGCAACACCTCCCGAATGTGCTGACAAATCCCGATAGGAGCTGCACATATCTCGTTCTTAGGGCACACTCATATGAGCTCTCCATACAACTAAAACCAAACCTCGAGTTTCCCCGAGGGGGTGTTGGACAGGGCTCTAGTTTGGACCAACACTCAGAGGAGCACTGGCCCAGGGGGGTAAAATAATGACGACCCTTAGGAGCGCGACTCCCAAGGGAAAAGAAAAGTCTAGGTGGCGAATGGTAAAACCAATGTCGGGCATTGCTGGAGGAGTTTTATTCAAAGCGAACTGTCAAGGGGTTCCCATTATAACCCAACCGCGTAAGGAACGCAAAATCCGGGAACATAACACCGATATGAAGGAAACTAGGGCGGCAAGAGTGGAACAAAACACCAATCATAAGGCCGAGCCTTCCACCCTTTACCAAGTATATAGATGCATTAATTAAATCAGAGATATTGTGATATCCCAACAAAATATCCATGTTCCAAACATGGAACAAGCTCCAATCTTTACCTGCAACAGACAACTCTATAAGAGGGGCTGAGCAAAGCGGTAACATAGCCAAACAACGGTTTGCTAGGACAAGGTGGGTTAGAGGCTTGGCTTAACCATATGGGAGGCATGATAAGCAAGTGGTAGGTATCACATCATAGGCACAGCAAAAGAGCGAGCAAACTAGCAAGCAAAGATTGAAGTGATTTCGAGGGTATGGTCATCTTGCCTGAGTTCCCAAAAGGAAGAAGAACGAGTCCATGAAGAAGACAAACGGACGTAGTCGAACGAATCCTCACAACTCCAGAACGGAACCGAAGCTAACGAGGGAAACGACCGGAAAGAAGCAAACAACATAGTAAACAACCATCACATAATATGGCATGATGCACAACCAAGTATGATGCATGTCCAGTTTAAATATGCATGGCATGGCAAAGGGCACAAACAAAACTACAAGTTAAGTGGAGCTCAATATGCAACGAGTTGCATATTGACGGAGCACCACATCAATTATTTAGTTCTCTCTCGTTTAGGTACCCAACAATATTAAATGTTGTTAAACATGGGAAGAGATGAGGCATAAAAAAACTATACCATCTAAACAATTTAAATGGGGCCGGATATAACAAATAACGAATCCGGTAAATCCCCATATGCATTTAGCAATTTGGTGCAACAACAACTTTAAACATTTAAATGTTATTATCATGATGCGAATGACATGTTTAAGTTATGCAAGTTTTATTAAAAGTTTGACAAGAGCATTATGAAGCATTTGTCACCGTGGTGGAAAGGAAAGGGGTGCCACGGCAACGATAACAAACACGGTGCCACGGCAGCGTTCCGGTTCCGGTAACTCGATTGAGACACTAACGCAAAGGAGAAGGGTGCGGATGCGTGCAAAAGATGTTGGGGTGCTCCCGGATTCTGGGTGTCCCACGAGTTAGTGGCATGGAAACGAGTGACAAAACGGACACGGTGCAGACAAAGGGTGCACCTCATCCAACATGCATTCATTCGTTCACGTGTGTCGTCTCGGGGTTATACCTTCGAGGTGAGACTATTCGGAATGGATCAAGTTCGTAGAGGAAGTAGATGGTCTCGCCACGTTCGTAGTGGTAGTAGTAGTACTCATGCCGTAGTGGAAGTAGTGGTTCACGTAGATTTTAGCGGCACATAGCAATCATGGACGAACCTGGAAGGTCATCGTTAGTCGTTCACGGGTCTTAGGCGATGGTTGTGGTACACGTTCTTTAGAAGTACGGGCGGCAGTAGTGGTACATGTCTATCGTTGCACGGGTCTCCGTAGATGTTCGGGTCACGACGAGGAACTTGATGCATCGTTGAACTTTGCGTCCGAGGAATGCCGCGTAGCCGTACACGAGTCGTAGTCGAACTTGACGGTTCCGTTACACGGTTCTTTGGAGAAGATAATGGTGTTCGGGTCTTTTGGCCCTGATAGTCGTACACACATCCGAAGAGGAACTCGGCGTTCCGATGCGGTGTAGGGGTACATGCCGATGGTCGTCGTAGTACTTGAATACGGGTAGTCGAACTTAACGAAAAACGGGTCTCCTCGGGGACTTGATGCATCCGAATTCTTCGGGTTTGTAGTAGTACTTGGCGTTCGGAGTCCGGGTCTTGCGGGTGGTGTACTTGGTGCTTGCGTTCCGATCCGGGGGTCTATGCGTCCATGGTAACACTGCATGGTGCAAAGAGACGACGACTTGGGCGGTTCTGGCCAAGGACTCGGGCAGCTTGTGTATGAGCTCGATGGGGCTTGGCTGCTGCTCGTCTCGTTCATCAGGTGACAGAACAAAGGCGCAGCGGCACTGAACGGCGAAGAAGCAGCTACAGCGAGGCAACGGTGCCGTGCAGAGCTCGCAGGCGAGAACGACAATGAACTTGGCGCGCTGGAGGTGGAGGAGAACACGACGAGGCGGACGACAGTGGCAAGCTCGCTGGCACGGCGGGTGGCGGAGCTCGCCGGGCGGCAGAGGCACGGCGCAGACGAAGGGAGGCCACGGTAGAGGAACGGGTCTCCGACGACGAGGCACAACAGTGACAGCGGCCATGGAGGACGGCGGCGTTGAGGCGGGGTAGAGCAGAGGTGGTGACGGGCGTGAGGAGGGAATGGCCGCGCTGCTCCGCAAGCTCCTGGCGGAAGAGGAGAAGCTGCAGGGGCGGAGTTTGGCCGCGTCTCCCTGAAGTGTGCGGGGCTGGAAGGAGCGGAGCGAGGACGGCAGGGCGTGGTGCCTTGCTCCTCTATCTGGCAAAGCAGGGAAGGAGGGGATCGAGGGAGAGGGCGCTGCGAGCGAGAGAGAGGGAGGCGCAGGTGGGAACGACCGAATGAGGAGGGGATCGGCCAGGAGATGGAGATCGGGCCTCTCCTGGTGGCGCTGGTATGAAGACGAGGGAAGGGAGTGGGGAGCGAGAGGCTGGGCCTAGGGTTAGGAGAAGTGGCCTTGGAGGCCGGCCCGGGTGCGGGTGAACCAGGTGGGCCGGCGCGGAAATTTGCCTAGGGAGGCCCAGTCTAGGAAAACCTTTTTCTTTTTCATTACCCTCTGTTTATATAAATAAATAGTTTCAATAAAAGAAAAAGGCCAAGGAGCTAGAAGAGAAGTTTTTCGGATATAAAAATATCCTCAAACTCCTCGAACTATACTCTATTTGCTAAAATTGCCTTGGATATCTTTAGAGGTAGAAAAATAAAACAAGTTTAAATATGATTCAAACTTGAGGCATTTTTGAACCTAACCAGAACAACTCCAAAGGATCAGAAATTTGACAGAGAGGTTGAAGGCATGGTCGAGAATTTATAGGAAAAGAATGAACATTAGTAGAGAAGGGGAAAGTGGCACTTGCAAAAGAAAGGAACTAGAAGGAAAAGAGAAGGAGATGATGCATGGGACAAAGGCATTGGGATATTTTGCAAGTGTGTTTGCGGTAAATCCAAACGAATGGAAATATTTACTATAGCTCTCTAAATATCGAGAGGATATGTTTTAAAGAGAATCACCATGTGAATTCCCTCGGTTTAAATGGACCGAAGATCCATGCAATTTATTTAGTGAGTTTTAAAACGGGTTGCATGATGACATGATGCAATGCACATGATGCAAAGATGAAATGCAACGGACCAAACAAATCACACGACAAAATCCAGAAATCATGGAAGGCACTTGAAGCTCTGGTCTTGGGGCGTTACATGGAAGATCTCACAGGAGGAGGAGGCGGAAGGCGCCTTTGGTTGAAGCACTTGTTTGCATAGTGACCTTTCTGCTGACACTTATTGCAAGTCACCTCTGAGAGCGGATGATGATAAGGAGCACTTGACCTTGGAGCTTGAGTCTGAGACTTGTTCTAATAACCTGGGGTGGGGGGGGGGGGAAAATCCATGGCCACCTTTGTTCTTCTGCTGGTAGGGCTGACGAAACAGAGGAGGAGGAAGCCAGAACTTTTGTTTCTTAGCTACCACTTGGGAGGAAGAAGAAGACTGAACTGCATCCTTGATTCTCTTCTTTGATGCCTCACACTTGAGCTGAGCACCTTCTTGCTTGAGGGCCATGTTATAGAATTGATCAAGCTTAGTAGGCTCAACAAGAACGAGAGCTAACTGCAGATCTTCTTTGAGGCCACCTCTGAAGTGATAGATCATGCTCTTTTCATCAGGAACATCCTGCATTGTGAAGCGAGCAAGTTTCTGAAACTGGATGTTGTATTGGTACACGGACATGCTTTCTTGCTTGAGATTGCGGAACTCCTCACACTTACTCTCAGCAACACTTGTTGGAATGTGATGGGCTTTGAAGTCTCGGCAAAAATCATCTTAGGTAATCACTCGACCTCCTCTGGAATCTTTGTATTGTTGATACCAATCAGCAGCTTGGTCCTTGAGTTGAAATGAAGCAAACTTGACAAAGTCCTCAAGCTTGACATTGCTAAATTCAAAATGCTTGGAGATGTCCACGAGCCAATCATCCGCGTCTGTGGCCTCGACACAGTTGCTGAAAGACTTCGGCTGATTTCCAAGGAACTGGTTGAGGCTAGCAAACTGAGGCTGATTGTTGAACTGCCCTTGACCTTGATTTCCTTGGTTGCCTTGGCCTTGGTTGTGCTCTTGCAAGAGTTGCAAAAGCATCTGGGTGTTGGTGTTGGTGGCTGCCATGACAGCTTGCCATGCCTCTAGAGGTGGAGGTGGAGGGTTCGCCTGACTTCCATCATTGCATTCCGGATGTAGATGCGTTGGAGGAGACATCCTGAAGAGGGTGACATCCGTTAGAATCTTGATAGACAGATAGACAAGTTGAAACAATGGATAGAAATTTCAACATATAGTCTTCAAAATAAACATTCAAACAAGGATGAACGAATGAATTTCAAAGTTAACATCACACATCCATTAAGGTGAAAAGCCACTTAAATAAAGGTTGATGAATGAAGCAACAAGGTATGATTAGGAACAAATAAGTGGTAAGGATTACCCAATCACAAACCAAATATCTGCGGGAAGAAATACTAGAGCTACTTGAAATCCCACCTATAAACTCCCAAAACTTTCCGGTTATGCAATATGGTGTTGGGATACAGGGAGGCACAATATATATCACACAACTAACAAGCCCTATGCTCCAACTTTATCCATCCGTCAACACATAACCAAGAAAACTCCGGAAATCATGTACCTCAACCATCGAAAAGCATCCTTTATATGAGTTATGGCAATACTCCCGAACTCCCGCCCCAGTATTGGGTGGCGTCGAGGTTATCTCACCAACAACTGCATAGAAGAGATTTTTTATGTCGGCGAACTCAGGTATTCTATAACTGCAATGATGAAATTGTGACGACAACACATCGGAGCTCAACTCCCCGGGACACTGCCACAACCCCTAAATGTCAGGAGGCGCCAAGAACAATGTGCTCGTCACAAAACATCGGAACGATTCCAAGATACCCACGTCATCCTAGAAAAATCATGAAATTTGAGGAGAGGAAAGACAAAACATCTACGTCAGGAGGCCTCACTAGAGCGACGAAGGGACTGAGGAGTAAAAAGAATCCTACTCTCCAAAATATATAATCCTAAGACTCAAACATTTTGTTCTAGACTCAACAACGTCGGCGGTTCGATCAAGCAGGGATGTCTCTGATTACCAACTTGTAACACCCACGATGCGGCTATAGCTCCCACGTGTTGAGGCACGACTTAGAGGCATAACCGCATAGTGGTTTTGTCATAAGAAGGGTCATCTTCACAAACATCCCATGTAATGAACAACACAGGGATAAATAGAGTTGGCTTACACTCACCACGTCACACAATACATAAATAATTCGTACATCATCCAAAATACACTCATAGACCGACTACGGTCAAATTCAAATGAAAATGAAGATAAACCCCAAATGCTAGATCCCGATCGTCCCAATGGGCTACAGTACTGATCATCAGGAAACGAAACATAGTAACAACCAACGTCCTCGTCGAACTCCCACTGGAGTTTGGTAGCATCACCTGCACTGGTATCATCGGCACGTGCAACTATTTGGAAGTATCGTAAGTCACGAGGACTCAGTAGTCTCACACCCGTGAGATCAAGACTATTTAAGCTTATGGGAAGGATAAGGTAATGAGGTGCAGCTGCAGCAAGCACTAAGCAAATATGGTGGCTAACATACACAAATAAGAGTAAGATGAGAAGCTACGCAACGGTCATGAAGCTAGAAGTGATTAATAAGTGATCCTGAAACTACTTACGCACAAACATAACCCGACTGTGTTAACTTCCCGGACTCCGACGAAAAGAGACCATCACGGCTACACACGCGGTTGGTTCATTTTACTTAATTCAAGTGTCATGTTCTCTACAACCAGATATTAACAAATTCCCATCTGCCACATAACCGCTGGCACGGCTCTTGAAAGTTTATACCCTGCAGGGGTGTCCCAACTTAACCCATCACAAGCTCTCATGATCAACGAACGATATTCCTTCTCCGAAAAAGACCCGATCAGTCTCGGAATCTCGGTTACAAGACATTTCGACAATGGTAAATCAAGACCAGCAAGACCGCCCGATGTGCCGACAAATCCCGATTGGAGTCGCATGTATCTCGTTCTCAGGGCACACCGGATAAACACTACATACGGCAACCGAAGACCCCGGGTGAAGGGGTGGCACTACAAGTGGCTCTAGGTTGGACCAACACTCAGATGAGCACTGGCCCGGGGGGTAAAATAAAGATGACCCTTGGGTCTGCAGAACCCAAGGGAAAAGGCTAAGGTTGGCAAATGTAAAACCAAGGTCGGGCCTTACTGGAGGAGCTTTATTCAAAGCGAACTGTCAAGGGGGTCCCATAACCCCAATCACGTAAGGAACGCAAAATCAAGGAACATAACACCGGTATGATGGAAACTAAGGCGGCAAGAGTGGAACGAAACACCAGGCATAAGGCCGAGCCTTCCACCCTTTGCTAAGTATATAGATGCATTAATTAAATAAGAGATATAGTGATATCCCAACATATCCATGTTCCAACATGGAACAACCTGCAAGGCACCTACACTAGCAACGCTATAAGAGGGGCTGAGCACAAGCGGTAACTTAGCCAAACAATGGTTTGCTAGGAAGGTCGGTTAGAGGCTTGACATGGCAATATGGGAGGCATGATATAACAAGTGGTAGTTAGCATGACATAGCGATAGAACGAACAACTAGCAAGCAAAGATAGATGTGATATCGAGGGTAGTGGTCATCTTGCCTGCAAAGTTCTCAGAGTTGTCGAAAGCTTGGTCCTCGTTAGCGTACTCAACAGGTTCCTCGTTCACGAACTAGTCTCCCGGATCTACCCAAAGCAATAACACAAGCAATAGAACAACTATCGATCACAGTGCAATGCACAAGCAACATGATGCTATACATGGCATGGAACGCAAGATATGATATGCAATGCATATGGGAACTCCGGAAGGGAAAAGATGATCAAGGCATCAACTTGTAAAAACAAGTATGCCGCTGGAATGATGAGGTGATTTTGGTCGAAATCGATATAAGGATCACCGGAAACGGATGCATGGTTTGCAAATGACAAGCAGAACAAGAATGACGCAAATCTGCAATTAACAGCATCATAGCACTTAGAATGCAACAAGAAAATATGCTACAGCACTCCAACATGTCAACAAAGCACATGATCATAAAGTACACATGAAACTCTAGAAATCATGAACACTAAGCTCCTACTAGTTCTCACTAGAACAAGCTCAAAATAGCATGGCAAAAATGCAAATGATATCAGCTTCACAGACTTAGAGAAAATACTAATCATGTCAAAACAGCATCAGGAAGCAATGTTTAGAGCTAGCAAACAACATTATACAGGAACATATCATGGAAAACAAAGGATTGGCATGCTAGTACTAAACACATAGAACAAAACTCCCTTACTGAACTTTGACCAAAGATGCATGGAAAATGATAATGGCACCCGTGCAAACATGGCAAGTTATAGGAATAGTTTCAGACACACGAAAAACATGACATAGTAGGAAAAGATTCATGATAGAAAATTTTCAAGCTCAATTCACTCACCACAAGGCATTTCATGGCATGACAAGGTAACCAACATGAAGTAGACATATTCAAGAAGCTAAGCATGGCAGGAGCAAGTTAATAGGACACATGGATCACTATCAAAACACAAGGCAATTTTGAATATCATGTTAACAATCTGCCAGGAACAATATTTAGCAAAAGTAGAGCAATGAAATGACATGCTAGAGTACTCCATAATTGCAACCAGAGGAATTAATGGATAGAGCAAAACCACAGCTACAAAACATTCTTACAGAACTATATCAAAATGTGCATGGATCTCATGGTAGCAACAAGTTAACATGGCATCAAAATGTAACACAAAAAATGACTTAGAAAAATCACTGTGTCTGAAATCAGCAACATTATGAAGCCTACTTTGCATGCTTGTGCTAGTCACCACATAGATCACAAAAATACAACAGTTGCACCTCTGTAAAGATTGAATGATTGAGATCATAAAACATGTAGACATCATGCTCATAGGATGCACACACAAAATGCAATGAAAATGACAAATCATCAAGTTCTGTTAACTATCAGCAGACAACATCATATAGCACTTTCGCAACGATGATAATGGCATCAATATGGACAGTAACATGCATGAAAATGTCACTAACATTGAGTGCATCACGAGACGAACACTTTGATATATCATATGCATGAATGGAAGGACCGTGCACGGAGATGTAGCATGTTTAACAGGGCATCACAATGTAAGAAAAATGAGTCTTAGAGAAAATTCGGGGTCAAACTTATCCAGATCTAGGGTTGGCACGAACTTCAAGGCACGACGGAGATCTCGCCGGAGTGGAGGAGGACGTCGGCCGGAGCGGTCGGGGCTCGCCGAAGGGGTGTTGCCGGATGGGGGGAAGGCTGGGCGGCGCTGGCGAGGGTCGGCGAGACCGGATCTGTCCGTCGGCGGGGTTGGCGGAGCCCAACGGTGGCGGAGCGGCGTGGTCGGTGCGGCTCAGCGGCGAGGTCGGCGGGGAAGCGTGGCGAAGGGCGGCAGAGCTTGACGCGGGGTGGTGCCGGCAGACAAGCGGCGGAGCAGGGCGGCGGGGGAGGCGATGGGCGGCGTGGGGTGCTACGGGCTTCGGGGGCCTGTCCCGGGCCGGGCGGGCCTACGGCGGCGGGAGCGCTGGGGGACACGTGGCAGCGTGTGAGTGGCCGGGGGATGGTGGAGGACGCATCCGGCGGACGAGGACGTGTCTGGCGGGGCGAGGTGGAAGGAGACTAGGGTTTGGACTGCACTGACTACAAGCAAACAAATAAATAGGACAACAAGGAAATAAATAAGCAAGAAAGTTACGCTAGGCTATCACGGCTATTACACATATTACATCCACTAGGCATCAAAGTTCACCACCAGTGCAAATATAGGGAACAAAGCAGCATGTCATATACACTGGTTTTCAAAGTTGGCGACCAGTGCAAATAAACGCCGCAGCAAAACAAGTCTAGAACTGAAACCACTTCATAAGAGCTCAAGAAACAATATTTGGGTACCCATAATGCTAGCAAGATGCTTAGCAAGCTTATTAACTTTCTCTTGTTTGGCGCTTAAATCCTCCAGCGCTTGTTGTTGCATGAGAAAGTATGCATCTGAATTCTGTAGGGACTTCCTCAGTCCTTCAGCTTCCTGTCTGTAGCGACCCGGTCCCAATGGACCATAGTCTCTGTGCTTAAGTGTTGTCCCTGGATCGGTATTGCTGATACACACAGTACTCGAGGATTTATTGTAGAGTTCAATCATACACTTATTACATCGATGTCTCAAAAAGAGTCCATACAATAATATGGCTAAAGGCCATCTAAATAAGATAACTGCGGAAGCTTCGAAGTTGAATGAGTCCATACAACTTCACGGCAAAACTAAGTGCATGACAACAACCTATCGCACCTTACTCTTCGTCTGAAAATTCTGCAACATGCTACTTTGCAGCCGTGTAGGTCAGCACATGGAATATGCTGGCAAAATAACAGCTATCACTACATGCATATTTGGCTGGTGGAGGCTCTATGGTTATCATTTGCATAAAGCTAATATTCCTACAACAAAGGAATATATTTTATTTAACTACAAAGTTTATGTCCTTATTGAGAAGGTACCCCCATCTCAATCCCAAAATAATATTAATAAACCAACAAATTCATTAAGCAAAGTGATGAGATCAAAAAATAATTCAAGTGCCACATACTCAAGATGTCCATAACTGGGCACACGGCTAACCATGATTATTTTATACACTTTGTAGAGGTTAGCGCACTTTTCCCCACAAGACTCGATCTCCTTTGTTGAATTTCTCGCACTGCATGTTGTTTGAGAAGCGGATGACCGAGACACAGTCTTTCCGAAGAGGCCCCCTTAACCGATAGATAGGCCGGTACACCTACAATCCCCTACATCTGCTAGCCTATCATGGAAAGGTTTCTCACAACTTACTTAACTATGCCAAAGCCCATAATGGCTTGTGGCTGCACATGGAAGTTTCTAGAATTAATAATCTTATGATCCCTTTGAGCCTGGGTGGCATTCCATAGGATGATCACACACGTACCCTGGGATCTCCTTGGACAACACTTGATTCCCCAAGTGCCCACAACCAATCCACCCAGATGTGTATTAGCGTAGCCACCTTAAGTTTCCCTTATTTAAAATATAACTCTCACATCTTTCATGAATCTCACATACCAATCCATGTCTACGAGCATTGTCGGGTGGTAGGTGCGACATATGCCAACGGGTGGCTTATCATTATGGGAGCCAGTAAGACGTCGCCGGTGCCTGGAAGCGAGATGAGGCGAAGACATGCACGCCGGCGAATCTTACCCAGCTTCGGGGCTCTTCGTGGAGATAACACCCCTACTGCTGCTCTGCGGGGTCTCCGCATGATCACTAGATGAACAAGTAGCTACACGGTGCTCCTTGAGCTGTTTGGTGAGAAGAAGAAGAAGGGCACGACTAGCTCTCCTCCCCTCTCTATGTGGTGTCTAGAACTAGCTTGGATCAACCCTTTGCATGGGTGTCCCGGGGGGTTTATATAGGCCTACCCCCGGGGATACAATGGTAATCGGGCTGGGCGCGGGGCCCAGCCGTCTGTGTCTACACTCGCCGGCTTCTGCGCCGGCTGCTGGGGCCCGTTGGCTGGTGGGTCCCGCCGGCTGCCGGTTCCTTGGTCGACAGGCAGGCCCCACTGTCCAGGGCCTTGTCGGTGGCTGGTTACTATTGCTCAATCCTGGTGACGAGGGCTTTGCCGAGGTGGGCGTGGCTACAGTGCCGCCGTCTAGCGGGTGATCGTTGTAGCCTCACCGCGTCTTGTCCCCTTAATGGGGCGTCTCCTTAGAGGGAGGTGGCAAGCCGGCAGTGGGGAGCCGGCCCTGTCCTGGGCCGACTGGGGGAGGCCTGGCCACCTTCGGGTGTCTCTCTGCCCGAAGGGGCCCACCGCCCGTGGGCCGCACTGGCAGCCCGTCGTGGATGACATCAGGGTCAACGTGGCAATAGTGCCGCGTTGGACGGGTCATGGCCACCCTTACGGCGCACTGTGCCAGGCGCGCTCCGGGATTCGGGGGTGGCAGGCTTTACTGTAGCCACGCCCCGTCACATCACCGTTATGTGGATGCAGACTCCGAGGGTACGGTCTTGACCGCTTTGTGGGAGCCGGCGAGTCGGCCTTCTCGCGGCCGGCTTCTTGGAGCCGGCCCTCCCGCGGCTTTCTTCATGAGGGCTAAAGTCGGGCTGCCCTCCATTAGTCGGCCTGGGAGACAGCCGGCAAGGGGAAGGCAGCCCTACGTCTTGGATTCTTGAGGGCCGGATCGGCTCGTAATTTTTTCGAAAGGGCCAGGGGGAGCCGGCTAGGCTACCCGTGGTCATTTACTCCGACAGTAGTCCTCGAAGCTGATCGAGCTTCGAGTCTAACAAAGGGACGAGAAGCTTGGTCAACTTCCTATCCTGAGGGGCCGTCTTTGCTTGTGCGCGTCGTCTTCGGAAAGTTCCGTTTCTCATAGGCGGGAACGCGGGTCGGCCTGCGAGCTGACTGCGCGCCATCCCGCGGGCCACGTGGCAAGGAAATCCTGCCAACGCACGCAGGCGACGGGACACCGCCGCATGCCCGGGCCCGCCACTCCTAGGCCTCGGCCCGAGCGTGGATCTTCTGCGGCCCACACGGACCGCTCGCCTTCCCACGATGGTTTTATTACGCCATCAGGGCACAATAATCGCGGGACGTGGGGGAGTGGGCGCGGTTGATCCCACGTTCCCCCATGCCACGCCTCCTCGGCTCCGCTGCGCGGGTCTATAAGTAGGGGGAGGAGGGGGAGCGGCAGATGCTCGCATGCTCTCCCTCGCTCCGCCCCTTCTCGCCTTCCTTCTTCTTCCTCACGCCGCCACAGCAACTCATTGCCGCGCCGTTCCGTCATCGGACCTCTCGGTTCCTTTGGTCCCGCCGTAGCGGGGTCGTGCGCGTCTCCGCCGTCGCATCGTCTTGCTCCTCGCCGCGTCGCTCCCATGGCGTTGTCAAGCTCGTGGGATGGCTCCAACGTCCACGAGGACCACGTCGAGTTCCTCCGCCGGACGTGGCGCCTGCCGGGCGAGAACTTCGTGCGGGTTTGTCAGGCGCCGGCGAGGGAGATTTCGCCGGCACCGGAGGAGGGCGAGCGGGTGATATTCCGCTCGCACTACCTGCGCGGCATCGGCCTCCCGACGAGCGGATTCCTTCGAGCTTTCCTTGAATTCTACCACCTCCAGCCGCATCACCTCACGCCCAACGCGGTGATGCTGCTGTCGGCTTTCGTCACCCTGTGCGAGGGCTTTCTTGGGGTTCTCCCCACTCTCGAGCTCTGGGGGGAATTCTTCCAGAGCAAGCTCGGCACCGTCGTCGCGGGCGTGCCCGCCCACTACGGAGCCTTCATTGCCATGAGGCGGACGGGCGAGAACAATCCGTTCCCACCCATCCCGCTGATCCAGTCGGTGAAGCTCTGGCAGAAGTCCTACTTTTACGTCAAGAACGTCGCCCAGCAAGGCGACTACGTCAACCTGCCGGCTTACGTAGCCGGCCCGCCGGAAGGGAGGCAACCTTCGTGGAGCTACCGGGCCAGGTCGTTGTCCTAGGCTGGGAACGCAGCCATCTCCCGGCTCCGGGTGATGATCCAGTCGGGGGGCCTGACCGGAGCCGACTTGCTGGTCGCCTTCGTGGAGCGCCGAGTACTTCCGCTCCAAGGCCGGCCTCACATGATTTGCCAGATGAGCGGCCGCTTCGACCCGTGCCGGCTGAGCACCAGGGAGATGCCTCATGCAGAGGTGTCTTACATGGTGAACTACATCTCCAACTGCAAGATCGCCGAGGAATGGCGATACGGCAAGGGGCCGTATTCCCGCGCCAACCCTCCGCCTGCCGTAAGTTTTTCTTCTTTTCTTCCTTTTGTAGCCGGCCTCATGATGGCCGACCTCTGATCAGTTGGTTTGTCCTTAGCAGAACCCTCTTCTTTCGCCGACGGCCGGGGCCGCAGGGGTAGAGCGCCAGCTCCTCCCCGACCGCACGGTGGACGACGCCGACGATCCGGACCTAGGAGCGGTCGCCATGGAAGACGCCATCGTTGGGGAAGGCGATGAGGCAGGAGGCGCGGGGCTCGGGGCCGGCTTCGAGGACTGGCCGGACGATGACAAGGTCGAAGCCGCCCCGCACCGCCAGCCGGCGCTTGATCATCAAGGCGCGGCCTCGTCTGCCGTGCCGGCTGCCCGTGGCGGCACGTAGAAGCGCCGGGCCGCGTCGACCTTCTTCGGCAGCCGGCCGAAGAAATCCAAGGCTTCCACGGCGGCGACCAAGCGGGATGAGGCGGCCGTGAAGGCGGCCCGCTTCTGCAAGGCAGTGAAGCAGCCGCAAGCGATCTCGGTGTAAGTCGTCAAACGTCTTGTATATTTTTTTGTTGTCCTTTTCGACAGAAGCTCTTCTAAACCTTTCTTTGCTCACCGGACAGGGCACCGCTTTCCCTTGAGCGAGGTCCTGGCGGCTCCGTAGTCGGGCCGACTGGAGGGTCCTCAGGCTCCCGTCGCGTGGATCCCCGCGCCGACCTTAGGGAGGCCACGGAGCAGAACGCACGGGAGGCGCGGGAGGAGTGGGAGGCGGCGGAGCGAAGGACCGCCCAGGCGGCGAAGGAGCAGGCCGATGCGGCGGCCAAGGCCCGGGCAGAGGCGGCAGCCGCGGAGACGGAGGCGTAGGCCTCGCACAACCAGCCTCCACTGCTCATCGTTCCCCTCCGTGCAGTGGCCCCCGACATCCCCATGCCTCCGTCGGAGGAGGTTTACCAAGACCCGCCGGTGATGGAGAGGAGGGAGGACCACGTGGTCTCCGTGGAGGGGGCGCCGCAGACGGCGCCGACTAGAGCGGGCCAAAGCAGCCAATCAGCCGCGGTGCCAGAGCAGCCGGCCGGGGGCGAGCCGGAGGCAGGGGCCGGCCTCGAGGTGCAGCCGGCATTGCGCCGGCGCGCAGGGGGAGGCACCTCCGTGACGGAGCCGCACCGAGCTGCAGGCGCCAGCCAGACGGCGGAGGCCCTGGAGGCGGCCAGCGCCATCACGTCCGAGTGGACTCCTAGCGGGGGGACGGGCGAGCTGAACGTGGCGGCCCAGGAGGTCCGGAACCGGCTTCCAGCCCAAGCCACCTCGCTGCAGCGATACACCCAAGAGTTCCTCGCGACACGGGCCGTCATCCGGGTGAGTCTTCTGGCCTTGGTTGTTTTGCTCTTTTGATTTCTTCCGTGGGGGCGCGTCAGCGCACCCACTGGGTGTAGTCCCCGAGTTCCGAGTCAGCTGCTGCGCATGCGGCTTGGAACTTACTAGGTCCTGACAACTATCTTATTCTCGCCTCCTGTCTGATCTTCCAGGAGTATCATAACCTCCGCGCTACTGCCATCTACTCCCAGGCTCAGGAGCTGGGCCGGAGAACCGAAGACCTGACCAGCAGCCGGAGTGCGTGCTTGGTTTCGTTCATCTCTTGTGGGGGCGCGTCAGTGCACCCACTGGGTGTAGTCCCCGAGATTCGGGCCGACTGCTGAGTAGCCGGGTCGGATCTTCCTTGACGACTTCTTCCTTATTGATTTTTCCTTTGTCTTCATGCTTGCAGGAGCCAATGCCGACTTGAGGGGGCAGCTCAGCGGGGCCCAGGCCACCCTTCGCGCCAAGGAAGCCGAGTACAACGCCTTGGTCCTGGAGCGTGACCGCCTGGCCAAGGAGTTGGCCAACCAGGAGGAGAGCCACAAGGTGGCCCTAAAGAAGGCGCAGGACAGTGAGGACGCCCTGAAGGCCGAGTTTGAGACTGAAGCAGTGGGCTGGGCTGAGGCAAAACAAGTGCTGAGCGAGGGCTTCAGTCGTATCAAGGATCTGATCGATGGTAAGCCGCCTTCCTCACTCCTTGCTTGCCCCTTGCCCCCTGATTTGTGTTCTGACTTGTGCTGCTTTTTGTTCTCTGTGCAGACTACTTTCCCGGCTACTCTGTCTTCGCCGCCCAAACCATCGCGAGGCGCGCCGGCAGGCGAGGGCTGAAATCGTGCCGGATGCGAGCCGGACGCTTGAGGAGCAACTCTTGGCGGTCCAGGCCCAGCTGCAGCCGGCTCACCGTATGCTCCGCCGCCTCCAGCGCCCCGAGTCAGGAGACGATTACCCGCACCCCGAGTCGGACTACTGACTGGCTGGAGGTTGCGGTTGGCCACTTCGAGGCCTGGAAGGCATCGGCAGCCCGGCTTGGAGCTGGGCGGGCGCTGAAGTTCGTCCGAGCCTGGTATCCGGGGCTGAACCTGGACTAGCTGCGCACCTGGCGGCTAGAGGCCGACGAGGAGATGGAGGAGGTGCGGCCAGCTATCGCTCAACGTGCTTCGACGATCGCCGAGTGCACTGACATCAGCGTCTTCGCTCCTGAAATAAATGATGACGGTGTTGCCCAGCCGGAGGAGTGGTTCGGGCTGGAACCGGCAGCGGCTGAGGACTCGGTAGAGGAGATCGCCTCCAGCGATGAAGGCGAAGACGAGAAGGAGAGGAAAGCGAAGACGTTGAGCCGGCCGGTGAAGCAGCCAGCCAGCCTCAGCTTGACCGTGCCTCTAGCAACGAGGCACGTGCTAGCGCTCCCTTTGCGGGAGGTGGTGATAATGCCGAGGTTCGCCAGCCGGCAACTCCTCCAGCCGGCACTGTCGTCTTCACAGACCTGCCCGACTCGCCAGTCGCTCCCTTGGCTTAATCTGCCATCCTTGCTTTTCCTGCTTGTTACCCTTTGAACAATTTTTATTAAACTTGCGCAGTTCCACCCATCGGGGGTGTATTCGAACTATGTTTGAATGCTGGCCTTTTAAAGGTCTTTTGTGTAATTATGATCGTGTGCGTGTTTGGTTTCCATTTGTGTATGCTTTTTATCCTTAGGCTGTTTCCTTTGCCGCCTTCCCATTTTGGGAAGGCAAGTACTCAAGCTTTCTTAGATTGAAGCGAGGTGAATGGAAGCTGGCCGGCCGGCTACTCTGGTAGTCGGTCGGTGGTGGGAGAAAAACCGGCTTTTGTTATATTAGTCCGTTAGTCCCTAGCCGTTTTTCGTGTGGGCGTCCTTTCCTGCCTTTAACTCTTGCCAGCCGGGCAGCCTGTTCTTCGAACTGCGGCTTTTGGCAGGAGAAGGCTTGGGTGCCAGCACACTACTTGTCTGGCCGCGGGTAGGACTTTTAATATAACTCCAGGCGGCCAGTCCCCGGGCCGACTAGTCAAACCCGGTGCCGGATGACGAAAAAAAAGTGAATGTAATGACACGGTCATAAGCATGATATTCTTCATTCATAGATAAAAGATGGCAGTCCCCGAGCTCTCCTCGGGGGGCCTATTGTCTCGTACTTAGTACAAAAGTTAGCGTGATACATACTGCATTTCAACTGTAAAATCTTCGGAGGAGGTTGGCGTTCCATGGTCGTTCCGACTCCTTGACGGAGTCGTCTCTCTTTCCTGCCTTCGGCTTCTGCGCGTCGATCAGGTAGTAGGAGTCGTTTCCTAAAGCTTTGCTGATGACGAAGGGGCCCTCCCAAGGGGCCGAGAGCTTGTGATGGCCGGCTGTTCGCTGGATCAGCCGTAGCACAAGATCGCCCTCTTGGAAGGATCTTGGCTTGACCTTCCGGCTGTTGTAGCGGCACAGGCCCTGCTGATAGATGGCGGACCGGCTGAGGGCTAACAGTCGGCCTTCTTCCAGCAGGTCAACACCGTCTTCTCATGCTTCCTTGCCTCCGCCTCCGTGTACATGGTTACCCGAGGCGAGTCGAACTCGATGTCGTTTGGGATGACCGCCTCGGCACCATACACGAGGAAGAAAGGAGTAAAGCCGGTTGACTTGTTTGGGGTAGTGCGCAGACTCCAGAGGACGGCCGGCAGCTCGTCAAGCCAATAGCCGGCCGAACGTTCCAATGGTACGACCAGTCGGGGCTTGATGCCGGAAAGGATGAGGCCGTTGGCTCGCTCGACCTGGCCATTTGACTGCGGGTGGGCAACGGACACTAAATCCGACCGGATGCCTTGCGTCGCGAAGAAACATGCCAAGGCTCCCTTGGCGAAATTCGTGCCATGGTCGGTGATGATGCTATGTGGCACGCCGTACCGAGTTGATATATCTGTGATAAATGTCACGGCAGTCGGCCCATTTAGCTTCTTGATCGGCTTTGCCTCAATCCATTTGGTGAATTTGTCCACAGCGACAAGCAGATGTGTCATGCCGCCGCGCGCCGTCTTGAATGGGCCCACCATGTCCAGTCCCCAAACGGCGAAGGGCCAAGTGAGGGGAATGGTCTTGAGTGCTGAAGCCGGCATGTGTTGCTTGGAGCTAAAGAGTTGGCACCCTTTGCAATGTTTAACTAACTCCTTGGCATCATCCAAAGCGGTCGGCCAAAAGAAACCATGGAGGAAAGCTTTGGCGACGAGTGATCTTGAGGCCGCATGGTGGCCGCATTCTCCTTGGTGGATGTCTCTGAGGATTGCAATGCCCTTCTCTTGCTCGACACATCGCTGGAGGACTCCAGTGACACTCCGTTAGATGAGCTCTCTGTTGACGATTGTGTATGCTCCGGCTCGGCGTTGGACTTGTCTTGCCTCTGTTTCGTCAGCCGGTAGATCTTGGTTTATTAGGAAGTTGAGGATGGACTGAGCCCATGATGGAGCTGCGACTTCTTCTATTGCAAATATGGCTATTGCGACCCGGGGGGGCGGGCTGGGTGGTGAAATGCTGGAGTCGGCCGCCGCCTGTTGTGTTGGTGCAGTCTCCGGGCCGACTACCGCAGTCCCCGAGCCGGGTGCGGCAGTCCCTGGGTCGGGCGTAACTACGGAAGTCCTCGAGCCGCCTATTGACGTCCCCGGGCCGACTATCAAAGTCCTCGGGTCACCTGCTTGGTTTCTCAAGCCGGATCCGGCTGTGTCGAGGTCAGGTGGCACGAAGATGGAATTGGACTCTGGAGACGGCTTGAGGAGGCGTTGTAGAGAGACACCGGTTGGTATTGCTTGCCGAGTGGAGCCTATTCGAGCTAGGGCATCAGCTGGCTCGTTGTCGGCTCGCGGTATGTGAAGGAACTCGCACCCTTCAAAGTACCCACTGATCTACTGAACAAGGAAGCGGTAGCTTGCCATATTTGCGTCCTTGGCATCCCAGTCGCCGGATGATTGCTGGACCACCAAGTCCGAGTCGCCATAACATAGGATCCGGCGAATGCCGAGTTCTTTGGCAAGCCGGAGCCCATGTATGAGCGCCTCGTACTCGGCCACGTTGTTGGAGGCGGCAAAGTGAATTTGCAGCGTGTATCTGAGCTTGTTGCCTTCGGGAGATGTGAGGATGACACCGGCTCCCAAGCCGGTGCGCATCTTGGACCCATCGAAGTGCATGCACCAATGAGTGGAGTCGGGAGCTAGCAGTAGGTACTGGGTCTCGGCCCAGTCAACAAGGAAGTCGGCCAATTCTTGGGACTTGATGGCGGTGCGGGGCTAGTAGAAGATCGTGTAGGGGGCCAGCTCGATGGCCCATTTCGCCACCCGGCCGGATGCATCCCAACTGCCTATGATCTCGGCAAGCGGGGTGGTGCATACGACCATGATGGGATGCTCTTGGAAGTAGGGCTCAGCTTCTTGGCGGCGAAGTACACGCCATAGCACATCTTCTGGTAGTGCGGGTAGTTCTGCTTCGAGGTAGACAGCACCTCACTCAAATAATACACCGGCCTCTGGACCGGCTGGGCTCGGCCCTCTTCTGGGCGCTGGACTATGATGACGGTGCTGACCACCCGGCTGGTTGCAGCAATGTAGAGGAGCATGGGCTCTTTCTCAGTCGCCGCCGCCAGGACAGGTGGCGTGGCTAGCATCTTCTTTAGCTCGTGAAAAGCTTGGTCGGCTTGGTCATTCCACTCGAAGTGATTGGTCTTCTTCATGAGGCGGTAGAGGGGGAGAGCTTTCTCTCCGAGGCGGCTGATGAAGCAGTTCAGGGAGGCCAAGCATCCGGTAAACTTCTGGACGTCTCGAAGTTTGGTGGGAATCGCCATTCTCTCAATGGCCTTGATCTTTATTGGTTTGCATTCGATGCCGCGTTCGGAGACCAGGAAGCCTAGGAGCTGGCCGGCTGGCACTCCGAACACGCATTTCTCGGGGTGAAGCTGGCATGTAACGAAAGTCGGTGTTCGGAAGCAGGCCAGTCCGGACTCGCAAGATGGTCATCATGGAATAGGCAGCATCCTGCACAGCCATCTCAACAGTAACCCCGAGTCCATAGGAACAGTGAAGGGGCTCGGTAGATCCAAGATAAGAAGGAAATATCCTGACGGTGCAGAGATATTGGCTTTGATTAAAGTCGCGGAACTGCTCTTCGACGGTGTATTCGGGATACCAACGGTAGCCCGTCTCGATCATTACCCGGACTAGCATAGCAGTATGACAGGGCATGTCGAGGCACCGGGTCAGGAGAACCACTTTGTTTTGAACACGGTTGGCCATCTGAAAGCACAACCACAATGTAAAGACATCAGAATTTCTAGGGAAAATCGGACAGCATAACAGCTGTAAATGCTCAGAAAAAGATTTGAGACATCCACAACAGTTCGCAATACCACTCAACAACATCATATCAAGGTTCTGATCCAATCAGCAACATACTAAGGATAGTAGAAACTGAACTGGGACTGGGAACAACAATCCTATAAGCTACTACGGATTAGTAACACGTGAACCTAATAGAAGAAGAGAGCCTAGTCCTCAACCCACGTTGAATGAGAAGAGAATGACTCAGATCAGAGGCATAGGGTAAAGAAGTAAAAGAGCCTTACGTTCCCTCCAACAATCAATTCCCCTACATATAGCTAAAGCATTTCTAGACTCGACATCGACCAGTTTGGCTCAACGAACCTACAGGCAGTCCGGCTCTGATGCCAACGCTGTCAGGACCCCGATTCCCAGTCACATCGATCTAGCCGGTAACACCTCATATCACTTTGCGGCCTCACGCACGGTATCCCACGGGTGTCGCCTTACCATGGCCCAGGACCGTTTGCACCTTTTGGCTCACGTATATGATAGCGTCGCTAGCATCCATATGACAGAGAACCCGGGCCGACATGGCTAGTCGTGAACCCAAAGCGGCACAGACCTATGGAGACAGGCATACATGTATCACATCGAGCATGTCGGTCATCAGCGAGTGATTCTGGGCTGTAGCACTGGGTTAACAGGACTCCGGGGAACCCGGGCTATAGCAGGCTAGGCAGGACTCCGGAAATCACCGCGTGACATTTCCCCGAAGGGACAGACATAGGAACGAAGTGAAACACATGCCGGCTAGTCAAGTGTCCTGAACAGTAGTGCTGGGTTAGCAGGACTCCGGTGAACCGGGCTATAGCGGACTACTATGGCTCGAGGAACACTAGACTACATTTCCCCATAAGAAAGGCTGCCAAGGATAAACAACTAGATTGTCGGATCCCACTCATACCAAGCATTTCAATCATACACACAATATGCCCGATATGAGTACATACAACATGGCATCACAACAAAACTCTACAACTCAAGTACTTTATTTAAAGGCTCCAGAGAGCCATACATAACAAGTTCATACAGATAGGGGTCACATGACCCGACACTCAAGTCATACACTCATTCAAGCACATGCGGAAGCAACTAGTCTGTGTACAGACTCTAAAAAGAAAGAAGGCTTCTCGAAGCCTGTCTATCTACATAGGGCCCTCCATGGCCAGGATCACCACCTGGGTGGCTAGTCACTCGTCGACGTCAAGGTCTACGTAGAACCCATCGGAGGGGGCGGTGTTGTCGTCTGAAAACAGTAATTAAGCAAACATGAGTACAAAGGTACTCAGCAAGTCTTACATCAGAACCTACTATACATGCTTATTCTCAAGAAGGTGGTGGGGTTAATGCAGCAAGCCAGCTTTGACTCTTGGCTAAGCTATCCTACGGAACTTCACCAGTAAATAGTTTTCGCACACGAGTCCACTACTCACCAACACAATACTCCACCGTGGATCCTCCCTCGTCATCCTACGAGAGGGCCATCCTCGATACTCACACTTATCTTGAGTCTTTTAGTAGTGTCCATTAACTTGTCTATGAACTGTATAGGCGACCAAGTAGTCCTTTACCGCGGACGCGGCTATTCGAATAATTTTATACCCTGCAGGGGTGTACTTCTTCATACACGCTTTCACCACTTACCGCCGCTTACACGACATGTACTCGGCAACCTTCAAGCAGAAGCCCAGCGAGGGTGTTGGCCACGGCCTACCTAAACACTTAAGTCTCTAGTCCAGGTTTATCGCCTATCCAGGTTCCATCCGCAGGGAGTCCAGCCGAGGTTTCCACATACGGCCCCGAACGATGTGAACAGGGTCCCGAGACGCCAAACGGGCGCCTGGCATACCCGGCCACAGTGTATCTACCGCAACATAGCCCACCCCTAGGGTCAGCGCTACGCACGGCCGCCAACACATATCCTACAAACACTAGAAACTATTTGCAACTCCTGGACAGAGTACTAAGGTGATTAAGAAGCCGAGAGGGTCCATTGGTTTCGGGCCCAATGTACGGTAGTAACTGCATCTTAAATCACACATACAGATCTCAGTTCTTAGGGACGGCCTCAATGAAACAATCCACCATGTACTCCTACATGGCCTCTCATCGATACCTTTACCAAAGCATGTTCAACACATCCCTCACATTACCGACATAAGCATTTCACTCTAGCCCATCACCCAGATGAACCAGACCTGACACAACTCTAAGCATAGCAGGCATAGCAAGGTAGGAATCACATACATGGCTCAATCAACTCCTACACATCCTAGTGGGTTTCATCTAGTTACTGTGGCAATGACAGGTCATGCAGAGGATAAGGGTTCAACTACCGTAGCTCACAGCAGTTTGAATCGCGTTGTCTTAATGCAGTAAACAAGAGCAGAAGCGAGAACATGGTTTTGTATCGGAATGATCAATGGTTGCTTGCCTGATGGAGTGGAAGTGGGATACTGCCCTTCAGTTGGATACTCTTGAATATCCTCGGAGGCAGAACCTACCACGAAGAACACATCGGAACACAATCAACACATGACGATATGCAACAATATGATGCATGCTATGACATGGCAATATGAATGTGTCTTGGCCTAATGCAAGTTATAATAGAAAGGAATGAACTCATTTGAATCAAAGATTCAAATATTAGCTCATTAAACATGGCCTTAATAGTGCATTTCCTTATTCTGCTTAAACAGCAAGGTAAACTTGTTTTTCCATGCATGAAACCATTACAGATGGATAGATTGAATTTTTCTTATCATTTTTCATATATAAATCTTTGCATTTGGAGCTATGGTTGATTTTCTATGATTTTTAGAAGTTTTGACTATTTTCTGGAATTTCCTGAATAAAAATAAATCCAGAAAATGCATTACTGCGTCAGCATTGCGTCATGCTGACCTCAGCAGGTCAAAGGTGCCAGCCCAGGTCAAACCTGACTGGTGGGCCCCATCTGTCAGCCTCTCAGCTAGTTAACAGGATTTTATTAACACTAATTAGCTGTCAGTGGGGCCTAGGCCCACATGTCAGTGACTAATTTAATTAAAATTAGTTAAAACTAATCCTAATTTAGTTAGCAGACCGGCCCCACCTGTCATAGACTCAGGGGGGTCTACCTGGGCCCACCCAGGGGTCAAACTGGGTTAAACTCGCTGGTGTTGAGCCGCCGGCGAGGCCGAGACGGCGGAGGGCTTCGGATTTGGTCCTCCGATGACCAAATCGACGGCGGAGACGTGCTACGCGTAGCTGGGGCTCGTGCGCATCTAGTGGGGCAAGTGGGAGGAGTTGGGGTGGAGCAAGCTCGCCGGAATCGAGCTCGTGGCGGCGGCCGGAGTTCGGACGGAGAGGGAAAGAGGGCTATGGTGCACGACAGGGCGAGGAAGTGCGTGCGTTAGGCTCCTGGGGACGCACTGAATGCGGTGGTGCGCTCGGACGCGTGCTTGCACGGCCGTAGCCACGACGGCGACATGGCCGGTGGCGAGGAGCACTCGGGTGCGGTGGAAACGGCGGCTACAGAGGCCAAACGAGCACGGGAGTTAGGGGAAAGGAAGAGGAGCTCACAGCGGAGTCGGAGAGGGGGTCAGCGAGCTCGGGGAGGTCCCGACGATGGTGAATCGGCCGGAGACGGCTCGGGTGCCCGAGGTTGAAGACGAGGGCGTAGACGGCGTTCGGCGGCGTTTGGGGTCGCGTGGGTTGGCGAAGAGGTCCAGGGCGACAAGGCGGAGCTGTTGGGCTCGTCGGAGGGGCGAGGGAGTGGCTGTGGTGGCAACTACGGCGATCGGCGGCGAGGGTCGCGCTCGGCCATCATGGGGGAGAGTGAGAGAGACGAGGGGGAGAGTGCGAGAGGATGAGAGGGGGACGTGGGGGTCGCGTGGCACCTCTAGGCGTCTCCGGGCATCAGCAGAAGCAGGAGGTGGCTAGCGCGTGGCCGGCGCGCGGCGAGCACGCGCCCCTGCCTCCTGGCGCGAGGAGGACGACGACTGGCGAAGCCAGTAGGCTGGGCCGAGCCAGGTGGGCTGGCCAGCTCAGGTAAGGCCCTGGTGGCTCCCTGTCTCTTTTTTTGATTTGTTTCTGTTTTTCTAATTAACTGCAATTGTTGGGCTTTAAATAAAATACTAAAAAGTTTCCAAAAATCCTGAAAATAATTGTGGGCACTGTTTAGATTATTTCCAACAGCAAACTTATTTCCAGAATTATTTGGGCATTCAAATTATTTTATAGCATTTAAATGCCCAAATTCAAATACTGATGATTTAATTCAATGACCTTCTGTTGACCTAAAAAAATGTGCACCAATTTTGCCAGAGGTTTTAACCCAAGACAAAGAGGGTGAACTTTTTAGAAGGGCATTTCAGGTTCATTGAAAATAATTTTAGTAAACCCTAGTTGTTTCCAGGGGGGTGTTGGGGGTTTCTGCCTTCCCCATTTCAAATTAAAAGAAATTTAAACATGATGCACACTCTATTGCCTGAACTAGCTAGGGTGTGACACCACTCTGGAAAGAAAATTTCCATAATGAAGCCGGCTGCCAGAAGTCGGGCTATCTCTTCTCCTACAACCCTTCTTTTCTCCTCTGACAGTCGGCGGAGGGGTTGTTTGACTGGTTTTGCGTCTTCTCGGACGTGTAGCTTGTGCTCGGCGAATTCCTTCGGAACACCCGGCATGTCCTTGGAGGACCATGCAAAGATGTCCCGATTCTCACGGAGGAAATCGGCGAGCTCGCCTTCCTATTTGCTGTTTAGGTTTGCCCCAATGACGGCAAACCTCTCTGGGTGCTCGGGGTCAAGAGGTATCTTCTTCGTCTCCTTGGCCGGCTGGAAAGATCCTTGGGCATCATACTCCTTGCGATCGGGGGACAAGGCCGACTGTTTGCCGGCCATGGCCACGACTCAGTCCAACATCTTCTTTTCTTCGGCAATCACAAGGGACTCGGCCAGCCGGCTGCTGGCTGCTGCGCACTTG
Organism: Triticum urartu; assembly: GCF_003073215.2. NCBI lineage: Eukaryota > Viridiplantae > Streptophyta > Magnoliopsida > Poales > Poaceae > Triticum > Triticum urartu. The sequence goes on along the minus strand of NC_053023.1, from coordinate 132,251,381 downwards.
GAGGACATCTTGTAATCGCCGGCTATGGTGATGACGCCCTTGGTGCTCGGCATCTTCATCTTGAGGTAAGCATAGTGGGGAACTGCCATGAACCTGGCCAAGGCAGGTCGGCCAAGCAATGCATGGTAGGGGCTCTCCAGGTCCACCACTTCAAACCAGATCGCTTCTCGGCGGAAATGCTCCTTGTCCCCAAAGAGTACATCAATCTTGATCTTGCCAATGGGGGCGCAGGACAGTCCGGGTACGATGCCATGGAACACAGTCCGAGTAGGCATGAGCTGCTTCGTCTTAACATTCAGCTTCTCCAGGGTGTCACGGTACAGGATGTTGATGCTGCTCCCGCTGTCTATCAGCACGCGGGAGAAACGGGCGGCGCGTCTATCCGTTGCAAGGGTGGCATCCAAATCCAACGCATAAGAGCCGGGAGATGGCATCACCTCTGGTTGGTCGGCCCGGCTCCAGCTGATAGGTTTTTTTGACCAGTGCATGTGCTCGGCGGGGTTGGCAGCGACCATGCTGACTTCCTGGTGCTCTCGGCGTCTGCTACACCGGTCTTCGGGCTGGCTTGTAAAGACGACATAGGCGGCATGCTCGTCGGGGAACTCATCGTGCATGGCTCCGACTGCGGGCCGAGCGGTCGGCAGCTGCGGAGCCGGAGGCGGCGGACCGGCAGGCGGAGGCCGCGCGAGCCCTTCGCCTTTGGAGATTCGGGTGAGCCAGTGGCACTTTCGGGTCATGTGGTTGGACGGCTTCGCACCGCTGTGGAACTTGCATGGGGCGTCGAGGGTTTGCTCATAGGAGAAGGCCCGCTGCCAAGCCGGCTTGCCGCCTCTCTGCTTCTTGGGTGCGGGCCGCCCTTCGGGCTGCTCGTCTTCGACTGTGGCCACCTGCCGACCGGTGGAGGGCGGCACGGGGCCCTTGCGCTTGTGGTCATTTTGGTGTGGGCGTCGGCCGGAGTCCCCAGCCGGCATCTTGGGCGCTGGGTTGAGTACATTCCGAGACGCGTCTACCCAGAGTTCGGTCTTCATTGAGGAGTCGGCGGTGGTGTACTTGTCCGCTATGACCAGAAGCTCGTCGAGGGTAGTCGGCTCGTCGCAGAGAAGCTTGTGCTTGAGGAGGGTGCCTTCTTGGCACCCGGCAGTGAAGTATTCTATGGCTTGCACCTCGTGCACCCCTTCGCAAGAGTTGCGGAGCTCGGCCCAACGCGTGAGGTAGTCGCGAGTGGACTCGGCGGGGCCTTGTACACACAAGGAGAGCTGTCTGGGCTTGGGAGCCCGCTTGTAGGTGCTGGTGAAGTTGCGAACGAAGGCTTGTGTGAAGTCTACCCAGCTGTTGATGCTGTATGGCTTGAGGCTGTTGAGCCAGGTCCGCGCCGTGCCTTGTAGCATGAGGGGCACGTACTTCACGGCAACGCGCCTGTTGCCGTTTGCTATGCTAACCGCCGTGGAGTAGTCGATCAACCAATCTTCCGGCTTCACGGAGCCGTTGTACTTGGGCGTGTCCCTTGGGAGCGAGAACCCTTTGGGGAAAGGCTCGTCGTGGATGCGGGGGCCGAAGCAAGGCGGGCCGACATCATCTTCTTCTTCCAGCGCCAGGGATCACGCTAGGCGGTCGATCTGATGGCGGGCGTCGTTCTTGCCGACTCCTTCGCGGCGACCTAGCCGGCCGCTGAGAGTCGGATACGCAACCGGCGGTGGGGTGGGATATCTCTCCCCACGGGGCCGAGGCAGAGGCGGGTTGCCCCACCACTCCACGGCCCGGGGATGGCCTTCTGCGTCTCGCTTGATGGAGATTCGGGTTCGGCTTCGGCTGGCAGCCGGCTCTTTCTCGTGCCGCGCGCGGGTTTTACCCGCAGTCGGTGTCCGGGACGTCGCGCCGTGATCTCGGCGCGGGGGAGGGCTTTCCGCGTGGGCGTCGGCTTCGTGCCGCTGCGCGGCCGCATCGATTAGCTGCTGGATGCATCTGGTCATGTGGGGGAGTTCTTCGGCCCCCAATCCGTCTAGCTCATCTACGGCCGCCCGGGCGGCGCGCAGGTTCTTGAGTGGAGTGGCGTAGACTGGGCGGCGCACAGGTTCTCGAGTGGAGCCGCGCTGTCTAACAACGCTGGCCTGGCTGGGCCCGCCTGGGGGCGGCGTGCCAAAGGCGGCGCGGTCGGCTTCGCGCCGGTGGGCCTCAGTGAGGCGTCTCATGGAAGCCAACTTCCGGCCCTCCGCAAGGAGGGCGAGGCAGTGAGCCTCCAGTGCTTCGGCGTCGGCATTGGCCGGGAGGGGGATGGACAAGTCGTGGACCGCCGCATGCGGGGCGTCATCGGCGCTATCGTCAGAAGCGTCGCGGTGGCCAATGACCCGGGGAAGCGGGTCGTTGTAGATCGTGACCATCGGCCCGGGGAAGCGGGTCATTGTAGATCGTGATGTCGGTGGGGAAAGTGTCGAGTGAGGCCGTGTCGGAGTCGACAGGCATCGGATCGGTGGAGCCAACAGACTCCAAGTCCATAGCAGGCTCGCCGGAGACGTGCAGCTGGCCGAGGAGGTTGACGAGGTGGTCGGTGCCCGCGTCAGAGGCGAGCTCGTCGGAGATGAGGGTCTTGTTAAGGAGATCGGCGAGGCCGCTTGCTGCGCAGACGTTGGTGACGCCTTGTAGCGGGTCGTGGCAAGCACCGTCGGGCGTTCCGGGCTGGCTACGCTCGCTGGGGAGGAAGAGGGTTCCTGTCCAGAACAGGTCTTCGGACGACGGTGCACCTGGCCCCACGGTGGGCGCCAAATGTCAGGTTGTAGGTGCGACATATGCCAACGGGTGGCTTATCATTGTGGGAGCCAGTAAGACGTCGCCGGTGCCTGGAAGCGGGATGAGGCGAAGACATGCACGCCGGCGAATCTTACCCAGCTTCGGGGCTCTCCGTGGAGATAACACCCCTGCTGCTGCTCTGCGGGGTCTCCGCATGATCACTAGATGAAAAAGTAGCTACACGATGCTCCTTGAGCTGTTTGGTGAGAAGAAGAAGAAGAAGGGCACGGCTAGCTCTCATCCCCTCTCTATGTGGTGTCTAGAACTATCTTGGATCAACCCTTTGCATGGGTGTCCCAGGGGGTTTATATAGGCCTACCTCCCGGGGATACAATGGTAATCCGGCTGGGCGCGGGGCCCAGCCGTCTGTGTCTACACTCGCCGGCTTCTGCGCCGGCTGCTGGGGCCCGTCGGCTGGTGGGTCCCGCCGGCTGACGGCTCCTTGGTCGACAGGCAGGCCCCACTGTCCAGGGCCTTGTTGGTGGCTGGTTATTGTTGCTCAATCCTGGTGACGAGGGCTTTGCCGAGGTGGGCGTGGCTACAGTGCCGCCGTTCGGCGGGTGATCGCTGTAGCCTCACCGCATCTTGTCCCCTTAATAGGGCGTCTCCTTCGAGGGAGGTGGCAAGTCGGCGATGGGGAGCCGGCCCTGTCCTAGGCCGACTTGGGGAGGCCTGGCCGCCTTCGGGTGTCTCTCTGCCCGAAGGGGCCCACCGCCCATGGGCCGCACTGGCAGCCTATCGTGGATGACATCAGGGTCAACGTGGCAACAGTGCCGCGCCGGACGGGTCATGGCCACCCGTACGGCGCACTGTGCCAGGCGCGCTCCGGGATTCGGGGGTGGCAGGCTTTACTGTAGCCACGCCCCGCCACATCGCTGTTATGTGGATGCAGACTCCGATGGTACGATCTTGACCGCTTTGTGGGAGCCGGCTTCTTGGAGTCGGCCTTCTTGCGGCCGGCTTCTCGGAGCCGGCCCTCCCGCGGCTTTCTTCATGAGGGCTAAAGTTGGGCCGCCCTCCGTTAGTCGGCCTGGGAGACAGCCGGCAAGGGGAAGGCGGCCCTACGTCTTGGATTCTTGAGGGCCGGATCGGCTCGTAATTTTTTCGAAAGGGCCAGGGGGAGCCGGCTAGGCTACCCGTGGTCATTTACTCCGACAAGCATAGCAAAACAGTATGAGCATAACGTATAATACCCGGGGTTGATAAAATACAATAGGTTCCTACCTCAACAACTACTTCCCACACCCACATGTTATCAAATCCTACTCATGCAATGTTTGGGGGTTGAAACTAATGCATAAAAACTAGGTAATCAAGGGATATGATCAAAGTGTTACTTCCCTTACTGACGATCAGAAAACCCTACAGATTCGTAGTAGCAAGCCTCGCACTACGGAAACTCTATCATGAACAAACAATAGCATACATAAGCACTCAAGCATAAGATGCAAAGGTCGAACCAAAAGAAAAGATCTAAACAGAAAGTTCAAGTGAAGAGCTTCGATTTGCAAAAAGAATCAATCAAATTGGAATTACGAAACAAAAACTACGATCAAAAGAAGTTCAAATTCAAATCTTCTTGAAACCAAATTTTAAATTTCCAAAATCATGTTCAAGTTGTTTATCTGGACAGAGGGGAATAGGGCGAAGATTTTGGCGTTGGTTTCATTGGATTGGGCAAACGAGCAAAAAGTAGTGTGGGTTTAAAGATCGAGGACTAATTTGTAAGAAAACTAATCGTGGATAGGTCCCTGGCCGAAAAATAAACTAAAAAGAAAATTCTAAAGAACGAACGTTCGCTAACAGAAACTAACGAACGAATTCGTTCATTAACAGAACCAATCGGGTGAACGTTCATTAAATAACTTAACCTAATAAATAAACCGATCTAAAACGAAAAAACCGAAACTAGAAAAAAATAAATCGGGTGGGTTTTACCGGTTTATACCTGTTCGCGAAATAAATCGGCGGCGGCGACGACGAACTCCAGCGAGGGCAGCATGGCCTATGGTGGCTGCGGGGCGGGGTGGTGCGGCTCGGGCGGCGGAGTGGCATGGCGCGGGCTGCTGCGAGCGGCACGGCGTGGCAGCGAGCGGTGGCAGCAGGGCTCGGCTTGCGGCGGCGGGTTGTGGCGGGGCTGGGTGGAGAGGCCGGGGGGGCTTATAAATTGGGGTCGCGGTGGTCCGACTTGGATGAGGGGCCGGGCGGCGAGGCGGCGGCAGCTCGGACTCCGGCAGAGTCCGGCTCGGCCACACACTGGGAGGCAGCGGTGCTAATGGGCCGGCTGGGCTTTCAGCCCAGGTCGGTCCGGAACTTTTTTTTAATAAATTGCGCCGCGAAGAAAAAATTCAAACAATAAAAAAAATATAATTCCTAAAATTCCAGAAATAATTTTCACCGTCCTCCCCTAATATTTAGGAGAAGGTGAACATTTTTCTAGACTAAATGCAAATTTTTCCCTAATTTAACTGAATAAAATGTCAAACAAAATTCAAATAAAATATATTTTTATTCAAAATTGAATTTCCATTATTTCCTCGCTGTTTGGAGGAAGTCAAATTATCTTCTCTCATTATTTTATTTATTTTCATATAATTGGAAAAATAATTTCAAATAAAAATCACTTTGATCCCAATTTCCAATTTTGAAAATTCAAAAATGGAATTTTATGAAAACCTCCAACTCTCTCAAATGGTCCTTGAGTTGCTTAAGGTCTCTAGGATCAAAATGTCCAAATAAACCAAATTCAAAATGCAAAAAATCATGGAAGCATATGATGACCTAATGATTAATATCGAAATTGAAAATTGGGATGTTACAAACCTACCCCCCTTAAGATGAATCTCGCCCTCGAGATTCAGGTTGGCTAGCAAAAAGGTGTGGGTGGTCTTTCTGTATGTCTTCTTCTCTCTCCCAGGTGGCTTCTTCCTCGGTATGGTGACTCCACTGAACTTTGCAAAACTTGATGACCTTGCTGCGTGTAACTCGGTTGGTAAACTCAAGAATCTTGACGGGTTTCTCCTCGTAGGTTAGGTCACTCTCCAACTGAATTGCTTCCAGGGGCAATGTATCTCTTAGAGGAATATCGGCCATCTCTGCATGGCACTTCTTCAACTGGGAAACATGAAACACATCATGAACTCCTGACAAACCTTCGGGTAATTCCAACTTGTAGGCAACTTCTCCGATACGTTCCACAACTCGGTATGGTCCTACAAATCGTGGGGCTAGCTTTCCTTTGACCCCAAATCGTTTAACTCCCCGAAGTGGTGACAAACAAAGATATGCTCTATATCCCACTTCATAGGCTACCTCCTTGCGTTTAGTGTGAGCATAACTCTTCTGCCTGGACTGAGCTACCTACAGTCTATCACGAATCAACTTAACCTTCTCTTCAGACTCTCTAATTAAATCTGGTCCGAACAATTGTCGGTCTCCAACTTCATCCCACATCAATGGTGTCCTGCACCTCCTTCCATACAAGGCTTCGAAAGGGGCCATTTTCAAACTGGCTTGGTAGTAGTTGTTGTATGAGAACTCTGTGTAAGGTAAATTATTATCCCAACTAGATCCATAATCTAGCGCATAAGCTCTCAACATGTCTTTCCAGAATTTGATTGACTCTCTCAGTCTGTCCATCTGTCTGCGGATGAAAGGTTGTACTGAACTCTAGCCTGGTACCCAAAGTCTGGTGTAATTGATTCCAAAACTTCGAGGTGAACTGTGTTCCTCTATCTGATACGATGGTCCTCGGAACTCCATGCAGACATACGATCCTGGTCATATATATCATGGACAACTTAGTGCTCATATAAGTGGTTTTCACGGGGATAAAGTGAGCCACTTTCGTCAAGCGATCAACTACTACCCAAATGGAATCACATTCCTGATCGTGTCCTGGGTAATCCGGTGATGAAATCCATGCCAAGCTTATCCCACTTCCATTCGGGTATTGGCAAGGGCTGAAGTAATCCTGCTGGCTTCTAATGCTCTGCCTTAACTCTCTGACATACATCACATACTGCTACATACTCGGCAATATCCTCCTTCATACCTGTCCACCAGAAACATTCTTTCAAACCCAAATACATCTTGGTGTTTCCTGGGTGAATCAAGTATGGCAAGTCATGAGCCTCCAGAAGTATTAACTCCCTGATCTCTGAATCATTGGGCACATAAATACGATCCTCAAACAATAAAGTTTCGTGTTGATCCTCACGAAAACCTTTGGCGTTTCCTTTATTCATATACTCCTTTATGTCTGCAATCTCCTTATCAGTCGTCTGGGTTTCTCGAATCTTTCCCAACAACATGGACTAAACTTCCATCGCTGCAACAAAACCTCTCGGAACTATATCCATTCGAAGTTCTCTGAGATCGTCGGCTAACTCCTAAGGTAATCCTCCGGTTATGAGAGTATTAACATAACTCTTGCGGCTCAAAGCTTATGCTACAACATTGGCCTTTCCCGAATGATAATGCAGCTTCATATCATAATCCTTTATGAGCTCCAACCATCTCCTCTGCCTGAGATTCCACTCCTTCTACGTCAAGATGTACTTCAAAGTCTTATGATACGTGTATACATCACAACGGTTTCCAATAAGAAAATGTCTCCAAGTCTTGAGCGCATGCACTACGACTGCTAACTCCAAATCATGTGTGGCATAATTCAACTCATGAGATTGAAGCTGACGTGAGGCATATGAAACAACTCTTCCGTCTTGCATAAGTACACCTCCAAGTCCTTGGCGAGAAGCGTCACAATATACTTGGAAATCCTTACGTATATTCGGAAGAATTAGCACTGGGGCTGTAAATAAATGTTTCTTCAACTCCTGAAAACTGGCCTCACATTCCTCGGTCCATTTAAACTTGGTGTCCTTCTTCAATAACTCCGTCATGGGCTTCACGATCTTGGAAAAATTCTCAATGAATCTCCGGTAATATCCTGCGAGTCCAAGGAAATTACATATCTCTCCAACTGAGGTGGGTGCCAACCACTCTGTGCCAGATTGAACCCTAGTAGGGTCTACTGCTATACCTTCTCCAGATATAATAGGTGCGAGAAATCCAACTTCCTTTAACCAAAACTCACATTTGCTGAACTTGGCATATAGCTGATGTTCCCTGAGCTTCTCTAGAACCAAGCGCAAATGTTCCTTGTGTTCTTCTTCATTCTTCGAGTACACCAATACATCATCAATGAGCACCACAACAAACTTATCCAAGAACTCCATGAACATCTTATTCATCGTACTCATAAAGTAGGCAGGGCGTTAGTCAAACCAAAAGACATGACTGTGTACTCATATAGCCTGTACCTTGTGGTAAAAGCTGTCTTAGGTATATCCTGTTCTCGGATCTTGTGCTAGTGGTATCCTGAGTGAAGACGATCTTGGAGAATACTTTAGCTCCCTGCAGCTGGTCAAACAAATCATTGATCATCGGTAGTGGGTATTTGTTCTTGATCGTCACCTCATTCAGTGCATGATAATCAACAACCGTACTCAAAGATCCATCCTTCTTCTCAATTAAGAGCACTGGGGCTCCCCACGGTCATGAACTTGGTCGAATATAACCTTTCTCCAGTAACTCCTTATTATGTTTCTTAATTTCCTCCAGATCGTTTGTGGGCATTCGATACGGTCTCTTTGATATTGGTCTGGTGCCTGGTAAAAGCTCTATCAAAAACTATATGTCTCGATCTGGTGCCATGCCTGGTAGTTCCTCCAGGAATACGTCGGGATAATCCTTCACAACTGACACTTCCTCATGAACAACTCCCGAGAGTGAATTTACATGAGTCCTCCTTGGTGCATGCCCAGACACATACTTGACCTGTTTCCCTTCTGGGGTGGTGAGAAGAATTGACTTGCTAGCACAATCGGTATTTCCTCCGTACATCGATAGCCCATCCAAGCCTAGTATCACATCCAATCCTTGTGACTCCAAAATAATTAGGTCTGAGGGGAAAACATGCCTACCTATGGTCAATGGCAACTAAAAACATCCCCTGGTAGCCATATACTCCGCTCCAGGTGAGATTACTAACATAGGTGTCTTAAGGGCTATGGTGGGTAACTTAAACTTGTCCGCAAATCCCCTTGATATGTATGAATGCAATGCACTGGTGTCAAAAAGGACAATAGCTGTAAATGACTTAATAAAAACTAACCAATAACTGCATCAGGCTGCTCTTCAACTTCCTCCATGTTGACGTGATTTACCTGCCCTCTGGTGAAAGGGTTGGGCTTCTTTCTAGAGCTTCCATTTCCATTACCATTATTTACCTCAGAACAAAGAACAATCATTGGTGTAGTGTCCAGTCTTCCTGCACTTGAAACATGTAACGTGACTAAGATCCTTCTTGGCGGGGGTTGCTGGGTTGGAACGGCTCTGACTGCTATTTCCTCCATTCCCATTCCCATTCCCATTCTTAGGGCCACTATGGTTATGTGAACTTCCTCCATTGTGAGAATGGCCTACATGGTTATGATGGGTATGTCCTCCCGAGTTCGGGGTAAAATGAGGCTTCTACTGAGCTCCAGAGTTGTACTTCCCCTATCCATACTTCTGTTTGCGGTTCTCTATCTGCTGTTGCTTGCCTTCAATCATGAGAGCCCTGTCTACAAGCTCCTAATAGTTGGTGAATGTTGCCACCATCAACTGCATCCTCAGCTCATCATTCCGCCCCTCCATAAACTTCTCCTGCTTCGTGGCATCTGTGGCCACATCATATGGGGCGTAGCGAGCTAACTTGCTGAACTCATCCATGTACTGCTCCACAGTATGATTTCCCTGGCGTAAGTTGTGGAACTCACGCTTCTTCATACTCATAGCTCCAGGTGAGACATGTGCAGTGCAGAAGGCTTGTTGAAACTGATCCCAAGTGACATTGGCCATGGGGAAAGTGGTTGTGTAGTTCTCCCACCATGAGGCAGCGGGTCCATCCAGTTGATGTGCGGAAAAGAGCACCTTCTCAGCATCTGTGCAACCTGCGGTGGTTAGCTCCCTTCCAAATCTTGTGAAAGTGCGTTAAGTCGACTAGAGGGGGGTGAATCGGCGATTTTTATGAATTCTTCATTGAGGAATTTCAGGGTGATGAAATTCCTAAAGAAGAACTACTTGTAGCGGAATAAGTACTCAGAAGTAAACATAACAGAACATGAGCATGGTCTTCATGATGAAATGAAAACAAGCACAGAGTATAGAAAGCGTAAACACGGGATAACACAGGATGAGGACAAACAGATTGAAGAAATTGAACTGAGGAAATTGAGAAAGTCTTCAGTCAAAGTCTTCAAACAGATATGAACAAGCACACAACATAGAAACGAGGAAATGGAAGGGTTGAGGAAATGGAACCAAGTAGCTTGGTGAAGATAATGATTTGGTAGACCAGTTCCAACTGCTATGACAGTTATATGTCTGGTTAGGGCGACTAGGTATTTAAACCTGAGGGCACACAGTCTCGGACACCCAGTCCTAAACACACAGCTCAGGACACTCAGTCCTCGCAGTATTCCCCTTGAGCTAAGGTCACACGGACCTCGCCCAATCACTCATGCTAAGTCTTCAAGTGACTTCCAAACCTTCACAGACTCGGTCACTCGGCGATCCACAATTTCCTCTTGGATGCTCTAGACCATGACGCCTAACCATATGGAAGATGCACAGTCTTCAAAGGTAACAAGTGTCGGATCCACGCAGGATCAATCTCTTCAGTGATGCTCAATCACTTGGGGTTTGTAGGTGTTTGGGTTTGGGTTTGGGTTTGGGTTTTCCTCACTTGATGATTTTCACTCAAAGTCCTTGAAGGATGGGATGCTCTCAAATGACAAGTGTTAGTTTCTCTCAGAGCAGCCAACCAGCTAGTGGTTGTAGGGGGGCGGCTATTTATAACCTAGGGACCAGCCTGACATGATAAGACATAAATGCCCTTCAATGATATGACCGTTAGGTGGAAGGATATTTTGGTACAGCTGGCGCGTAGCACAGCAACGGTCAGAAATTTGACAAAAAAATTCCTCAGGGCTATCATGTTCCTCACTGTGTAGGCAATCCGCACTGGCGAATTCCTAAATCCTCGGTCAGAACAATTTCCTCAGAGACCAGAAGAACTTCATATCTGTCACTGAAGAAATTGACTGAGCTGTATGAGATTTCCAATGGCTTCACTCGAAGGGATTGGTAGGTGTAGGATTTGAGTTGAGCATCAGTTGGAAATTTTTCCTAGTATTTCCTCGCCCCCCTTTAATAGTACGGTGTTTCCTATGACTCAAGAAAGAGAAAATGAAACTACGAAAACAAAAATCTTCATGCTTCATGTTCCTCGAATGAATACCAAGTCTTCAGGATCACACCAATTTCTTCACTTTCAAAGCCTTCAGAAATTCTGTAGAAATACAAAGTCTTTAGTTGAAGAACTTCACTTTTAGGGGTCGACTTTCTTTGTAAATATCAAACTCCTCATAGACTTATAGACCTGTGTACACTTACAAACGCATCAATCCATTAACCTATAAGTCTTCAATACACCAAAATCACTAAGGGGCACTAGATGCACTTACAATCTCCCCCTTTTTGCTGAGTGATGACAATATAGGTTAAGTTTTCAACAGGGATAAACATATGAAGTGTGAATACTGATATTGAGGAATTTGATTGCAAGATATAGAAGAACTCCCCCTGAAGATGTGCATAGTGAGGAATTTGCTTTTGAAACAATGCACAGTTTGAAGAGTAGAATCATAGAGATCTCCCCCTATATCTTGTAATTCATACACGCATTTAACATATAATATGAAGAATTTGAAATGCATGATGAAATATGGTGACTGACGTAATTCAGCATGCGTGCATTAACATTAATGAGGAGTAAGGATGCAGAATAACTCAGCAAAAGTATCAGACCACCATAGAGTTTAAGTTTACAACTCGATCCAGCAAAGTCTTCAAAAGAACGAGAGTTGTAACTTATAAGAAAAAACATCCATATAACTAGACCCGCTTGAAGACTAACTCAAATTTCTCCCCCTTTGTCATCGAATGGCCAAAAGGATCAAAAATGAGGACTAACGCCCCTGAGGAATGTCATGTTGATGGAGGAGCGGCAGCGTTGTTGGGGTTGTTTGTTGTTGTAGGGCCTGCCGCAGTGTTGTCCAAGTCTTCATACTCGTCGGTGTCGCGGGATGAAGAATATGAGCTGGCCACCAAGAAAGGAACTTTGACCTTCCTGAATTTCTTCGCTGGAGGTGCAGACCGGTCAAAGTCCTTATTGAGACCCATTTGCTTCAGATCTTTTTCACCAAAGAGATATGATAAGATAGACTAGGTGTGACCGAAAACTTCATGGAGGTAGTAATGGTTTTTCTTCACTTCATTATGTGTAGCAGTCATGTTGTGAAGAAGAGAACCAAACTGACGCTTAACCCATTTATGGTTTCGATCCACCTTCTGGTGAAGACTAAGAAGCAGCTCACGGTCAGTCATCACCCTGGGAGCTGAGGCTTGAGGATTTGGCTTGGATGCATTTGTAGCAGAATCATGAGTGGCAGAGTCATCATTGGTGGAATAAGATGCAGCTTTGCGAAACTGACCATCCAATGGACGAATGCCTTCATCAATGATAGCAGGTGGCTTGCCCTTTTCATCAGCTCAGGAATTTGTCTGCTTGAGGAATTCAATTGGGGGCAGGTAGCTGAGGTGATTTTGAAAACCAGCCTTGTAGTTTTGTGAAGACCTTGTTCTGAGGAATCTCATAATCCAAGGAGCATAAGGCTTCAACTCAAACGGAGAGAGCGCAACATTGGCCAGAGTCCTCATGAAGAAATCATGATAATTGACAGGAATGCCATGTATGATTTTGAATAGCAGATTCTTCATGATGCCAACAATTTCCTCATTAGACGAGTCGTGGCCTTTGATAGGACTCATTGTCCTCGTCAGAATGCGAAAGACTGTTCTGGGCACATATAGCAATTCCTTCACGAGGAATTTGGTCCTTGGGGCTTGACCGGGCTTCAGGGGCTTCATTACTACTTGCATATAATGGGCAGTAAGTTCAGGCTCCTGGTACAGGCAACGCGCTCCTTCAAGGGGTGGACTGATGGGCAGGGCGTGAAGTAATTCAGAGACCGGTGCCTTATAGTGAGTGTTATCAGTCATCCAGTCCAATACCCAAGTGTTGATATCATCAGCATCACCTGTTATGTGTAGTGTAGCGTAGAACTGAAGAATAAGCTCTTCATTCCAATCAACAATGTCAGAGGAAAAGTTGAGGAGGCCTGCGTCATGAAGCACACTAAGGATGGGAGAGAAGCAAGGCAGTGATTCCATGTCCACGTGAGGAATATGCTCGTGGTAGAAGACTTTATCCTTGTTGAAGAGCACTGGAGAATAGAAATTGGCCTGGCTAGCAGTCCAGAAGCGCTTCCTCCTAAGACGAGCAAAGTCATAAGGAGTGTAGTCCGTGAAGAATACATGCTCGCCGAAGAAGTCATCAGCCTTGAATTTTTGCTTCTTTGAGAAAGGATCCTTTGGCTTGGGCTGACGGGTATCCGTCAATTGCATCACCACCTCTGGAATCGCAATCTCAGGATCCACAGTCTGAGGAATGTCAGGTTTTTCTTCAGTAACAGCTTGGGTCTTCAATTCTTCATTAACATTTTCTTCAACACTAGTGGCTCGAATCTCTTCTTGTACGGACGGAGTGGCATGAGGTTCTTCAGATCCCATTTGTACTTCAGTAGTGACAGGGGACTGAGGAATTTGTTGTAGAGGTGTGAACAGAGTAGAATTGGGGTGCTAACTTTCCCAAAAGTCGCCGTTCAACACTGGAGTTGTGCACCCAATGTCCACATCCTCTTCTTAATTCATTTCTTCAACGCCGGCCTCTTGAGCAGTAAATTGAGGCATGGGCGATGAGACTATTGGGGTTAAAGGGATTGCATCCGCTTCAATTTCTTCATCCAACTGCTCTGAAGAAGCAGTAGAAGGAATGTCTTCATCGGATCTTCTTGGGATCACGCATTCTTCATCAAAAGGTACAAGGTCCTTTGATGGCATGGATGAGATAGGAACATCATCAATTGGATTTTCAAGCGAGCTGTTCAGCGGCTTCATCTTCTTCGGAGCTGAAGAATCTGATGCAGTTGATGTCTTCCTTTTCTTCACAGCTGCATGCTCTGCAGCCTTGGTCTTCTTCACATCTGATGCAGATGGAAGGATCAGAGATGGTGTTTGTGCAGGAGGAGCAGAGGAATTTGGTTCAAGATCTTCAAGCACAACTGATGTAGTTGCCCTGACTTCTTCATTTTCTTCTGGCGCAACACTAGTGGTTGCCCTGGCAATTTCTTCAGCGGCTGGAATGCAGTCATCAGCCCTGGTACTAGCATTTTCTTCAGCAGCATGAGTATCATCAGCGATGCTGGCATTTTCTTCAGTAGGCTGAGAAGATGCTTCAGCCTGAGGATTTTCTTGTTGCGTTGGAGCTGCAACATTGGAAGTGAAATGTTCAGTTATCTTTACAAATCTGACTTTGGCTCCAAGCCGGTCAGCATAGTAGCGATCAAATTCATCACTCAGTTTCTTGATCTCAGATTGAAGAGCAACAAGTTCTTCAAGTGAAAGCTTCAGAACGTTTTGCTTCAGAAAGCGCTCTTTCTTGTACTGCTCTTTCTTCACCCTCCTTCCTTCTTCAAATTTCCATTTTTCCTCATCAAGGAAGTGAGTCAGTACATGACTTTGATGAGGAGTGAGGTTTAGCTCAGGCAGAGGTGTGTTGGGGTCCTTTTGCCATAAGTCAATGAAGTCTAGGATCAACTTCGGATCCAGCATCAATGGCACATTGCTGCCTTTGGCTCTAGCGGCCCTGTGTTACCTATCTTTGATGATTTCAGTGAGTTCTTCATCATCAGCTTCATCATCATCGGACGGTACTTGAAAGGCGACCTGCTTCTTGTGAGGACTTGGTCGAGAGCCTCGTCCAGCAGTGGCATTTGTCTTGAGCAGAGAGGGGCCAGTTGATGAATTTGGTGCAGCTGAAGAACTAGCAGAAGCTCATGAGGCAATAGAGATGCCTGTTGTCCTTTCGCACGAGGCAAGATGCGCACGTGCTGAGGATTTTGATGGAGGAGCTGAGGACTTTGGAGGAGCTGGTGCGGCTTGAGGAATTTGCCGTGAGGGCTTTGAAGAATTTGGCCATGAGGGCAATGGGGTTGAAGCACTTGGCTTATGAGCAGGCTTCTTTGGCATGGCCTTATTTGGCTTGCTTGCAGAGGCCTCAACAGTGGCAGCAGTAGCAGCAGAGTCTTCATTAAATTTCCTCACTGCTTCCTTAGCTACTCTGGCTAGCTTGGCCTGGCGCTTGGCCCATTCATCAGGATAATCCTCACCACGCTTGAGGCTGGTGGGATCAGCTTCTTGGCCAGGTGCCAATGGAGGTCTTGGGCATGGAGGATTGAGAGCGAATTTCTTCATATACTTGGGACTAACATATATGTACTCCCTCCATTCCCGTGCCCATCTCATCTCTATCCTTTGGATGCGCACTTTGCGCTCATTCTTGGTTTCCTTTCCATGTGTGGCCTCATCAGGAGTGCAATAATCCTTGTAAATATCCTCAGGAATTTCAAACGCAGTGTTGACCTCAGGCCTTTTTCCTCCCTTCTGTGGCTTCTTGCCATCTGCCATTTTCTTCAGCTGAGGGGTCTTGAACAATTGAGTTCTCTGAAGAGGTATGCAACTTTTCTTTGAGGAACGCTGCAAATGAGTTAAGTTGATGAGAACCTAGTGATTCAGCAGCGGACATGTGTACCTGTGAATAGAGTATAGTTGCGAGGAATTTGGAGAGGTCATATGCGTTCTCAGAAGGTTTTGCAATAAGAAAAATTTTGAGGAATTTGACCCGATGAATCTTGAGGAATTTCACTAAGCGTTCTTTGACTTAGGTTCCAGAGTTGTACAGATTTGAAAATCCACACAACTGAGGAATCTTGAAGAAAAATTTGCTTAGAGAAACAGATCAAGAACAAATGTTATGGAAGGTGTCCAGTGTGTGAGGATTTGAAGAATAAACACCTTTTGAGGATTTGAAGGAAACATCCGAATCAACAAGGGTAGTAAAAGTAACTTTTAATTACCCTGGACGAAGAACATGACGAACTGGGAAGTGTAGATTTGAAGCTCGTCGGTTCAGATCTTCCACGCCCTAACTTGGCTAAGGCAGACAGCTACGGTGGCGGCAGAGTGAAGAAATCCGCGTCCGGTGTGAGTATGGCGGCGACAAGGTCAAGGCAGTGAAGCTCTTCCTCACCTGTGACGATGGAAGTAGTGGCAGCACTAGGGTTTCAGAGCTCGAGCGAGGGAGTGATGTCGAGCGGAGTAAAAACGGAGTGAGGAAGGGAGAGGGGTATTTATAGCCGAAGTGAAAAACTGCTCGCTTGAGGAAATAGGACGAATGTGCCCCTGACCCTTCTCATTTGCACGACATGTGTTACCCACGTACTGAGAGGTGAAGATCGTGTGCGATCATGGGTGAAAAGGATAAGTATTATTGTGGAAGGTGTAACCGTTTGAGCGGCAAAGGCTGAAAATACAAATAAGATAAGTTCAAAGTTCCGTTCACAATTTCTTCAGCTCACAAGGACATGAATAATTTGTTTTGATGAGTGAGAATTTTGAACGAGTTTCAAATTGAACGCACATGAATAATTTGTGAATAGACTAGGTTGAGTTTAGCATAGAGGGGGAAGGGTCTGATGACATTCACTTAGCAGAACAAGCAACTTGAAGAAATACCAATGAAGAAAAACGACAGAAAGGGTGAAGACATTGCAAAGTGGAATAAATTGAACAACTGAGGAAAAACTCAAATTGAAGATTTTCAACTTTTGGTGGTGGCGTGACCCACCGTATAAGAATGATGATTTCAGACACCGCGTACAATTGTCGTAGGGTTCTGAGAAACAAATTCTTCGTTAATTTCTTCACACTTAGAGTGTTAGTCTTCATTGATTGAAGAAAAACGTTTCTTCATGTGTTTCACATCTAAGTTATCAATTTTGCATAAGTGTTAGGATGAGTGTCCTTTTCAAAGAACATTCGAAGATTCTAGGATATTTAGCTCACATCGCAACTTGCTAAATCTCTTCTCATCCAAGGGCTTAGCGAAGATATCGGCCAGTTGTTCTTCAGTCTTCACATGCTCAATAGAGATGTCGCCCTTTAACACATGATCACGAAGAAAATGATGACGAATTTGAATGTGCTTTGTCTTCTAGTGTTGAACTGGGTTATGAGCAATCTTGATGGCACTCTCATTGTCATAGTAGAGTGGCACATTCTTCACGTTGACACCGTAGTCCTTCAGAGTTTGCTTCATCCATAGCAGTTGAGCACAGCAAGAACCAGCAGCAATGTACTCAGCTTTAGCAGTAGACAGTGATACGCAGTTCTGTTTCTTCGAGGACCAATAGACCAAGGATCGTTGAAGGAAACGGCATGTGCCAGATGTTGACTTGCGGTTCACACGATCACCAGCATAGTCAGAGTCTGAATATCCAATGAGATCAAAAGCCGATCCCTTGGGGTACCATAATCCAAGTGTTGGTGTGTGAGCTAGATATCGAAGAATATGCTTCACAGCCTTATGGTGTGATTCCTTCGGTGTAGCTTGAAATCGGGAACACATGCAAACACTAAGCATAATATCTGGCGTAGATGCACATAAGTACAATAAAGAACCAATCATGGAGCGGTATACCTTTTGATCAAAGTCAGTACCATTTTCATCAGTGCATAGATGGTCATTTGTGGGCATAGGGATTTTGACTCCTTTGCAATCTTGCATGCCGAATTTCCTCAGTACATCCTTGAGGTATTTCCCTAGAGATATGAATATATACCATTGCGCTATTGACGAATCTGAAGACCTAAGAAGAATTCCAATTCTCCCATCATAGACATTAGATATTCTTCACTCATCATATAGGCAAATTCATCACTGTAACGTTGGTCAGTACAACCACAAATGATATCATCAACATAAATTTGGCACACAAAAAATTCACCATCATAAGATTTAGTGAAAAGAGTTGGGTCAAGTGAACCGGATTTGAAGCCTTTCTTCATGAGGAATTCCTTCAAACTATCATACCACGCCCATGGGGCCTGCTTGAGGCCATAGAGGGCCTTATTGAGTCTGAAGACTTTCTCAGGATTCTTTGGATCTTCAAAACCTGGGGGTTGAGAAACATATACTTCTTCCTCAAGCTTACCATTGAGGAATGCACTTTTCACATCCATTTGATATAAGATGATATCATGATGGTTAGCATAAGCAAGTACTATGCAAATAGCTTCAAGTCTAGCAACAGGTGCAAAAGTTTCATCAAAATCAATTCCTTCAACCTGTGTGTAGCCTTGAGCTACAAGACGTGCCTTATTCCTCACCACAAGGCCATTTTCATATTTCTTGTTGCGGTAGATCCACTTTGTGCCAATGATATTGTGCTTGCGAGGATCTGGACATTTGACCAGTTCCTAGACGTTGTTGAGCTCGAATTGATATAATTCCTCTTGCATAGATTGAATCCACTTGGGCTCCAGGAATGCTTCATCTACCTTAGTGGGCTCTATGATAGAGATGAAAGCAAAGTGCCCACAAAAGTTAGATAAATGTGAAGCTCTTGAGCGTGTGAGAGGACCTGGAATGTTGATGTCATTGATGATTTTCTCAATTTGCACTTCATTTGCAACGCGAGGACGAGCGAGTTGTCGTTGTGGAATTTGATCAGTATTTTCTTCAGCACCATTTTCCTCAGGTGCATCAGCATGACGTTCTTCATGTTCTGGAATGACTTCTTCAGCAGATTCTTCGGTAGGAATGACATCCTCAGTAGCCTTGAACTTAATAGATTCCTTAGGAGGTATTTCATCCGTCACAGGAGGTATGTGCTCTCTTTGCGAGCCATTAGTCTCATTGAACCGCACATCTACAGTTTCAACAACCTTGTGGAGATAGGTGTTGAAGACTCTGTAGGTGTGTGAGTCCTTACCATATCCAAGCATAAAACCTTCATGTGCTCTCGGTGCAAATTTACAACTGTGATGAGGATCTCTAATCCAACATTTAGCATCGTAGACTTTCAAATAACTCACATTGGGTTTCTTGTCAGTGAGGAGTTCATATGCAGTCTTCTTGAAGAATTTGTGAAGATATACCATGTTGATGACGTGGCATGCAGTATCAATTGCCTCAGGCCAAAAGCGAGGAGGCATCTTGTACTCATCAAGCATAGTGCGGGCCATCTCAACAAGAGTCCTATTCTTGCGCTCCACGACGCCATTTTGCTGAGGAGTATAAGGAGAAGATAACTCATGAGTAATACCAAGTTCATCAAGATAGTCATCAAGACCAGTGTTCTTGAACTCAGTTCCATTATCACTTCTCATGTGCTTGATCTTCACACCAAAGTTG
The DNA here is from genome assembly GCF_003073215.2 of Triticum urartu. Classification (NCBI taxonomy): domain Eukaryota; kingdom Viridiplantae; phylum Streptophyta; class Magnoliopsida; order Poales; family Poaceae; genus Triticum; species Triticum urartu. The sequence goes on along the minus strand of NC_053023.1, from coordinate 132,232,114 downwards.
GTGAAGCCCTCGAGGAAAATCGTTTGAAGACTTCCTACACTTCAGTTTTGTAAGTGATGATATGCACCCATGTATATCAAGAATAATCATCAACAATGACTAAGCCATATAAAGATGCATCACATCCCTAGTTCTGGTATAGTGAGTAGTGTCACATCCCTAGTTCTGGTATGACCTAGGCTAGCTAGTCATGTGTGCATCACATTTAAATTTCATTTAAATTTGAAATGGGGATGTGTAAAACCCTCAGAAATCATTTCTGGAAATGACCCAGATAAAAATTGCTCCAAAAAGGTCCAAGAAAATGTTCATGTTGCTCTCTGAAAATATTGGACACAGATAAAAATCAAACCAATATTTTTAGGATCTCATAAGTATTTATTTTGGTCATTTGGAATTAATCCAATATTTATTTGCATTGGATATATATGTTATATGTATATAATATTGTCCAATAATTCTGAATTTTGGTGAGGGGCTTTGGAATAATCCTTTAGGCCCCTGCAAAAATTTTCAGAAGTAAATAACTTGATTTAGTATTTTTATTAAATCAAAACAAAGGTTAGAAAATAGAAAAGAAAACAAAATGGAGAAGGCTTACCTGGCCTTACCTGGCGGCCCAGCTGGCCAGCCCACTTGGCGGCCCAGCCCACCAGGGGCAGCCCCGTCTTCTACCTCTTGCCAGTAGGCAGAGGAGAAGCCGGGCACGACGCACGTCGTGGCCATGTCTCCCCGTCACCTCCTGCTTCCCCTCCTCGTCGCTCTGGCCTCCCTGGACGACGCCACGCGCCGCCCCGTTCCCCTCTCACTCTCTAGTGCCCATTCCTCTCCTCTCCCTCACTCTCACCGCGCCCGAGCGCTGCCGTCACCGTCGTTCGCCATAGCCACATCCACTGCCTTCCCCTCGCCTCTCCGACAAGCCTGAGAGCTTCGCCGCATCTCCCTCTTCCTCTCCGTCAAGCCACACGACGCCGGACGCCCTGTGGAGCCGCCGTCGCCATCGTCTTCCACCTCAGACGCCACCGACCGCTGACTCCGATTAGCCGTCTTCAGCGCCTCCCCGAGCCCACTGGCCTGCTGAGCAACTCCGCCGTGAGCTCCCACCTCGAATCCCCCTCTCCCCCTTGTCTTTTGCACGCTGCAGCCGCGATTCCAGTCGAGGCCGAACTACGGCCGCCACAAAAGCTGCCGCCGCCGTCGATTTGTCCACTCCGGCGCGAGCCGTTGCCTCCTTTAGATGCGCGAGACCTTTAGCTACCCGTAGACGCAAACCACGCGCAAAACCGAGCCCTGTAGCTGTTTTCCGGCGAGTTTCCGCCGCGGTTGAGGTCGTCGCCGGCCGAACTCCGGTGGGCTGACATGGACGTTTAGCTAGGCGCTAATCACCACTAATCCCTCTCTAACAGACACTGATAGACGGGCCCCGCAACAGGTCAAATCCCAGTCAACACGGGATTAACTCCCAGTTAACAATGAGCCAATGACATGTGGGACCCGGTCGTCAGGTTTGACTCGGACAGCTCCTTTGACCTGCTGACGCAATGCTGCCGTCATGCTGACGCTATATATCATTTTCTGGTATTAAAATAAATCAGGAAATTCCAGAAAATGATATAAACTTCAAAAATTCATAGAAATTCAACCGTAGCTCAGATTGAAATAATTTATATATGAAAAATTATCAGAAAAATTCAATCTATCCATCTGTACCATTTTCATGCATGACAAACCATCTATAAATGCTGTATATATGAAAACACACCTATGGCATATCTAAGAGCTTATGTTGAAGGGGCATTTGAATCTTTAGTTCAAATGGACTTTAACCAAATGAATGCTAGTTGCATTAGCTCAAACAACATCACATACTCATGCCATGTTCATGCATCATAATGTTGCATATGCTTGTGTTTGATTTCTGACACCGTTCCTTCTCGATAGGTCCTGCTCGGGAAAGTGTTTGAGAGTACCTATCAGTGGAGTAGTGCCCCCCTGTTGATCTACCAGGCAAGCAAACCCCCTTGTTCATTCCGATACAATCCTACTCTCTCGCTCCTGCTCTCATTATTGCATTAGGACAACAACGATTCAACTGCTACTTTATGCTGCGATAGTTGAACCCATTCCTCTGCATGACCTGTCATTGCCACAGTAAATAGTTAAAACCCACTAGCATGTGTAGGAGTTGATTGAGCCATGTTGTGTTCTTGCCATGCCATGCCTGCTATTGCTTAGAGTTGTGTCAGGTCTGATTCATCGGGAATGAATTGGAGTGGTACGATATGTTCTGGTGCTGACAGTTAAGCGTGTGAACATGATTTGGTAAAGGTAGCGGTGAGAGGCCATGTAGGAGTACATGGTGCGTTGTCTCACTGGAACCGTCCTTAAGCACTGAGTTCTGTGTATGTTGTCCAATGACTAGCTACTACCACACATTGGGCTCTGGGAACTCCAAGCTCTCTCGACTTATTAACCAACTTGATCTCTGTCCAGGAGTTGCAATTATTTTCTGGTGTTTGTAGGTAGTGTTAGTAGTCTACCAAGTGGCACCCGGCCATGTGGGCTTGGGACAGACTAGGCACAAGTGGCACGGTGTACCAAGCGTAGATCCATCCAGCGAGGTGGGCTTGGGAACCCTGCACACATCGTTTGGGGCCGTGAGCGACACCCCGGCCGGATCTCCTTGCGGATGGAACCCGAATAGGCGATAAACCTGGACTAGAGTCCTGTGTGGTTAGTCAGGTCGTGGCCGACACCCTCGCCAGGCTTCCGCTTGAAGGTTGCTGAGGTACATGACATGTACATGGTGATAAGTGGTGAGAACGTGTGTGAAGAAGTACACCCCTGCAGGGTTATCATGATCTATTCAAATAGCCGTGTCCTCGGTTACGGACTTCTTGGATGCTTACGTGGTACATAGACAACTTGAAGTGGATACTCTAAAATGCTCAAGACAAGTGTGAGTGCTATGGATGGCCTTCTCGTAGGAAGACGGGAATGAATCCATGGTAGTGTATTGATGTGGTGCTTAGTGGACTCGTGTGCGCTGCCTCATCTCAAAGAAGTTTCTCGTTGTCGTACAATAGGATAGCCACTGAGTCAAAGCTGGCTTGCTGCAACTAGACCCCACTTCACCTTCTTGATACAAATGCATGTATGATAGGATCTGATGTAAGTCTTGCTGAGTACCTTTGTACTCACATTTACTTTATTTATCTTTTGCAGATGAGACATCTGTCTCACTAGTAGTATCACTTGGACTTCGACGAGTAGCTTGTAACTCAGCTACGATCTTGGTCCCTTGGGAGGGATTTGTGGATAGTCAGGCTCTTCAGCCTTTTTCATTTGTAGTTGTCTGTACTCAGACATGTAATCCTTCCGCTTGTTGCTTGTATGCTCTGAATGATGGGTCATGTGACCCCTGTTTGTATTTAATGCTATGTGGCTCTTTTGGGCCTTTATCTATATGAGCTTGCGTTATGTTGTGATGCCATGTTGTACAGCACATACTTGCATGTTATGCATACGTGTAACGTGTATTGCTATGTGTAGGATCCAATAATCTGGTTGTTTATCCTTGGCAGCCTCTCTTATGGGGAAATGTAGTCTAGTGCTTCCTTGAGCCATAGTAGTCCGCTACAGCCCGGTTCACCGGAGTCCTGCTAGCCCAGCACTACTGCTCAGGACACTTGACTGGCCGGCATGTGTTTCACTTTGTTCCTGTGTCTGTCCCTTCGGGGAAATGTCACGCAGTGACTTCCGGAGTCCTGTTAGCCCAGTGCTACAGCCCGGATTCATACGCTGTTGACCGACATGCTCGATGTGATTCATGTATGCCTGTCCCCATAGGTTAGCACCACTTTGGGTTCACGACTAGCCATGTCGGCCCGGGTTCTTTGTCATATGGATGCTAGCAACACTATCATATACGTGAGCCAAAAGGCACAAATGGTCCCGGGCTAGGTAAGGTGGCACCCGTGGGAATACCGTGCGTGAGGCCCAAAGTGATATGATGTGTTACATGCTAGATCGGTGTGACTTAGGATCGGGGTCCCGACAGCTTTGGTATCAGAGCCTGACTGCTTGTAGGATTTCCAAGCCAACCCGGTCGAAGTTGAGTCTAGAAATTCTTTAGTTATGTAAGGGAATTGATTGTGGAAGGGAACGTAAGGCTCTTTTTACTCCTTATATCTCATGCCCTTCTGATCTAAGTCATCCTATCTTTCCTACGGGGTTAAGGAACTAGGCTTTCTTTTCTGTCTATCAGGATCACGTGTTACTACTCCATAGTCTCTTAGGATTGGTTGATCAGAGTCATATCCCAGTTCGAGTACCTCTGGTGTAGCCTGTTTAGTAATATCTCAGAACCTTGAGTGATGATGTTGAGTATGGTGCTACCCCGTCTTTCGCAGAATGTCTCATTCTGAGCATTTTACTGCCGTTATGCTGCCGGAATTGTCCTAGGAGTTTGAGAGATACTAAATTTCCTTGTGCTACATGTTGCATCCTATAGTTGTTGTTGACCTCGTCCTTGGTTCCGCTTCTCAGGATGTCGTCAGTTAACCGAAGTTCTGTTGCTCGTTGCCTGAACCACGGAGGTGGTAGGGATGAGGAGGAACCTCCCGACCAACCTTCATTGGCAGAGTTCATGATAGAGATGAAGAGGAACAAGCATGAGTTTAACCGCTTGTTGGCACGTATCGAGGAGAACACCGCACATCGGTGCAAAGAGTCAGCGACCATCCCGGATTTCATTGATCTGAAACCACCCACCTTCCATCATTCCATTGAGCCACTCGATGCAGATGACTGGCTCCATAGTATCACACACAAGCTGCGTTCTGCGAACGTAGCTGAAAGTGACAAGGTCACTTATGCTGCATATCACCTGGAAGGTCCTGCTAGTCTCTGGTGGCAGAACTATGAGGCTATGCTTCCAGCTGGTCAAATTCCTACCTGGAGAGATTTCACTGAGGCTTTTCGCGAGCATCACATTCCTAAAGCCCTCATCGATCCCAAGAGAGAAGAGTTCTGTAGTTTCACCCAGGGTAAGATGGCTGTTGATGCTTACAGTAGAGAGTTTGAGAACCTCGCCCGCTATGCTACAGAAGAAGTGTCCACAGATGTCAAGAAGCAGGCTAGGTTCCGGAAGGGTCTCAACCCCAAGTTGCGTCGTGATCTCCACTTGCATCATTGCAATACATTCCACGCTCTTGTGAACAAGGCCATTAATGCAGAGACAACTCAACTCACCTACGAGGAATCTCGTAAGCACACCCGTGATTTGGGTTCTTCCTCCAGTTCTAGTTCTCAGAAGCGCCGGATTTGGGTTCCGAACTCCGCTCTTCCACCCGGTTATACACCAAGGCCTTCTTGTGTGGCACCTCACCCAGTTGAACCATATGCTACACCCATGCCTATTGGTAGACCACTTGTCAATGCGGGTACTTGTCCTACCTCCAAGATTTGTTACAAGTGCGGAGAGCCAGGCCACATTGCCCGTATTTGCACTCAGACCCGTGTTGCTCCACCCTAGCCCGAGAAGTCTGTTGGCCGTGGTAGTAAGCCTTCACACCAGATGATCAGTGCCAAGTCAGCTCCCACTGAACTTGGACATGTGCATCACGTCTCAGCTAAAGACGCTCATGATGATCCAGATGTCGTTCTTGGTACACTCCTTGTCAACTGTCACCCAGCTTCGGTTCTATTCGATTCCGGGGCATCTCACTCCTTCATTTCCGAAAGTTATGCCCGTTTGCACAACATGTCATTTTGTGATATGCCCTCCCCACTACTCATTCAAACTCCTGGATCCAAGTGGCAAACTTCTAGGATAAGTTATGGCAATGAAATACATGTTGACAGACTTGTATTTCTAGCTTCCTTGATATCCCTCAAGTCTTCAGATATTAACATCATTTTGGGTATGGACTGGATGAAAGCTCATTATGCCAAGATTGACTGTTACACCAGGTCTGTTCAGCTCTAAAAGCACAAGTGCCCCCTAGGTGGTTTTGATAATTGATGACAACATATCTCTTGTTGGACTAACATTTCTATCTAGCATGTTTCAGGTAAGTTCAACAATGGAGTGGCATGGACTAAAGGTTGTGGGAACTCCTTCAAGATGCTAAGGACAAAGGATTGGCTAAAGCTTCAAGCTCAAGACTCTACATTTTACATTTTAGTGATCCAAGATCACATTGAGTCCATAGGAAAAGCCAATACTATCAAGGAGGGATGAGGTGTTGCTTAATGATCCTCTTGCTTCATGTGCTTAATGATATGCTCCAAAATCCTCAGCTACTTTCCCACTTCCTCATATGACCTAAACCCTAAGCCAAACTCGGTCCTACCGATTCTTCCTATCCGGCGCCACCAAGTTTCACTTGTCATAAGCCACTGCCAAACCCTAATCATTTCGGTCTCACCGATGGGATCTCGGTCTCACCGAGATGGGCTTGCAAACTCTCTGTTACCCATTGCAATATTCTCGGTCCCACCGAGATATGCAATCGGTTCCACCGAGTTTGCTTGGCCAAATCTCAGTTTCACTTATTACCCAAATATGTCCCACCGAGTTTGAGTAATCGGTCAAACCGAGTTTTGGATTTACCCTAACCCTAGCACATCGGTCCCACCGAGTTGATCCAGTCGGTCCCACCGAAATCTCTAACGGTCACTAGGTTTACATTTTCGTTCAAACCGAGCTTGTTGATTCGGTCCCACCAAGATTGGAAAACTGTGTAACGGTTGGATTTTGTGTGGAGGCTATATATACCCCTCCACCTCCTTCTCATTCGATGAGAGAGCCATCAGAACACACACACCATTCCAACTCATATGTTCTGAGAGAGAACCACCTACTCATGTGTTGAGATCAAGACATTCCATTCCTACCATATGAATCTTGATCTCTAGCCTTCCCAAGTTGCTTTCCACTAAAACCCTCTTTCCACCAAATCCAAATCCTATGAGAGAGAGTTGAGTGTTGGGGAGACTATCATTTGAAGCACAAGAGCAAGGAGTTCATTACCTACACACCATTTGTTACTTCTTGGAGAGTGGTGTCTCCTAGATTGGCTAGGTGTCACTTGGGAGCCTCCGACAAGATTGTGGAGTTGAACCAAGGAGTTTGTAAGGGCAAGGAGATCGCCTACTTCGTGAAGATCTACCGCTAGTGAGGCAAGTCCTGTGTGGGCGATGGCCATGCTGGGATAGACAAGGTTGCTTCTTCGTGGACCCTTTGTGGGTGGTTGCATCTTCGTGGACCCTTCGTGGGTGGAGCCCTGTGTGGAGTCGCGCAACCGCTGCCCTTGGGTGGAGCCCTGTGTGGACTCGCGCAACCGTTACCCTTCGTGGGTTGAAGTCTCCATCAACGTGGATGTAGGATAGCACCACGGGAAAAACATCCGTGTCTCCAATTGCGTTTGATCTCTCCAAACCCTTCCCTTTACATTCTTGCAAGTTGCATGCGTTACATTCCGCTGCTCATATACTCTTTGCATGCTTGCTTGATATGTATTGTGTGTGTTGAAATTGTGCCTAAACTCCACTTAAACCGAAAAAGCTTAAAAATTGCATCTTGAGCATTATGTGTCTAATCACCCCCCCTCTAGACACATCTACTTCTAGGTCCTACAAGTGGTATCAGAGCTTTGGTCTCCATTGCCTTGGTTTCATCACCATTGGAGGAAGATGGATGTGTCTACATTAGGGAGTCTTAGACACAGAGTGCCTATTTTTGATGGAGAGTATTTTCATGAGTGGAAAAATGAGATGCTTGTAATCTTCAATCAATATCATTTGAACAAGTATATTGCTAGCCCTTGTGCACTTCATATTGATCCTTTGCATCCTACCCTAGATGAAGATATTGACATGATTCACAATCTTAGAACTATTGAGCTCATCATTAGAGGATTGCCCAAAAACTTGATTGCTAGTTTGCCTACTCAAAGTTGTGCCTATACTATATGGAAATTTCTTGAGGAACGATTTCCCGATCATTCCTTGAAAACTTTGGATGAAATTCTCCATAAATCTATTGCCTTGAGTAAGATGAACTCTAGTGATCCTAGTTTTGGTAAATATCTGTTTGAACTTGCCAATCTTAAGCATGCCAAAGGAGATGTTGGAATCATTAATGATATCATATTCAAAGCTATAAGAATTCATAAAAGTGACCACTTTGATGATCATTTATCTAATGAATTACCCTCTCTAGGAAATGATGAGTCACAAGATCATGATGAACATGAATATTATGATGATGATGATGATAGTGACTTCGATGTTGATAATGCAATGAGACATTTTGGTCTTATGGCAAATCTTCGGGGATATGAATCAGGAGGAAAAGAATGGGTTCTTGATAGTGGATGTACTGATCATATGACCGGAGATGAAGAGATGTTTCGTGAGCTTGCTGAAAATGACGGCCCTCGAAAATATGTCACCTTTGGTGATAATTCAAAGGGTAAAGTGGTTGGCCTTGGTAAGGTGGCCATCTCACATGATAGTTCCATTCAAAATGTCATGCTTGTTGAATCTCTTGGCTACAACTTACTTTCAGTATCTAGACTTGTTGATTTCGGTTTGAATGTCCTATTTACTGAGGTAGATTGCTAAGTATTTCGTCGAGACAATCATAAAATGGTCTTTACCGGTATGCGTAGAGGTGATCTTTACATTGTCGATTTCTCTAAAAAGGCACAACCTAAAACTTGCTTTGTTGCTAAATCCTCAAAAGGATGGTTGTGGCATAAACGACTAGGTCACGTTGGCATGAGAAACCTTGACAAGCTTATTAAAGGAAATCATATCCTTGGAGTCAACAATGTCATATTTGATAAGGATAGACTTTGCAGTGCTTGTCAAGCAGGTAAACAGGTTGGAGGAAGACATCCCGTGAAGAACATCATGACCACAAGGAGGCCACTCGAGCTACTTCACATGGATCTTTTTGGTCCCAACGCCTACAAGAGTCTCGGTGGAAATTCTTTTGGTCTAGTTATAGTTGATGATTTTTCAAGATTTACATGGGTGTTCTTTCTTAATGACCAGTCGCAGGTCTAGAAGATCTTCAGAAACTTTGCTAGGAAGGCCCAAAATCAGTTTGATGTGAAGATCAAGAAGGTTCGGAGTGACAACGGAACGGAGTTCAAGAACGCAAATGTGGACACCTTTCTTGACGAAGAAGGGATTTCACACGAGTTCTCGGCCACGTACACACCTCAACAAAATGGAGTTGTTGAGAGGAAGAACCGGACGCTCATCGAAATGGCAAGAACGATGCTTGATGAATACAAGACGCCAAAGCACTTTTGGGCAGAAGCGGTTGAGACAGCTTGTCACGCAACAAATCACTTATATCTTCACAAGCTACTCGGCAAGACGGCATACGAGCTTCTCACCGGTAACAAACCCCAAGTTGGATACTTTCGAGTATTCGGCTCAAAGTGCTACATTCTCGATAAGCATCGTTGTTCAAAGTTTGCTCCTAAAACTCATGAAGGTTTTCTACTTGGTTATGGCTCAAACTCTCACACTTACCGTGTCTACAACAATCTCACCCGAAAGGTTGAAGAGATGGTAGATGTGAAGTTTGATGAATCTAATGGCTCGCAAGTAGAGCAATTGCCAATTGATGTAGGAGACAGAGACTCTTCAGAAGCAATTCAAGACTTGTCCATCGACAAAATTCGTCCAACGGAGGTGAAGGAGAGTACTTCATCCGTCCAAGTGGAAGCTTCTACTTCACGACAAGGTGAACCAAGAATCGACACGGAAGCATCCACAAGTGGGACACACCAAGATGAAGAAAACGAGGAAGTACGTCAAGATGAACATCAACAACCTCCTTCTCCACCACGACAAGAGAACGACGACGTCAACAATGAAGAAGGCCAAGAAGAAGAACAAGATGAAGAAGATGTTCAACGAAGACCCAAGCAAAAGCTCTCACGAGTTCGAGCAAGAATTGCCAAAGATCATCCCATCGAGCAAATCCTAAATGATATACAAACCGGGAGAATCATTCGCTCAAAAACTCGTTTAGCTAACTTTTGTGAAAACTATTCATTCATCTCTAGCATTGAACCAATGAAGGTTGAAGAAGCATTGGAAGATCCGGATTGGATAAACGCTATGCGTGAAGAGCTACATAATTTTGAGAGAAACCAAGTTTGGACATTAGTTGAGAAGCCCGACAACAACCACAACATCATTGGTACCAAATGGGTGTTTCGCAACAAGCAAGATGAAGATGGACAAGTGGTTCATAACAAAGCACGTCTCGTCGCCCAAGGGTACACACAAGTCGAAGGTATGGACTATGGTGAGACGTGTGCTCCCGTTGCTAGACTTGAGTCCATTCGCATCTTACTTGCCTACGCTAATCACCATAATATCACCTTGTACCAAATGGACATTAAAGTGCTTTTCTAAATGGACAAATAGAGGAGGAAGTTTATGTCAAACAACCTCCCGGCTTTGTCAATCCTAAGAAACCAAATCATGTTTACAAACTTCACAAAGCTCTTTATGGTCTTAAACAAGCTCCTAGAGCATGGTATAAATGCTTGACCAAGTTCCTTACTACAAGTGGTTTTGAAATTGGTAAAATTGATTCTACTCTTTTTACTAAAAGGGTTAACGGAGAACTATTTGTATGCCAAATTTATGTTGACGACAGCATATTTGGTTCAACTAACCCTCTCTTTAGTGAAAAGTTTGGAAAGCTAATGTCAGAGAAGTTTGAGATGTCTATGATGAGTGAACTCAAATTCTTTCTCGGGTTGCAAATCAAGCAAACTAAGGAAGGTACATTTTTCTCTCAAACAAAGTACACCAAGGACTTATTCAAGAAGTTCAATATGCAAGAATGCAAAGGTATGTCTACACCCATGCCTACTAGTGGACATAATGATTTGACCAAAGATGGTGAACCTGTTGATCAAAAGGTTTATCGCTCTATGATTGGTTCATTGTTATACCTATGTGCTTCACGTCCCGATATTATGCTAAGTGTGTGCATGTGTGCACGATATCAAGCTGCTCCTAAAGATTGTCATCTTAAGGCTGTGAAAAGGATAGTGAGATATTTAATCCATACACCAAATTTTGGCATTTGGTATCCTAAGTGGTCTTCTCTTGATCTTGTTGGCTATTCTGACTCGGATTATGCCGGAGACAAGGTTGATAGAAAGTCTACTTCGGGTACTTGTCAATTTCTTGGTAGATCTCTTGTGTCTTGGTCTTCCAAGAAACAAAACTCGGTATCCTTATCCACCGCCGAAGCGGAATACATTGCCGCTGGTTCATGTTGTGCTCAATTACTTTGGATGACCCAAACTCTTAAAGATGATGGGATTTATGTGAAACATGTTCCACTGCTTTGTGACAATGAAAGTGCTATCAAAATTGGTCATAATCCTGTACAACATTCTCGAACTAAGCATATTGAAGTTCGTCATCATTTCATTCGAGATCATGTTGCTAAGGGTGACAACAATCTTAAGCATGTTCGCACCGATAAGAAATTAGCGGATATATTCACTAAACCACTTGATGAGAAAGTGTTTTGCAGGTTGAGAGGAGAATTGAACATCATTGATGCTTCGAACTTGGAGTAGAAACTCCATTGGATACATGCAAGACATGAGCTTATGACTAATCCATGATATATCTCTTATGATAACTATCTTATGTCGTGGATATATTTGCACCATGCATGTTGTCTAACCCATGTAGGTGCTTGGTTGAATATAATTCCATGAGACTGCGACTCACTCACATCTTGAGCAATTTCTACAAGACCAAGACTCTACACAATAGTGGTTGAAGACAAGGAAGCACAAAACCATTCAAACATATCCTTTGACAAATTCTATGTTAAGCCTCATGATTGTCATTTTTGGATACACAAGTGCTCTTCCTTGTAAGAACTAACCCATGTAGGTAGATGAACTCAAACTCCAAGTGGTGCTCCCAACTCTTGATGAGCTACATCAACCTTGAGCACCCACACAAGTTCAACTACATGAGCAAGAACCACACCACCACCCAAGGTATGTTATTCCATCTTAGAGAAGCTTTACTCCAAGACATGAGACAAAGCAACTCAACAAGATGTGAATACATCAAGATGCTTAAACGAAAAATGGTAACCCCATTTTGAGCTTAAACGATGAGTATGACCTATGATCAAGTGTTCTCACTTGACTCCTAAGTCAATATACTCTAACATAGGTGACTATGTCACCGCCCAACTCTAGATGAAGTTCTCCTGTGTTCTTTTCTGTGTTATTGCATTTGTCTCATGCATGTTTATTTTCTTTCTCTTTTTCAAAAAAAAAACTTCATCTAGATCTTTCAGTTTCTTCTCTTTGTTTATGTTCTGCATTTTTTGCATTTAATTCCTTGCAAATCCTTCAGGTAATTCATTGCAAATCTTTGTGAGATCCTACATGTCTAGTGAGCTGAGGTGACAAGTGTTTTTCTCTGTGTGAACTCGGTTTCACCGACTTGTAATTTTCGGTCCAACCAAATCCTTTCGGTGCCACCGAAACATACCACTCGGTGCCACCGACTTCGCAACAGGAAAAACAGTTTGCCACTTGTTCTATATTTCTTCTGCTCCAGCTCTACTCAATGAAACTTGTCCTCTACAAGCATCACAGTTTTATCCTTTGCGTTGTGCTGAGTCTCAAGGACCAAACCTATACGACGGATTCCAGAAAGCCCTTCTTGGAAATTGATGTCAAAGGGGGAGAGAGAGATCACATCAAATCTTGTAGGAGAGAGAGATCACATCAAGGGAGAAAAAAAAGTCTCAAGGATCCCAGAGAAAGCATTAAGGGGGAGAGAGAGATCACATCAAGGGAGAGAAAAAGTCTCAAGGATCCCAGAGAAAGTATTAAGGGGGAGAGAGAGAGATTTCCAGGGGAGAGAATACTCAAGGATCCCAGATGCTTGATGTTCAAAAGGAGAGATGTCACATGTATTTTTAGGGGGAAAGACATGTTCATTTGTATCTTTCATCTCTGATTTGCTGTTCCCTATCTTCTCCCAATATCCCATGTAAGATTCAGGGGGAGCAAGACACCTAAGGGAAAGAAATCAGTCAAATTCATTGCATATCTTTATTCTTGGGGACATGTTGAATCCAATGTGGTACCTTGTACTCACTCTCTACATGTCATCTCAGTCTTGGTATTCTTGTGGTTTCTTTTGTTTGCTCTGGCTAGTGGATGTACCTGTGTTATCTAACCTTGTTTGTGCAGGTCCTTTCCATCCTAAGCCAACTCAAGACCACAAGGTAATTATATGCATCAAAATCATGAGTATGAGAAGTTCTTGCTTATGTACATACTGTTTGCAAGAAGGACTCATGAGCATGAAGGTATTTTCCTTGATAATCTTTTGCTCTGATGCATATGGCCAAGATGCATGTAACACATTGCCTACTCTGTCATGGTTATGCTCTCACATGCCTCTATATTTCATATTTACATGAGTACATACATGTAGGGGGAGCCTATGCTCGTTACATGTCCTTCCAAAGATTTACTTGCTGTTCTTTACATCTGTATCTAAAGCCTTGATGTATGTTGCCATCAATTACCAAAAAGGGGGAGATTGAAAGCACAAGTGCTCCCTAGGTGGTTTTGATAATTGATGACAACATATCTCTTGTTGGACTAACATTTCTATCTAGCATGTTTCAGGTAAGTTCAACAATGGAGTGGCATGGACTAAAGGTTGTGGGAACTCCTTCAAGATGCTAAGGACAAACTCCTTCAAGACTCTACATTTTACATTTTAGTGATCCAAGATCACATTGAGTCCATAGGAAAAGCCAATACTATCAAGGAGGGATGAGGTGTTGCTTAATGATCCTCTTGCTTCATGTGCTTAATGATATGCTCCAAAATCCTCAGCTACTTTCCCACTTCCACATATGACCTAAACCCTAAGCCAAACTCGGTCCTACCGATTCTTCCTATCCGGCACCACCGAGTTTCACTTGTCATAAGCCACTGCCAAACCCTAATCATTTCGGTCTCACCGATGGGATCTCGCTCTCACCGAGATGGGCTTGCAAACTCTCTGTTACCCATTGCAATATTCTCGGTCCCACCGAGATATGCAATCGGTTCCACCGAGTTTGCTTGGCCAAATCTCAGTTTCACTTATTACCCAAATCGGTCCCACCGACTTTGAGTAATCGGTCAAACCGACTTTTGGATTTACCCTAACCCTAGCACATCGGTCCCACCGAGTTGATCCAGTCGGTCCCACCGAAATCTCTAACGGTCACTAGGTTTACATTTTTGGTCAGACCGAACTTGTTGATTCGGTCCCACCGAGATTGGAAAACTGTGTAACGGTTGGATTTTGTGTGGAGGCTATATATACCCCTCCACCTCCTTCTCATTCAATGAGTGAGCCATCAGAACACACACACTATTCCAACTCATATGTTCTGAGAGAGAACCACCTACTCATGTGTTGAGATCAAGACATTCCATTCCTACCATATGAATCTTGATCTCTAGCCTTCCCAAGTTGCTTTCCACTAAAACCCTCTTTCCACCAAATCCAAATCCTATGAGAGGGATTTGAGTGTTGGGGAGACTATCATTTGAAGCACAAGAGCAAGGAGTTCATTACCTACACACCATTTGTTACTTCTTGGAGGGTGGTGTCTCCTAGATTGGCTAGGTGTCACTTGGGAGCCTCCGACAAGATTGTGGGGTTGAACCAAGGAGTTTGTAAGGGCAAGGAGATCGCCTACTTCGTGAAGATCTACCGCTAGTGAGGCAAGTCCTGTGTGGGCGATGGCCATGGTGGGATAGACAAGGTTGCTTCTTCGTGGACCCTTTGTGGGTGGTTGCTTCTTCGTGGACCCTTCGTGGGTGGAGCCCTGTGTGGACTCACGCAACTGTTGCCCTTGGGTGGAGCCCTGTGTGGACTCGCGCAACCGTTACCCTTCATGGGTTGAAGTCTCCATCAACGTGGATGTAGGATAGCACCACCTATCCGAACCATGGGAAAAACATCCGTGTCTCCAATTGCGTTTGGTCTCTCCAAACCCTTCGTGGACCCTTCGTGGGTGGAGCCCTGTGTGGAGTCGCGCAACCGCTGCCCTTGGGTGGAGCCCTGTGTGGACTCGCGCAACCGTTACCCTTCGTGGGTTGAAGTCTCCATCAACGTGGATGTAGGATAGCACCACGGGAAAAACATCCGTGTCTCCAATTGCGTTTGATCTCTCCAAACCCTTCCCTTTACATTCTTGCAAGTTGCATGCGTTACATTCCGCTGCTCATATACTCTTTGCATGCTTGCTTGATATGTATTGTGTGTGTTGAAATTGTGCCTAAACTCCACTTAAACCGAAAAAGCTTAAAAATTGCATCTTGAGCATTATGTGTCTAATCACCCCCCTCTAGACACATCTACTTCTAGATCCTACAAGCTCACACACCCCTCTGGCAAGGTAGTCACTATCTCCACCAAAATTGCAAGGCGTCAACTATATTCTCTAAATGCCAGCCCTCTTCCTGACCTTGAAGATATTCCGGTAGTCCGCGACTTTCCGGATGTCTTTCCAGAAGAACTGCCAGGTATTCCACCTGACAGAGATGTAGAGTTTGTTATAGATCTTATCCCCGGAACCGCCCCAATTTTTAGGAGACCTTACAAGATGGCACCCTTAGAACTAGTCGAGCTTAAGAAACAACTCGATGAATCCTTGCAAAAGGGTTTCATCCGTCCTAGTTCTTCTCCCTGGGCTTGCCCCGTCCTCTTCGTCAAGAAGAAGGATGGTACGGACCGAATGGTTGTAGATTATAGTCCCGTTAATTTGGTCACGATAAAGAACAAGTATCCGCTCCCCAGGATCAACGATCTGTATGATCAGCTCGCTGGATCCTCAGTCTTCTCCAAGATGGATTTGAGGTTAGGCTACCACCAAATCAAGATCAGAAATGGGGATATTCCTAAGACGGCTTTTGTCACTTGTTATGGTCAGTACGAGTACACCGTCATGTTCTTTGGTCTAACCAACGCTCCAGCTACTTTCTCTCGCTTGATGAACTCGATCTTCATGGAGTACTTAGATAAGTTCGTCGTGGTTTACCTCGATGATATCCTTATTTACTCGAAGAACGAGGAAGAGCATGCCGAACATCTTAGACTTGTGTTAGAAAAACTCAGAGAGCACCGCCTTTACGCCAAGTTCTCCAAGTGCGAATTTTGGTTGCCAGAAGTGACCTATCTCGGCCACGTAATCTCTGGTAAGGGCATTGCTATCAATCCCGAAAGAGTTCAGGCCGTTCTTGATTGGAATCTGCCTGAAATAGTTAAGCAAGTTAGGAGTTTCCTTGGTCTAGCCAGTTATTGTCGCTGATTCGTTGAGAACTTCTCCAAAGTGGCCAAACCTCTCACGGAACTTCTCAAGAAAGATAAAAAGTTTGAGTGATCCCCACAGTGTGAGCACAGTTTTCAGGAACTGAAAAGACGCCTGACTTCTTCTCCCATACTTGTGCCACCGGACTTCACTAAGGACTTTGTTATCTATTGTGATGCCTCACGACAGGGACTAGGTTGCATTCTTATGCAAGATCGCCATGTGATTGCCTATGCATCTCGATAGTTGCATCCACATGAGGAGAATTATCCTACACATGATCTAGAGCTTGCAGTCGTAGTCTATGCACTTAAGACATGGCGACATTACCTTCTTGGTAAACGTTGCGAGATTTACACCGATCACCAGAGTCTCAAGTATATCTTCACCCAACCAGATTTGAACCTTAGGCAAAGACGTTGGTTGGAGTTGATCTCAGCTTACGAATTAGGGATTACCTACAGCCCAGGTAAGGGGAATGTCATGGCTGATGCGCTAAGTCGTAAGTCCTATTGCAAAAATCTCATGTTGCAGCAGGGCCAACCACTTCTCCATGAGGAATTATGTAAGCTTAACCTCCACCTTGCTCCTCACGGATTCCTTTCTACCTTGGTGGCAAAACCTACTCTTGTGGATCAAATCATCTCTGCTCAGCAGTAGGATACGGGAATTTCCCGGATCAAGAGAAACATTAACAAGGGAGTTGGTGGTAGTTTCTCTATAGATGATCGTGGTGTTGTTTTCTTTGAGAGTCGCTTGGTGGTTCCCAAGAATCAACATCTTCGACAATTAATCCTTAAGGAGGCGCATGAATCTCCTCTCACGATTCATCCCGGTAGTACTAAGATGTATCAGGACCTACGCCAGAGGTTCTGGTGGACTAGGATGAAGAGAGAAATTGATCAATTTATTGCTAACTGTGACGTTTGTCGTCGCGTTAAGGCAGAGCATCAGAGACCTGCTGGCACTCTTCAACCTTTAGCTATTCCTGAGTGGAAATGGGATAAAGTTGGTACGGAATTCATCACCGGCTTTCCCAGGACCAAGAGAGGGAATAATGCTATCTTCATAGTCATTGATCGTCTTTCCAAAGTGGCTCAGTTCCTACCCGTTCGAGAGAGTATCACTGCTAGTCAGCTTGCTGACTTATATATTTCTCGAATAGTATCACTTCATGGTGTTCCGCTAGAGATCAATTCAGACCGTGGTAGTCTTTTCACTTCTCATTTCTGGGAGAGTTTCCAAACTGCCATGGGCACCCATCTTTCCTTCAGTACCACTTTCCACCCTCAATCAAGTGGTCAGGTGGAAAGGGTCAACCAGATTCTTGAAGACATGCTTAGAGCTTGTGTTATCTCATTCGGTATGGATTGGGAGAAGTGTCTTCCATTAGCCGAGTTTGCTTATAACAACAGGTACCAAACCAGCCTCAAGAAAGCTCCTTTTGAGGTTCTATATGGACGAAGATGTCGAACACCTTTGAACTGGTCAGAAACCGGTGAAAGACAATTCTTTGGACCGGATATGATCCAGGAGGTAGAAGAGCAAGTTCGCGTCATTCGTGAGAATTTGAAAACAGCCCAATCTCGTCAAAAGAGCCAGTATGACCGTCGTCATAAGGAAGTGGCTTATGAAGTTGGCGACAAGGTTTATCTTCGGGTTACTCCCTTGAAGGGTACCCATCGTTTCGGTATCAAAGGCAAGTTGGCTCCTTGTTACATATGTCCTT